>NW_020954720.1:4351734-4959504 GCF_900497805.2 Vombatus ursinus
GAAGGAAGGAAGGAAGGAAGGAAGGAAGGAAGGAAGGAAGGAAGGAAATATTTATTAAACATCTGCTATGTGCCAGGCACAGTACCTTTAAGTGCTTTCCAAATATCTCATTTGATTCTCACAGTAACCCTGCAAGGTGGATATTGTTGTTATTATCTGTATTGTACAGATGAGGAAACTGGAGTGGACACAGATTAAGTCACTTGCCCAGGGTCACATAGATAGTGGCTAAGGCCATATTTGAACTCAGTTCTTTCTGACTAAGCACTATATCTGGGTACACAAAGATGGGTTGACTTTCAAAAGGGGAATGGCCAGCTGTTCTTCAAAGGGTAGCAAAGGAGCAAAGTATTACTAAAGATGTGTTGAGGGATGTAGCATGGAACTTAAGAGTCAGGAAGATCTGAGTTCAAATCCTACTTTTGGCATTTTTTAACTATGTAACAGCAGGGAAGTCATTTCACTTCTAGGTGCCTCAGTTTCATATTCTGTAAAATAAATTGTACATTCTTACTTTTAAGCTCCCTTCTAACTCTAAATCTATGTTCCTATCCTTCGAATAATGGAGAGGAATGAGCTTACAATGGAACTGTGCCTTGGTAGCCTTGGTAAAGGAGGAAGCGAGATCATCTACTAATAAAAGGAGAGGTAGTATGGCATGCTTGAAGAGAGAGAAGAAAATGTAAAACAGCCTCAGCGGGAAACATTATATAAGATTCAAGGAAGAGCAGAAAGCATTGCCACTGTGACAATCTAAACCTACTCGAGACTACCTAACATGCATTTTCTCTTTTCTTACAAAGTATGATATTTATGGAATCAATGAGGGTCTTACAGACAGATAGCAGAATGAAAACATTAAACCAAGAAATGAATATCAACAAAGATCTAAGTACAGGAAGACCTTGGAGATATTTTGGGTTCAATTCTAGACCTCCACAAAGTGATTATTGCAATAAAATGAGCCGCATGAATTTTTTGGTTTTCCAGTGCATATAAAAATTGTTTATACTACACTATAGTCTGTTCAATGTGCAATAAAAACCAATGTGCACAAGAAAAAATGTACATACCTTAATTAAAAATATTTTATTGCTAAAAAAAAATATGCTAACCACCATCTTAGCCTTCAGTGAGTAATCTTTTTGTTAGTGGAGGGTCTTGCCTTGATGTTGATGGCTGCTGACTGATCAGCATGGTGGTTGCTAAAGGTTGGAGGTGACTGTGGCAATTTCTTAAAATGAGACAACAATGATGTTTGCTGTATCGATTGACTCTTCCTTTCACTTGAACACTTAGAGACCACTGTAGGGTTATTAATTGGCCTAATTTCAGTATTGCTGTGTCTTGAGGAATAGAGAGGCCTGAGGAGAGGGAGAGAGATGGGGGAACTGTGGGTTAGTGGAGCAGGCAGAATACAAGCAACATTTATCAATTAAGTTTGCCATCTTATATGGGCATGGTTCATGGTGCCCCAAAACAATTATCACCATAACAACCATAACATAATGATAATTATAATATCAATGAAATAATAATAATGAAAAAGTTTAAAATATTATGAGAATTACATTGTGACACAGAGACATAATGTGAGCACATGCTGCTGGAAAAAATGGCACCAATAGACTTGCTCAATGCAGGATTGCCACAAAATTTCAATTTGTTAAAAACAACCACAATATCTGCAAAGTACAGTAATGCAAAGTGCAATAAAATGAAGTATGCCTGCACTGGTATGACACAGATATAATTTCAGTACCTTTACTTATTGAAGAAGAGATTTTTAGCTGAGAAGTATCTTAGAGATCTAGTCCAATAGCCCACTTTATAGATGTGGAAACTGAGGCCAGGAGCAAAAAAATTTTTTTCAAGGTCATATGGTAAATGGCACAGGTTAGAAATGAACCAAATTCTTCTGATGCCAAACCCAGTATCTTTAAGATCATACAGTTATAGATCCATTGCCAAGAGGGGGCTTGAAGACCATTGCATACAATTCTCTCATTTTAAAGATGAGGAAAGGGAGGTTCAGAGAGTTTAAGTGACTTACTCGAGGTCACACAAGTAGCAAATGCCAGAGGTGAGATTTGAACCCAGTTTTTTCTGATTCCAGAACCAGAGGTCTTTCTACTACTCAGAAATGCCTCTCTAATAATAAACTTCTCTTCTAGTTTCTTGAGTGTTACTTTATAAGGTTAAGGGATGAACTATTTTCCTGCATCCTGTGTAACTATAGCCACAAAAAATAATAATAATAATAACTATAATTTTAAAAATTCCTAACATTATGGATATGGCTCTAACATATGGAAATTATTATTCAGTATGACAGAATAAAAATATTTTTCCTTCAGCTAAAGGACTTTAGCAAACATCATTTCTAGGTTAAGAAAACATGAGTTGTAATTGAGGCTGCTGGTCACATGGTTTTTCCATACCATGCTGGCAGAGGGCAGGTGCAGGATTTGCCCAATGGATGAGAAGAATGACAGAAGAAAAGGAAAAAAAAAAGGCCTTGTTCAGAACTGACAACAACACAGAGTGGTACGTAAAGATTCATTAAGTGATGAAATTAGCCTGCCCTAATTAACTCCATAAATACCATAGTTTGAGAAAAGTGAGTAATTAATAGTCTTTGAGACCCAAGTCTCTTCCCTCCCCAATCCATCCTTCACCCAGCAGCCAAAGTGATATTTCTAAACCACATTTCTCACTATGTCACTCCCCTCCAAAATCTCCAGTGACTCCTTTCTGCCTCAAGGACAAAATGTAATTTTTTTTATTTGAAATTTGAAACCCTTCACGATTGCCTCTAGCCTACCTTTCCAGGCTTATCAGATGCTTCTCTTCTTCATGCATTCCACATTCCAGCTAAACCAGCCTACTTGCTGTATTGCTAAACAACATTCCATCTATTTTTCTCTTCCTTATCTCATATCACTCAGATGTCTTCTCCCATTATCTCTTCCTTCACTCTCATTTCCTCACACATACTCACTCTAAAGAGCCAATCTATTGGCTAAATCTTCTTATTCCTATTTTCACATCTCTCATATATGTTTCCTCCCTCCACTGGCACAGCAACCACCCTACTTGTGGCCCTTATCACCACCCTCTTGAACTATTGCAATAGCCTTCAGGTTGGAATCCCTGCCATTAAGTCTCTCTACCCTCAAATCCATCCTCCACTCAGCTGCCAAAGTGATTTTCCTAAAGCACGGATTTACCATGTCTCTTCTTCTCAATAAACCCAGTGACTCCTTATTTCCTCCTGGATCAATTATAAAATCTCTGACTTTAAAAACTCCTCCTACCTTTCCAGGCTTCCCATACTTACTCCATGCCTCCCATGTACTCTATGATCCAATAACATTGGCTTCCTGCTGTTCCTAACACAAGACGCTCCATCCTATGCCTTTAGCTGACTGTCCCTGATGCTTATAATACTCTGACCCTTCACTTCCTCCTATCTTCCCTGGCTTCCTTCAAGACTCAATTCAAATACCACCTTCTGCAGGAGGCTTTTTTCCAGTTTTTCCATTGCCGGTGCCTTACATCTATCCATTCTGTATATATCTTGTGTGTATGTAACTATTTATGTGCTGTCTTCTCCATTTGAATGAGAACTTATTTAGGGAGGCCTGGTTTTTGCTTTACTGTATACCCCTAACACTTTGGTACAGTGTTTGGCACATATGGAGAGCTTAATAAATGCTTGTTGACTGACTATGCCTTTGTAAACAGGCTGACCCCAGACTGACCCCAGAAAGCATTCCTTCCTCACCTCTACTTCTTAGAATCCCTTTCTCCCTCCCAAAATCAGCTCAAGTATCACCTTTTACATAAGGCCCTTCCTGTGCACCCTTAGATGCTCAAGTCCTCCTTCTCTGGGAAACTACTTTTGTGTTTATTGTGTAAATATTTTATTAAGTAAACAGTGCTTATTTGTAATTAAGTAAATTTAAGTATGGAAATATTAAATATTTGTAACTAATTGTGATTAAATATTACTTATTTGTGTATATGCTTCTCCCAATAGGAAGCAAGTTTCTTGAGGACAAGACTATTTTGTTTTTCTCTTAGGATCCCCAGTGCCTAGTATTTATTAGGCATTTAATAAATATTTATTAATTAATGTCTTTTGCTTGTGTAGGTAAGATTGGTCTGTAGCACATCTTACTAGAATTTACCCTCTAATTTTCTCTTTTTAAAATGGTTATTTCCCTATTCTCGTTTTCACAGGTATTCCCCAAAGAATATCTTCTAATAACTAGAAATTATAATTCTATGAAATATGTAGCTGATTACTCAACCTTCAGTGGTTTCCTGATGCTTAAGGGATACAACATAAACTTCTTTTCTGATATTCAAGTCCCTCCACAAGTTGGCTCCTTTTTTCTCAAATTTATCTCACGCTACTCCTCTCTATCAGCCTTATGGTTCAGTCAAAGGGGACTACTCAATATCCTCCATTTCTCTGTGGTACCCTCTCTCTTCAGACCTTTGCTCAAGCCATTCTTCATGACCAAAAAAAAAAAAAAAGAATTCTCTCCCTGTCCTCCATTTTTGTCTTGTTAAATAGGAAAGGCACTAGAAGTTGAGATTTTAGTTGAGACCTGAGTTGCCTTGAATGGCTCCATCATGCTCCCAACAGATGCATACTCCCATACTCTTTAAGCCCACTACTCTACTTCTATCCTCTCCTCTTACTCAGCAGAAGACCTCTTACTCTTGGAGAAAATTTAAAATATGCATGTGTTTAACTGCCAAAATCCTAGAAATAATTGAATAATTGTTTATATTGCCTTTATTTCTTCACCACACACTTATTTCTCAAGCTCTTATATTCCAGCTTCTGACCCCATAACTCCAAACAGGCTTTTTCCACAGTCAAAAATTACCTAACTGCTAACTCCAAAGGTGTTTTTTTTTTTTTCCCGATCTTTATCATCCTTGTTCTTTCCATAGCTTCTGATATAGCCACCAACATTTCCTTCTGGATCTGCTTTCCTTACTAGGTTTCTGAGACACTCTACTTTGCTCCTTCCTGTGCTTGTCTGCCGCCTTCTTTTCAGTCTCCTTTGCTTCTTTTCCCACCTCTTTGATGTGGCTGCCTCTGAAGGCAATGTCTAGGAGTCTTTTCTCTACACACTCTTCATGGGGAATCTCAGTTCACTCCTATTGGTTACAGTATCATTTACACTCATAGAGTTTACAACCATGATTTCATTAGTATCAGGAAGCTATTCTCAAACTTTTTGTTCTATTTTTTCTTTTCCTTTTCTTTCTTTCTTTTTTTTTTTTGGTGAGGCAATTGAAGTTAAGTGACTTGCCCAGAGTCATACAGCTAGTGAGTGTTACATGTCTGAGGGTGGATTTGAACTCAGATCCTCCTCACTCCAGGACCAGAGCTCTATCCACTGCGCCACTTAGCTGCCCCTCAAACTTTTTATTCTTAAGACCTCTTTACACTCTTAAAAATGATTGAGGATGCCAAAAAAAGCTTATGTGGGTCATTTCTATTGATATTTATTGTATTAAAAATTTAGATGTCCAAGTAATATTTTGAAAAATAGTTTTGACCTAGTGGAAACCCTAAAAGGGTCACAGGAACCTTGGGGGATCTCAAACCACATTTTGAGAACTGATAACATAGAGAATGCCCAGATGAGTCTTAGTGAATTACCTAGGGCATTAAGTGATTCAATGATTTTTTCCCAGTGTAAAATTAAGCCTAAAGAACACTGTCTACCAGAACCTAGTAGTATTGCTGAAGCATAATAGCTTCACTTTTTCATCCATTTTTATGAATGTTGGCAACCAGCTACAGTGGAATGAGTGCTGGTTTTTTGAATTAGAAGTCGAAGGTGAAAATCCTGGCTCTGCCACTTACTATGTGTGTGTGATCCTGAGCAATTCATTTAACTTCTCTGAGACTCAGTTTCTTCAACTATTAAAATTAAAGGAAAGGACAAGATGATCTTGAAGGTTCTCTCCTTCTGTCTCTATCTCTTTTCCTCCTTAGAATTCCTAAATTTATGACCATGATTTTATATACCCAAACAACTGGAGCAACTGGGCCTTGGTCCAGTCCTTTTCTCATAAAGATGAGTCAGTAAATGATGACTAGGAAAAAGACATTCATGTTTGCATCTTCCAAATCTACAATACAGATGGGAGAGGAGAAATCTATTCAGATTCTCACTCACATGAATGAAATTCAAATTCCTTACAGAATAAAGAAGCAAAACAAATTCCAAAATAAATTCAAATCAACATTCATTCTGAGATTTATAAATGCAAGGAACTCTGCTAAGGAAAATTTCTTTCAGAACTTTGGGCCTGGATCTCCAAAAACAGTTTCCTTTCCCTTTAGGGGCACTGCCATGCAATACAATGAACTTAGAATGTGGCTTAAGCCACAGGCTCCTCAAAGCCTTAAAAAATTACCACTAGGTTCTGCATGTTCACCTGTCAAACCCCTACTGATACTTTTAAATGTTCAACATTTTTTCTAACAGACTTTACTGAAGCCAATGGATATTGGCCCCATTGATTTCAATTTTTAAGTAAAAAGGGAATGGGCTTACAGCACACCTCCTCTTGCTTTCATTGATGGGCTGTGCTTGCTTTATAAAGTGGAAACACTAGGAGACCTGACAAGTTCAAGCTGTGTAGCAATTTGACCAAATCTGTACTGTGTAGAGAAGGTGTGAAAAGGTGGATGGATGAATAAACTAGATGGGCAATTGCAGGAAGTACTTTGGGGAGACAATTGCCTAAAGACCAAAGCCTGTAGAAATGGTGGCTGTGTAGTGGGGGGGAAGACTTTGTAATTAAGTATTGTAGATGAGACCACTGGATGAAAATGGTTAACATAGGGAATACACTGAAGTTACCAAAGTGAGGACAACTGTCTTGTTAGCACTTAATTAGGATGATGAGTATATCCCTAGTACCCTATCAGGCCTCTTTCTTACATTTAAATTGTAAGAGTTGGGTTATTAGGTATGGTCTATTTAATTACCTTTATTTTCACTTGTCCAATAAAACTGATAACAGTCATAGTGTCCTTCAGACTCAAAACATTAACTCTCTCAGCAATGTAAATGAGCAAGAAAGAGAGAACCTTGTTCATCTCTAATAAGGCTTTCAGCCAGTCTATTCCTATACTTCATAGCCTGGTTATTACTGTAAGATAGCCAGATTGGTAACAATTAAGTGAATATGGTAAGCATAAATAGATTTGACTTTTTTGCCTTTTGTGCCCAACAAAAAGATACCACCATTTGGTCCAGTCATACATGACTGAATTGCTCAAAAGATTCCCAAGACTAGGATCACTAATTGGATTCAGACCTCCAGGGTATAACATACCTACAGCATTCCATGTAGGTCAGATAAACTCTCACCAGGAGTTCCCTATACCAAATAATCCACAAGTCCAATCCAAAAATTTTTAAAATAAAATAAAAATCACAATAACAACTATAATAACTTAAATTTCTATAGAACTTTATCATTGTAAAACATTTTACATTAACTATCATCTTTCATCCTTAAGACAACCCTTTGTCTTTGGTAATGCAAAAAGAGCCATTTTATATATGTAGAGACTAAGATTCAGAGAAGTTAAATGATTTGCCCATTGTCACACAGCTAATAAAGTAAGAACTCAGACTTCTGCCTTTGAATCCAATGCTTTTTCTTTTTCTTTTTCTTTTTTTTTTTTTTTTGGCTAGGCAATGGGGGTTAAGTGACTTGCCCAGGGTCACAGAATTAGTAAGTGTTATGTGTCTGAGGCCAGATTTGAACTCAGATCCTCCTACTCCACGGCCGGTGCTCTATTCACTGTGCCACCTAGCTGCCCCCAATCCAATGCTTTTTCAATTATACTCTTTTGACCTGAATTAAAATTATTTAATCCACTGAGTCATACAACTTCTAAATTTGGGAAGACAGATTCTCCTTTCCCAACTCATATAACTCAAAAACATTTGTTTAGTTCCTCCATGAACAAGTCACTTTCTCTTGAAACTATGATTAAGATAATTCATTTTCCTTCATCATGACTTTCTTTTTTTCTCAATCTGACTCTGCTTTCAAAAAAGAGTTAGGAAAACTGACAGTTAGTGGTGAAGTGTTTTTTTTTTCCACACCCATTAATATGAGCCCATTTCATGTTAACATGGGAGGACAAGGGGACAGCTGGGATAAGCTTTTTGGTGGCTCAAAAGATGGCTTTATTTTTCTTGTCAATATGATACTAACATGACATGACATGATGCAGATTTGAAACATGAAGGCAGAGCTGACTGACAGAGATGCAAGAAGACTGAAAAGACTGAAGGTAGGTTTCACATAATTTAAAGAATCACATTCAAAGAAGTGGATGAAAGAGTATTTGAAGAAGATTAAAATTGAATTCAAATTTTGTCTCACTAAAATGTCACTATATCAAAACACTTCAACAGATGAAATATGTTGCATTTCCAAATTTGAAGTAAACAAAGGGGAGAGAGGTAGGAAAACAGCTTAAGTTCCTATTAGAGAGTAAGAAAGAAGAACTTTGAAGACAATCTAGACAATCTAATACCTCTCTGTGTGTCAGGTAGTCATCTTCAAACTAAATTATTTTCCCTTTTGAAAAGTTTTAGAAACCATCAGATCTACCTTCTTCTTTTCATACTTACCAACCAGTGGCTGCAGAGTAGGCCATAGTTCTATTTTTAGATAATGAAGAAGAAAAAGACCATAAAGTTTGGAATCAAAAGAACTATGTTCAAATCCCAGCTCTGTAACTAGTTGGGCCAAGTGCTTTTTTCAATTTCCTCATATATAAAATCAAAGGTTGGATCATATGCTCTCTAATGTCCCTCCCTTCCAGCTCAAAAAACCTATGAAATCCACAAAAATCAAGATCACAGGATTTGTAGGCTGGTGAGAGAGAGAGAGAGAGAGAGAGAGAGAGAGAGAGAAAGACAGAGAGAGACAGAGAGAGAAAGACAGAGAGAGACAGAGACAGAGAGACAGAGAAAGAGACAGAGACAGAGAGAGACTGACTTTTGTTGTCATTGCAATAATTCTCTGATATGGCAATTATCTACAGATTTTTCTGAGGCATTGACCTTGAATTTCACTCCAGTTTTCATTTGGACAGGGTCTTCCTTCATCTTCTTTTTCATTTCTTTTTTTTTCAGCAGGGTTGGATTTTGGAGGCTGTCAACAAAGACATCTCTAAAGTAGAGCTCATAGTGAGGATCTATAGCAAAGGTCTATGAACAACCTATCCTGAGGCTCAGCTGTAACTTCATGAGCCAAATAGCAACTGCCAATAGATTAGGGCCTTTCAAGGATATGAGAGCAAAGGATCTTAGATTTAGAGGTTTAAAGGACTTTAGTGTTCATCCATTCTCCAGTATAGAGTGCTGAATTTAGATTCAGGAGATATGGGCTCAAATTCTGTGCCTGCTACTGACCACCTCTGTGACCTTGGACAAATCACTCTGACCTAGGAGAAACAAAGGCCCAGACCTGTTAAGGGATAGATTGGAACTGTGGTCTTCTAATTCCAAATCCACCACACTTTCCATTGAACCAAATGGTCTCCCCTATACATATGGGGGCTCAGCAACACAGGCATGAGGCAGGCTAGAATGGGTTGCTTTCTACAGGTCCAGGTGAATCTGACTAATCATCATAACCATCAGAGATGATCATCACTCCTCCCACCCCTTCTATCCAGTCCATTTAGGCTCCAGTGATATCAATCTGATTGATCTTCTAATGCCAATGATCTAATCGGATGATCTAATCTCTCCTTGGGGAGGTCTTGAAGGGTAGGGCTTGTCATAATTTTTTGACAGAAGAAAACTTATGGAAGATTTATGTATGACATAATATTCTGAGGCACTGTACCTTTACATATTCTTGTGACTCAAAATGTCTCCATTTGTGAGTCATATTCTTTCTCTGATGCTTTCAAACATGCTCAAATCTCTCCCAAACTAAAATGAATTAATCTCCTCCTTTCCTAGTCATCTTCTCTCATTATCATTTGTTGTTCAGTCATGTCCAACTCTTCATGATCCCATGGACCATATCATGCAAATACTGTCCATGGGGTTTTCTTTACAAAGATATTAGAGTGATTTGCAATTTCTTTCTTCAGCAGATTAAGGCAAACAGAGGTTAAGCATCTTGCCCAGTTCACACAACTAGTAAGTGTCTGATGATTCCAGGCCCAGCACTCTATCCACTGAGCCACCTAGCTGCCTAGTTATCACATTAAACCTCTTATCCTTTTCCTTGACAAGCTTCCAGAAAGAATTATCTTCTTTCACTATGTTTTTATAGTTTTACAATGAATTTTGTTTTCATGACAAAATAGTTTCTGCCTCATGGCTGCCGTTCCTTACTTCTCCATTAAATTTTTCCTATTAACAAAGAAAAAACATTTAAGTAAAGCCAACGGATGTAGCCACGGCATCTGCATTCACCAGTTACTTTCCCTACCTCTCTAAGAAGAGGAGCAGAGTATTTCTTTATAAGTTCTCTAGGACTGAGTTTGCACATTTTATCAGAATTCAACTACTAAAACTTCTTTAAGGTGCTCAGTGACCTCTTAGCTACTAAATAAGTCCTCATCCTCTCTGACCTCTTTATAGTTTCTGATTCTGCTGACCATATTGTTCTCCTAGAAATTATCTAAACCCTTAAATTCCATGACATTGTTCTCTTCTGGATGTACTCCTTTCTGCCTTGCTGCTTCTTCTTAGCCTCCTTTGTTGGAGTACTAATCATGGCAGATTGTCTTTGGACTCTTTAAAAGACATCTTCATTCCCTGGCATCTGAGTCTTTTGCTTGACCAAGATCTTACCTCTTTGCCTGTCCTTCAAATTATGTGACTTACAGTTGCTGGCTCATGCTTATGACATGGTCCTTACCTCCAGCCTTTCTGCCCAGGAAACTTTTACCTTTGTTAATTAATTCCTGTCTCTGCATCTCTGTCACTTCTGTTGAGGGCTATTGTGACAGTCCATGTGAGTGATAATGAGATCATATACTAGAGTGATGGGAGTGAAAATACAGAGTAATGGGTTGGATTAATGGATGTTATAGTCATGAGATTGATTCTATCTGATAACTAGATATACAAATAGAAGGTGAGAGAAGAGTCAAAGATAACTCCAATAATGTGAATGTAGGACAGCCAAAAACCACAGAAATAATGAAGAAAAAAGGATGGCCAGATTTAGATAGGAAGATAAGATTGGTTAGGAATGTGCTGGTCCTGGGCTATCTCCACTAGGATTTGAGTTGAGGTGGTAACTGATGTGGAGAAAGTGATTTTTTTCACCTGACACACATCACTCCCTATACCTTCTTCAGAGTGCATTACTGCTTCAGATATGCCGGCTTGCTTGCCCCACTGATGGCATCTGGTCAGAATAGTTACTGAGTTACTGAGAGGCCTCAGCTGTCAATAACATTTTCCAAAAATTTGTGAGTTCCCATGGAACTGCCCTTTTCAAATATGGGAATTTCATTTGTTGGAAGAGGCAAAAAAAAAAAAAAGAAAACATTTGTGTAACAAAAGCAGCTTCAGACAGTTCTGAGGAACTGAGAGAAAAATACCTCAGATAAATCTCATGAGAGGACCTGTTTGAAAGCAGCTCAAAGGAACAAGTACTAGTTTGGAGAAGACTGCAGGGCATTTTCCATTAGCTCATTTACATACAACTATTTTCTGGGTTTTGAAGCATGTAACAGAAATTACAAATCAAAGATTATGGAAATGCTGCATATATATAATTTGTTATTTCTGATCGATTTCTAATTGTTTGTTTTTTGGTTTTGGGTTTTTTTTTTTATCTCTGTTCATGAAGAGGCCCTGATTTGAGTCACTGGAGCCCACAGGCCAGATGAAGAGATGAGATGCTGAGAATCTAGAGATCAGAAAAATGAGAAAATATAGCAGCCAGTCACCAGAAGAGAGAAGCTCATTGTGAAGATTGCCCCCTGTTTCTTGAACTGAGCAGAGTAGAAGAAAATCAGAAAAGAAGAACAGAGACCTTGAGCTGAGTCAGCTGAGAGAGCTAAATGGAGCTGGGTAGGCTCTGCAGCAGCAGGGAACTCACTGGGGAAGGGCTAGCCAGACTTAATGTCCTTTAGCACCATTTACAGTCAGAGAGAGAAGAAAACCCTTAGGGGTTTGATTACCTTCTATAGGCCTCTCTGACTTGAAATGAAGAAATTTTTCAGAGCCCCATAGTATAAATATAAGGAGCTTTGCTGTTCTCAGGCTTAAGCCTCAGAGTGCATAGTTATGGGGTGAACTACTTGTCACAGAAATAGCTTAACAGAACTTCAGCTCTCCATCAAGTGAGCAGCCCTGGAAACTGACAGTCCCCAAGCACAAGGCTGCTCTTTTACTGAAAGAGTTTAGTGTTGCTACTTTACCAACACAACAAAAACAACAAAAAGCATAACCAATTGAACAATAAACATTTATTTATTAAATAACAATTTAATAAGTACCAGGTTCTGCACTAAGCACAAGGAATACAAAAAGAAGTAAAAGATAGTCCCTGCCCTCAAGAAACTTATACTCTAAACATGTAAATAAATAAATACAAAAAGCTATCTACAAGATAAATGTTGTAGTTTGTCCTTGGTTTTCAAAGAAGACCAATGACATCGCAGGGTGATGTTTTAATTTGCCCTTGAATTGGATTTAAGTGAGGCAGAGTTGCCCAAAGTCATCAGCCTCACTTTCTCTTCCTGAGTCGCTTAAGTCCAGTGCAAGACAAAAGGCAGGGTGACTGGTGATGGCCCAGGATGCAGTGGTATCTTTGATGTCTGACCAAGCTCTAAGTGTTCCATATCTCATGCTTCAGCTGCCTTCATGGCTGTTGGAACAAATTGTTTTCATCTGCCCATTCACATGTTTGGGGTAGACAGCTCCCTAACTCACTGACAGGTTTGAGGCTTGTGGGTCACCCTCAATCTGGTTTAGCCTTGTCTGCTGAGGCGGTTTACTGTGGTTGTGGCCTTTGCACATGCTAGCACTTCTGGAGCCACAGGTGAGAGGTGAAGCAGGGTCACCGAAGATGGATGAACAGTCCAGAAAAGAGCTCAGCAAGCCCTTGCACCAGAGATGCTAGTCCTCTTGAACACCCCACACATCCCACAAGATAAATAGGAAACAATTAACAGAGGGAAGGCACTAGAATTAAGAACTGTTGGGATAGGCTTCCTGAAAAAGATAGGATTTTAGTTGGGGCTTCAAGGAAGCCAGTAGGTAGAGTTGAGGAGGGAGAGTGTTCCAGGCATGGAGGACAACTAGAGAAAACTTCCAGAGCTGAGAGATGGAGAGCTTTGTTCATGGAATAGCCAGGAGACCCATGTCACTGGATCAAAGAGTAAGTGACGGGAGAGTAAGGTATAAGAAGACTGAAAAAGTAGGAGGGGACAAGGATAGGAAGGGCTTTGAAACTGAACAGGGCATTTCATATCTGATCCTGGAGGATCATACTATTTTGACAGCCCAAAAGTAGCACAGAAGTGGTTTTATCCAGCAAAAGCCTAGAAAGGCATATAAAAGAAACAGGTGAAGCATGAGGGATACCCTTCTCTACAGAGACCACTATCATCCAAGCCTATAGACAGGAATGATGAAGTACCCTAGGCAACTGGGTTTCCCTATTCATATACTTCATGCTAGGTTTGTGTGTTCCTTCTCTACCCCACAAACATTATGTGCACTTGTGGGAGACGGTAACACCTATTTACGAGTGAACTGTTATGTTTTGATTATTCCTACTTTTGCCTTCTGTTGAGTGTTATAATTGTCATTTCGCCATATCATCTCTAATGTTTCATGTTTCATGTAAATGGTGTCACTGTGACTGATTTTATATAAATGAAAAACACATCAAAGGGGACTCATGAGTTAAAGTGGTGAGTATTAAGAGTATATTGCTCCCCAATGTACCCAAGGACCCTCAGAGTTGAGTAGTAGCAATGTGGCCATGCCTGTGGCTGGTTCCCCAGCTACTCTTAAAATCAGCTTCCCTCTCTCAGACCTGCCATGCAGGTGAATAAGCAAGTTCAGAGAGAGAAGGGAGGTACAGGTGCCACATCATTATGCCCAGACTGCATAAGCAGAAGAGGAAAGAGAGCTCAAACAGCAATTGACTGGGTAATATGACTAAGGAAAAGTGCTTTTTTTTTTTAAGGACTGGGAAGACCTAAGAATGTTTTTAAGCATCTAGAAATGAGCCAATGGCAAAGGTGAAATTTAAGATGCATTTGGAGGATGGGGGGGAATATATGTTTAATAAAATGAAGTCCTGGATAATTTGGAAGGAAATGAATCATTGGTCCATGTTAAACTTAGTGAGCAGTAAAGTTATCTCATTTCTGACTGAAGGGAAGACAGGAGAATGCTTTTCAGAGGTTTTGAATTAGAGAATATGAGGAAGTTCATGTTGGAAGGCTTCAAACCCATCAGTGAAGTCGTAGGCTAAGATCAGAAGTGTCAAACTCAAGGCCCAGGACTCCCAAGTGTGGCCAGGACCAGATTCAAATCCTGGCTCTTTGACAACCAATCTGGTATATTTTCCAGGACAACATGCTCCCTCCCTTAAAAAAGAAGCATTTATTAAGCACCTGCTTTATGCTAGATACCTTGCTAAGTGCTTTACAAGTTGTTGTTGTTGTTTGTCCTGTATTTTTGAAGAGGACCATGACATTGGAAAGGTGAGATCATGACTTGCAAGTGAATTGGATTTAAGTGAGGCAAGGTTATGCAAAATCACCAGCCTCACTCTCTCCTCTGGAAACATCTGGGTCCAGTGGCAAGATAAAGATCAGGAGGACTGGAGATGTCTGCTTTACAAATTAACTGAGACATGAAGGAAGCCAGCAAGCAGAGATGAGGAAAGAGAGAGTTCTAGGCATGAAGGACAGGGAGTGGAAATACCTAGAATCAGGAGATAAAGTATCATGTTCAAGGAACAACCATTGGAGATCAGCAGCACTGGATCACAGAGAATGTGATGGAGTATAAGGTGTAAGAAGACTGCAAAAGTGGGGAAAGGGACAGGCTACAAAGGGCTTTAGAATTTAGGATTTTATATTTAACCTTAGAAGGGCAATAAAAAGGCACTGGATTTGATTGAATAGAGGTCATCAAGGCCAAATCCTTCATTTTACAATTAAGGAAAATGAGGCTCAGAAAGGTAGTGAGAAGAAACATGAAAGAGTAGATAGAGGGCTGGAAGAGAACTGGATTTGAGTCCTGCCTCAGGCATTTACTAGATACTTATTATTTGGACTAAGATTGTCTTTGCCTATTCTCAGTCTAGAAAAGGTTTTTTTTTTGCATAGTAAACTGTTTCCTCATGCTTAGACTAATTTATTCTATTCAAATACTATAGAAAATATACTTCAATAGTTTTTCATTAATAATTATGCTATCTGCACTGTTATAAGCCTATTTTTAGTCAGAATAATAGTTCTCACTTCTATAGCATTTTATGGTCAGCTCTTTATTTGCATAATTTCAATTGATCCCTACAATAGCACTATCAGGTAGGTAAGACATTTTATAGACAAGAAAGCTGAGCTAAAGAAGTGGTTGAGTGTTCAGGCTCAATTGCTCAATTACTCAAGGGCAACTCAATGCTAAGAGACCCTTGACTCTATCATATAGTTGAATAATTTTCGGGATAGTCAATCTAGGCTCAAGATCTAGGAGGGGTATTCAAGATCACTCACTTAATCCAACCGTCTCATTTTACCAGTAAGTAAACCAATTGCCAGAGAGGTTCAAGGTCTTAGCAAGATTACACAAGTAGTAAGGAGAAGAGCCAGGAACAGAGTATAAGGCTTATAGTTCAAAACCAAGTGTGCATTCCTCTACTATAATACAGTACATTCATTTTTGTTTGTCTTGGCTTTTCTTTATATTATTCAAACAATTGACTTGATTCTCCACTTTATTTTTTTCATAAGATATAGGCTTTGAGATGGCTGAAACCCCATATTTTATTTATTGCTTGATAAATGGACAACAAAACTCATTTGTACTGATATTCAATGTCTTTATTAATTTATTCAACATTCCATGGATAAAGTGCCTAGTGTATGCCCTGTGCTGAGTGCTGGGGAGATATAAAATTCTCTCTGCTTTCCTGGAGCTTAGAAAAGAGCAAAGGAATGAAATAATAATAGTAATGATATTAGTATTTGTATAGTGCCTTAACATTTCCAGAGTATTTTATATCTCTTATCTCCTTTAATCTTCTCAACAGTCCTATAAGGTACTTGTCATTGCTATCCTCATTTCCACTGAGCTTCCTAGCCATTTAATAATAGCCTAATATCAATAATAAAAAATTAGTAATAACTTACATTACATAGTTTTTAAGGTTTGCAAGTATCTTCTCCATTGATCCAAATCCATATAATTCTAATCCCCAAGCTTCATAAGTACGTAAGTACACAGAAAATGATTCATAGTGTGACTCCATTTATTTTCTTTGACTCCCTGCCCATTCTCTGGGTCACTGCCTTTAAGATCACCTCTAATTGGGATGGGGCTACTTGTTCAATAACTAGAGTTGCTGCTTCTGGCATATCATTCATAGGAAGGAACTGAAAGACAATGAGTAGAAAAGTCTTGTAAATATTAAGTTAGAATTCCAAGCTAAATCTAAGAGTAGTTCAATTTGCAGAGAGAGATTTCAATGATTTTGACATGAGTTTGTATCTAGACAAGCTCTGTGCCATTTCCAGAGAAGACACACAGTGAAATGGAACAGTTGAGAGCCAGAAATATCGTTTGTGATCTCTTTTCTTAACATGATTAAGACCAGTCTTTTTCTTTGCTTTCATTTACCAATCTATAAAATGGGAATCATAGAGATCATGTGAAAATGAAATAATGAGAAAAGAAAGAACCAAGATGGCAGAGAAAAGACAGGGACTCCCCTGAGCTCTCCCAAATTCCTCTCCAAACAACTTTAAATAATACCTCAAAATAAATTCTAGAGTGGCAGAACCCATAAAAGAACAAGGCAAAACAATTTTCCAGCCCAAGATCACTTAGAAGGTCAGCAGAAAAGATCTTTCACACTAGGGGTGAGAGTGGTGTACAGTCCACTACAGGATGCACCACTACAGGCCTCACTACCATGGACCACACCCCAGCAAGCCAGCAGCAGGCCTTGGGGGCAACTGATTCAGCAGTGCCAGCAACAGCAGCTTCTGGAGTGCTCAGCCCACAGATGGTAAGAGTGTAGGACAATTGGTCAGAAGGAGATTGCAGGAGTCCCTTTGCTGGCACTAGGGGTGGGACTCTGTTGCATTGCTTATACTTAGATCCTGGTCACAGTCCTAGGCAGCAGTCCCAGGGCAAGGAAGAGCACTAGCATACCAGAGCTTCTAACCACAGGGGAGAGGGGACCCTGGTCATAGTTCCAGGGTGGCAAATAGTGTTTGTGGTCTCTCACACAACAGATCACAGGCCAGAAGAGTAGTAAGCACACCTCTCCCTAGATCTTGGAAGAACTGAAAACTTACAGATCCCCCAGAACTAGCTCTAAAAACAGTTGCACCAAAAAACAACAACAACAACAACCTAAAGTGTGGTATAGTGCCTCCTCCACCCCAGGAGCAGAGCACAACTTTTACATAAAGTTAGTCAAAAAATAGACTGCAAAATGAGAAAAAAAAAGATCTTGGCCATGGAATGTTACTATGGTGACAAGGAAAATCAAAGCATAAACTCAGGAGAAGACAACTAAGTGAAAACTGCCACATCAAAAACCTCAAAGAAAAATGTGAATTGATCTCAGGCCAAAAAGGAATTAATGGAAAAGCTCAAAAGAGATTTTAAAAATCAAATAAGAGAGGGAGAGGGAAATTGAGGGAAAAGAAATGAGAGTAATACAAGAAAATCATGGGGG
Organism: Vombatus ursinus; assembly: GCF_900497805.2. Lineage (NCBI taxonomy): Eukaryota > Metazoa > Chordata > Mammalia > Diprotodontia > Vombatidae > Vombatus > Vombatus ursinus. Next base: position 4,369,714 of record NW_020954720.1, read on the forward strand.
AGGAAGGGTCAACAGCTTAGTAAAGGAAACACACATAAAAAAATACTGAAGACAATAACACCTTAAAAAACAGAATAGGCCAAATAGTAAAGGAGACACAAAAATCCAATGAAGAGGAAAATGCCTTAAAAAGCAGAATTGATCAAATTGAAAAAGATAAAAATTCACTGAAGAGAAAAATTCCTTAAAAAACAGAATTGGTCATGTGGGAAAAGATGCGCAAAAATTCACTGAAGGAAAGAACTGCTTGAAAAGTAGAATTGGCTAAATGGAAAAGGAGATACAAAAGTTCACTGAAGAGAACAATTCTTTAAAAAGTAGAATTGGGCAAGTGAAAGCTGATGACTTTATAAGACATCAAGAAACAATAAAACTAAATGAAAAAAGAAAAAAATATGAAATATTTCATTGGAAAAACAAGTGACCTAGAAAATAGATCAAGGAGAAATAATTTAAAAAATTATTGTACTACCTAAAAGCCATGATTTTTTAAAAAAGAACCTAAACACCATCTTTCAAGAAAAACTACCTGATATTCTAGGACCAGAGGGTAAAATAAGAATTGAAAGAATCTACCAATCACCTCCTGAAAGAGATACCAAAATGAAAACTCCCAAAAATATTACAGCCAAATTTCAGAGCTCCCAGATCAAGAAGATATTACAAGCAGACAGAAAGAAAGAATTCAAATATTGGGGAGCAATTTTTATTGGTTCACAGATACACATACACACACAGAGATTTAGACACACACAGATACACACACACACACACATATATATATATATATATCAAGATAACACAGGATATAGCAGCCTCTATATTAAAGGATCAGAGAGCTTAGAATATGATATTCCAGAGGGCAAAGGAGCTAGGATTACAACCAATAATCACCTACACACCAAAACTTAGTATAATCCTTCAGGTGGAAAAATGGATATTCAATGAAATAAAGGACTTTCAAGCATTCCTGATGAAAAGAGAGAGCTCAATAGAAAATTTGACTTTCAAATGCAAGGCTCAAGAGAAGCATAAAAAGGTAAACAAGAAAGAGAAATCATAAGGAATTCAATAGTATGGAAATATGATATTTGTAGCACTTAAGAACTTTCTCATTATTAAGGTAGTTAGAAGGAATATACAGTGACAGAGGGCATAGTTGTGACTTAAATATGATGGAGTGATTATCTAAAAAAAAATAAAACTTAAGTGTGATAAAGAGGAATGTACTGGGAGAAAGGTAAAGAGAGATGGAGAATAGAGTAAATTAGAGCTCACATAAAAGAGGCATGAAAGAGCTTTTACAGTGGAGGGGAAGATGGGGAGGTGGAGGGGAGTATGTGAGCCTTACTCTTATTAGAATTGGCTCAAAGAGGGAATAACATACAAATTCAGTTGGGTATAGAAATCTATTTTATCATATAGGAAACTGGGAGGGGAAGTGGATAAGGGAAAGGGGGAGGGTTGCTGACAGAAGGGAGAGTGGACTGGAGGAAGTAGTACCCCAGTCCTTCAGCTATCACCATGATCCCCTACCCATACCCCACTGGAGATGACCTGGATAATGTGTCTCCATGCTCTGTGACAAACTACTTGTGGTGGGACTTGACAGTAAGGCAGATTGAAGATCTTGCCCATAAACTCATTGAAAAAAAACAAGCGTGTGTATGATCAGGTGAGATTGCAGGAGTTTGAAGAAATATCCTATGAGAGTACTCTCAAGGGGTTGGTTGATGTGGAAGTGGAATACACAGTTCAGAGAAACATTTCTGGGTTTCCCACAGCATGCCTTCCCCCTCCAAAGATATCCAAACAGCCAGTACTGAGGCTGACAAAAAGCTCTCTGAGTTTGATGTCAAGATGATCATGAGACAGGATGTGTACTAGATGATTATCTGGCTGCAGGAGAAAGTTTCAGCAGACTCACTGAGGCCAGAAGCTAAGAGATACCTGGATCAGTTAGTTAAACTGGGAAAATGGAATGGACTGTACCTCCCGGAAGAAAATCAAGGAAAAAAAAACATTGAAAAGAAGATAAGTCTCCTTTGTATTAACTTCAACAAGAACCTGAATGAGGGCACTACCTTCTTGTAGTTCACTGGAGAGGAGCTGGGAGATCTTCCCGAGGACTTTGGACTTTCTGAACTGATTGGAAAAGACCAAGAATATTAAGTTGAAAGTTACCCTCAAGTACCCTCATTACTTTCCTCTCCTAAAGAAGTATTATGTTTCTGAGACCCAGAGGAAGGTTGAAGAGGCTTTCAACTGTAGATACGAGGAAGAGAACTGTGCAATTCTCTGGGAGCTAGTGGATCTCCCAGCTGAGGAGTCCAGCTTGCTCGGATTTAGCACTCATGCTGACTATGTCCTAGAGATGAATATGGCCAAAACAAATCAAGACTTCACCACATTCCTAGATGAACTGGCCCAGAAACTGAAGCTTCTTGGAGAAGAAGAGCAAGCCATCATTTTGGAGTTGAAAACAAACAAAAAAAAAGAATGTGGGAAGCAGATCCTGGATTTCAACAACAGATCAATGCCTGGGACATGTGCTACTCTGTGAACCAGGTGGAGAAGACCTGCTATAATGTGGACCAAAACTTGTCAAAGGATTACTTCCCTATGCCACCAAGGGCCTTCTGGGCATATACCAAGAGCTCCCGGAACCAACCTTTGAACTGGAAGAGAATGCCAAGATGTGGCATGAGGATGTAAAATTGTATTCTGTGACGAATGTTGATTCAGGCAAAGTGATAGGGAAATTTCACCTGGACTTGTACTCCCAGGAAGGGAAATATCGTCATGCAACCTGTTTTGGCTTACAACCTGGCTGTCTCCTCAAGGATGGCAGCCAGCAGATCTCCATTGCAGCCATGGTGGTCAACTTCACCAAACCTACACCAGATGCCCCCTCCGTGCTGCAACACGATGAGGTGGTGACATACATTCATAAATTTGGGCATGGGAAGCACCAACTTTGTTCTCAGGCAGAGTTTGCCATGTTTAGTGGAACCCATGAGGAAAGAAAGTTTATAGAAGTACCATCATAGATGCTGGAAAATTGCATGTGGGAGAGGGGCATCTGAAGTACATGTCCCAGCATTATAAAACAGGATAACCCATCACCCAGGAACTGCTGGAGAAACTCAAAAAGTCCCGTTGAGCAAATACAGATCAATTCAACCTGCCTCAAATTGTCCCCGCCGGGGTGGACCAGGCCCTGTATACACAGACAAAAGCAGACCCAGCTGAATAGTACTCCCGGCTGTGCCAGGAGATCTTAAGTATTCCAGACACTCTAGGTACTAATATGCCAGACACTTTTGGTCACCTGACAGGAGGCTATGATGCCTAGTACTATGGCTACCTCTGGAGTGAAGTGTATTCCATGGATATGTTCCGCACACGCTTCAAAATGGAAGGGGTCCTCAACTGTAAGGTTGGCATATACTACTGAGACCTGCATCCTGAAGCCCGGTGGCTCTGTCAATGCTATCAGCATGCTGCAGTAGTTCCTCAGCCAGGAGCCAAAGCAAGATGCCTTCCTCCTGAGCAAAGGCCCAAAGGTGTCAGACAGCAGCTCACTGCCTTCTGCCTGCTGATGGGCCAGCCCCTGAGGCATGGGAACCCTCTCATGTATCTCCATTCTTCAGGACTGAGCAAGAGAGGACATAACCTTTTACTGGCCTCCCTGTTGCCTAAAACTCCCAAAAGAGAGAGAACAGAGGGACTCTACCAGAGGGAAATGGGATGAGGGGGTATTTCTGCACCCTGCCCCAAATCTGTGCTATTTTGCTTTCTACTTTTTAATCTTCTGGTCCATTTGTAGGGTCTTTGCTCAGTCACATTAAGATGTTTGGACAAAAAAAAGAAAGAAAAACACTTTTGAGGGTGGACAGGGTGAAAGGAGAGAGAGTAGGACAAACGGGGGTGAATAGAAAGAAGGGAAATACACAGTTAACATAACTGTGAAAAAATTTTACAGCCTAATAAAGTCCTCATTTCTCAAATATATAGAGAATTGAGTCAAAAATTATAAAAATAAGAGTCATTCCCCAACTGATAAATGGTCAAATGATATGAACAGGCAGTTTTCAGATAAAGTAATCAAAACTATCTATAGTCATATAAAATGCTCTAAAGTCATATAGAGCATATAAAATGCTCTAAAACACTATTGATTAGAGAAAGACACATTAAAACACCCTGAGGTACCACCTCACATTTATCAGATTGGCTAATGTGACAGAAAGGGAAAATGATTAATATTTGAGGGGATATGGGAAAATTGAGACACTCATACACTGTTGGTGAAATTGGTGATTTAGCTACTTTGTAGAGCAATTTGGAGCTATGCCCAACAGATTATAAAACCATGCATATCCTTTGACATAGTGATACACTGCTAGGTCTGCATCCCAAAGAGATTTTTTTTTAAAAGGAAAAGGACCTATTTGTATAAGAATATTTTAGCAGCTCTTTTTGTAGTGGCAAAGAATTGAAAATTGAGGGGATGCCTATCTATTGGGGAATGGTTAAACAAGTTGTGGTAAATGATTGTAACGGAATACTATTATGCCATAAGAAATGGTGAGCAGGATCCTCTCAGAAAAAACCTGGAAGGATTTATAGGAAATAATGCCAAGTGAAGCGAACAGAACCAGGAGAACATTGTACACAGTAACAGCACTATTGTATGAAGATCAGCTGTGCTTGATTTAGCTATTCTCAGCAACACAATAATCCAAAACAATCCAAAGGACTCAGATCTACATCCAGAGAAAGAACTGATGGAATATGAATACATATTGAAGCAACTATTTCTCACTTTATTTTTGTGAGGCTTTTTTGGGGGGGGAGGAGTCTTGTGTTTTCTTTCATAATGTGACCAATATGGAAATATGTTTTGTACAACTGCACATGTATAACATATCAAATTGGTTGCCATCTCAAGAAGGGAGGACAGGAGAGAGCGAGGGGGAAATTTTGGAGCTCAATTTTTTTAAATGAATGTTAAAAACTGTTTTTGCATGTAATTGGAAAAAATAAGATTTTTTTTTCAAAAATGAGATAATGATTCTAGAGTATTCTGAAGATGGAAATTGTTCCAATGAAATATGGGGCATTTTTATTTCTTACAAACTTTTGTAGCATAATCATTAGGTTTCAAAGGCCAAGAAGCAGTGACAAAACAGTGTTTGGAAGTTTAGTAGTTGTGCAAAAGTCTGCTCTTCTACTTGAAATGTTAAAGTCCAGAGAGGCCTGGTTAAAGCCAAATGAATTCTAATTAACTTGTTTATGCACAGCAATACCTAGCTGTTCCTGGAAAGAAAAAAAAAATTCTCCAATACTAAAATAGGCCAAACTGTGGAGAAAACAGCATTCTAATATTACTGGTGATAAGTCTAAATACATTTCCATTTTATCTCAAGTTTCTATAGCTTTTAATAAAGTTTAAGAGAGATAGCTAGAAGATACAGCAGTCTGATAGAAAAATAGACACAAGAAACATTATTGTTCTTTTCTCTTAAAGTACTCAAAAGCCATGATGCTAGGAAGCCCTAATCCATAGCTGGGAAGAACAATTGGTGAATTGCAGAATGAGCTTCTTTTTACACTTCTACACTAAAAGCATATTATTTATTTGTTTAAGTAACGCAGTCTCCCTACAGTAGAGGTGTTAACATGAAAATATCAATCCCAGCTTACTGATAAACTAAGATTATTTAAGCCAATTCAAATTTTAATTGTATAATGACTAAAACCACAGTAGAAAATTCCTCTTCAACTGTTAGCTTTAGAAATAGAAATGCAATTACAAAAACTATTAATGGATTTGTTATTACTGGATTGATTTTCCTGCCTTTAAATATTTAGATTAATTTAGTAGAGCACATGTTCTCTGTAAAATAAAATAAATTAAATTAAATTGATTTACCAATCTGTCATCTCAGCTAAGACAAAATTCTTTTTTGATATGTCCAATAAAAATTTTAGTTACTTCATATTGTAATTTTCTTGCCTCCAGATACTGTTTAGATCAATGAGAGTACTTTTCAATCTATTCATCATGATGGCATGTGAAGAGAACAAGATTCTAATAATGTTTTAGCCTAGATATTAACAAAAAGATGAGTCAAACAAATTGAATTCTTTCCTCCCCTAGTGACTTTCATATGACTAGGTCCTACCCAATGGCCTCTAACTCCAATATGAGGAAGAAGATGCTCCCCATCATTACTGTTATTCCCTCATTGTATATTGTCCTACCTCTTTACCTTCTCTAGGGCTATACCCACATAACCTAGAATCAAGTCCCCATGGCCATCTCTGTTGAAATCCTTCCTTTCCTTCAATCCCCAGTTCAAGTGTCATTGATCCTTCCTGTCAGTGATCCTCTTCTCAACCCCTAACAGCAAGAAGACATCTCTCTTTTCTTGAATATTTCATAATACTTTTTAAAATTTTTTCCCATTCACTTGTAATACTCTAATTGATATTAGAATAATCTGTGTATATATCTTGCCTCTGCTTAGGAGTTTGTAAGCTGAGAGCCAGGTTTGTGTTTGATTTCGTCTTTGAACCTGCAGCACTCAAGTCAATACCTTGTACAGTATTTTTTAAATTTGTATTTTCAGAATGATTTGTGCAATTATTTTTCTATGCATGCCTTGGGTACTCTCTAGACCTCAGTTTCCTCATCTGTAGAATGATAAGATTATACCAGGTGATTTCTAAGTTCCCTTCCAACTCCAACATTCTAGGATCTTGTCATCTATAGACTCTAGTCCCAAGCTTCACTTCTTTGACACTAATAAGTTTGGACATTCAGACCCTAACATAATTCAAAAGTTGTCTCTTCAGACAAGAGTTGAGGAAGCAGCTTCATTTTCATCTACTGTACTAATGAAATGAACAGATGTTCCCCAAAGATGACCTGAGGCAAAAAACAAACAAACAAACCCTTTAATGGCTTTTCTATTCTCAAATGAGAAGAAAATATTTAGCCACATGAGATCTATTCAGCCATTTCCTGAGACTGGTTTAGCTTCATAAACAACAAAATGGGGAGAATCTGTACTTTTTCATTTATGGTTTGCAGCAAGGATTTTCATGCACTGATATTTCCTATCTATATTTAGCATCTGCATTTAAACTATTTTCTACTGAAATGTGGTAATACAGAATTTTACTAACTTTTATTTATTAAACATTGGAGAGTTTCAGTTATGGAATCACTCCAAAGTTCTTATTTATAAAATGAGGGAGTTAAACAAAATGAGACCTAGGCCTTGTCAAGTTCTGATATTCTGAGTTTCTGATTCTGTAATTCAACTACTCCATTTTTTCAAGAAGTAAAAGTTGTTCTATGTTGATGCCATGTTTTGAAAGGCCACTTTTTGAAATAATCTATGTGGTGAAACATCACAAGCCATTTCCTACAACTGTAAGTTTTCCAGGAACATCACTGTGTTTCAAGGAACAACAAATAGAAAGAATTCAGAGAAGTTTTGGGAAGACTTTGGGGAGCTTATGTGGAATGAAATAAAACCAAGACCATTATTTACACAGTAAATATAATTTGCACAGAAAATGATAGTAACGTAAAGAAAAATAACATTGAGAAACATCAGAAATCTGATCAATTCAGTGATTATATGTGTGTGTGTGTGTGTGTGTGTATTCCACTTAAAATTTTATACTGCTATCTATCTGTATGCATGTATGTATGTGTATAAATGCATAGTTAATGCAGGATTGGATGGTAATTCCAAATGAGTTCATATGTGCTTCTATGGTAAAAATTCCCTCATTCTTGCCGTCATTATGACACTACAGAATTTGTTGATTTTCATGATTACAGAGAACTGTTCATCTGCAACAAAGGCCCAGCCATTCCTGCAGATAGCTAAAACTGACAGCTGAAACAGCATTTAAAGCACATCTTGGATAAATGTTCAAAAGCATGCCCTTAGGGCAATTTCCTGTTTTACTGGAAAATCTACTTTCCTAGTGTCTGATGAAATAGTATGAACAGTGGAAGCTTAATACTGCAAGGCATGTTCTATGAACCATTTGACAGTTTATCTGATGAAATCCACTGTATTTCTAGTTTAAATAGACCACATTCCCCACACTGAGGAAGCCCAGTCTGAATAGTTCAGTAGCCTTGAGGCTGATGTCATTCGGTTCTTAAATTAACTAGTGTTTCATTGACATTTCCCAAGCAATTGTACCCCCAAAATACACACCAAAGATTATCCCTTCTTATGTAATTCATCCTATTTTAAATGGTTGTTGCTTCTCTGGAGAAAGTATTAGTAGATTATTAATATATTCAGTGGTCTAAAAAAGGTTTGAGTGACTCATTTCTTAACCTGATTGCACTACACTGAGCCTTCTCCAAATGACTTCTCCACCAAGCTCATTATTCGGATAACCTCATCATCCTGTAAAATCTCATTAGACTTGGGACTCCACCTCATCCTTACCCTCTGCCTTTACAATTGGAAGATGGGGCCATGAATCCCAAACTCCATTGAAGGAGAGTGCTCCCTTTAACATCTCATTTCTAATGTAGCTGTAATAGTTTGCGATTTCTCTGACTGAATTCACCATGTTCTCACATCAGGTATCTTCTTTTCCTCTTTCTCTCACACCTCACTTTTCACCTTCCCTTTGTGTTTTGTCTTTCCCCCTTTAAAGTGTAAGGTTCTTGAGGGCAGGGACTATCTTTTCTTTTTCTTATTCAGTACTTAGTACATAGCCTGGAACATAATAAATGTTTACTGACTATTAAGTACTGAGGTTTATTAAAGAACATTAATGAAAAAGGATCCTAGAAAGAAGGTAAAAGGGAGAGTCAGTCCAGGTCTGAGGTGACCCTTTTCCTCTTCCACAGCCTAGGATAGAAGTTAGACTGACTGTCAGAAATGGAGTGTTAAGAGCTATCTAACCACTCTTCTCCTGTCCTCAGGGTGATGAGAAGGCAAAATAAAGATCTGCTCAAAAAAAATAAAATAATCTCTTTTCAACATTTTATTAATTTGTTTTAGATTAATAAGCTTTTTTTGATCCTCACAAGAATGAATCAGGTAATCTGTTTCTAAACCTGTGACATTTACTAGCTGTGTAATTGAAGCTAGTCACTTGACCTTTCTGGGCCTTAGTGTCCTTACTATAAAATACACATAATAATACTTGTGCAGTCAAGTAAATCAAAGACTTACTAAGTCCCTAATATTTGCATAGCAATGCTCAAGGGGTGGCATAAAATTTAGATAATCTCATAAAGCATATTGGCTAGCAAGTTATTTAACCTCTGATTCAGTTTCTTCATCAGTAAAATGGATATAATAATCTATCATTCTTACATACATAGATTCAAATGGAAAGGGTATATAGATGGGTTAAGAAGACATTCCCTCACACAGCAAAATTTCCATAAAATGTGGAGGCTAATTTGATCCTGACTCTTGTCTCCGTTCTGCTCTATATGTCTCCATACTTGTGTCAAAGACAAGATATAAAATACAAATAATAGCATTCCAAGTTTTTCCAAGAGTCTGGTGCAAATTATATTCACATAATGTATCCTTAATAGATGGATGACAACCACAAAATCAAGAAATGTTAGAGTTAAGATAGACCTTGGAGCTCATCTGGGCCAACTTCTTCATTTTATTTTAAATTTATATTAAATTATATTACATTTCAGATTAAAACAAAACAGAATGGAGACTTAGAGAAGCAACATTATTTCCCCTAGATCACACAGTCACAAAACCAAGATTGGAACTCAGATTTCCCAATTTCTAAACCATTGATCCTCTCCTCACACCATTTTACTTCCTATGATCTAACAAAATCTAATGACATAGCTGGAAACCTGTTATAAAAATTAACTACCTATAGGGGTGGAAGTTGCACATTTCTGGAGACAGATATCTTTCATATTCTTATTCAAGGTTTCATTTCCTTTTTTTTAAGGTTTCACTTTCATTACAAGAAATGCCATTAGAATGAAAGATACTGTACAGAGCTATAAATCTACTTTTAAAAAAATCTCTAAATCAAGTTATTATGCAATATGAATATTTCTTTGGTTCAGTTATAGAGAACCTCTGGGCTTCAGGATTCGGCCCTCTGCTTAATTACATTCAGATGATACAAATACCAAGATGTAATATTCCCCCACATGCCTATAGTTGCAAGAATGCAACCACTATAAAAATCTCTAGGAAAAAAAATAACCTAAATGGCAAGAAGACAGGAAATGTTACTCTGAGTAAGGCTGTATAAATGTGTCTATTTTTAGTCTCTCTCTCTCTCTCTCTCTCTCTCTCTCTCTCTCTCTCATTCACAGTGTATAAATCAGGAGTGGGGAACCTGTGGCCTCTAGGTCCTCAGGTGAGTCCCTTTGATTGACTCCAAACTTCACAGAACAAATCCCCTTTAATAAAAGGATTTGTTCTGTAAAACTTTTGTTCAGTCAAAAGGCCTCACCCAAAGACCTAGAAGGCCACATGTGGCCTTGAGGCAACAGGTTCCCCACCCCTCATATAAATGTTTCCCTCTTTCTTATTAATTCATATCTTTTCCTCCTACAGTCTTTTTCCTCCTCAGTCTCACAGTCTTTCTTTTGCTTTTCCCTAACCTTCATTTTTTTTTCTTCCTTTCTGCTTTTTCCTTAACTGGGCATAATACAGAACTGAAATATATTTGTATTATTTGTTCAATTTATTGGCTATTGTATTTACTGAATAGTGTTTTGCATACTGTATTCTTTTTAAAAGTATTCAAAATGATGTATCTTTATTTTGAAAATGTAAGTTGTTTTTTGCTTGTGTAATCCTTGTTTGATTCACCTCCCACAACCCCCACCCTGTGGTTCAATAGTCCTTAACAGAGGAAAAAGTTCCCAGTCCCTTCTTTAGTTGGTCGCTTGGTTGAGCCCTAGGAATCAAGAAGTTAATGACAAGGATATGTTTTTGGAACTGGATGAACAACTGAACTCAAAGCAAAATCAATAATGGCTTAAGATTAGCTTGGAAGGAGACTCATAGTAGAATGCCTCTGGGCACTACATCTGCCCTAGGTTGTTAACATTTTTATCAGTAATTTGGATAAAGGTGTAGCTGACATGCTTATGAAGTTTGCAAATTCTACAAACTGGATGGAATTACCAACACACTAATTGGCAGAGGATTCAAAACAATCTTGACAAGCAAAAGTACTGTGCTAAATCTAAAATAAATAAATTTAATAGGGCTAAATATGCTTGGCATCAAAAATTAACTTCATACCTTCGAGATAAGGAAAACATGACTAGATGGCAGTTTGCCCTTTAAAAAAAATTGAGTGTTTTAGTGGACTGCAAACTCAATATGAGTCAATAGTGTGACATAGAAATAAAGAAAGCTAATGCAAAATGAGACTGTATTAAGAAAAGTGGTTGTTTGGGACTTAGAGAATTCTAGTCCTGCTTATTCTGATTTGGTCAGATCAGATTTGGAGTACTGTACTCAATTTGGGGCATCACATTTAAGGAAGGACATTCATTTCCTGGAGAGTGTCCAGAGAAGGACAAGTTGAAGGCCTTGAGTCTATGTTATATGAGTTTCATTTGATGTAACTAGGGCTGTTGAACCTAAAGAAGAGAAGAAGATGAACACAATAGCTATTTTAGAGAGAAATGAACCAGAATTGAGATTATGCTTATGTTGGCTGTCCCCAGAGGATAGAATTAAGATCAAATTATGATAATGGCAAAGAGATAAATTAAAATATGACATAAGGAAAAAATTTGACAATTAGAGCTTTTCAAAAGTGGAGTGTGCTTCTTCACTAGAGGTCTTAAAAGTCTGAATGACTACATTTATCCCTTCCACATCACTCAGGTTAGGGACATGGCACCCCTGTGGGGTGGAAAATCCAAATAAAATTTTCTGGTCCTCCCTTCATACCAAAGAAAAATTCTGAATTATTATGGTATTAAAAGATAAAATGTGTTGGTACTATGCAATACTATACATATACATATACATGTACATTATATATATATATATATAATGCATTTCTGAGTTTCTAAACTTTTTCTGTGTCATCTGATAGTCTTTGTATATCATCTGCAGCTTCCAGAAAATTCCCCAAATGTTCCCATTTGATTTCTTTTGCTGATGCGCAATGTATCAAAGCACCTAAAAAAAAAACTACTTTTTTCCAAAGGAGGATGTAAGACAGATTGATCAGGAAAATCAAAGATTGCTAAAAGAACTATCCAAAGAGACTGAAAAACCAAGAACTAAGAGTACCATTCCTAAGAAACCTGTCGTTCCACTACCAAAGTTGTACCACAATGCTCTTAACAGACAGAAGGAACAGCAAAGGACTGAGAGAGAGAACTTGGCTTTATTGAAATGATTTAAAGTATGAAGCCAATAGTTAGTATGAAATGCACAGAACAACTGATGGACTATCATTGCTAGTGGGCAACCTAAATGCAACCCCAGTCTCCAGGTGTGTGAGGTCTACTCTCAGTCAAATTAGTTCACTTAGAGGAGCTTCCAGGTCATCTACTGCTATGAGTGTGCTCAGCCAGAAGAGTGAGAGATCACTTTCTGATACATCCAGTGGCCCTCTGCTGAGACCTAAATGCCTTAATATTCATACTTCTTGGTTATTAAAAAAACTTATTTTGAACATTGATATTCAGATTTCTATTGAAGTGCTCTTGTAGATTACTATAATTCTCTGTGCAAAAGTCTATAATCTTATTTTAAGTGATTAAAGTATATAGCATTGTGTTTTAGTTTATTGTAAAAAAAAATACCGTGTATTGTTTCTTTCTGCTTTATGAAATGATACTACTAATAATGGTCCAACATTTTTTTATAAGACTTTACAAATAAAATTATATTCTGATATTGCCTTTGGCTGCCATTATCTCACTATTCAACATGTGAGTGAGTTCTTTGTTGTTCAAATATGTTCTGGGTTATTTTGGTTTCCTTGTTATGTCAGTTAATTGAACAGCTCCCATTGTTTCCCACACCTTCATGTTGCAAGCAAAAGACATCAGGCAACTTAAAGATAAGATCAGTCACAAGTGTTTATAAAATTAATATTAAAAGTCCAGCAACTGTAATATTTTGACTTAAAAAAACACACACAGTTAAGTAGAAGTAAGGCAGGGGCGAGGTAGGGACCGCCCTTTCCTCCTACCAGGTTTTCCTTTGCACACCAGCTATTAGAATAAGCACTCATCCAAACCACCCCCTGTCCCCAGGCACAAATCTGTTTGTTCATGAAGAGGTCACCTCTCAAGGGTCTAGGGGGAGGGAAGGAGGAAAGGAACTAGGTGTTCTGGTTCCTGGTTTCCAAAGTTCCAGTTCCATCTGCTCTTCTCTTCCCCTCTCTCCTCATGTCCCCTACAATCTGCCATTGCCTTGAACAAAAACCTACCTTCTCTCCCCCCAGGCTGATTTCAAATTAGTTTCCTTTCTCCCCAAACTAAGAATAACCTAAAAATTCCAGAGGGTTTTGTGGCCTGCCCATCTCACTTTCTGGATAAAATTGTTATAATTGGTATCAAAGTCATTTACATTGTCCATTTCCTCCTTTTAAAAATTTCCTATTACTTGCTTAAATTTTTCAGTTAGGTTGTTTCCATTGTACAACATATTGTTTACTCAGTGCCATATGTTCTGTTTTTCTTGTTTTGTTTTTATCTTCACTCTGTTACCTTGATGGTCTAACTTTACACAGAGATATGACTCTAGAATTGTTTGTTGTTTGTCCTTTGTTTTAGAAGACCAATGACATCACAATGTTGGGGTGAAATAGTGGTTGATGGGAGATGTCTTGACTTGCATGTGAATTGGATTTAAGGGAGGCAAAGTTACTCAAACTTGTCAGCCTCACTCTTTCTTCCTGAGTCATCAAAGTCCAATGGCACACTAAAGTCAAGATGACTGGTGGTGGCCTGGGATGCAGTAGATGACCTTGTCATTTTCAATGTCTGGTCAAGCTCTAAGTGCTCCATGACACCTGCTTTGACTGCTTTCAAATTGTTCTCATCTCTCTATTCTGCCAGGAGAAATCTCATGCTAGGGGTAGACATCCCCCTAACTCACTGCATATGCTACAGCTTCTTAGACTCTCACTTGAATCTAGAATAAGTTCTCTATCAATAACAAGTCTTCTCTTGGCTATAAAAATCCAAAATATTTCATTCTTTATGGTGTTAGGGGGGAGTTCATTATGTCTATTATCTATCAATCCTCTTTTTCAAAGAAAATGTTCGTGCCAAAAAAAGAAAAGGAAATCCCATTTTAAATTAATAAAAAAAGCATAAAATATTTGGGGATCAACCTATTAAAGCACTCAAAAGACTCATAGAAATTCAATTACAAAGGGTTCCTTAAAGAAATAAAGAACAACTTAAATAACTGGAAGAATTTTCAGTGCTCATGGCCAGGCCTTGACAACATAATAAAATGACAATATTTCCAAAATTAAATCATACTTTTAAGGCTATACCAATCAAATTACCAAGGTGATACTTTATAGAACCTTTAAAAGTATAACAAAATTCATTTGGAAAAACAAAAGATCTGATATATCAAGGGAAATGATGAAAAGAAAAAGGGACAAATAAAGAAGAGCATTTATAGACCTCAAACTATATTATAAAGCAGAAGTCATCAAAACCATATGATATTGGTTAAAAAAAGAGAGATCTAGATCAATAGAACAGGCTAAACAAGAGAGAAGCAGAAATAATAGAACTCAATAATACAGTGTTTGGAAAAATAGAAAATATTAATTATCTTGGAAAAAAATAATGGGAAAACTAGAAAGCAGTCTGGCAGAAATTAGGTTTAGACCAACATCTTATACCGTACTCCACAATATATTTTAAATGAATATATGGCCTTAATATTAAAGATCATATATAAAACAAATAGAAGAGAAACAGAACATATGCCTCTCACAGTTATGGGTAGGGGATGTTTCCTTAACCAAACAAGAGATGAGGCAATTATGAGTTGACTTTGATTAATTGAAGCCAAAAAGATTCTGCAAAGACAAAATTAATAAGCCCAGTATAAGAAGAGAAGTGGTCAAAAGGGTGGAAAATCTTTCTATCAAGTGTCTCTGACAAGCATTTCTTATCTAAGATACATAAACTATTTGTCTACCTACCTACCAATAGATAGATACATAGATAGCCATTCCCCAATAGATATGAACAAACAATTCTCAAAAGAAAAATTGCAAGGTATTCACAACTACATGAAAGGAAGCTCCAAATCACTACTAATAAAAGAAATGCAAATCAAAACAACCCTGAAGTTTCAACTTACACCCTGTAATTAGCAAAAATGAATAAAAAAATGGCAAAAGTCAATGGTAGGGAGGTTAAGAATGATAAGCACTCTAATACATTGTTAGTGGAGGTGTGAAATAGTACAACCATTTGGGAAAGCATTTTGGAATGCTGAAAATAAAGTGAATAAAATACCCATTCCCTTTGAACCAGAGGCTTCTTCACTGGGCTTATACCCCAAGGAAGCCATTGATAAGAAGACAGTCCCCAAGTCCTCCAACATATTTATAGCAGCACTTTTTGTGATAGTTAAGTATTGGAAACAAAATAGATATCCTTCAGTTGGGGAATGACTAAACAAATTGTGGTACATGAAGTTAATAGAATGTAATTATGCTACAAGAAATGATATGTGTGTGATAAATACAGAGGCATGGAGAGATCTATATGGACTGATGCAGAGTAAAGTAAGCAAAGCCAAGAAAACAATATCCACAGTAACTGCAAAAATGTAAATGGAAAGAACTAGACACCAAAATAATCAAAAGTAAACATCACAAAATTATAAAGATCAAACATAACTCAAATGAAATGATATGAGAGTATACTGCAATACTCTTCCCACCTTTGTGTTGGTAGGAGATCTACAAGTATTAATATATTGCACATATTTTTGGACTTTCTCGATACATTGATCAATTTGCTGATTTTTTCCCTCTTTAAAAAATGCTACTTTTTATATGGGATGGCTCTCTGGGAGGGAGAGAGGAAGAGATAATTGTATAACTCAGTAGATATCAATAAAAACTTATTTTTTAAAATGTCCATGATATAGAGGCATGAGGCCTTTGTGTAATTTGTAAATCTTTAGTATCAATTATTTATTCTTCTTGAACCCTGCTTTCCCATATATCTCTCCCTCACTCTTTCTCAGCTTTCTACTGAAGTGACTTTTAAATATATGTTGATTTGATTTGGAGGGTCTTCTTAGAGTTTTTCTACCACTTCATCCCCAACAACTGATGTTATATAAACTACAATGGTTTCCATGATGACCTTTTTTGCAAATACTTATCAGTACTTTAATATGTGACAACAAAATATTTCATTAATTTTTTTCTATTACCTCTAGACATATTATAAAACTCATGCTGCCACTTCCATTATTTGCCTCTCAAAGGAGTACCTGTGAGTAATTTGTCCATTGAGATGAAATTTCTCTCTTCTCATTTTGTTTATTGCAAGAATATAAAGATTTATACGATTCAGTTCCAGCAATATATCTGTTCATTGATGATTGAACAAGTATCTCAAATTTAGACTACCAATAGTCAAGCAAATGTAGCTGGAGTTGGATTGGACTACACCCCCATGAAGTCCTGAGCCTGTAACCTGAGCCTGTTTCTAGGGAAACAGCTCGAGCTAAAGGACTTGAGTGTTTTAGGAATAATGCTAGAGGGTTGGTCTCTGAGTACAAAGAACTCTAACTCAGTGGACTTCTCTTCCCATATTTCAAGCAGAGCAGGAGTTTTAGAGACTCTCTTTGGAGCAGAAATGGTGAAATGCCAGCACATGGAAGCTAAAGCACATAGGTGGGCTTAAGTAAATATTGGGCTCCTGGCTGCTATTTCTATCTTATTTCTTTCCTGAGTAAAGGCATTAAAACATAAATCTCAAGATAAACATTTGCAGCTTTGGGGGCAACCTTGTAAGTAAGAGAGGTTTTGAGACCATAGGTGCCTTGGTTGGAGCTAATTGGTGGGGGGGGGGCGTTTCTGTATTACAGAAGATGACCAACCACAGAAGGAAGAGCTCAGCCCAGGCTAGACTTACCAGAAGGCAGAGTAGGAGGGAATTATTTGGATAATATATAGCAGGGTGAATTGTAAAATTTGTGTCAGCAGTATCAAAAACTGCATCATAACTCGATATTTTATGCATCGACCTGCCAAGGGAGTAGGACAATACTTGTAAATTACTGTATCTTGTTTTCAATCTTTTTTTCAATGAGTATTTGTGAATCTTTGTGTTTAATATCTTTTGTATGAAGAGAGTAGTTATCCTCTACACATTATTTACACTTTCCAGTTACTCTGTTACCCTCTCCACAACATTTAGGGGAGACCCTAGACATGAAACAAACTTGAGGCTTGTCATTTTTCCCCATGGCTCTAGGGTTAGAATTTTTCTTTTACATTTTAAAAAATTTTATGTTTAATTTATGGAATAAAACAAGAATTTCCATAACATAGTACAATTTTTAAAAAAATGATTGTACATGAGACTGCAAATCTACCATATACAAGTTGCTATTCCATTCAAATATACAACAAAATTATCATGTAAATTTCCTTTTTTTCTTCCCTCCCCCCAAGACAGCTACCATTAGATACAAATAGGTACACACACACGCGCACACACACACGCACATACACACACACACACACACACACACACATATATATATATATACATGTAAAATTATTCTATACATGCTTCTATTTATCAGTTCTTTCTCTGGATGTAGATAGCATTTTTCTTCATATGTCCTTTATAGCTTTTTTTCCTATAACAGCACAATTAAAAAGATGATTGCATATGAAACTGCAAATCTACTATACACAATTTACTATTCCTTTCAAATATATAACAAATGTAGGGTTAGAATCTAATGAGCCAATGAGTATAAGAAAAGGAGCCAAATTCCTTTTATCATAGGCCAAGCTCCTCCAGGACTCACTCCAGTCCATACATATTGATGTCCAGAGCTTAGAGGGAGAAGGAGGGTACACTTGGCATCCTGTGCCTAGATGCTGCAGAAGTTCTGTTGTTAAGTGAAAGATCATTGATGGTCTAAAAACTGATTCTAAGCACCTTTTAGCCCCTCTACCCTTCCTCTGCCACTACTACTGCAGAAATGGAAAGGAGACACACAGGGATTGAAGATCATTTTTAACATTTTTTCTTTATTTCATGGATTACAGTGGCAAAACAATAAGTATAATAATCATCAGATGGCCAGACTGCTGGGGATATGTCTTTCCATTGTTAGCTAGGTTGGTCTTTGGAAAAGACACAGTGCAATTTTTGGTAATTACATACAATAATAAAAGATCCTTTTATAAATCATTTGCACAGCAGTTCATGAAAAGCAGTTAGTAGTTATTTTGCTTCACCTAACCCTCCTATATACTACCTACCTAACTTTGGTCAGGTCAGTCTCCCCTCTCTGGTCCTCAGTTTTCAAATGAGAGGATCTCTAATTTCCCTTAAAGATTCAAGTACTTCATTATATATGCTTCAAATGTTTTAAGGGAAAAAAAAAACTTGATCCAGAAAACACACAAAAGCCCAGAGAACCTACCAAAATATAGCACAGCACATAAAAATATCAGGCAACTTGTAAGAAGAAAAGGACAAGGGTAAAGATGTATGCGTGACACTTCCCTTCTCCTCCTGTGTTCAAAGAGTCGCTTTTCTTTTCTTTTTAAAGGACTTCTTTTTACTTTTTGATTCTCTGCAGAAAGGTTAGGCACCTACACTGTTTCATCTCTGGCTCCTGTAGACTAAGAATGTGATTTCTAGAAATAGATTTATTATAACAAAATTCCACAGTAACAAGGCAATTTGGAGAGCCTGTGGATTTTACCTCTCCTGTGCCCCGACTATTATTTTTCATTTCTTTCAAGCTCTTCACTTTCTTATTTGGTATTCCAGACTTTCCAAGATGAAAAGCATTTCAAATGACTATTGAAGGGTAAGGTCCCTTTACCTTATTTAAGTGAGCAACGGAGAACAAAGACAGATTACCCAAGGTAGATTTTGCAGCAATGGTGAAAACATGCACCATTTAGTTCTGATGTGTGATAAGAAATATAGCAGAAAGGAAGTAACATGAAGGAAGAAAGTTGATGGAGAAAGAAATGTGTTAGCACCCCAAAGAGATAAAGGTTGCTTATTCTTTGAAAGGGATATGGCAATATCCCTTTATGAATTGCTACCTACTTCCAAATTCCAGATTTAAAGGTCAATGAATCTCTTGAGTCAACCTCTAAAGGGACTTAGAGCTAAGACTGAAATTAAATGGTTTCATTACTCACTCCTTGGATCAATAAGTACTGGCTGGTTGTGCTATGTTGTAGAGAAGAAAAGATGCCTGATGCAGCTCCTTCCCTCTAGGAGTTTATAGTTCAACTGGAAAGATGAAACACACGTAAAAGAAACAAGAAGCAATCACAGGGCAATGGAAACATATACTTCAAGCTGCATTGTAGTGAGGGGCGGTCTGGTACAGAGGGGAAACACACTAGAAGAAAAGAGAGAGGACCTGGGTTCTAATTTCAACTCAGTTATTTACATACCCGTGTGGCCTTGAGCATATCACTTTACCTGTCTGGGTCCCAATTTCCCCTATCTATAAAATAAGAGGGTGGGACTAAATGATCCTTCCAGGAATGAATGGTCTAAATTTTCTAGGGCTGAATGATGACTTATTTGACTGTCTTTCAAAGGTCTAAAGAGGTAACAAGTAGATTGAGAAAGTTTGTTTTATATATATGCCATCCTCTAAACATCACTCAATGCTTTCCTATCTTTGGGTCTTTGCTTCAGTTATCCCTATGCCTGTAATTCCTTCAGCCTTATCTCTACCTATTGAAGGCCTACTTATCCTTCAAGGCCCAGCTTAACAGCCAGCTTATTCAGGAAACCTCCTTTCCATCATGCCCTCCTTTGAAAACTTGTGTGTCTATTTTACATACTTAGCATTTATCTTTGTGTCTCAGCTCTCATATTAACTTGCAAACTCCTTGAGAGCAGGAACCCTGTTTTATTTACCCTATACCTCCATGCAGATGGGGTGCTGGTGTTTAACAATTAGATCTTTAAAAAAATATGCCCACAACAAACTTTTAGATTTAATCTGTATCTTCAACATTTTTTCCAACACTGTCTTAACTCTAGACCAGTTATATCAAACTCAAAGAGAAATGGATCCCTGTCAGCAGCATATTAACTTGGTTAAAATTATCTGTGTTGTATTGTATTTTTATTTATTTTGTAAAACACTTCCCAATTACATTTGAATCTAATTCTGGCTATGAGTTTGATACCTTTGATATAGACAATCAGCAAAACAATAAATCACATCCTGATTTATTGTTGTTCAGTTTTGTCTATTTCTTTGTGACCCTATTTGGGGTTTTCTTGACAAAGATACTGGAGTTGTTTGTCATTTCCTTCTTCAGCTCATTTACAGATGAAGAAACTGAGACAGATAGGGTTAAGTGACTTGCCCAGGGTCACACAGCCAGTAAGTGTCTGAAGTCAGATTTGAACTCAGAAGGATGAATCGTTCTGACTTCAGGTTGGGCACTCTTTCCTCTGTGCACAGCATAACTTTGTCTTCACCTACCTCTTACAGTATTACATCCTTCATACTACTATAGTTTTTAAAAGTTAATTTAATCAGGGCATTCTACCATTTACAGTTTTTTAACCATGAAAACTATATCTGACAGTTCTTTTAACTTAATTGCCTTCTAATGGCTGGCACATATAAAGTAAAGGAGTTCCTCTGGCTATGCTCATGGAGGCCATAATTAGGAACTCTTTCCCTGAGGAAAACAGTTGAGGGGAGGGGAGATTGTGGCCCAGAGAACAGTCCAACCATGGATATAGTCATGAAGGGAGATGGAGTGCCCCATCCCCAGATGGTTGGCTATTGTGAAAATTGGTAAGAAACAAGGATGTCCGGAAACAAGTACCAACAGTGACTGGACCTTGCGCATGTTGGCCAAGGGTCGGGTGAAGGAATGAAACACATTACTAGTCAGTGAGAGACCTCTGGGTTCAGGGACATCAATCTCTGCATGACTGCAGGGGAAAAGCATACTCATATCCCAGGAAATGTTCTGCTTCATTTGTCCCCCATCTTTGTTATGACCCCGGAGCTCACCATTCTGTGTATGAACATGTTGCTTTTGGTGTATTCCATAATTGTACTTTGCCTGCTGCCTGGTAGAGAACCATCCCATCTGGGGCTTGCTATTCCATAGCACGGCAGAATATTCCAGGCACCAGAAGGACAAGGTTTTTGACCTCACTGTGGAAAGGACAGTCAAGAATAATGCTCTCACTTTTTTCCCCTGATGCCAGTTACAAGACTCTAGAGGAAAGTGAAAAACAAAGTGCAACTCAAATAATTTCCTCAGAAGTATTGTGAAGGCCAAACCAGAACAAAGAGATTATATAACCTGTGATATATTATACTGTTGGATACCTGAGCAATGGAGCTCCTTCCATCAGCCTTCCCATATTATATGCTCATGAGAAAAAGGTACTGTTTCCCCTCACTAAATTCTGAAAACAGAACCTGGTATAGAAGCAATGAGTCTCATTTATTTCCTATTTTAGAAAAAATATAGAAAGCTCAAGATGAGGAACAGATCAGTACAAAAGTCACCAGGCTTAGGGGCTGCTATTCCCTCTTGATGCTTGAGAAAGCTTTAGTGAGATAAACATAACTGTCAGCTACTGGGTTTAGATATTTTATGCTTTGTTTGTCATTGTTTTTCATTGGAAAAAATAGTGGCTAAAGTGATCCTTGGGACAGATTCTCTTGACATATTCCTTTAAAACCTTAGCCCTTCCTATCCTGGCATACACGGAACCTAGGCATTAGGCCTCCCCAGGCCAAGTCCACTCAGACATTCACTCTCTGTCTGTGACCTACTTGGGAAGGTTGGTTTTCCAAACTATTGGTAGAGATGTACATACAACAAACCTATTCTCAATATTTCTGATGAGCTAGGGCTAAATTGAAAACTAAAAATGATTATAAGATCATAGTTACAGAACTGGAAAGAATCTTGGGAACCATGTAGTCCAACATCCTCCTTTTATAGATGAGGAAATTGAGGCAAACAGTTTTAAGTGACTTGTCCAAGGTCATAAATGGTAATAGCCAGAATTCAAACCCTGGTTCTCTGACTCCAGAGACAATACTCCTTCCATATTTGACTTTCAAATAAAAACTGAAAAAAAAAAAGCCAAAAAGCTTCATACCTCTAGTTTACTGCATGAAAAAAAAAAGGCTGTAACTCTAGAAATTCAAAATATTTCCTTTTGACCACAACCTGTTATTAAAGAAAAGAGAAAAAAGTTGAGGAAGTATTTCTTCCTAATACTGCTTGCTTCTTTCAGAGAAAACTTCCCTGGAACTCTGATTGAAATGAGTTAAACTTGCACCTGCAAGTTGAATAATATTTGGTCCTAAAAACTTCGTAATTTTCCATTGCAAATCACAACAGTGCATTCAGGAATCCATCTGGACTGCTGGCATTCCCTCAGGTAAGTCCAAATGGTTAATGTCAGATGTTTCTCTATGAATAATAGCAGCAGAGGAGGAAGAGACTTTTCAAAGCTGGTAGATTTTATCCCTTCCTACATATACTCTTTACTAGTATGAGTACTGTATGCCGTCTCTGTGCAAATGTTCCTAATGCTCCACCCTTATTGCAGGCTAAAAAACAAGAGAGACATGCACACCGAGGAAGAGCATTATTTTTTTTTTTCCAAATGACCTTCTTTAGAAAAGCTCAAAATCTCCTCACAGACTAAGCCAACAATCTTGCTGCACAAACTTAGGCAAAGTTCACACTACAAATCACAGGTGAATGTCAGGTTTATGTAATCACCTGAAGCCCTTCCAAAGCACAGATGGAGATAAAAATCTGGCTTCAGAAGGCACCCAAAATGCAAGAAATATCCAGTGGAATAAGTTTTCATTTTGTCCTGTACCCCTTGGCCAGATATGGGTGGATCCCATCTCCAATGAGCCTTCCTTCTCTGCAGAAGGACAATATGCAGTGAAACAAAGGTAGCTTCTGGGGGGAAAATAAATCTCTTTAGAGAATGACTCCATAAACATCTTGTCTCTATGTCTGTTCTCCTAAATGAAACAATAAACAAAGCTGTGTACTGTCCAGCCCCAAAATCCTCTCAAAGAGTAACTACTTCCACAAGGGCTCCAGGAATCAGTTTCCTGACATGTCATCATTTGTCACTAGTGACCAAAGTCTTTTGGCTTCTTGAGCAATACCTCTGCAGAAGCCACAATGCCATTGACCACATACTGATTGCTGAGAGAGAGCCTCATGGGACATAGAAGGAAGAAGGGGAAGAAAAATCAATGAAAGAACTTCTCTAGGTAAATTGGGAAAACTCAGTTCCTTGGTCATGGACTCAAATAGCCCTAGCCAACAAGTCCTATATGAAGGGGGAAAAGAAAGTGGGGTGAGTGCAACTAGGTGGCACAGTGAATAGAGCACTGACCCTAAAGTTAGGAGGACCTGAATTCAAATCCAGTCTGAGACACCCACTAGCTGTGTGACCCTGGGCAAGCCACTTAACCCTAATTACCAGAAGAGAAAGAGGAAGAAGAAGAGGGAGGAGGAGAATGTGAGGTGGTTGAAGAGGATAGCAACATTAAGTACTGAGTAAAGAAATGCAACAAAATATGTCACATATTCTCTCATTTCTTTGTTTATTCACTGCCTACTGCCTTCCAGATGATAATAATACCAGAAGAAAAGGAAAATTTTACTGATAGAAAAACTAAAAGGCAGCTAGTTGTCACAATAGAGTGTTTGACTTAGAAAGAATTAGGCAAGCTATTTAACCTCTCAGCCTCGGTTTCACCATCTATAAAATGGGAATAATAATAATAGTACCTACCCCACAAGATTGTTGGGATGCTCAAATAAGATAATATATGAAAAAAAATTTGCACACCTTAAAGCACCATATAAATGCTAGCTATTATCATTATTTAAAAAAGGAAGTTTGCAGGAAAAAATTATCTACCATCATCAGTAGTCATTTTGGTCTATCCCTTCAAGTTTCTAAACAGGACCTTTCAGGACAATAAGTCTGAATATGGCATCTGTTGGAAATGGAAATATTTTTATGTGAATTGTTCTCTATTATTCTATCATTTTAGATATGATAGAAAAAATGTAGGCTGAATAGTGGTACAATTGGTGGGTTTGTAATTAGTTGAACACTGTATCCCCAAGAGTTGGTTAATGAGCTATTGTCAACTTAGATGAAGTGCCTAGTGATATTACAAGATGTGTTTTTCCCTCAGTAGAATGTAAGCTCTTTGAGGTCAGAGAATGTTCTGTTTGTGTTTTAGTATCTTTAGTGCCTAAAATATCATAGGTGCTTAATAAATACTGTGTCTAAGCCTGTTTTTTTAACAGTATTTTTTTTTCCAATTCTATGCAAAGAAAGTTCTTCCATTCATTTTTACAAAATTTTGAGTTCCTATTTTTTCTCTCCCTCCATCCCCTTACTTCTTCCTAAAATGGTAAGCAATTTGATACAGGTTATATATATCCAATCATGTAAAACATACTTCCATATTAGTCACAGTTGTGAAAGAAGAAACAGACCAAAAGGGAAAACACACACACACACACATACACACACACACACACACACACACACACACACACAAATAAAGAAAGTGAAAACAGTATGCTTTGATCTGCATTCAGAGTCCATCAGTTCTTTCTTTGGATGTAGATAGCATTTTCTATCGTGAGTTTTTTGTAATTGTCTTGGATCATTGCATTGCTGAGAAGAGCTACCATCACACAATGTTACTGTTACTGTGTAAGATTATCTCCTGGTTCTGCTCATTTCACTTTGCATCACTTGTATGAACAAATCTTTTTAGGTTTTTCTGAAATACTCCTGCTCATCATTTCTTATTGCACAATAATATTCCATTAATTCATATACCACAGGCTTGTTCAGCCATTCCCCAATTGATAGGCATCCTTTCAATTTCCATTTTTTTTTTTTGCCACCACAAAAAGATAAACCTGTTATTTCATCAGCACAGGCAATTTCTAGAGTGGAAACACCTTCTATGGAGGTGGATCAGGAATTCACCTATAATTTATATGACTAGAGAGTTGCCTGGAACATTGAAAGATTTTGACTTGCAGTCCAGGGCTGGGGAATCTATGGCCTCAAAGCCACATGTGGCCCTCTAGGTCCTCAAGTGCGGCCCTTTGACTGAATCCAAACTTCACCACAAATCCCCTTAACAAAAGTATTTGTTCTGTAAAACTTGGACACAGTCAAAAGGCCACACCCAAGGACCTAGAAGTCCACTTGTGGCCTCAAGGCCACAGGTTCCCCAGCCCTGGTTGCCCATACTCACATAACTAGTAGGTAAGAGAGGCAGGAAATTAATGCAGGTCCTCTTGACTACAAGATCAACTCTTTTTCAACTATATATCATTGTCTTTTAATGAGTTCTTATATTGCCTTCATAGAAGTAGAGAGACTAGAAAAAGGAAGAGTATACTCTGTTCTGGTGAGAACAGAATACACCCGGGCCAACCATATCTTCATTCCTCTCCACACAGCATTCCTGACTCTCTACTAGACTTTATCATGCCAGAGAAACCTCTTTACCCTAGAAAGCTCACTCCACTCCTAGGACCACATCTCACATTAGAAGTACCCTCTACCCATTCAGCATCTTTCTCTAATTGGTTGGTTCCTCCTAGAACCTCTATTTCAAGGAAAATGTCTAAACCAACCATATTTTCATTCATCTCCAAACTTCATTCTTGATGCTTTGGACTTTATACCATGCCCCACGCCCATCTCCTATTTGAATTTTTAGCTTCCTTTTATGAATTATCTTTCCCCCCTATAATGTAAGTTCCTTAAGGGCAGGAACTGTCTTTCTGCTTGTATTTGTATTTTCAGTGCTCAGTATAGTACCTGGCACATAGTAAGTGCTTAATAAACTTTTTGCCTTGACTTGACTTACTGACATATATAGCTATGGATCTTATATTTTAAGAGACTATCACTAAAAAAAAATAAAATTTTAATTTAAAAAAGAGGATATTGACAAGCTGGAAACCATCCAAGGGGAGGAAACTAGAATGGTAAGGGGACTCAAAACCATGTCTTTGGAGGAATCATTTATGGAACTGGGGATCTTTTGCTTGTAAAAGAGAAGTCTAAGGACAGATAAGATAATTGTCATAAAGTATTTGAATGCTCTTCATGTTGGAGAGAATTTAGGAATATTCTGTATGCAAAATATTTATGGCAGCAAAAGGTCAGAGATGTTGCAGAAGGTATTTTTGCATCAAGGGTGGGCAAGCTGACTTCTATAGTACCTCAAAGAGTTGGATGCCAGAAAGGAAATTCAAGAAGAAACCCCAGTAGGGTTCTTTGCCCTGACTTGACCTTCATCTTCCAATGCTGTGATGGAATTTATATCCACCTTTTTCCAAAAGACCATATTGTGTACATAGCTAAACAACCTTTCTGGTGGGCTTATAATTCATTTTTATGAAATACATTTTCAAGTGCCCCAACAAAGACCCTGAAACTGTCACAACATGTACATTTAACTTCTTTTATACATAGCCAGAAGCAAAATGGATATTGTTGGATATTAAGAGAAACTCTTTCTGTCTGCAGCAGTTGTGTTTGTTCAATTGTCAAATGATTCAACCCTATCTATTCACCTAACTTGTGACAATACCATTATGGTGGGATTTTTAAAATAGCTTTGTTAAGCATATCAAATTAATATTCTGAAATATGCCTCTGTTGAATCTATATCATGTAATGAAAAGAGCACTTAGCTTAAAATAACAAGATTCAGAGACTAACTTTGCTGCTTACTAGTGTAAATCGTGACCCAGCCCTCACCACCCTGTCTTCATGCCCTCTGGTTCACATGGCCCAAGTTCAGTTCTGTGAGACTCCCTTAAAAGAGGTCGTTTCCTTTCTTGGCTCACTGATCCCACTTGAAATTACTCCAGGGAAATCTCTAAATACAGTTTCCTAAAGTGTCAAAGTAATAGTGTTGGACATAAAGTCACAAAGATCTGAGTTTAATTGCTGCCTTAGACCATTAATAGCTTTGTGATTCTGATCAAGTCACTTAACCTTCCTCAGTTTCCCCACCTGAAAAATGGGGGTAATATTAATACATACCTTACATGATTGTTGTGAGAGTCAAATGAGATAGCCTTTGTAAAGGACTTTGCAAACCTTAAAGCACTATGTAAATGATAGCTTTTATTTTTTTTTATTTTCTCCAAATGTGGCCAAAAGGCATCCTTCAGTTCTTGTACATGCATTCAAGTTAGTAGTATGTTTTTCAGATATGAGACAGCTTTAATTTAATTCCACAGAAAATAAAGATGCAAAGAAGTCCAAAAACAAGTACAGGAGTCCATAAAGAGATATAGAAAATGCAAAAGGCCTCACAGAAACTGATATGTAAATAAACATGAAGTCCATTAGTTCCCCTGGGGAGAGGATTAAATTGGGGTTTTCTTTGAGGGAGTCCTTTGACCTACTGGTGCAGCACTAACCCCTCCTCAAGTCCCTAAATGGTCCCTCCCAGAATTGTAAGGTCATTCTGTGGTTTGGATCCCCACCAGAAGGCAAACATACTGTAGGGCTGCTGAACAAGCAATCCCTTTTTCCCTCAGATCTGCAATATATGAATAAATCATTGATTTTGCTCTCCTCATGGGATGCTGCTCAAGAACTAAGTGAAAGAACCTCTTCTGTGTCCAGGAAGCACTCTACAACAGGAAATTCCCTTCTCTGTCTAGCACATCTTATCCCTGAACTTTCAAACTTGAGGTTCCTCAAAAAGCAGTTTTTAGGGTTGGCACTGATGAAAATGACTTCCTTTTCTAGTTAGAAGGCTATATTCCAGGATCATGATTCCTAGACGATTGAATTCTCCCCCTTCCACAAAGGAATTAGGGGCTTATGAACATTGTCCACTACCTTCTCAAACTTACTTGCCATGTACATGTCCTCATCTACCATGTGCTTCTGCAAGAAATCTATTAATGTCCTGGTTGCTTCCATTTCTTGAAATGAGAAAAAATCCCCTTTTAGGATCTCCCTTCTCAGGTTGATTGCAAGCATATATATATACATATACATGTACATATACATATACACATATATACATACACACACATATATATATATAAACACACACATATATATATATATAAATATATGTACATTTGGTCAGACCTGTGATTTCTTTAATGTGGACAATTTGTGTAGAAACTCCCTATACCAATGCAGAGCAGCAATTTGTTTGTAATATATAGTCTTAGATTTGCTTGGGGACAGTGAAAGGTCAAATGACTTGTCCATCATCATACAGCTAGTATAGAGGCAGAATATGAAATCCAGGTTTTCCTGACTCAAAGGCTAGCTCTATATCTACTAACCATTCTCTAACAACATCAACACACACACACACACACACACACACACACACACACAGAAAAGAATACAAAAGGGGGAACAGAAACAAACAGGATATTTTTGTTATGATCTTCAAGTTAGTGTACACATTTTGAACGATCTGTAAATAATGGAGTTCACAGTTTCACATGTAATCATTTTTAATTTTTGTGTGTATTTTAATTTTAAGCTGATGTGTACTAATACAAATTTTAAGGTGAAAATAGTAACACCCTCCCCAACACAGCTTGAGTACTTTGGTGGCTATATGAATTCAGGCAAGTGGCTCAACCTTTCTAAGCCTTAGTTTTCTGGTTTGTAAAATCAGAATAATTATTACTACCCTGCCCAGCTTCCCTTCCAGGACTGCTATAGTGATCAAATGAGGTAACTGCAAAGCATTGTAGAAATGCCCACTCTTGACATAGACCAGATTTTTTTTTCTTTACTTTTTTAGTGAGGCAATTGGGGTTAAGTGACTTACCCAGAGTCACACAGCTAGTGAATGTTATGTGTCTGAGGCCAGATTTGAACTTGGGTCCTCCTGACTCTAGGACTGGTGCTCTATTCACTGTGCCACCTAGATGCCCCTAGATCTGATTTTCTTAAGGAAGAATATACCTATAACTTTTACAATTATGTGAAACAATAGCAGCCATGAGCTTTGTTAAACAATGGGAAAAAGGGGGGGGAGAATTCTCAGATGAATAAAAATAAGCAGAATAGATTGTTCCCAATTGCCCAGTTTCTGAAACTGGAAATCACATTCACTAAAATAAAACCTACTTCTAATTTTTACTTATAAACACCAAGGTATTTTTTTTTCTTTCCCCAGCATCACTTTCCAATTCAAGCAGGTAGAGATGATTATAATAGCAAAGCAGCAGAGGCAGAGTAGGGAAATGCCAAGAGGAGTCATCCTGTACTGGGGAAAGGTTAGAAGCCCAAAGGATTTAATTTCACAAACTGATTTCAAAAGGGCACTCTACAGATTCTTTTAAGGCTACCTTGTCCCAGGAGAACAATATGAAACCTCCTTGCCCAGAATAAGAATGAAAGTGTGTGGTTAATTAATAAAAAATTCAAAAAGGACTTTGAAAGCCCATTGGATAAAAGAGATTAAACACCACATTCTTTTGCTCTGTATCATAGCAGTTGAAGCCATAGTTCATGAAAGCTTAAAACTATACAAGTGGCACATAATTGAAATATTTCAAGCAGTATGTATATAGTATCATTCATAGCTAGGTGGCAGAATGAATACAGTGGGGGACTTGAAGTCAGGAAGATTTGAGTTCAGATTCTACCTCAGACACCAGAAGTGTGACAAATGACTGCCAAGTCACAACTTTTCTCAGCCTCAATTTCCTCATCTATAAAATGAGGAAAATAATAATGCTTACTCACTATAATGCTAAAAGTTATCTTGATTTGGGCCTTACTCTGGTCAATAAGGCAAACTCAGGAAATGAAAGGTAAAAATATTTTATTAGCACACCAAGGCAGCAAGCAGTTGGGTGTGACCAATGCAGATTTCAAACTGCATGATGGTTTTATAGACTAGAGTAAATAACTTCCACATAAAGGTAAAAGCATGTTAATTGGTACATATATGATGAAGAGATGGGTTATGTGCTGCCTCAGCTTCTTCTTCTATGTCTAAGTATACATGTGTAAGGGTATTTCCAGAACTCCATTTTCTGTAGACTGGCTGTGAATGTACTCAAAGTTTAAGCAAGATTTTAAACATAGGGTCACTCAGACTGACTCTGCACAAGTGGCCAACTATGCACAATAGAAATCCTTATTTTTTTCTAGCATTTAGCATAGCGGCTCACATAATAGGTGCTTCAAACTGATTAGCACAGATTTCATTCTCTTGGAATTCTTCCCAGAATTCAAACATCTCACTGTCATTGTGTCCATCACCTTTTTCATCTTTTTTTCCCACTACTAACATATTTCTTACTGTCCTCATCTAGAGTTTTACCTTTCTATACCCATGTATTTTTTACTAAGTCAACTGTCACTCATGGATTTCAATTTGACCTCCAGCGTTAGCACCAATATGATTGCCAACTTTTCTCCAAATGGGAAAAAAAATCTTACTGATAGCTTGTAGAACTCAGATCTTTTCCTCTCTAATTGGAGTCATTTCTGAGTATCTCCTCATTACTCTCATGTCTTGACTGTTATGTGGTTGTTTGTAATCCTCTGAGATAACCAGTCATCAAGGGTCATAGGATTTGCTTACAGATGGCTGCTGCATCTTGGGTTGGCATGAGGCAGAATGTGTCTTGCTTTCCTATACCATACTCCTCATATTTTGCATCTGTAGCCAAAGAGAGATCCCTCACTTCTTCTGCAAAGTTATAGGTACACTTAGAATCTCCTGTGATGACATCTCAACTTATGAAAAAGTGGTAGTAGTACTGACCAGGACTATTTTCTTCCCTGATTGCTCTTCCTTGACTTCTACATTTTGATTGTGGACCTAGACACCATTATTCCCCTTAGAAGACTCCCTAGAACTCTAGAACATGATTTAGTGATATTGCATTGGTAGAAGCCCTCCACTAAATCTGGAGCAGACACATTGAATATTTATTCCTATGATTTTTCCTCTGGCCTGTAGATTGCCAGGTTCCTAAATAGTAGGAACAGCCCAGTCTCCTACATGAGCCTATGTGCCTGGAGAAAGAAGGACTGTCCTCATAAGCAAAATCTCCTGGACCTCATCTTCAACTCATTCATCCAAGATCATTGGAATTCAACAAAAACTTGTTGGATGTAGCTTGATTTTGAGTTGTGTCTATCACAATAAAGACTAGTAAATTACAAGAGGGATGTATAATCATCTTTGTCTGTAGCACATGGGTAATATGACTGAATGAAAGAGGAGATTATTGCCTCTTACCTCCTCCAACTTAGAAAAAGTTTGTTGGTTTACAGTTTTGGAGAAGAATGTAAGACCTGATTTTCTATACTGAAAGGTTCGCTAAGGATGGCAGTGAACCATTCATTTATGTACTACTGCATTAGCTGCCCATGGAATATACTGTACATCACAGTGGACAGCCTTGAAGTAAGCAGTTAGTAATCAATGGTTGGGACAATGGTAAACAGTGTTAGTGGAAGGGAAAAAATTAGTGAATAAGGTAGAAGATAGTTAGAACACTTTTTTAAAGACAGAAATCCTCATTGGGCAATAGGTGACTTCAATGGTGGGGGAAGGTACAATGCATGAAGTAATCTTGATCTGAGTCTCTACCAACCTTCTCAGTCCCAGATTCCCTAGACTACTACCCTACCTTTTCCCCAGTGACCTTCTCTGTCCACTTCTCAGCAAATATCCACATTTTGGCTTCTTTTCTCTTCCTTTAATTAGTGAGTTTATACTTAGAACCTACATTTAAGAAAGTGTTCACCAAGTCATGCTCATTTCCAACCTGGCTAAAACTCTGACTCCTTGATTCCTTCCCACTTTCCAGCTCCCCTTTATACATGGTCTTTCCCCATTAGAATATAAGATTGTTGAGAGCAAGGAATGTCTTTCTTTTTAATAATATTTGAATTCTCAGTGCTTATAATAGTGCCTGGCATATAATAGGTACTTAATGAATACTCTATTTCTTATCTGTGCATATGTCAGCAACATTTCCCAATGCTCACATACTTCCTCTTCTTCCCAGGAAGTAATCCTTTAAGACAATTTTTAAAAGGGGAAAAATTCCAGCAAAACTAAGTAAATCTTATCAGCCATGGCCCTGGGAGTAGATGAGTATATCATTAAAGGAATCTAACACCTCCTTAGTTCATCAGATCTTGATTTTTAAAAAAAAAGCCTCACAAACCTCTGAAAAATTGTAGGAAAACAGCAAAAACTGAATGGTAAAGTCCAATACTCAAAGAGGTCATACCAAGTCCTACACTTGCATTAGATTGTATGTCCCTCTAAAAGTCCAGTTTCATAAATATCATTTCGCTTGACAGTTGTCTAATCAGGTCTGGATCAAGGACAAAAGGCAGCCATGCTGAAATGGAAAGGGTGTCTACAACTCTATAGTCATGGTAAAATCATACCTACTCATTCTTCTTCTTGACAAATCATATTGGAATTCCTTTTGAAGAAGTGGAGGGTCAGTTCCTCAGTCCTTCCAGTAAAATGATTTGGGGACTCAATAGCCAAGCTTAAACATTGGTAAGTAAATAAAATGTAAATTAAAAGTTTAGTTCTGGGTAAAAAACAAAACAAGTGGCTTTGCTGGGTGATGAAAGCATTAATCGGTACCTAGGGAAAATGGTTTTTGAGGAAAGTGGAGAAAACAGGGAAGGAGTACAACTAGTATCATTAACCTTAGCAAATATCTCTCTCTCTACACCCCCAGCACTATAGATTACTGGCTAACTACTCTTGCTGGTGCCCAATTATAGTAGTCCTTGATCTAAATACCTCCCTCTCCCTCCAGGTCATTATTCATCCTCATGCTGGTTCAAATGATCTGAAAGTCTTCATGGCTTATTTTTCAGCAACTGTTACCAATAGTATCTCACAGGTATATATCCCCACTTGCAAAAGCTTCTTACTTCCATCTCACTTGCCTGGTTTCCTGTTTCTCCTTCCTACTAACCTCCTTCCAAAAGGTCAGGGTCACACTAACCTTGAAGCTTGGGCAACCTCCCTTCTTTGAAGTCTGTTCCCTGCCCCCAAGTCTCTCTGTATTTTGTGGCTATGACCCAGGTAAGGCTACACATAAACAAGAAGGACACTTCTGGTCCCAGTTCAGACACTTGCATTTTGAAATTACATTACCTAGACACTCTGTGTGGAGGTTATTTTTGAATGTACAGTGCTAAACTCATTCTAAAAATTAGGAAGCTTCCAAATTGTTGAAAAGTGTTTGGTGATCCATCCATAATCAACTGAAGAATTCAACTAAATTCAGTAAACACTTAATCACTTACTGTATACAGATTACTGTGTTGGGCATTTGGAATACAAAGGAAAAAAAGGAAACAATCCTAACCTTCAAGGTATTTACATTCTACTAGAGGGACAGAAAACATGCACTGATAATCAATTAAAAACATAAAAAATAATAAAAGTGCAAGAAAAAGAGCATTTTAACATCTAGAGGAATTAGAAGGCCAATCAATAAATATTTATGAAGTACTATCCTAAATGCTGGGGGTACACAAAGAAGCAAAAGATAGCCCCTGACCTCACGGAGCTTACAATCTAATGAGGGAGGAAAGAAACAAACAATTATGGTAGCTGAGTGGTGGCTTAAAGAAAGCTAGGGATTCCAAAAGGTAGAAGTAAAAATGGATTACATTCTAGGTAAGAAGACCCACCTATGGAAAGATTCAGAAGTGGGAGAAGAAATTTAATACACAGAGAACAACTAGAAAGACAGTTAGACTGGAATGGAGGGTATGTGAAAGAAAGTAATAAGAAATAAGACTGGAAATTTAGATAGGAATCAGATTGTGAAGGCCTTTAAGCACCAGACTGAAGATTTTTGTATTTTATCCTTGGGGCAATAGAATTCATTGAAGATTTAGTGAGGGGTGACATGTATCTAGTCATTAAATAACCACCTCTTTAACCTTGTAAAAGGGGGAAGTGGAAAAAATCTCTCATAAAATACAATATTGCTGTTGTGCCTTTGGCATAGAATAATTCAACCTGTCACTTAGTCCATCCCTAAAGTTTATAAAAGACAGTCTCTTTTATTACTGCAGGGCATTGAGCTTAGAAGCAGATGAATCATGTGACCTTTGAGCTAGAAGACAATGGATCAGTTGAGCAGTTTCCATTGGGTCCAGATTAAAACCCTTGATGTTATCTGGGGAATATACTATCCTATACACTGTCACTTATTCAAGAACTGCTTTCAAATTTTGCGAATTAAAACTAAGTGTTAGATTTAGTTGCCCTAAATGTAAAATTACAGTATGGAAAGAGAAGACCAAACAACAGTCGTATGAAAGATCTATGGTTTTTAGAATATTGCAAGTTCAATTTCACTCATGAATGACTTGGAAGCCAAAAAGAAAAAATCAATGTGATCTTAGAGTAAAAAAAGAAAAAGTCAAAATAGTAAAGCCAAAGTAAGCAAAAGCAGGGTTAGAACTAAACAGAGAACTCAGATCCACTGAGTCAGAAATAGTTTTAGGTAAATTTATTTCAGTACCCTGGATAGTTCCAAACAATTGTAGATAATCTTAACAACTCAGAGGTGTTGGTTTTTGCTTTCTGTTTTGTTTTGTTTGTTGGAACTCTTTAGTGTTCTAGATCTATTAATTTAGTTCTACCTTCCCAATAGGATTCTAATCATTAAGGGGTACTTACTCCTTTTGGACTTTTTCTTTTTTTTAAGCCTTTTTATTATCAGATGGTTCACATACTGTACTTCTCAGATCAAAGACAAGGGCTTAGGCTAAGTTGGAAGCCTTTTCCTCTGAACAGGGAGAGGATCAGTATTCAATGGATTACTCAGACAGACAAAGTGATAATGTGAACTTTATGGACCAATAACCTGGATGTTTTCATTTCCTCAGTACATGTTATATAATTTCTACTGCATGGTAAACTCTATTCACTTGGTTTTGTTTTCTAATTGTTTTTTTTTCAGTCTCATTCCTATGTAATAACTGCTTTACAAGCTTTTTATGCATAAAGAGACAGGCTTCAGTTTAATGTAAGGATAAATAGTGCTGTCCAAAAGTGGAGTTGGATGCCTCAGGAAGTAGAGAGTTCCCCATATGTGAGGTTCTTTAATTCCTCTTGTATCCCCCATAACACCTGTATGATGCTATGCTTGACTGAAATCCATTAGTCATGTATGGGTTAAACAGTCTTGAAAAGTAGATCACTCCAGAAATCTTTAGCAGAAGGTCTATAGAGACCTCTCTGACTCTGTTATTTCCCTGCAGGTCTTTTATGCCCTCAAATAGAAACAGATCCCTGCAGACCACATATTGACTTAGAAAACCATAAATTAATATGATCTATGTTGTGTTGATTTTTATTTATTTTGCTAAACATGTCCCAATTATATTTTAACCTGGTTCCACACATTTTGTAAGTATGGCACCTCTGCTTTATATGAATTTAGCAAATTGGCATATAAAAGATTTTGTCTAGCACACTGCACTTAAATATCTCTTTTCTGGCTCTGGATAGCAGTCTGGTGAAAGACCCTGGCTTGGACTTTGTTGTATTCTCACTCTGCTCCCTCCACAACAGCTTTAACCTATTTTCCCCACCCTACCACCTTTGTGGGCAATTTCTTGGCCACACCAAGACTCAGACTCAAGTGTGTCTATCCAACCCTAAGTCAACAGCAGTGACCAGGCATGATAACGGTGTGTGTGTAACAAATGCTTGCTAAATGTTGAGTGAATTAATTTTAAAAAAAACCCTACTAAGCCTTGCCTTTACAGAGCCATTGCCCTATAGGGAATGATGACTAGTGAAAATAGCTTTTCCCTCAGTATATGATTAATGAAATACATCCCACCACAGCCCCACCTTCCATTCCTGTGATGATAACACTGAATTGAATGATATTTCTTTCAAGATTCACAGAGACCTAACGATTACTCAAGCTTACACTTGACAGTGAATCACAATACAGTTCTTTACAAGATTTCATGATAAGGAGTTTTTATTCACTGGTTTTGACTTTGCACCAGAGCTTCAAAATGTTATCTGTTTGCAAGAGAACAGAGGAAGGGGTTTCTTCACAGGTGCACATGTGCTTCTAAAAATTTCTATTGGTCTGCATTCATAAACAACCATCTGTAATATCTCTCACATTCTCTATAGTAGGCATATCCAATCATTTTTGGTTCCCATACTTCATCAGTTTTCAGCAAACATTCCTATACCTTGATTCAATATGGAAGAAAATAAATTTTAGAGTTTATCATGCATATGTAAATATGAAATAAAATCAATTTCAATAGAATGATATAGTTATTTGACAACTATTTATTATCCTCCCTTGATAAGTTGCTCAAACCCCATAGGGATAATTTAACCCAGATTGGTAATCTCTACTCTAAAGAAAAGGATTCCTCATTGGCACACTGATGATTGGTGACTACGTATTTTGAGGAGGCTTAATATTAACTTATTTTTATCCATTACTGTATCCATTACTTTAAGGTTTACCTAAGTGCTTCACATCTATTATTTCATTTGATCTTGATAACAATTCTGGGAAGCAGATAGTACAAACGTATACTTATTTTACAGGTAAATTAACCGAAGCTCAGAGAAATGGAAGTTACTCATGGAAAGTCTCATAGGTTATGGAGCCAATATTTGAAACCAGGTTTTCTGTCTCCAAGGCAAGTTCTCTTTCTATTCCTACAGAGCTTTACTCATTGAATAGATATGATAGAATCATATCCTGCCTGGTTAAAGTGGAAATCTTGTACCAGGCATGGTGGCACATGCCTGAAATCCCTGCTATTGGGGAACCAGAAACTGGTTGGTTTGTGGCTTGGGCTCAGGAGTTCTGAACTACAATGGGTCTAAATAAAGATAAAGCCCAGAGCCCTTCTACTTCTAAATATATGATCCTATGATTCCATGGAATGTCTGAAAGCACATCTAAAAGAATGAAAAAGGAAAAAAATAACTTCTGCTTTAGAAGATGTTTCTCTGAATTATTCTGAGAAAAATGTTAGTTTTTCATGCATACAAAACTCTCTGACTTCAGAAATATCTGAACTTAGGAGCTTCCTCTCCTAAGCCTAAATTGCCAACATGGAATTAAAAAAAGACTTAAGAAAATTTCCATATGGTGAAAACTTGTATCAAATTACATTCCTCCTTTTTTCAACATTAGGGAAGCTAGATGGCACAGTGGATACAGTGCCAGCCCTGAAGTCCAGAGGACCTGAGTTAAAATCTGGCCTCACACACTTACTAGCTGTCTGACCCTGAACAGGCAACTTAACCCTATTTGCCTCAGTTTCTCATCTATAAAATGAGCTGGAGAAGGAAATTAAAAACTCTCCAGCATTCTTGCCAAGAAAACCCCAAATGGAGTCATGAAGACTCAGATGTGACTCAAAAATTACTGCACAACAAAAAATTTTCAACATTGATTGAGTCAGCAATGATCTAAGTAAAATTTGTATACCTCATATCAGTAGGATGGCCCAAGACATTTGCCTAACAAGATAAATCCAATTCAGTGTTGAAAATGTACAGTATGCAAGTGCTAATAGGCAAAATGGAGGTAATATGACTAGTCTACAATAATTTCTGTGGAGCTGAGACTAAAAATGATAATCTTTGTGAAGCTGTTTTGAGTTTATCAGAAAATATGTTATACATGTATGACCTACATCAAACTGCTTAGTGTATCAGCGGAAGGGGAGAAATGAAGGATGTCCCCCAAAAAAATTTGGAACTAAAAAAAAATTTTCAATGAATGTTAAAAATTGACCACATGTAACTGAGGGAAAATAAAATACTATTTTAACAAAGAATATATGTTATAGAATATTTGATCATTATCAAACTATTTTATATTCACAGCATTTGGTTATGAAGAATTAGACTCTCTAGTGAATCTAGAGGTAAAAATTAGTGGTGGATTAAATTGGTATTATAGTAATGAGAAATGAAATTTTTAACTTGGTTGGTTGATAAATACAGTCAAGTTATTTTCTCCTCATCTTCCCTTGACTTGAGGAACTGGCTATGATTTAGTGAGGGTAATTTTATTGATGGAATACCAAAGTTCAACCAGGTAGCATTGGTCATGACTTATTGAACAAGGATTTTTAAAAAGGACTTTTTAAACACTGCCGATAAGATAAACTTAAGCATGAGGCCAACCCATTACACATCATTAGATGTGGACATTCAATATTCTTGGAGAAAACTGGGAGAACGAAAATCATGGCTAGTAGTTTTCAAAGGTATAAGAAGAGTATAGATTTAGAACTGGAAAGGCCTTTAGAGGTCCTCTAGTAACTCTCTCATTTAAGAGATATTGAGGGTTAAAGAAATAACTTGCCCATGGTCACTCATGTAACAAGTAGCAGGGTTGAGACTTGTGTACAATGATAAGAGCTCATATTCCTCCCAATAACCATATGAAGTAGGTAGTATATTCTTCCTATAAGGAAACTAAGATCAGAGAGATAAATTGACTCTCTCATTGTAATACAACAAGTATGAGAGCCAGGATCTGTACCAATATCACTCAGAACTCATTTCATTTTACTATATTGTCTCTCTTGTTATTTACAAATTTATTAACCTGTTATACATAAATCATTTTCTATGCCGAATGCATTTCAACTGTGAGAAACAAGTAGTAGGATGACTGACAAGGAAAAGTAAAGACTTTCCTGGTGAAGTCTGACCATATGATTGCATTATTTAAATATTACTAAAAATAGCAGGTTCTGCATTCCTCCAAGTTCTGTCCCATCTTAAATTCTACTTATTCCCAGTGAAACTACAAAAAGACTTTAAATGTAGGATATTCCTATTATTTGTCTTTGAAAAGGAGAATAAAATATACTCAATATTCAAGTAATTAAATAAATCTGATCCCATATATTCAGAAGCTCCCTTCAAGAACATAGATCTCAATTCATCCATACCTTCCTATATTGTACAACTCATGTCCCACAGTGTCCCAATCTACAGTTTAACACTGGACTCAACTCAATGTCCATTTTATTCTCTACCATAGATATATTTGTAAATAAGCTGTACTGGATATTCATCCAAATGCATGTTGAAACTGGGTCAATAGACATTTTTCATCCATTTGGTATCTACTGTATGAGTGTACAGGGCAAATTCCTTTTGAGTAATTACAGATCTCTTTCAAGAAGCTCTGAAATGTTCTGGACCTTAATGTAATCAGCATAATATCATCCACAAACAGGAACATTTGGAGGGTCCCATTGTCCATAAGAGCTCACTCTTCAACCTTTTTATGTGCTAGAAGCCTCCATCATAGTGGTGAATACCTTTGGTAAGATTATATCTCCCTGTTTTATGCCTCATCTAGTATTTATCATCAGAGGATTGCTGAACAAGGTTAATTCTGTTGTCACATCTTCTGAGGAATCTTGAATTATTTTTATGTATTGTAGAAGATACCATTTTTTGTAAAATAGTCTGGAAAGTAACATTTTGTTTTATCAAATCAAATGATTTTTCATTATCAACAAACAAAAAGACACTCTAAAAAAACCACTGCACAAAATTTTCATATTAAAAATTGTTCACCGTGAAAGTTTTCTTACATTTCTTTTGGTAAAAATAAAGATTTTAGGATCATGGATGGAGTTGTTTCATTTTATCACCTTCACTATCATTTTCTTTTGAGGGGCATAGACAATAGAGTGTGGAGTATAGGGAAGAGACATGGAATTGTATGCCACCTTAGACATTTTCCAACTGAGTACCTATTAATAGATCATCTAACCTATAGAGACTCAGTTTCCTTATCTGAAAATGGGGATAATAATATTTGTTTTACCTACTTCACAGGGTTGTTCTGAGGAAAGTACTTTAAAATGCTATGGAAATGTGAGCTATACGGTTCTGACAGTGCACATTATTAAATGGCATACTTTGTTTTTATTCAAACCAACCTTGGAAAGTGAGATGCCCAGGATGATTGGAGGGAAAACAGATGAAATGACTGGGGAAGAAGGAAGTTCCCCAGGACTTTTCATTTCAGCCCAATTTCTTTGCTTACGAACTTTTAGGCCAAGAGAGTGTGTACGATCTTACTTTTCACATTCTCTGGTTGAAAGTTGAATACTGTGAGCTGTGATGAGAGTATTACAGTCATTTCCTCCCTTAAGATGTCAGCTTCAGCTCCAGCACCTTTTTCTCCCAGCCTGATATGACAAAAGTTCCAAGCCCAGAAGTCTTTTGTTTCACTTCTGAGCAACATCTGTAAAATTCACCTAGTGAATCTAGTCAATCCTATGTGAGGCTAAGATCAGAGAGGTGGTGTACAATAGGGGTAAAAGAGTCATGCCAAGAAAATTCAGTATCTCTACTTCTGCAACAGATACTAAGAAGGGGGAGGGAGAGTACCTGCCATATTTTAGAACTGTTTTTTTAATGTCCCAAACTTGTGATGCTATTAATATCTGTGGTTAAGTGGAATGTTCAAATTGTTTATTGCAACAGTTGCTTTACAAATATTTATTCCCTTGGAAACCACTCTCTGTACTACCATTTTGTAATTATACAAGGAGTGGAAGGAATTCCCAGTTTAATGGAAAACTACAACTGATCTGATATAATAGAGAGACAGCTTGGTAGAATGGCAGGAGTATTAGATATGGAGTAAGACCTGGATTCAAATCCTGCCTCAGGCACTTATTACCTTTGTGACCCTGGACAAATCATGCATCCTTTCTTGGACTGAAGTGTCTTATCTGTAAAACAAGACAGTTGGACTACTCTCTAAAGTTCCTTCCAACTCTATTTAATAGCTAATGTTTATATAGCACTTTAAGCTTTGCAAAGCTTTTTACAAATACTATCTCATTTGATCCTCACAACAATCCTGGAAGTTAGGTTCCATTATTATCCTCATTTTACAGATGAGGATAATGAGGCACAAGGCAGACAGATGTTAAGTGACTTGCCAGTATCACATAGTGTCTGAAGCCATATTTGCACTGAGTCCTGATTCCATGATCCATCCACTACACCACCCAGCAGCCCTTAAGATTCTATGATTTTGTAAAAGTGAATTGGGTCTAATGCGGTAGAGTCCAGCAGCTTTATAGAAATCTGCATCTTCTCTGAACTGCACTAACGCTATTGGCGTTTCTCTGTGATTAGAAGGGAATAGGTATAAATTAACAAAGCTACAGCTGAGCTGAGTTAGTTCTGCGAACTCTGTTTCTGAACAGCTGTTTAGGGTAAACCACTGATGGGAGTCACAAGGCTCCAG
The DNA here is from genome assembly GCF_900497805.2 of Vombatus ursinus. Classification (NCBI taxonomy): domain Eukaryota; kingdom Metazoa; phylum Chordata; class Mammalia; order Diprotodontia; family Vombatidae; genus Vombatus; species Vombatus ursinus. The sequence continues at coordinate 4,411,345 of NW_020954720.1, forward strand.
TAACCTTATAAGGTTAAAAGAGCACCCAGGTTTTGGGGGAGGCAGGCAGTGTTGAATTATTACAATAATGTTTTATGAGCTATTCGGAGCCTTTATAGTGTGATAAAAGGGTCACTGTATTCCAGGGGATGAGCCACCAAAGATTCAGCCCGAATTAACTATTCTTATTTGTTGACTTAAAACTTCAGTTCTTTTCCATGGAATGGTATGTTGATGCAAGTTATTTTCTTTACTCCTTATTTAGTTTGGGTCTTCTTCCTGCTCAGAATTGCATTTCACAACACATATCAAGAAGGTTCATGCATCTCCTGGATGTTCCCCAGCTATGTGGCACAGGGGAGAGAGGGGAGGAAGAGAGGAAAGGAAAGTGCATTGATTAAGTGCTAACTATGTACCAAGCACAGTGTTGGAGATACAAAAACAAGCAGAAACAGTCCTTGCCCTCGAGGCACTTACATTCTAAAGGGGAAAGTTAAGACACAAAAGTGAGCTGAAAAGAAGAGGGGGGAAAATGAAGTTACCTGGTCCAGGCATGGTTCAGAGGCAGTCAGGAAATGATCTGGGAAAACAATGACAGCAGGTCAGCCTCAACTTCCATAAAATGAAGGGTCCAGGGACAATTCACTCAGGGGAGAAAAGGGGTGGGCCTTGTGGAGTGATACACTGTGTACGTATAGGGAAGAGGAGTTGGGGACAGCTGGGCCAGAGTGAAGAGACAACTGTAGAGGGGTGCATGGTTTTGAAGTCTAGAAGAAGCTGGGAATAGAAAGGGGAGGACAATAGTATCCCAAAAGCCTTGCAGGGACTAGTGGTAGCAAAAAACAAAATATCTAATACCCTAATTGATTTGAAGCACAGACTAGAGAATAATAAAATTTTCATGATGATAGTCTGGGGTTCAACTATAATTGATGTCCCCTTTTGTGACTGAGGCCCCCCAACTTCTCAAAAAGGAATTTCTGATTGCTCTGATGCCTCTGATCTGTAATCAGTAGGTTCCTTCTAAAAACAAATTAAACTGTCCTCTTCTCTGGGAGTTGTTAGGTAGAAACCTAACTTCCCTCTATTCCTTATCTCTTCATTTCTCCTTTGTTGATCCATCTCTCACCATTAACTCTCATCTTGCCACATGCTCCATCAGTTTCTGCCATTTCTGCAGGTCACGACATTCATTAAATCAAAGCCCTCCACCAAATGGTTCACCCAACCTTTCCAGCCTTACCTCCCTCTATTACCTTCAAATATGGTTTCTTCTGCAAAACTAAACTACCCACAATCCCTCTCTTTTTTTTCATCCATCTCTTTTTTGTTTCTATACTGTTGTCCCAACTCTTGCTCCCATCGCTGTCTGTTGAAATTCTTCCCTTCCTTTGAGATCCTGCTTGGGTAACATTTCCTCCATGATGACTACCTGAAAACTCCCATCTCAAGGTAATCTGTCCCTTTTCAAATTTATCATAGCAATTTGTTTAGACCTCTCTTTTGAATTTTTACATACTGTGTTATATTATCAATAGAGAGCAGGTGTTGAAGCCAAGAAGAACTGGATTTAATTTCCACTGCCTCTGATATACATTGATTGTGCAAGCCTGGGGAAGTCATTTAAACTCTCAGTTCTCTAAGCAAATCTCTAAGACTATATGTTGCAGAGACAGTGCCAATTTACATTGGCGAAGGGAATTTCCTCTCCCAGGAGTTCCCTATCCTATACTAATTAAGTCACAGTCCCCACTGCCACCATCACCACTAGATTTAATAGGCTGCTTGAGAAAAGGAATCTTGTGTCTAACCAACTGCCTTACATCTGGAAGCACTTAATAAATGTTTATTAAATCAATCATTCAATGAAGTTTAGGGAGCCTTTTTCAATTTATATCCAACGGCAAGTTTAAAGATAAAACAGGTGTGTTATGTCAAGTGCAGGCCTTTCCACACCAAGCAGGATATTAATACAAGCTCAATAAAGGGTTTTCCAAAGCTCTCATCACAGCGGCATTCATTGCAAAGTGCATGGCAGAGGTGAAAGTCAAAGTTATGGCCCAAATCGAAGAAGTGCTCCTTGAAACTGAGGCAGCAGTAAATTCCTCTTATTTCTGAGTTCTAGGTAGTTCACAGCTGTCGAAGGAAAGACATAGTGGAAATTATTCACAATCGGCATCAATAATCCCTCATAATGCATAACCTCTACTTGGGGCAACCAAAAGAGGAATGTAAAAAGGACAAAAAGGCAAAGGGAGAGAAGAAAGGCAAGAGAAAGGGAGGAAAAAAAAGAAGAGGGAAGGCAAAGAAGGAAAATGCAGGAGATTTTCAAGTAACACACTCCAATTAATCAGCCAAGAAAAATACTCTTAAAAGTTTGAGTTTTGGCAGGACTTAGATCGTAATTATTAACCACCAGTCGTATTTTGACCATAGGAAGTGCTACAAATAACAGTCAAAGGCTTGCTTATGAAAAATCCCCACCACTGGAAAGCTGTTAAGATTTAGTTAAGCACAAAGTATATTCAGGGCAGATGCTGCCCTCCTGAGTACCAGAGGAGTATTGCTGCTTGCCAAGTAAAGATGACAGAAGCCTCTGAAAATTACTAGAGAATTTTGACAATTTGAATCGTTAATTAATTCATATACACTATTTTTCTAAAAGAACAAATTTTTGAGTAATTCTGAGCTATTACTTTAAGCATTTATTTAAATTAATGGGAACTAGAAAAAATAAGAAAATAACATGAGGGAAATTATAAGAAAAACTATGAAGAATTCTATAGAAATATTTTCAGATTAACTTTGTGGTTTTTATTGATGGGCAACAACTTTATATTCCTAGATATCACTAAACTATTTACAATTAATTTACAATTAATGCTCAACATTAGAGAAGAGCAGACAGCAAAATTAAACAAAACAAAGAGATATCAACCTTCATTATTTTGCCCATTTTAAAATCTTGTGTACACAGAAGCATAAATGCCATTTGAAATATTTAATAACAATAAAGTTACAATCACCTATCTGTTTAGCCTAACATCTTGATTCCATTGCTTAATTATTTTTTAAAGTCCTGTTTAGAAGCAGCAACTTTTTTTTGTTCTTTCTGTACATTTTCTTTTAAAGTAAGAATTCTTTCTCCTCTAAGAACTGGTTCATATTTTTATCCTTTATCAAAAACTAAAGGGGGTAGGGAGGAGAAGGTATTGCATTTTTAGAAGTTTTTCACTTTTATAAGGAAAGATAAAATTCATTCTCACAGAACCTCACAAGCTGTGTTGCTGGTGCAGGATTTCTTCTACTAGGCAATTAAACTGGGAATCAGATGCAAACCCCCCTTTATCATCAGAAGAATGAGCATTATTCAGAAATAAAGGGGCTTTTGTATTTTTTATATCAAGCAATTGTCTTTCAACCAAACGATTTTGATTTGGGAGTTAAAAATCAACATGAACTATGCTGTGCACAAACTCCAAGGGAATTAATTTCTTTTTCATGCTATCCCATAGTTGCAAAGGAGAAATAAAGTTTCATTCGCTAGAGCCATTAAAGAGAAGAAAAGAAGTTAGTAAGAGCTGGTATTCTAGAAAACAGATATCTTGCACACACAGCACAGAGAAAGAAGTTTTAGAGTAGGTCAACTTGGTGATGGTACAAGAGGTAGGCTGTGCATTCAGCAGAAGGCTTCACCGCCTGGTACTGGTATATATATCATTTTGACTGCCTGGTCATCAATACATAACCAGTCATTCAGACCAATTTGGAAGACATCTGTAGTACAATGACCACCACTTGCACTGTTTCCAAGATGATAGACCACTACAAAAAGTCGATAGTTTCGGTGGCCTTTAAAATTTTTATTTTTTACACTTGGAGAAAGCAGCTCTCAGCTTAATTTCAAAGTTTGGAGCATATGTTATATTATTTTTAATGTAATATTTATTTGGTGAATTTACATTTGAGTTCATTTACAAAAGAAAAGTTACAGACAAATGTAGCTTTCAGTGTAGTTTCAAATATTTTAAGAACAGGCAACCATCCGTGAGGATTTGGAATGATAATATTGAACCTCACATGTGTCACTTTCCTTTGTGTGATTTTTCTACTCCTCCCCAGGGGGAGGAAGAGAGAACAGTAGAAGACAATGTCGGTGTCAATGAAAATAAGGTCATGCAAATAAAAACCCTTTTAGAGACTCAGAGGAATTTTAAGTTGGGAATAAGTAACCCTCCTGTAGTCAGCAGTGGTTGTCCTGGAAGGTGCATAATTAAAAGACTAAAAATAGAGAGAGACCCCTTGGATCTGAACTGTCACTATCCTGGTTGTCAAAAAAAATTCACTTCCCAATATGCTACCTTTAAGACCCATAATCTCCTCCTAAAGCCAGGAGTTACTACCCCTGCTATGAAAGAGGGACCAATCTTAGAGATACTAAAAAGGTAGTGTTTGGGCTGACAAAGTTTATTTGGTTTCAGAAGTATAAGCACTCTCAGCTCACTCCCAACACCCCAGATCCTGTAGACTAACAAGATTTTAGTTCCTCAAAGGGATGGCATAAGGCCCTAATATGTTGTGGTATGTATTGTCAGAGGCTCAGGCTTAGATACTTGACATTCTTAATAAGCTTTTGACATCCACCAGTCTTCTCATACACAAACCACCTGAGATGTAGAACAAGAACAAGAGAGAGCTTTTCCAGGGTCACTCTTTGACTAATTTCAACCTTTGGCTTGGTTTTTGTGGTAAATTCTTGGACAGACACTATTGCCACCAGACTTTCCAACACATCCTAGACTGTGTGTGTGTATCTTTTCAAACTGAATGTCCAATTTCAAGGTAAAAAATGGTTGCAAAGTGGCAGATTCCTTTGAACTCTGCTGGTAAACTACAGATCTTATGTGTTCCCCAAAGATGCCAATCATTGGAATCTGAATAAAGTCAGCTTGCCGAGTGACTGACCTTTTGTTCTGGATGTTGACTTGTTCCCACTCAACTTCACTACCTTCTCCTTATCCCTGTTCTTCTTCAAGTACAGAGTATGTTTCAGGTCCATGTTATTTGTTAAAAAGAAGTTTAAGTTCAATATTCCCTTATGTGCTCCATTTAGAATAAATCCTAGATACCCTTTTCAGAGAGGCTTGGCTTGATAACTGTCAGCAGTCTATATCCATAAGTGGGTTCAAAGGCAGCTCCAGGGTGGATATCCCTCACTATCTTGTCACCAAGAGCTTGTTTGACTTTTAGAGGTATTGGCATATTGGTGAACTCATTCATTAGTTCAACAAAACTGTCTATCATGGATGTCAATGTGCCTGGCCACTGCACTTTGGAATACATTGGAATGAACTTCATTAGATGATACATTGGGGGTGGAGATACAACCGATGCCTGCAAAGTAGCATTGATGTAGCACCATTTTCTTTTATTGATCAGTGCTCCAGGTTGCAAAGATACTGGTTTATGTATTAGCAGTACATTTTCTAGTTATTCTGCAATCTCTATTGCTACAGGATCCTCTGAAATTGGAACAAGACCTTCTTTGACTTCAACCTGTTTTTCAAGGACCAGAGCAGATTTGGCAGGGAGGGAATATTTAGTTTCAATATACACCATAGGTGTGAAAGCAGAGGGCTTAGAATTGTGGGGGGTGGGGGGGAAGGCTAGCACAAGATTTAGCAAGGTGATTAATAGAAATTGATCCTGTAACAGGGGTTGTGACTTCATATCAGGTGAAGCATTGTCATGCTTAGCTGGATCTGAGTCAGTGCTTTTCACAGTGTACAATTCTACCCCATTGGCATGGGCCTTTGAAAGAAGATTCAAGTATTTGTCCATCAACAAGTCCAAGATTTTCAGTAGTACCAGTATAAAGCTGTGCAACCGCTGTCCTTAATGGGCTACCCCTACCAGACTCTGAAGGGATGCAAGACTTAAAAATTAAGCTGCCCTGCAGTCCTGATGTTGTCCAGTGCTCTAGGAAAAGAATCATCCTTCACAGTGTCACTGAGGAAGTCCACAGAATTTTCAGGGCTATTATGAGTCCTTAGTACAGCTGATGGTGGTATAGTTCTCATAAATTCTATTTCCTCTGTACTTCTATTGCTCAGTACTGATGAATTTGCATGACCATTTACAAGGGCTTCTGTAGGGATATATATGGTCATTGTCATCTCTCAAATAACTGTAGTATCCAAGTGACCTTTTTTTCTTCTTTTTATGTTCCCTTTGTCCAAGGTCTCTAGATAGGCTTTCATTTTCTTTTTTTTCAGCTTTGGCATTAGAACTATTATCTAAAGCAAGTGCAGGGTTTGTGAACTGGCAGTCGATGGAGTTATAGTTGGTTTCATTGTGTTATGTCTTCATGGTTCTTTTTGGAAGTTGTGTAACCAAGAATAAATTCTGGGGCCTGAGGATTGAGTGTGATTTAAATACTGTAGTCAGTGTTATTCAGTAAATATTCATCCTGTTCAATAACTTCAGCAACACCAATTCCCTGTCACATAGTTCTTCTGGGGTCTCAGTGTCATACAAAATTGTTCCATTATATGGTGGAAGCTCAAAATAAGAATGAGGAGTCACAAAAAAGTGACTGACTTCATCAGGAGTAAGATCTCCAAAAACATATATTGGTACATTCTATAGAATTTTTAAAACGATTCCTTTTTTCTGTGAAATCATAAAAATTAACAAATACCCACATTTCAATATCTTCAGAAAAAAAAGGATTCTGTTTCATTTCATGACGAATACCTGAAAAAGGTCAATGTTATATCAGCACCTCAAAATCAGTATTTTTGAAAGTGAATTCTTCATCTTTCTCCTCCAGACTTGCTTTCTCCTCCTGACATCTTTATTTCTGTTATGGGGAGGGCCATCTTCTCACTTAATGGCAATCAAAACCATTGAAGAATCTGTAGCTCCTCTTTATTCCCCCCTCCAAATTCTATCCTCTAAATTCTGCTTCCAAAAGACATCCCATATTTATTTTCTCCTCCTAAGTTCTACTATCTCTACCATGGTTCAGGTCCTCATTTCTTCTTGCCTAGTCTAGGAGTTTCCTAGCTGGTCTCCCTGCCTTGAATATCTTTCCCCGTCTCCCTCTACATGGCTACCAGATTATTTAAATACAATTCCATTCAACTAGCATTTATTAAGTACCTGCTATGTGCCAGGTGGCACAGTAGATAGAGCACCCAACCTGGCATCAGTAGGACCTGAGTTCAAATCTGGCTTCAGATACTTACAATATGTGGGACCCTGGACAAGTCACTTAACCCTTTTTGCCTCTGTTCATCATTTGTAAAATTAGCTAGAGAAGGAAATGCCATACCACTCTAGCATCTTTGCCAAGAAAACCCCAACTGGGGTCACAGAGAGTCAGATGTAATTGAAATGACTCAACAACAAAACCAAAAATATGCCAGGCTCTGTGCTAAATGCTAGAAACACAAAAACAAAGTGAAACCTGCTCTCAAGGAGCTTATGGTCTATTTAGGAGAAATAATTTATACAGAGTAATAGATATAAAATATATTCAAAGTAAATACAAAGTAATTTCAGGGTGAAAGAAAAGCCTCATGTAGGAGAAATAATGTATAGAGAGTAGTAAATATAAAATGTATATAAAGTAAAAAAACTAGTAATTTCAGGGCAAAAAAAGGCCTCATGTAGGCGGGGGCACTTGATCTTAATTCTGAGGTAAGCTGGGGATTCCAAGAAGCAGAGATGATGAGGTAGAACATTCCAGGCATGAGAAATAACCTGTGCAAAGACTTGTTTAATTTGGAAGATATTATTTAATTCTTTGTCTAATTTCTCTGTCTTCATCCCCTGAAAAAGCTACAGAAGGATAAACAACAATTACTTTCACCTGGATATGCCTGTAGACAAAGTGTAAAAACACTAAAGGGGGCAGTCAGGTGGCACAGTGGATAGAGCACTGGCCCTGAAGTCAGGAGGACCTGAGTTCAAATGTGGCCTCAGACCAAACACTTGACACTTCCTACCTCTGTGACCCTGGGCAAGTCACTTAACCCCAATTGCCTAAAAAGAAAAAAAAACACTAAAAAAAAATAACAATCGGAGAGGGAGGGAAGCTGTAATAAATCATATATACACAGAGTTTGGCCATGCTGGAAGTCACACAATTTTGAGGTATTGAGGGATTAGTTCTTAAAAGGTATGTGTAAAAAACTGTAAGACTTTATTAACAAAAAAGCTAGCCCAGAGAACATCAATGACTATTCATGCATATACCTACTTTCCTATTTTTTTTTTTTATTTTGAGGATGTTTCACACCTATTGAGGGCATCTTGTAATTGTATTAGAATGAAACAGGTAGGCTTTCATAAGCAATACTCCACAGTAAACCAAGCTTTGTTATTCAGTTGTGTCTGATTCTTTGTGGCTCCATTTGGGGTTTTCTTGGCAAAGATACTGGGGTGGTTTGCCATTTCCTTCTCTAGTTCATGTTACAGATGAGGAACTGAGGCAAACAGGATTAAGTGACTTGCCAAGGGTCACACAGCTAGTACATTTCTGGGGCTGGATTTGAACTTCCAGGCCCACCACGCTAATCCACTGTGCCACCTACCTGCCCAACCACCTCTTTACCATCACACAATTGTCTGAAAGACATAGAGATTATAAGATCTCACCCCTTTTTTCATCTGTTGACTATAAAATAGTACTTGATCCAGTAGAGCAGACGTATCAAACATATGGCCTGCCAAATCTCCTGAGTGAAAGTTGAACTAAATTAAAATGTAATTGGGAAATATTTAACAAAATAAATAAAAATATAATAAAATATAGATAACATTGAAGTTTAAAACTAAGTCAATATGTGGCCTGTAGGGATCCCTATGTATGGATCAGTGGCTCTCATTTCTATTTGAGTTTAATACCTTTGAATTTAATATCACTGCAGCAGAGCATAACACCACATTAAAGGCTCTTTCAACAAGATGTCTCCTATGTATCTGTCAAAATATACAAAATTCCTTGAAAGACTCAACAGTAAAAACATCTTTCTCCTCCAGACTTGCTTTCTCCTCCTGACATCTTTATTTCTGTTACAGGGAGGGCCATCTTCTCACTTAATGGCAATCAAAACCATTGAAGAATCTGTAGCTCCTCTTTATTCCCCCCTCCATATTCTGTCCTCTAAATTCTACTTCCAAAAGATATCCTATATTTATTTTCTCTTCCTAAGTTCTACTGCCTCTACTATGGTTCAGGTCCTTATTTCCTCTTGCCTAGTCTAGGAGTCTATAAAAAAATTATAAAAATTATAAAGAGATAACTTTGTTTAACAACTTTCTGAGCATTACTATCAAACTAGGATAAAGCAGGGACATATAAGCTTATCAAATGGGATTGCCACTATTGTGATAGAGATCTAGCAAAGATTCTCACATAGTAGATAGTCCCCACAAATGGCTAGGTTTGTTTGTCAGTGATATTGTACTGATTACATTGAGTCCTAAGACACGGTAGAGCCCCCTAAGAAAGCTTCATAATTACTCTAAAGATTTTGGCCTAATCATTCACATAGGAAAAACCAAGTGGATGAAGAATGCCTATTGTCTAGGTTATGATATAAAGTTCTACTGTGTATGAATGATAGAAATTGCAAATGGCAATCTAATTGAGCCCAGAATTTAACAGGATAAGAAATGGTAAATTTCTCTTAATGACCTCAAGCTTCTCCTGGAAACAAAGACCCACCATTTTCATACCTTCTGGTTTTATTTTATAGCTATGAGCCATGAAAAACTGCTGTTTCAGTTAACTGAAACTAAGATTTACCCAAAGAGAAATGTAAAGACACATGATAGGTAAGAGAAAACTACAACATATCACCAAAAAAAAAGGAATTATGAAAAAATGGTATATAGAATGTCATCAAAGAGATTTTTAAACAAGGGATGGTCACATGGAAAGAGTGAGGGATAAATTATGGACAACTTGTGTACTCCACTGGTAATCTCATGATGTTAGAAGAAAGTGAGAAATACCCAAACACATTTGATAGACACTTGCGGCAAACATAGGAAAACATGGATAAAAGTCACATAGGAGATGGGCAGGTATGGTCATTCTACATTATTGGAGAAAATACCCATAAGAATGAGATCAAAGGGACATTTGAATGTTTGACTTGACCTTGGTTACCATATTCTCTGATAGGAAAAGAGATCAAATGTTTACAGGCTGCTAGCTTCTGAGATCCTTTGGTTTCCTTTTGTGGCCATTGTTTTTCATTGCTTAGACTTTTAAAAAAATTATTATTTGTTAAGAATCATCAAAGCAATGACTAAACAAGAGATAGAGAACATTATGAAATGCAAAATGGATGATTTTGATTACATTAAATTGAAAAGTTTTTGCATAAACAAAGAGAATGCATCCAAGATTAGGAGGGAAGCAGAAAACTGGGAAAGAATTTTTACAACCAGTATCTTTGATAAAGGCCTCATTTCTAAAATACGTAGAGAACTGAGTCAAATTTATAAGAATACAAGTCATTCCCCAATTGATAAATGGCCAAAGGATATGAGCAGGCAGTTTTCAGAGGATGAAACTAAAGTTATCTATAGTCATATGAAAAAATGTTCTAAATCACTATTGATTAGAGAAATGCAAATCAAAACAACTCTGAGGTGCCACATCACACCCATCAAATTGGCTAACATGACAAAACAGGACATGATAAATGTTGGAGAAGATGTGGGAAAATTGGAACACTAATGTATTGTTGGTGGAGTTGTGAACTGATTCAACCATTTTGGAAAGGAATTTGGAACCCTGCCCAAAGGGTTATAAAATTGTGCATACCCTTTGACCTAGCAATACCACCTCTAGGGTTGTATCCCAAAGGGATCATAAAAATGGGAAAAGGACCCACATGTACAAAAATATTCAAAGCAGCTTTTTTTATGGTAGCAAAAAATTGGAAATTGAGGAGATGCCTATCAATTGGGAAATGGCTGAACAAGTTGAGGTATATGAATGTAATGGAATACTAATGTGCTATAAGAAATGATGAGTAGGCAAACTTCAAAAAAGCCCAGAAAGATTTACATGAACTGATGCAGAGTGAAATGAGCAGAAGCAGGAGAACATTGTACACAGTAATAGCTACATTATGTGATGACTGATTTTAATAGATTTGGCTCTTCACAGCAATGAAAGAATCTAAGATAACTCCAAAAGATTCACTATGGAAATTGCTATCCACATCCAGAGAAAGAACTATGGAGTCTGAATGAAGAAGGAAGTGTACTATTTGCTCTCCTTTTCCTTTGTTGTTTTGTTTTATTGCTTCATTCTCAAAGTTCCTCTCATTAGTTCTAATTGTTCTTTTCAGCAGGACTAGTGGGAAAATATGCTTAGTAAGAACGTATAAGTAGAGCCTATATCAGATTGCATGCCGTCTTGGCAGGGGTGGAGGGGAGAGGAGTGGAAAGGGGAGAAAATTTTAAACTCAAAATCTTATGGAACTGAATGTTGAAAACTAAAAATAAATACAGTAATTATAAAAAAAGAATCATCAAAGCAAACATTCAAACATAAACAGAACATAAAAGAAGGCTGTATGCTAAACAGTTTGTTTTAAAATGTATATTAAACTTAACAAATTAATAACAAAATGTTTCTGTCTCCTTTTGAATTTATTTTTGTATCCTTTGAGGTTTTTATGATAATACGCTGCTTACCTCCCAGAGTAAAGAAAGTGCTTTGTGAACCTTAATACACTATATCAATGTGTCATTATTTGAAGGTCTCTAAAATTGAGTTGTAGAGATATATTGATATTTCATCATATGTCCTTATCATACCAACATTTTAAACAGAAGTTATAAACCTGTCAAAATTATTTCCTAACTCAGATCCTAATTATCTGGGTAACTCCTGGATTTAGTCACAAATTAATGAATTTTTTAAACTCCTAAAACTGGGGCTTCAATAAAGCAGAATAAAAATGTGAACACTGACAAATAAAATCTATTTTCTTACATAAAACATTGTGTTTCTCAGTAAAAGTATATTTGCTTATACCCTTAGGGAGATAGTGCAGATCCTTCACTGAAGCTGATGAAGAAACAATTTGAGAATCCCAGCAGCAGCACAACAGAGCTCCCTGACTATTGTGTTCTGTCCTCATTGGAGGCAAACAATGATGATCTCTGCACATTTGTCAAGTAGACAGGTAAAGGAGTGTCTTGCATCACCAAGGCAACATGCCATCCAAACAAAGAGTGAAGTTTATAATCTTGGGCCAAGACTGATATTACTCATGCTGGAAGCATGCCTGAGGTGGAAAATGCTTTCTGGTGGTGGTTTTACAGAATCATTCTAAAATAAACAGTACTGAGTCCCACATTATCTTCACTCAGTATGATATAACCTGGTGGCTACATCTAGTCAAAAGAAAGAAAACCTTTTTGTAAATACTCTCAACTGTTTGTGATAGTGGAGAAGAGGCAAAATAAAGCTAACACATTTGGTTTTTTTTCTTTGAAAAATATTACAGTGTAATTCTTTTATAAAGATGATGTCCTAAAAAGGAATTTATTTTGAATACTTCAATGGATCTATGATGGCCCCTTGGGAGACTGTGCTATCCAGATACACGAGATGCACAAATTTAGAGACATCTCCACTCTAAGTAGACTGTGCTATCCAGATGCACAAGATGCACAAATTTAGAGACATCTCCACTCTAAATGTTCATGTGGACTATTTGCGCCTGACCTGTGGTAGAGCCCTCCAAGCTCATATTGATCTGAGTAGACACAGTTGGACACACTGTATCTTGACCCCAATATAGTGATGTCATTTTGGTCTTCTTCAAGGATGAAAAACAACAATCATCCACCCATGCAGATTGCAACTCTGCCGTGCTTTCTCATGCTAGGAAATCATCTTAATATTTGACGGGTATCAGTTTCCATAGCTAGGTGTGTATGTATACCCCAAGGATGACAATATCAATGTCAAGAAGAAAGACCAAAATATTTATAACAAGTAACTAGTAAGCATTTATTAAACACTATGTTGTCATTAATTGTCCTAAGTCCTGGCAATACAAAGAAAGGCAAATATATAGGCCCTAGCCTCAAGGAGCTCCCATTCTAATGGAAGAGACTATGTGCAAATAAATATGTACATATAAAATCAATACAGTGTAAATGGAAGGTAATCTCAGAGAAAAGGTATTGAAGGGAGTATAGTAGGGGGACAACTGAGCAAGGAATAATTGGAAGTGATTCTTGAAGGAAACCAGGGAAGTCAGGAATTGGAGGTGAACAGCAAAAATCCTAACATATGTAGAAGTACAAGAAGACTAGAAAGGCACAAATGCCCCAGTTTGTAAAGGGCTTTAAGTACTAGAAGATTTCATATTTGATCCTAAAAACAGCACGATCTCACTTTAAAGAGCTATTTATTATGGTAACACTGACACTTACAGCACAAATGAGAAGAAGACAATGACTCCAAAACATTTATAAGCAAAGTCTCGAAGAAAAACATAGTTTAGGCAAAAATTCAACTAGAATCTCTGTAAGAGATGAATCAAGAGGTTTTTTTTAAGTCAAATTGATTTTATAAAGAAATTAGATTATGAAGGAAACAATTTGACTTTTGACTTTGTTTTATTATTTCTTGCTATCTCATGAAGCTATTGACTTCTATTTGTTCCATTCTAAATTTCAAGGGTTCTGTTTCTTAGGTAAGGTTTTGTGCCAAGATATTAATTCGCTTTCCAATTCTTCCTTTCATTTGTTGTTGTTGAGTCATTTTAGTCATGTCCAACTCCTTGTGATCCCATTTCTTAGCAACGATATTGGAGTAGTTTGCCATTTCCTTCTCCATGAGGCAAACAGGTTAAGTGACTTACTTAGGGTCACACAGCTAGTAAGTTTCTGAGGCTGGATTTGAACTCATGAAGATGAATCTTCCTGATTCCAAATCCAATGTTCCATCCATTGTGCCATCTAGCTGCCCTTCTTTCTTTAATAGTTCTTACTTTTTTTCCAATTTTTTTTTCTGCTAACCTTACTCCCTGACATTGTGTTATGGGTCAGACTTCACCCTGGGTATGACTGCTTTAAGCAGGTTGAGAGTTTGCAGTTCCCTGGCCTGAGATTTCCCTGAGATCCTGGAATAATACAACATGCACAGAAATGTGCCAATCCTGGCCTTAACATGAAGTCTGAAGTCAGAAAATAAAGCTGGAAGAATGAACAAAAAAAGTAAAAATATCACCTTAAAGAGCTGTCATGGTAACAGTGATATTCAAGACATGGAGAAGGCAACGAATGACTCCAAACCATCTACAGGCAAAGCCTCAAAGAAAAACACAGTTTAGGCACAAATTGAACTAGAATGCCTTTGAGATATGAAGCAAGAGTTTTTTTTTAAGACACATTTTTTCATAAGCTAAATTGATTTTATAAATGAAATGAGAGCGCAAGAGGAAACAACAGGAAAAAATAGAGTGCTAAGAGAAAAATTGGGGAAAGATTAGAGCTATGGAAGAAAGAATTGGATAGAAAATTAATAGCTTGGCACAAAACCTTACCTACAGAACAGACTCCTTGAAAATTAAAATAGTCCAAATAAAAGTTAATGTCTCCATAAGATAACAAGAAATATTAAAACAAAGCAAAAAGTTCTCCCCCCAAAAATAAAAGAAAGTGTAAGGTGTTTTCTATTCTGAAAAAAAAAAAATCTAGAAGACAGATCAAGGAAGACAATTTATAACTCATTGGATACCTAAAAGTCAGGACCAAAAAAAGAACCTAGACAACATATTTGAAGAAATCTGCCCAGATCTTTAAGAACCAAAGGACAAAGTGAAAATAGGAAGACTTACCAATCTGTCAGTTACCTCCTGAAAAAAACCCCAAAACCCCAAAAGGAACTTAGGAACTTCATAGACAAAATCCACAGCTTCCAGGTCAAAGAAAAAATATTGTAACTCAACAGAGAGAAAAAACTTAAGATTTGAACTTAGATTTCTTAACTCCAGGCCCATTGCTGAGAGTCATGGAAAAACATAAACTCTGATGAATTAAAGTTGAATTTACCCAAAGGGCAATGAAAAGGCATAGGATGAGTATGAAAAGGTTGTTTCACATTACCAATGAGGAACTGTTCTGGAGAAGTGTAAAGGATATCATCAAAGACGTATGACCAAAAGATGGGTTAGTGAAGGAGGGTAACCAAAGGACAATGCAGGCACTACCTGAGCAGCAATCTAATGCCCAGGGATCTGGAATTTCCATAGAATGTCAAATGAATTTCTAGGAAGATGTGGACAAGTGTCAACCAATGATTAGCACAGTGCCTGGCATGTGGTAGATTCTTAATGTTGATTGATTTATTGGAAAAGAAGGCACAGACAGCTTGTGATCTCCGTCACCGAAAGGATCATTCATATCAGGAGATTAAAGAGTTTTTGAAGTCATGGGTCATCATGGCCAATAATTTGTCATCTGGTCACCAATTTTCTCATAGCTCCATATGTAGATTGGTTCTTGGAAGGATATAGTCCATCTCCAGGACCCTCAGGCATAAAACTTTTCCAGTTTATGAAGATCTAGTCAAATCTGTGTTCTGCTAACAACTTTTACACATTCAGGGTTATTGCAGCACCAAAATGTGGCATCAGAGTAGGACTTTCATGAAGGAAGGAAAGGATATGTCATATGATTTTTTTTATAGTACTGTTTGGAGAACATAATTTGACCTTTAGTTTATTCAAATTCAGGTTATAAATTGTCACAACAGATTTCCATGATATTTTCACAGATTTGTTTTCCTATTTATGTTCTGCTTATAGGATTGGCTTTCCTGTAAACACACCAACCACTGAATGAATGAATAAAAACATTTGTAATTGTTTATAGGGACATGATGGAGATTGCTAGTTCCCCTCATGTCTTCCCAGAGTCTTCCTTCAGCAACTTGAAGTGGAATTGGCCTCTTCCATCTTCCTCCTTGAAGCTGGAAGCCAGAAGTGCCCAAAGTGACTTTGAAACTTGAAGAGAACTCAAAGATGACTTGAAAAAGATGGAAGAGCTCTCCTCTCTCTGGATTCCTCCAATTCCTCCAACCCTCAGGCCAGCAGAATATTCATTTCCACCAATGAGGAGAGAGAACTATACCAATGGATTTTGGGGATAAACTATGGGTCAAATGTGCCAAGAATTATGCTAAGTGCTGGAGATTGAAATACAAAATTAAAGATAGTTCATGCCTTCAAGAAACTGACATTCCAATGGGGGGGGCAATACAACACATATGTAATGGGGTGGTGGCCATGGAGAGATATTGTGTGAAAAGTTAAAGAAATGGTGAGTGGAATTAAAGAAGGGATAGATTGACATGTCTTCCTGGCACTGATGAAAGAGTTGATTTGATTATGGTTCTAGGAACAAAAGGGAGAGGTACATATAGGGAACAGATGTCAACTTGTGAGTTTGTAGGGGACTGAAGTCAAGTATGACTGGAGCACTCTATAATAGGTGACAGATAACCACAAATCAGCAATCCTTCCTCAGGATGAGAAGTTTGGGCATGAAAGGGTTAAGTTATCCAAGGCTTAGTTTCTGGTCTGGCACAGCAGTTGGTGAAATGGATTGGGTTATGGGATACAGCTCAGAAGTGTGCTGGTGATTAAGAGAAAGCCAGCCCAAGTTTGCTTAAGATAATCCAAAATAGGTAGTGAAGAAATATGCCATATAGACAATACACTAAAATTATACCAATATTAAAATTCCTTCTTATATTCTGAGTATTTCAGATTCCTTTACTTCATATTGCACTGTTTAAAAATAGGGGGAGGAAGAAGGTTACTTCTCAAAAATGGCAATTTTAGGGTTTTCTTATTAATTTGACAAATTCAAATAAAGTAGATGATTCATTACTTCACAGCCTAAATATTAAAACCTTAGGGAAGAGGCATAGAAATAGAAATAGTAGTAGTAGCAGCAGCAGCAGCAGCAACAGTGGCTGTCACAATGATGGTAATGACAGTAGTGGTTGGCATTTATAAAAAATGTTAAGACTTGCAAAGGGTTTTATAAATATTATTTTATCCTTACCACAACCCTAGACAGAACCTGGGACAGAGAGGAGAAGAGACTTGCCCAGAGTTCACATAACTAGTTTCTTAAAGAGGATTTGATCTCAAGTCATTCTCCATCATAACTACTTAAAAGCAGGCTAAATGATTGCTTGATGGGAACACCAGACCACATTCTTTTTTTTAAAATATGGGTTAGATTAGTAATCTCTCCAGTCTCAACTCTGAATGTCTATGATCCTTAATTATTGCTAATTTTTAAAAATAATATCTGGCAAAATATCTGTCAATGAGAGGAGTTGATACTTAGCCAACATTGTTACATGCCTTATAGAAGACTTTCATTTAACCTAATATGATATACAATATTAGGTTATACAGTATTAGGATATACAATATCTTTGCCAAGAAAACCCCAAATGGGGTCATGAAGAATCAGACATGACTGAACAACAACCACAACGTGAGCCACAATCTCTGGGAAGCATTATTACTATGAAAAACTAATTATTCATTTCAACTGTCACTTTCACTCTCTAAGGTAAGAGAAACCTAGAAATTAAAATATTTTTAAAATGAAGATTCTGATTGATCGATCTGATAAATCTTGTTCTCTACTAAACAGAGACAGAATCTTGATTTAATTTTTTAAAAAAAGATTTTCATATTTACTTAGTAATTGCTCTGGATTGTGGTAAAGCTGAAGGTAATATACCAAGCAGGACAAGATAAATGAATCTAAGTGTATTCCTTTTAAAGTTATTTTCTCCTCTGTGGCAAGGTGGATTTCTAGAAATGTGCTCCTCAAACAAAACTGAATCACGCTTTTCTTCTATTCTATGGTGCTGAGTTTTATGAGGATTGTTCATGTAGTAAGTGATGAAAATCAATTAAAAATGGCAAATATTAAGAATTAGTTGTTCAAGATACAAAAGGATTATAGCAAAAGGCAAGTAATTAGAAGTAGACATATGGAAAGCAGGACTGAGTAGGATGTAAACACAACCAGAGAAATATTAAGTTCTTAAGAAAAAATTTCATTACATCTTTCATTCATCTCTGTAAACCCCATAGTTCTCTGTATTGATATCAATCGCATATTTTTTTTATTCAAAACTGTTGTAAACCCAATCCCAAAGCCCATTGGTATGGGCCTTTCTTCTCATTGGTGGAAAAGAATGCCCTGCCTGGAGAGGGGAGGAACTGAAGAAAGAGAGAGGAAAGCACTTCCATCTTTTTCAAGTCAGATTCAGGTTCCTTTGGGCTCTTCTGACTTCCAGCTTCAAGGGAGCCAACTCCCTTGAAAAAGGCCAATTCCACTTCAGGTTATTGAAAGTTGTTGTTGCTGTTTTGTTTGTCCTTCATTCTTGAAGAGGACCATGACATGAGGAGGGTAATGCCATGACATGCAAGCAAATTGGATTTAAGTGAGAAAGAGCTGTGCAAAGTCACCAGCCTCACTTTCTCCTCTGAAGAAAGTCTCTGGGAAGACACAAAAAGATTGGCAGTCTCCATCACATCCCTATCCCCAGCTTATTAGCCAAAAGACTTCAGGGAACTTCCCCGAGTGTGAGATCTAGGACTCTGTCTTGGTTAAACTGTTATCTCACTCTCTCTGAAAGACAGCTCCTATTGTGTGCCTGATATATATTCTCCTATGTATACTTTCTATGATTTCTGTTTTGCTATGATGTAGATAAATGGATTTCTTTGTTTCCCTATGTGTGTTCATTGTGGAACTGGTATTTGGTGGAAAAGGGATCACGGCTTGGATATAAGGCTTGGGGTCCCCAAGAATGACAAAAACCAGAAGTTAGATGGAACCTGATCATATCATGTAAACTAACAATATTTAAGAGAGAAGATATAATTATAATCTATATGCCCTCTCTCTGGGAAGAGCAGAGTATCCTCTAACCCCTTCCTACTTTCCCTCCTGGCAGGAATTAAAATGTCCCTTGGAGAAGGTTGCAGGAAGAAGAGGCTACATTTCATCTACTCTATATATCTTGCATATATCTAGTTATTTACATGTTATTTCCTCCATTAGAATATAAGTTCCTTGAGGATAAGGACTGTTTTTGCCTTTCTCTGTAGCCCTAGGGCCTGGCACATAGTAAACACTTAAATTCTCAGTGACTGACAATAAAAGGTGAACCCAAATATTTGGCCCATTGCTTTTAAGAGTAACACATATATAAGCTAGACATATCCACTACATCTCCAAAATACTTGTTTGTATTATTGGTTGGATGTATACTCTATATGACTATTCTTAAACATTTAAGAAACAAGCATTAACAGAGATTGATCTATGATGAAAGATGGATCTTAATACAATGCTTGATACAAGTGTTTAATAAATGCTTGACAAGTTGTTTTAAAGTTTGATATAAAATGAATTATTTTGTATTCTATTGCTGATTCAATATTGAGCATGTATATGAACAATGGAGAGCACTGGGCCAGGAACCAGGAAGACAAGTTCAAATCTGATCTCAGACATTTATTCTCTGTGACCCTGGGAATGAGTCACTTAATCTCTATTTGCCTCAATTTCCTCAACTGTCAATTAACTGTCTCAACTTTCTTACAGGGTTAGTGTGAGGATCAAATGAAATATTTGTAAAGTTCTTAGCACAGTGCTTTACATATAGTAGGTAGTATATAAATGTTTATTCCCTTCCACCTCTTTTCTTAAGTGAACTACTCATTTACCTGTTTATGTGTATTTTCTGCTGCATCTCTAATGATTTAAGTATATTATAACGTGAGCACCTTATTCCCAAATGAAAACAGATATTTTAAAAACATGGATTGTTTTCTAACCTTGGCCAAATATTTAACTCAAACAGCTTGGATACAAATGTTTTCCTAAATCATTCGACCATATTCTGTCCTGAAAAGTTTTTCAGAACATTGTCAACTCTGAAATGAGGAGGAGAGGGGATTACTTTTATAATTTTTTAATGTCTCAGAAATTAACTGAATTCCATTTGCAAAATGTGCTGATATTTTCAATGAGTGGTTTATTCTAAATATGTTTCAAGGCATCAAGCTGACCCACTACTGATGAAGTCCCAATATTCCCCTCTGGGATAAATACTTGGTTCACAATTTATAGTGAAAATTAAATATAACTCCCTGGTAAAAATGTTTTGAAGCCCAGTATTTTTTATGTCTCCAGTGAACAAATGATTTAGGCCCTCCAAGGCCCTCTACAGTAAGTATGAAGATGCTCACGCAATGTAAATCCCTGTGTAAGAAAATAGCGACAATCTAATCATCTTCAAAATTGTAATAAAGCTCAGCTATAGGAAAACATATCTGTTCACATTACATTGCAGTCATGTGTGACTTGATATTGCTGAAATAGATTCTTTATTTCTGAAACATTCCAAAACAGCAGTATACACAGTAACAAATATTAGGTCGTATGCCATAAGAAAGCATTCATTAGTGCAATTGGATTCTGTAAAAGGTCTATCAAAAAGATTTATTTGCATTAAAATGCATTCATTTTTTTTCCAGAAGCAAATGTTAGTAAAACATTACAGTTTCATCCTTTGTAACAAAGTATTGAAATCCCACAGTTAGTGTAGAGACCATTGCACATGGTAAATGCAATGCACATTTCCGCCTCTGAGATTCTGTGATGCGATCTACAAATACCAAACAGGATATGATAATAAATTAACATTTAAGAAAACGATAACAAGGCAAAACCACTGGACTCCCTTGCTGTCTCCGCTACCTCCTCTGAACTCTTCAATTATTTTGTGCTCATCCTACAACAACAAAAACAAGATTATAGGTCTCCCAAACTGTATGGTATGTTTCTGTTGATCTTTCCCCAGAGCTAAAAAAATAGTACCTTACCACAAAAATACTTTTTATGGCACAAAAATTTAAATTGTTCCCTAGTGGTTCAAATAGGTGTAAAAAGAAACAAGTGCAAAAAAATAGGATTCCTGTAAACTATAAAAATTAAAGTTCAAAGTATATGCTATAAGACCCAGTCATAGGCAATGTATTAAAATACAAAACATGTAATGGACAAAGGTGTTTAGAATGTGTAAGTACATTGAACAGGTAACCTTAAAAAAACGGATATGGCAAAGCAGTATTTAATATTGATATATCTTAACTCTCACAAAAAGTAGTTCAGGTACATAGCAGTTTTATTTAAAAAAAAAGATCTAGTTCTAAATGTCACAATACTGCAACTGTGGGTTTGAGAACATTGCAGTATCCCAGGCAAATATTTAAGTGCAAAATTTAGTCTCTGATAATAGGTCCATTGAAAAACAATAGCGTGGTGAATCCATTAAAACAGTAAGGAGGGAAAGACATTAACGCCCATTGTACTGTCACCCAGCCAGCTGGGCAACATAACCCTCATTTTCCACTTCTTTCCCAGTCTTCTAGAGTACAAAATGCCTCATCAATAGCAGCCATCTCTCCAATTTCCATCTCTCAGAGTGCTAAGTGAAGACAGAGGCTTTGGGGGCTGAAGAAAACTGGAAAACAAAAGAAAAGGTGGCACGTCATTAATAAGTAACATAGGCATCGTCACTTTTTTACTTCTAATCCTAAAAGTTCAACTGCCTTGAATCTTTTATGCTGAAGCCTTAATTCTTGCTTGGTTGGTTGTTATCCTTTGTTCTGAAACAGGACCAAAATGACATCACTGTGTTAAGGTACAATGTGTCCAACTATAGCTGATCAGAATTAATTCTTAATTCACTTGAAATTAAACTAGTGCTACTTTCTGAAGAACTTTATTATCAAAGTACAGAGTCATCCTAAATATCTTTATTAATACAATCTAGAGCCTTCAGGAAAGATTTAGAAGTACCAAATAAATTGTTGACTAAAAAAATCAATTACTTCATCAGGATTTCACAATAGAGGAAGAATCACTGATATGTCCATGTTGCAGCTTGATTAAATAACAGCCTGAGAGAATAATGAAGTGCTGAGACACCATGTGGAGAAGAAGCAGTTCAATACTGCTATAAACCTAGATGCACCACAAATTAGTTGCGAGTCCTTGGACAAAGTCATTTAACTTCTCTGGGACTCTGTTTTATCATCTGGCAAACGGAAATTTATTTACTCTTACAACAGATTGTTAAGTTCAAATGAGACAACATGTCAAAACGCTTTGAAAAGCTAAAGTCCTGTACAAATGTAAAAATATTATGGTTGACAACTGAACTTGACTCTACTAGACCTAAATGAGAAGTGTTACAAAGTTGAAAGTCCTCTCTGTAATGCTTTGTATCTCAGAGACTTCTTCCTGCCACGCTGTGGATGCTTCACCATCAGATTCCCAGCAGATATTATTACCCTGGGACCCTGAGCACCAGGCTGGTGCAAGTTTGTCACATTTAAGTGTTCCCACACCCACCCCAGCACACTCTATATACCTAGTTCCCACCCCAGAGTCCCTGCGTTTATAAATTGGTATGAGTCCATTATATTCAATCCCCTCTACCTCCCATACCCAACCACAATGCACTCTAGCTACCTTCCCGTCCTGAAGCACTTATTCTCTACCCGCTACCCCCAGATTTCTCCATCATTGCAGGAAGGGACATTTCCTATGATTCTACTCAACATGGCTATGACTTCTCAACCCAAAACACCCCATCCCACTATAAGTGTTGCTTTCTATTCAAATGCAAACTCCCAGAGGGCAGAGACTATGTTGTTTGTTGCATTTGTATCTCCATTGCTTAATATTTTAATTTTAATTAAATATTAATTTAATTTTAATATTTATCATAATATCAATAATATTAATATTAACTTTAATATTTTTTCATTCATTCCTTCATTCATTCATTTCCAAAGAAGACTTTTAATTACAGATAAGAGAATGCCAGATGAACTTTATTACTGAAATATACATGAAGTACACAGAAGCAGCATGGATCTAATGCACTATATAATCTTTAAGATCGTAAAAATCAAACCAAATCAAAATGAAAGCTAAGACACCAGACAGGACACATAAGTATACATGTGTATGTGCATATATGTGTGTGTGTTTATGTGTGTATGTGTTTCTCCCTCTCCATCTCCCTCTCCCTCTCCTCCCACTCCCCCGTCTCTTTCCTTGGCTTCCTTTTAAGGTTCCCTTAAAGTCCTACCTTCTTAAGAAGCCTTTCCTGTCCTATCTTAATGTGTGCATTCTCTCTGATATGATCCTAAACTTACCTTCTGTATGTGTGTATGTTTCTTGAAATAGATCTCTACTATAAAAATGTGCAGACCCAGCAATAGCACTTCTAGGGCTATATCCCAAAGAGATCATACAAATGGGAAAAGGATCTACATGTACAAAAATATTCATAGCAGCTCTTTTTGTGGTGGCAAAGAATTGGAAATTGAAAGGATGCCCATCAATTGGGGAATGGCTGAGCAAGTTGTGGTATATAAATGTAATGGAATACTATTGTGTTATAAGAAATGATGAACAGGCTGACTTCACAAAAACCTGGAAAGACTTGCATGGTCTGATGCTGAGTGAAGTAATCAGAACCAAGAAAACATTGTACACAATAACAGCCATGTTGTGTGATGACTAATATTGATAAACTTAACCATTCCCAGCAATATAAGGATCTAAGACATCTCCAGAGGCCTCATGATGGAAAATGCTATCCATATCCAAAGAAAGAACTATGGAAGTTGAATTGACAATTTTTTTCTCTTCTGTTGTGTTTTGTTTCCTCTTTCTGATGGTTCCTCCTATTGGTTTTAAATTTTACTTACAACATCACTAATGTGAAAATATGTTTAATAGGAATGTAAGTGTACAGCCTATATCAGATTGTGTGCTGTCTTGGGGAGGGTGGTGGGGAGGGTGGAGGAAGGGGGAGAAAAATTTTAAACTCAAAAGCATATGGAAGTGATTTGATAAATCAAAAGAAATTAATAAAAAAAAAGAAATAGAGCTCTAGAAAACCAGGCTTTCACAAAGCCCATTGGGATTCAAATGCAGGTACCTGACCATGCCTTAAACTCAAATCACTCTGACTTTCACTGATTGGCCAATAAAAGGTCCAGGCTCAAGCCTCACTTGCTCATTATTTGGGTTCTGATGGCTCAGAGTGAGCGTAAATAACAATTGTTTCTGGTCAGGACAGAAACTCCAGGGGTCTTCCCCTCCAAGTTTAATTTTTTTTTTTTTTAGTAAGCAAACTAGGTTATCTTTTGCCTCATTTCTTACCTAGCCTTAAATCACTGAATGGGTGTTGCCTCAGACAAACTGAGATCTGGGAAAGACTTTATTTTAAAAAGTCCAAGGTCTCCCACTGCATATGGTGTTATTTCCAGTTGTCCTGACCTATATCTTGCCACTGGACTCAGATGACCCTAGAGGACAGAATGAGGCTAATGACTTTGCACAGCCCTGCCTCACTTCAAACCAATTCACTTGCAAATCAAGACATCACCCTCCTGATGTCATTGATCCTCTTTGAGAGGGAAGAACAAAACACACACACACACACACACACACATCTTGTAGGTAGCTGTTTGCATGCAGTCTCCCCCGTTAGACTATGAGCTCCTTGAGAGTAAGGATTGTTTTGTTGTTGTTTTTTCCTTTCTTTTCATTCCCAGTGTTCAATATCCCCAGCATTCGGCAAACTACATTGGAGCATAGCAGGAACTTATTAAATGTTTTTTGACTTGTCTTCCATGCACTGTGTGATGTTATTCACTTTGGGGATGATCTTTGAGCCAGGTCCAACTCTAAATCACTAGGTCATTAATGTCCTTAAAATTAACATTGCTATAACTATTATGTATTATATTCTGGGAAATCTATCAAGCCCACACAGTCACTAAGCAAGAAAATGAATTCTGGACCCCAAATGGGACTAAAACAAAACAGCTGGGACCCATATTAAAGATGTTTGCACAGCTAAGCAAAAGGTAAACATGCCAATGAAACAAGAATGTCTTCTAAAAGGCATTGTCTCAGCAATCTGACAAACACAATCAAACCAGTGAAAGAATAATTAAACAGTGGATTTATGTACATGTACTGCAGCTAATCTAATTGTTATCAAGTTTCCCTAAAGAAACCTCTGTGAAGATGGACCTATAGAAGCCAAGGTCCAGTATAAAGACTGACCTGGATCATACCTACAAAATTCTAGTCAAAGGACAGCAAAAACGGAAAAGGGAGTCTTCAGACTAGGGTACCAGAGTTTCCTCAACAGAACCCACATTTTGCTACAAGGTCATTTTGTGAGCCTGCCAGAAGACAAAGTTAAACTTAGAGGGAATGTGTTTGTCTAGGAACATACGTCACTTGACCCAGCCAGCTTCTACTATGGTTTTCTAACTGGACCTGACTTCACTGCCCCACCAAAAGCTGTTAGGAGACTTAGGCCTATTACAAATGAAAGCAGACTAGACTCACTTCTAAACTGTCCTGTTTTTGCCCATTCTTCACTTTATAAAGAGGAAATACAGGCACTCATTTCTTATATCTTAAGATTCTCAAATACTTGAAAAGACAATATAATAAGATTTTCTTACAGTAGCTTCTGCCAGAGCTTATTTATTTATCTATTTATTTATGTATTTATTTTAGGCAATTGGGGTTAAGAGACTTGCCCAGGGTCACACAGCTAGTAAGTGTCAAGTGTTTGGTCTGAGGCCGGATTTGAACTCAGGTCCTCCTGACTTCAGGGCTGGTGCTCTATCCACTGCATCACCTAGCTGCCCCTTACCAGAGCTTATTTTAAGAATACATACTGGCATGTATTTTGTAAGTTTCTAGCACATCTGCTCTCAAAAATAACTGAAGAGGAAATGCCATTTGAAAAATATAGTCATGTGGCCTAGGCATGTTTCTGATGGAAATCACCCAAATATGATCAGAATAACCAACCCTAATCTCTCTTATGAGCTCTAGTACATCACCAACTTCCTTTTTGGAATCTTGAACTGAATGTTCCATAGGCATCTCAAATTCATTATGTCCAAAAGAGAACTCATTATTTTTTCTCCCATGCTCACCCTCTTACCAGCTCTTCTATTACTGCAGAGGGTACCACCATCCTCAGGCTCCCAACCTCAGTGCCACCCTTGACTCCTCACTTACCACTCAGCCCATAGCCAATGTGCTGTCCCATCTTATCATTTCTCCATTTCCTCCATCTCTTGTGTAAGTCTAGTCACACAGCAGTCATCATCGCACAAGTCCTCATCATCTCACCCTTGAACTATTGTAAAAGACTTCTTTCTGGTTGGTCTCCCTGCCTCAAATGCTCCCCACTTCAATTCATCCTCCACTTCGCAGCCAAAGTGACTTTCCTAAAGCACAGGTCTGACCATGTCACCTGCCTATTCAAACTGTAGTATCAAATAGAAAATCTTATTTGACATTTAAAGTCCTTCACAGTTGGACCCCTTCCTACCTTTCCAGTCTTCTTACATTTCACACACACACACACACACACACACACTACAATTTTCATTGGTCTAGCTGTGGTTCCTTGCACCAGACACTCAGTCTCCTGACTTCCTGCCTTTGCGCTGGTCATTCATCCATGTACCTGGAAGGCTCTTCCCTCCCCACCTAGGTCTCTCAGCTATCCTAGCTTCTTCCAAAGCTTAGCTTAAACTATACCATTTGCAAGAGAACTTTCCAGCCTAACCCCCTAACCCCAACCCCATACACAACTAGAGAGTTCCCTCTGAGATAATCTTCCATTTCCACTGTATATAGCTTATATGTACATACTTATTTATATTAGAATGCGAGTTCCTTGGGACTAAGGACGATGTTTTTGCCTTTTTTTCATCCCCAGCACTTAACACAGTGTCTGGCACATAGTAAACATTTAATAAATGCTTATTGGCTGACATTTAATATAGAGATGTGCTAAGATGAACAATATTAGTGCATATCTGCTGCTATCATTTTCTGCCACAAAGACTTGCTTGAGGCTACACAATGAAATGGCTGAGCCAAGATTTAATCCACATCCTTTAACTCCAAAATCAATGTTCCTTCCATTCAACCACACTGCCTCTTATAATATATAATGACTGTTTTCCCTTCAGACCTCTCAAATTAGACTGTCTTTGTGAATTTTTCTCATGCAGTTTCCAGGTTAGCCACATCTTGGACCCAGGTTCTCCAAATTCTCAGGACATTGTTCTGTTAGACCCTACTCCTAACACCAGTTTTCCTAGCACTTAATAATTCACATCAACAGTCATTATAACTTGCCTTTGACCAATAATAAACGTCAAAACATTTTTAGCATTCTGAAGAAATTCAATTTAGTTAAGCCAAAGGTTATGTAGCAGAAGGGAAAAAAACCTCACTAAGCCATTAAATGCTGCCATGTTCTCCATAATTTTTGGTCTCTAGTTCTATATTACTTATTGTATGTAAAAGGATATGGTTTTCTTCTTAAAATTTTGTAGCTTCAAGTGTTCTCCTTCCTAACTCTGAGGAATGCAAATTAATTGATATCATTTATTTACTGTTTACCATAAAATACAAACATTTTTATACCTCCAGAGAACTCGATGTAAGTCTGAAGTCATAGGGTCTAGTGTCAATTCTGTCATTTTCTAACTGCAGAATTTGAGATAGATCATTTAACTTGTCTGTGCCTCAGTTTCTCTTTATACAAAAAAAGGATAATATTTGTACCACCTGCGCTTTAAAAGCTTGTGATGTAGAAGGTTTTTTTTTAAAGTCAGCTACTGTTATTATCAGTTATAACTTTGTCTTGGGTTTGCACATAGGAGTTCACTGGCAATTTATTATGTTCTGCAATTTATAGTTAGAGAATTGCCTAGGGCATTAAAAGGTTAAGCGCTCAAGGTCACACATCTCATGTGTCAGAGGAGGCACTTGAACTTATGCCTTCTTCCTATGTCAGAGGCCAGCTCTCAAACTACTAGGTCACTCTGCCTCTGATTAGATAGTACACATTATATATAATTATATTTTTTATTAGACAGAATATATGTTTTATTTATATAAAATTAGTGATAATAATGAGAAGTAATAAAAAGGAGTAAATATCTAGAAGAGATTTCACTGTTTTCCAACTAAATTTTTACTCTGAACAAACAATCTGTTAGTACATCCCATGTGGTACTCATCACACATTAATGGGTACATTCCAACAGAAAGTTAATTCCTTGAGTTCATGAGTTGTTTTTCATTTTTATCATTGTTATCTTCAGTCCTTAGCACATAACAGGTGCTTAACTAATGTATATGGGATTAAATTATAATGCAATTACTTGTGTGAACATATTATCTCCCTTAATAGATGGTAAGCTCTTTTGCAGAGCTTAGTCATCCTTGTACCACTCATACTATAGCCTCTGGCCCATAGGTGATGTTAAAAAAAATACATACATATGTGTGTATGTGTATGTATGCATGTATATGCATATATGTATGTATATGTATGCATGGATGTATGTTTTTTTTAATTATCTAGAGAAGGGTGACCAATATTGTGAAGAGCCTCAAGATTCTGATATATGAAGACTGGTTGAAGGAACTGGGGATGTTTACTATGAAGAAAAGACCTAGATGACAGATATGTTCCAGTATTTGAATGGATGTCACAAAAAGAAGTTGTCTGAACAACATTCCAATGGAGTTGTGCTCCCAGGGACATGAGTAATCCACCTTTTCAGCCTCAGCAAGTTCTGTCTCTAGGCTTTCTCAAATCTTGCATAGAGGAACCATCCAGCACACCAGAGACCTTCCTCTTGGTCTAGCCTGTAGCAGGTGCCTGGTAAATGAATTTCTGCTGAATTTGAAAACAAATGACTCGTTCTTTATCAATCATCAACTTTCATGCAAGGTTAGTTGATAATCTCATCTTAATTTTGCACAAAAAAAAGCAACAGATGGTAAGGTTCAAGAACTAGCTAAATAAATGAAGACTGAGATGGTTTCTGGAACAACTTCACATGTTAAACAAAATACAACATAGTAAGTCTAAAAGAAGCGACAGAAAAAATGGTCTCACCTTCGCACAGGCTGTGCAATTTTGCTCCTGGGCAAATTACTCCCATTTATTGCCAAAGATGGTCTTGGAAGCCCACTTCGCCCTATCATTCCAGAAGTGGTAGTTTTGTTTGGTGCAGGAATTCCTGTGTTGGAATATGCCTGTAAGCTGTTGGATAAAGGAATATTGCTGCTGCCTTGAACAGTTGGACTCACATAGGCGGTGGCTTTGAGAGGTTGCCTTATGGACACTGGAAAATGACCCACACTGTGAACTCGATGCTGAAGCTGTCCTGGTGATGGAACTAGAAGAAAACAAAAATCTTCATACAAGGGGAAATTTTAAGGATGCCTTGCTTGAGGAAATCGTATAAATCACATTACACATCAGTCCCAAATGGTAATGATAAATCTGAACCGTTTAACATAGTACAGCACAAATGAAACTGAACCCACAAATTAAACTTTTAGAGAGGTAACTTTTAGGAAGTTTCTCCAAATCTGCTTTTCTGCAACATGCATCAATTGCTCCTACTTCTACCCTCTGGGGTCAAGTTAAATAAGTCTAAGCCTTCTTCTACATGACATCTATTCAAATACTTGAAACATAGCTATCATCTAAGTCTTCTCTTCTTCACTAAACATCCCCAGTTCCTTCAGCCAGTCTTCCTATGTCATGATTTTGAAGTTCTTCACAATCCTGCTTGCCCTCCTCTACGTACTTTTTTTTTCCATATTAGTCATGTTGTGAGAAAAAAAAAAGACCCAAGAAAAATAAAGTTTAAAGAAAGTGTGCTTGAATCTACATTCAGACTCCATCAGTTCTTTCTCTGGAAGTAGTTAACATTTTTCATCTCATATTCTTCAGAACTGTTTTAGATCACTGTATTGCTGAGAACAGTGCCATTCACAGTTGATCACTGTACAGTATTGCTGTTAGTATATACAATGTTCTCCTGGTTCTGCTCACTTCACTTTGCATCAGTTCCTATGAATATTTCTAGGCTTTTCTGAAAACATCCTTCTTGTCATTTCTTTTTTTTTTTTCTCTTTTTTTCTTATTTGTTTTTAGTTTTCAACATTCACTTCCACAAGATTTTGAGTTCCAAATTTTCTCCCTATCTCATCTCTCCCCCCAACCCAAGATGGCAAGCATTCTGTATATCCTTTCCCCTAACCTGCCCTCCCTGCTGTCTCACCCTTCACTTCTCTTATCCCCTTCCCCTTCTATTTTCCTGTAGGGCAGGATAGATTTCTATACCCCATTTCCTGTATTTCTTATTTCCCAGTTGCATATCAAAACAATTTTTTTAACATGTGTTTTTAATACTTTGGGTTCCAAATTTTCTCCCTTCTCCCTCCCCACCCACCTTCATTGAAAAGGCAAGCAACTCGATACAGGTTATACATGTGTAGTCATGCAAAACACTTCCATAGTAGTCATGTTGTGAAAAACTAAGTATATTTCCCTTCATCCTATCCCACCCCCCATTTATTCTATTCTCTCTTTTGACCCTGTCCCTCCTCAAAAGTGTTTGATTCTGATTACTCCCTCCCCCAATCTGCCCTCCCCTCTATCATCACCCTGCTCTCTTGTCCCCTTCCCCCCCTATTGTCCTGTAGGGTAAGATAGATTTCCATACCCAAGTGAGTGTGTGTTATTCCCTCCTTAAGCCAAATCCTATGAGAATAAGATTCACTCATTCCCTCTCACTTTCCCCTGTTTCCCCTCCACCGTAAAAGTCTTTTCTTGTCTGTTTTATGTGAGATAATTTACCCCATTCTCTCTCTCCCTTTCTCTTTCTCCCAGTATAATCCTCTCACCCCTTAATTTTACTCTCTTGATATCACCCCTTCATCTCCAACTGACCCTGTGCCCTCTATCTATATATCTATATCTATCTATATATATACATATCTACATATATATACACACACACACATACATAAAATTTTTACCTTCCAACTACCCTAATACTGACAGAGGTCTCATGAGTTACAAATATCATCTTTCCATGCAGGAATGTAAACAGTTCAACCTTAATAAATCTCTTATGATTTCTCTTTCCTGTTTACCTCTTCATGTTCACTTGAGTTTTGTATTTGAAAGTCAAATTTTCTATTTAGCTCTGGTCTTTTCATCAAGAACGCTTGAAAGTCCTCTATTTCACTGAATGACCATTTTTTCCCCTGAAAGATTATACTCTGTTTTTCTGGGTAGGTGATTCTTGGTTGTAATCCCATCTCCTTTGCCCTCTGGAATATCATATTCCATGCCCTGCAGTCCCTTAATGTAGAAGCTGCTAAATCTTGTGTTATCCTGATTGAGTTCCCACCATACTTGAATTGTTTCTTTCTGGATACTTGTAATATTTTCTCCTTGACCTGGGAACTCTGGAATTTGGCTACAATATTCCTAGTTTTCCTTGGGGATCTCTTTCAGGAGGAGATCGGTGGATTCTTTCAATTTCTATTTTGCCCTCTGGTTCTAAAATATCAGGGCAGTTTTCCTTGATAATTTCTTGAAAGATGATGTCTAGGCTCTTTTTTGATCATGGCTTTCAGATAGTCCAATAATTTTTAAATTCTCTCTCCTGGATCTATTTTCCAGGTCAGTTGTTTTTCCAATAAGATATTTCACGTTGTTTTCTATTTTTTCATTCTTTTGGATTTGTTTTACAGTGTCTTGATTTCTCATAAAGTCACTAGCTTCCAATTGCTCCATTCTAATTTTTTTTTTGGCTAGACAATGGGGTTAAGTGACTTGCCTAGAGTCACACAGCTAGTAAGTGTTATGTGTCTGAGGCTAGATTTGAACTCAGGTCCTCCTGAATTCAGGGCCAGTAATCTATCCACTGCGCCATCTAGCTGCCCCTCTAATTTTTAAGGAAGTATTTTCTTCAGTAAGTTTTGGACTTCCTTTTCCATTTGGCCAATTTTGCTTTTTAGGCCATTCTTCTCCTAATTGGCTTTTTGGACCTCTTTTGCCATTTGGGTTAGGTTATTTTTTAAGGTGTTATTTTCTTCAGTATTTTTTGGGGGGGTCTCCTTTAGGAAGCTGTTATCTTGTTTTTCATGATTTTCTTTCATCACTCTCAGTTTTTCCTCTACTTCTCTTACTTACTTCTCAAAATCCTTTTTGAGCTCTTCCATGGCCTGGGACCAATTCATATTTTTCTTGGAGGCTTTGGATGTAGGAGCTTTGACTTTGTTGTCTTCTTCTGGTTGTATGTTTTGATCTTCTTTGTCACCAAAGTAACACAATATAGTCTCTTTTTGCCCTGCATGCTCATGATCCCAGTCAATTACTTGAATTATAAACTCTTTGTTAAGGTAGGGGTCTGTTTCCAGTGTGGAGAATGTACTGTCCCAAGCTTCAGGGGTTTTGTGCAGCTGTTTTCAGAGATACTTCTAGGGACCTGTAAATGTTCAGTTCTTCCAAGGTGCTATGATCAAGGGTGAGGTGTTTACTACTTTCCTGGTTTGTGCTCTGGTCTATGAGTGACCCCAAGCACTCTTTTCTGTGTTGGAACTGTGAGGAGGATTTCCTCTCCACTGCCACTACAAGCTCCACCACGCCAGTGCTCCTCCTCGCCCTAGGACTGCCACCCAATACTGTGACCCAGATCCAAACACAGGCAAAGCAAAAGAATCCTGCACCAGCAGAGAGATCCCTGCAATACCCCTCTGATCAGCCACTCGATTTCCCCTCAGTCTGTGGGCCAGAAGTTCAGGAAGCAGCCGCAACACAGGGACAAGCTGGGGGACTGGAGCTGACTCCGTGCTTCTCTCTCTTCACTGCAGACACAGACTTTCCCCACTGACCTTCTAAGTTGTTTTTAGTGTCTGTGGGTTGAGAAGTCTGTAAACCACTACAGCTGCCTATGATTCAGTCCTCTGAGGCCTGCCTTGCCTGCATGCCCAAGCCAAACTGTGCTCCTCTCCCTGCCTGGCACAATATACCTTTCCGATCAACCATCCAGGTTGTCTTGGGCTATAAATTTGTTTCACTCTGTATTTCTGTGGATTCTGCTGCTTTAGAATTTGTTTAGAGCCATTTTTATAGGTA
The DNA here is from genome assembly GCF_900497805.2 of Vombatus ursinus. NCBI lineage: Eukaryota > Metazoa > Chordata > Mammalia > Diprotodontia > Vombatidae > Vombatus > Vombatus ursinus. The sequence goes on from NW_020954720.1 coordinate 4,444,517, forward strand.
TTTGGAAGGGTTTGGGGGACAGCTCAAGCAAGTCACTGCTTTTACTCTGCCATCTTGTCTCCGCCCCCCCTGATAATTTTCTTTTTTAAAAATAATCTTTATTGATATCTTTTTTTAAACATCCCCTAAATTTCTCTTTGTATCCCCCAGAGTTCTGTGTGTGTATGTATGCATGCATAACAAAAAACATTTTAAGAAAAAAGATAAAGTAGGAAAAACCCAGTAAAATCAATAATGTACTTTTAAAATTGAGAATACATGCAATTTTCCAAATCTGTGAACCCCTACCTCTGCAAAAGCCAAGTTTCCTTGGGGCCAACCTTAATTTTTGTAATTTTGAAATAGCCATTTTCAACTGTTTTGTAGTTGTTGTTCTTTCAATTTACATTATTATGTTGATTATCTTCTTGGCTCTGGTTACTTTGCTTTGCATTAGTTCACGTAAGTCTTTCCATGCCTTTCTATATTTTTTCACCTCTTATAGCACATTAATATTCCATTACATTGATGCATCACATTTCATATTTTTTTTTAGCTTTCTCCCAATAAATCAGTATTCACTTTGTTTCTAGCTCTTTGTTGTCACAAAAAGTGCTTCTATAAAGCACTTCTATAAAGCACACTATAAAGTGTGTTCTGTGTTTTTTTTTTTAAATCAGTGACTTCCTTGGAGTGTATGCTTAGCAATAGAATCCCTAGGTGAAAAGTTATGGGCATATCAGCAACTTTAATTGAATAATTTCAAATCACTTTATAGAATGGTTCTTCTAACTCAAAGGTAGACCACCAAAATTAGTATGCCTTTCTTTTTACAACTCTCTCCAACAATGATTATTCTCACTTTGGTCATCTTTTCCTATTTGCTAGGTTTGTATTTCTCTTATCATTAAAGGATTTTATTTGATCTGCAGCATTCTTTTACATAGTTGTTAAGAGTTTGTGATTTTGAGAACTGTTTGTTCATGTCCTTTAACCACTTTTCTTTTGGGAAATGACTTTTGATCTTATATATTTCTGTTAGTTGTCTGTACATCTCAAATATCAAACCCTTATCTGAGAAATTTGATATAAATTTGAGGTTACTTCTGGCCCTTTCTCTTCTTATCCTAAATGCATTAATTTTGTGCAGGAGCTTTTCAATTTCATGCCAGACACTTCATCTCTTGACTCTGAGCATTTTCTCTGGTTGTCCCCCAGGTAAAGCTCTCCTTCATCTCCAAATCATGGCTTCTTTGGATTCCTTCAAGTCCCAGCTAAAATCCCACATTCTACAGGGAGTCTTCCCAATCTCTCTTAACTTGTGTTTTTCCTTTGTTGAATTATTTCTAATTTATCCTGTATATACTTGTTTATATATAGTTGTTTGTTTCTTGTTGCCTTCCTCCGCCAATTAGATTGTGAGTTCCTCAAAGGTAGAAAGGTCTTTTACATTTCTTTGTGTTCTCAGTATTTAGAACAGTGCCCATCATATAACAGGTTCTTAATAAATGCTTCTTGGCTGACTAACTATAATCAACATTATCTTAGCTTTTGTAAATGCCTTTTTTGGTTAAAAAAATCTAACTAAGTATATTATCTAATTCTCTTCTTTTTTATGATACAATCTTTAATATTTAGGTCATATATCCATTTTGAGTTTATTGTAGAATGTAATATCTTATTACATTTATATTTATATTTATATAACCATTATATAACATTTATATTTATATAACCATATAACCATATATTTATATAACCATTCTATGCCCTTCCTAAAATGTGGTGCCTAGAAAAAAACACAACAGGATACAGTACAGCAATACATCACTTGCATATTACTTTTCAATATATTAGCTTGTCAAGTTGTCATATCACACTCTTAACCAACATGGAGTTTGTAGATCATTAATAAGTTCCCTAAATCTTTTCCTTATCAACTTTCATGTAGCCACAACTCTCCCATCTTATACTTGTGGAAATGATCTTTTGAAGCTAAAAGTAGAATTTTTTCCACTATAACATTTATAATATTATAACATAGTAATTTATAAAATTTCTTCTTAACAAGACTGAACTCAATCTAATAACTCACATTTGTATAATGCTTTAGGGTTTGCAAAGCACTGTCTTCCTAATAGCCTTGTGAGGTAGACAATAGAGTATCAGCTCATTTTATAACTGGGAAAACTGAAGTTAAAGGTCAGATAACTTAAATGTCTGAAGTAGGCTTTAAGCCCAGGTCTCCTGATTCCAAGTCTAAATGCCCCATCTACTACACATGTTGCCTCCCATTCTAGACTATAGATCATTTTCTGGATCTTGACTCTTAGCAAGGGTGACACCTATCCTTTCTAACTTTACATCATGCAATAAGAATGATGAATGTCTTCATCTGAGTCACTCATGCAAAGGGTAAACAGCATGGAGCCAAGCACAAATGCCCAAGAGATTTGCTTTTAACCTGACATCAAATGATTAGTGATTACTTGGTGCTAAGTTCTTTAATTTCAGGACCTACCATGACAGTAAGGGTGAGGACAATGTTAAAAAAAGCAGCTATATCTTCATTTGAAATCATGATTATTTCTATTAACCTGAGAAAAACAACTTCCAGTCAAATTTCTTGTAACATTTATTTCATGAAATTAATTCAACGAGTTTCTGTATGAATATAAAAAATGTATATAGGTCATAGTGAGTACCGAGTATCTCTTTTACTTCCCCTTTGGGGGAAACCATAGTAGTGGGGCTTGGGATGATGAGTCAATGGGAAAGTCAGGCTCTCAGATCACAGCCTAGGCAAACTAAAACAGTGAGACGAAGGATGGGGGGGCAGGCAGTGCTCTTACAACATTCCTCTGCATATGTAATAGAAGTACTCTATTTTTATACATTTCATTATGTATTTTAAAATATTTATATATTTATGCACATGCAAATATATGTATAAATATATTATGTATATTTTACAAATGAAAAAACTGACCTTTTAAAAATAAGTCACTGAATCTCTCTGAGAGTCACAGAGGCAGCAGAGGAAAGAGCTGAGAGTCAAACAAATGTCTGACCATAAATCCAGTAATTTTTCACCAACACTACAGCTACCTTTAAAAAAAGAAAACTTCCTCACATTTAAAGCTGTCAAAAAATGGAAAGGTCTGCCTCCTGAGATAGGAGAGTTCCCCATCAGCAGAGGTCTTCAAGTAGAAGGTAGATGACAGACAAAAGGCTGCTGGAAATTGTAGCAGAGATGCCTTGATTAAGCTGGAGGTTGGGTTAAATAACCTCTGATTTCCTTTCATCTCATATTCTATGATAAAGGCAAAATGTTGAACATTCTAAAAAATTTACATGTGATATGAAAGCTATGGAAATGAAGTCAGTTTCCTTTATTTCCTAATCAATCTTCAAAATTCATAGTAATAACGAAAATGATCATTTATGGCTTCTTAGCCCCAAAATATTAAGCAACCTTTGTCTAGTTTTTAGATGGCTATGAATTAGATTAACAACAATCCAACCCAACAAGCATTTAAGAGGCTGCTACGTGAACGGCACTATATTAGGAGCTAGAGATACAAAGAAGATATCCTTGCCCTCAAGAAGCTTACATTCTATTAGGCTGGGGGCAGTTTCATAGCAGTAAAACTTCAAACTGTAGTGGGAGAAGAGTTCTGAAGAGCTGGGCTTAAATCCCAACTCCACTAATTACTACTTGTGTGATCTTGATCAGGTCCCTTTAGTTTCCACATTGGCAAAATGAGCCACACTCGTGCATCAGATGGTTTGTTTGTTCCCTTACAGATCTAATTCTATGATTGTAGTAGACTGTGATAGATTAGTGATTGGAACTGATAAAAGAAACATGCAGTCTAAAGTTAAGTACACTGCTTTGCGGCAGCATAAAGCAAGAATATTCTGTGACTTCATCCTTCTACCAAAAGAGAGAGAGACCTAAATTGATTCAGGTTCCCTGCTATTATCTTACTGCCACCACCTTCACTCCAAACCTGGGATCAATCACAAGCTTTGTGGCTAAAGAAGACGTCAATTTTATAATAAAAGGCTTTAAAAAAAACAGCAGGGGAGAAGTTTACAAGTTTTACCTGTTAATCCTAGTCTTTTGTGCAACATGCCTGGAAACTAAGCCTCTATTTTTCTTAGTTTCCCTTTTCATCATCTGGCATCTCTCCTGTTTTTGGATCTTGTTTGTCAACAGTTCAGTTATATTTGTTCTAGAGACATAGAATTCCAGAGTTGGAAGGGACTTCTGACAGTCATCAGTCAAACTCCTTAACTAAAGCACAAATTCCTCTATAACACCCCTGGTAGGTATCCTTGTGGGTGAAGTAGCTCACTACCTGAGCAGCTTGTGTTATCCTTAAGATTCTTCACACATTCAAATATTCAGTCATTAGCCCAATCTTTTCATTTCTATTTCTACAACATCCCTCGAATATATCTCCTTATTTCCTCCTCACAACCTGAAATCCTGCCATGCAGTCTTACTAGGTGACCCATACACATTACCATCAATGTGTGCCTTTATACTAGTAGTCCCCAAGGCAACTCTTGGAATCTCTGGTTTCCTTTAAGACCCTTGTAGGACCAACATTCTACATGAAGCCTTTCCTGATCCTCTCTGGTACTAGAGTCTTCTCTCCCAGATTCACCTTGTAAGCTTTTTTATATGTATTCAAACACATTGTACACATATTTATTTATGTACTTATCTCCCCTCATTAGAATGTAAGCTCCTTGAGGGCAGGGATTGTTTCATTTCTGTCTTTGTATCTCCAGTGCTTAGCATAGTGGCAGCAGGCATGTAAGTTGCTAAATGATTCCTTCTCAAAGCATTACCACTAAACAGCTGTTTGAAGTTTCTCCTTAGAGTAGAGCTGAAATCTGCCTCTCTAATAGTCTCCATCTATTATTCCTAGTTCTGCTCTCTACTCTGTGTACATTCTTTGAGGGCATGTTTTCCAACCCTACTGTGAGCGTCCCATACTTACAGCAGATAATGTCCCATTCCCTGACCCTTATGTGAGTCTTCCCCTAAGTTGCAGAATGTCAAAGAATTTAATGGGGAATTGCTGGCTATAAACCAAGGAAAGTCACACTCTTATCCCTTAGCTTTAGATAGAAAAGTCCCATCTAGTCTCAGGCCTCATCCCCACCCTACCCCTTCAGGCAACTATAGGCTGGTAATTAGGCCCTTTATCATTTTGCAAATATACTGGCCTTTCTCTTCCTAATAAATACAACCACCTTAATTCTGAGGCTCATTGCAGAAAACCTAGACTATTTTAAAAGTCTCCTCTAGAGTCTTCTTGCCTCCAATTTATCCTTTACACAGCTTCCCACTAAAGAGAGCAATACAAAAGGATTATATCACTCTTGTAATAGGAAAAAAAAATCTTCAATGACTTTCCACTGCCAACTACTCCAGACAGTGAGGTAGTACATTAGATAGAGCTTAGACCAAGATTCATGAAGATCTGAATTAAAATTTGATCTCAGACACTTACTAGCTTTATGACCTTGGGCAAATTCACTGAATCTTTGTTTGTTTCCTCATCTGTAAAATGGTAATAATAGCACACTCTTCTCAAGGGTTACAGTGAGGATAAAATGAAATATTGTAAAGAACTTTGGCAAACCTTAAAGCACTTTAAAAAGTATTACCATCATCACTACCATCACCACCACCACCACCATCATCATGTGTTCCTGTTATGTTCTCTTTGATCTTCATACCTTTTCTCATGCAAACTTATGCTCACCACTACCTGTTAAAATCTTTCACTTCCTTCAAGGACCAAGTTGGCTTCTGCCTCCTCCATAAAGCTTTCTCTGATCCCTGCAGCTGAAAATCATCTCTTCCCTCAAAAATTATTTATAGTACTTTCAGACTCCTCCCCTTTGCATTTATTATACTGTGGCTTGTATCAGAGTTATTCATATACATGTCATAATCAGTCAGCAAGTCCCTTTGAGTTCAGAGCCTATTTTTATTTCATGGTTGAATCCTCAGCATCTATCCTATAGTAGGTGTTTAATAAATATCTGTGGAATCAACTCTTGCTTCCATCCCTTCCCTCCATGGCATACCTTCTATGTTATTAATTATTGAGCCAGGAGCATATTCACTAGATGGGCATAACAGTATCCCTCCGTTTGTTGGACAGCTGCCGTTTTTACTTAGTGCCCTAGACCAGGTGCTGGCAAACGACAGCCTGCTGGCTAAGAATGGATTTTACATTTTTAAATGAAAAAAAAAAACTTTATTTAACACGTAAAAAACATTCTTAGCTCAGAGTAGAACAGAAACAGGTAGGGTGCTGGCCCCAGCCCTAGCTTCTCAACATGGCTCATCTCCTGTGACCCTCATATATCTAGGAATCTAGGTTATTTCCCAGGATGAGCTTTCTCTTCAGTAGATTACCTGGGGCTCCTGATGGATCTTCCATCAAAATCTTGTCTCCAGAACTTGTCAGCTGCCAGATGACTGGCAGAGCCGAAATAACAGATTTAACCTTGGGCCAGGGAAAATGTGACCATCAACATTTCCCTGTCCTAGCTTTCTTTCTGTAACCATTTTGTCCTGTTCTGACCTCCAAGTCATTATAAATCATACCCCCAAGGAGCAAGGATTATTTAAACTCTAGTACACAATCTGAAAAAAAAAATCTTAAATGTACAGTAAATTATATCAGACAATTCCCCCAGCCCTGCATTGATGACAATCTATCATGTGTTTTGTTTTTTAACCAAAATACAGCAGAGAATGAAGTAAAGAGGAAAAGGGTGACTATTCAATTCCTAGCTAGAAAACAGGACAACTGAAAAGAGATCTTCAGGGCTCTTTCCCTCCTCAAATATTCTTGGAGAACTTTCACCTCTTTCATTTTATATGTGTGTATATATATGTGTGCGTGTGTGTGTGTGTGTGTACACACATATAGTATATATACACATAGGTGTGTATACACACACACACACACACACACACATGCACACATATACATACACACATATATCATCACTCAGGAGGCAGCCAAGTGGCACTGCGGATAGAGTGTCAGGTCTGGAGTCAGGAAGACTCATCTTCCTGAGTTCAAATCCAACCTCCAGCACTTACTAGCTGTGTGACCCTGGGCAAGTCACTTAATCCTGTCTGCCTCAGTTTCCTCATCTATAAAAAGGAAATGGCAAACCACTCAAGTTTCTCTGCCAAGGAAATCCCAAATGTGGTCATGAAGGATCAGATATGAAAGAAAAATGACTGAATAACAAGAAAACATCACCCCAAGTTGAAAATCTTCAAGGGATTATTTAAGTATTAAACCCTATATTCTGAACATCCAGCACAGTGACATATAAATTTGGGAGAGACAGGAGAAGAAAATCAATGATTTCTTCATGATAGGAAACTTCTGGTATGGAAAATCCCTCAACCAATACAAACCAGCAATTCATATATAATTTATATTCTTAATTTCTTACTCCAGGTTACTACTTGTCAGCTATTTACTGACAAGGTAGGACTTTAATCCAACTTCAATGTTGGTACTCCACCCAGTGTTCCATGCTGATTAATGTTTTGTACATAGTCGGTCTACTATTGTTTATTAGCAGCCCACTACATACCAGGAACTGTGCTAAGCAATGGGGATATATGCAAAGAAAAACAAAAGGCAGCCCTTGCTCTCACAGTCTAATGGTGGAGACAACGTGGAAACAACCAGGTACAAACAAGTTATATACAGGATAAATTGAAGATAATTGCTTCAAGAAAGGTACTTTCACTAAAGGGGAATGGGAAGGTTTCCTGTAGAAGGTATGGTTTTAGCTGAGACCTGAAGGATGCCAGGAGATAAGGAGAAAAGCATTCCAGGCATGGGAAAGATCCAGTGCAAATGCCCAGTCTGGAGATGGAGAGATTTGTTTGAGGAACAGCAAGGAGGCCAGTGTCATTCGACCACAGAGGGGATGGGGGATAAGGTGTAAGAAGACTGGAAGGTGTGGGGAAGATGGAGGGGCAGGTTATGAAGGGCTTCTGAATGTTAAACATAGAATTTTATATTTGATCTCAGAGGTGATAGGGAGCTACTGGAGTTTAGGAAGATTACTTTGACAGCTAAGTAGAGATGGTAGAATAGAAAGATACTGGGATAAAGTCATGAGATATATGGAGAAGGGGAAGGGACTAAGCATTTTATATAGTGCACATTATGTGCCAGACAATGGCTGTTGTTGTTTGTCCTTTGTTCTCTAAGAGAACCAATGACATCAGGGAGATGATGACATGACATGTAAGTGAATTGGATTTAAGTGAGGGAGGGCTGTGCAAAGTCACCAGAATCACTTTGTCCTCAAGAGCCATCTGGGTCCAGTGGTAAGATACAGATCAAGATGACTGGAGATGGATGCAGTGGGAAACCTTGGCCTTTTTAAGCTAAGGTCTTTCTCAGGTCTCAGTTTGACTGAAGCAATGCTCAGTCAGTGATTAAGGCTAGGTAAGAAATGAGGCAAAGAATGGCCTCTTTTACCCAGTCAAAAAAAAAATCAGTCTAGGAAAGACCCACAGGGTTTCTGGCCAAAACAGAAACAATTGCTATTTACATTCACTCTGAGCCATCAAGGCCCAAACAATGATCAAGTAGGGCTTGGACTGGGACCTATTGTTGGCCAATGAACAAGAGCCAGAGTGATTTGGGTTTAAGAAATGGTCCTTAAAAAAGAAATCTAGCCCATAAACCCCAAGATATCTTCAGAGGTTTCAGCAATCAAAATTTACATTCCTTTGGGCATAGCACCTGCAGGTACGGTTATGATACTCTATGTGACCAGAGGGAAGGGAGGGGGATGGGGAGAAAGGAAGGGAGGTAGAAAGGAAGCTATGTTGCTCAACTGGTCAGTTCCAGTTGGGTCCCCAGTGGGACACAGAGGTTCTTTATCCTTTATAAATATTTCATTTGATCCTCACAATTACTCTGAAAGGCAGGTACTATCATTATCCACATTTTACAATTGAGGGACTAAGACAAACTGAAGTTAAATGACTTTCTCAGGGTCATACAGCCAGAGCTAGTAAGCATCTGAGGCTGGAGTTGAATTCAAGTCCTCCTGACTCCAGGCCCAAAGCTCTGTGCCCTCTGGCACCATCTAGCTGCCACCAAATATAGGTTCCAGTCCTAACTTTGCCACTAACTGGTGGTTTAACCAACATACTTTAGGCGAGTCCCTAATCTTTCTGGTCTCAGTTTCCCCACGTGTAAAATGAGGACGTTGAATTAGATGACTTCTAAGAGGTCCCTTCCAGTTCTAAAATTCTTTAGTTTGAGTGCAACACCCCAGAATCCAAGACAGTCAGTCTGTATACAGAGGGGATGGATAGATTTTTTCAGCTATACTCACCAGGAAAATGTGAACTCTGGCCTGCAATGCCACTTTTAGTGACAAATTAATTATTTGTAATGAGCTAGCACAGTCTACAATCTATAAGCAGAGTATATAATAAAATCTGCAAAGCAGAGGAAGACTGGACTTCTTTCAGTTCTTCTGTAATACGGAGATCACATTCAACAATAAAACATTTCTTTTACAGCTTTGTAATGCTACAACAATTAAAAAAAAAAAGATTAAAAAGCATCACTTACTACATGACTGTATCCTTGACATTCCATTACCAGCCCCATGTAAGCTCGAGTCAAAGCTCTGGCTGTTTCTCACAGTGACCGGGGAGCTAACATTGCTACTGACAGCTGTTGTACTTGGCATTCGTGCTAGGTTAGGCATACTTCTTCGGAGTTTATCTGAAGGAAAAAAAAAACATTTTGGGAGGTTAAAAGCAACAAGTTTTCAAGCAACAACAACAACAAAAAAAAACCCAAAGCCCCAAAACATTAGCTTTTAAAAGCAAGTAAACAAACTTAATGACCTCCATATTAATTCAAAATTGACACATAATATATGAGTCATGAAGCATAATAGACTAAGAGATATTCAACCATACCTGAACATACATAGGGTAGCTCCAAAGTAATTCTAAAGAACTTTGACCAAGGCGGGTGGGAGTCAGGGGGACCGCCTTTGGTAAAGGCAGCTGAGAATGAGGGAGAGAAACAGTTTACTCTCCACTCGCTAGAAACTACCACAAAATGAGGTTTTAAGCAGGTGTGATTTCAACTGCAGTATAGGCAGTATAAATGGAGTACACAGAACATGCCAATGAATATGTACCAAAAACTGGTAATGAGATCAATATAAACACGTATAGTAGGAAGAGAAGGGGATGTGTGGTCAGCAGATCTGGGTTAAAATCCTGGTTCTTCTATTTACCATTTGTGTGGCCTTGAGCAAGTTTAATTCACTGGGCCTCAGTGTCCTGATCAGTAAAATAAGGCAATGGTACTAGAAAATGATTTAAAGTCCCTTCCAGCTCTAAATCTATGACGTTATGATGTAAACCTCATGACTTGTTAAAATGAAATTAATTCATCAAATCTCCCAGGGCACAATGTGTACCTTTTGAGTGTAAAACTTCAGAATGGCCATAGTTATAGCACAAATACCACACATTAGAGGTTGGAAAGACAGAAAATAAAACAAATTGGTTTCTCCATGTAATGTATACTTTTGACCACCAGGTGGCAGCAGAGTTATACTCAGACACTAGAATGTGCCTCTTACCTATGAAATAAGCCAGAAATATAGGCTATAAAAAGTAGGTTGTTCTTTCTCAAAATTATTACAAAGCAGCTCTGCCTTAGCTACTGCTTTGATGACATTTTTACTATTTAGCTTATCATCTAGTCCAGACCTTCTATATCTTTTCCTACACCACGGGCCCCTTGAGCTCTGGTAAGAGCTACGAACCACTTCTTAGAAAAATGTTTTTAAATGTGTAAAATAAAATACAAAGGATTACAAAGGAAACCAAAGGCTAATGAAAATAAGCATTTAATTCTTTTCCCATTTAAGGTCACAGACCCTCTGAATTATATCCAGAGAGTTAAAATCGCTCAACTCTAATACAGAGAGTAGGAAGGAAATTAACAAGTTAAAAGTAAGGACCAACTTGCTTTGAGAAATTTGAAGAGATCACTTCAGCTAAGGAGGCCCAGAGAAGGCCTCATGGAAGAAGTAACACCTAAGTTGAGCCTTGAAGCAGGAAACTTCAGGCCATTCCAGTCATAGTATGAGAAATCTAAACAAAGGCTCACAGACAAAAAAGGTTACAATAAGAATGGGACTGGAGAGTACACCAGTTTATTTGGAATGCAGAAAATGTGAAGGGGAGTGATATGAGAAAGTTGAAAGGTGAGTTAGAACCACAGAAAAAACTGGAAGCCAAAACAAACATTTATTTTGCTTGGTAATTTTCATCTTTTTATTCTATTGTCAGGATCCAAGACCACCTCTCTCTTGTTAGACACCCTGTTTTCCAGAGCTAAAGCCCAGCAGCAAGCTGTGCCCTGAGCTTGGGGTAACAACAATCCTTTGTGCTCTGGATGAACTTTGCTGCAACTAAATCAAAGAACTGATGGTCCCTGAGCTTAGCAAGCACCAACTGGCCCAGATATGAAACCTTTCTATGAATTTTTTGTCACTAAATAACCTTGCCTCATTGTTGCTGTTGTGCCTCACCACTGTTGCTACACTGCACTGTTTGATTCTTTATCTAACCACAAATAAATAAATTAAGGTTTAGCCCCACTGCCTTGGGTCTCCTACTAGAGAAGGCCCCGACATATGTGCCTAACTTCTCTCCCTCAGTGGAATAAAGAAAGCTTGTTAATTTTTCCATGTGTGAGCTTTTTGGTATTTTTGAAGTTAACAGTGGTTGCAAAACCTCTGTGATTGTTCACACATTTGTTACCAGAGTAGGCAGGCTGGTGGCAGCAGCATGATCAGAAAGTGAATAATTACCATCTGCCAAGCCTCCAGTGTGAACCTAAGTATGATACCTACAGGAGCCCTTTGAGCTCTGCTCAATTTGCACCTGGAGAGTGGCAGTGGGTGATTTTCCTTCTCTGATTCTTGAGCTCCTGTGTTTAGTTGAGCCCTGCTCCCTTGGAAGATTGGCATTTTGGCTGTTGGGACTGAAGATTGGTTTTGTTGCCCTCCCTTGGGAGAGGTTTTGCTGGCTCTCCCTTCAGAAAGGTTTTGTTTGGCCCCTCCCTGGGAGAGTTTGGTTTTGGTCCCTTATAGGGACTTTGTTTCAACACATGTCTTAAGATCTAGTGTCTTAAGATCTATAAAAACGGGTACTGCTTTCTCTCAGGCCTGTAAACAAGCTGCAGATGGCCCAAAACTTGCAGGTATATAATTAATTGGCAGAAACTGATCCAAGACAACTCTTACCACCATTGGCCAACTTGAGGTTCTTTTGATTGGGATAAAATAAACTATCATAAGAAATGTCTTGATGAAGTCAGCAAGAAAATTAAATATTTCAAATGGGATGTTTTTAATAAATGGATAATAAAACCCACCAAATGAGAAGCCTTTTATAACTTAGATTCCTTTAAGAAAAGCTTAGATAGAATTATCCCATCTACATGTCTGTCTTATCATTTTGTCTGTGTTTACGTCTTTGTAAAATGTAAAATGTCTGTGTCATGTCAGTGTTATTTGTAGATTCTGTTACCTTGAAAGACTTAAAATACAGCCAGCCAGAAAAACTGCTAAGGGCTATAGCGAAAGAGTTTAGAACCCTGGAAAAGATTAGTGAACTTTCATACTCGAAGCAATTGTCCCAGTAAGCAAAACTAACTGCCACTTTAGGCTTTCCCAGGGAGATTAGGCTATAAGAAAATCGGGGGAGGGAAGAGTCTGCAAAGCATACTATTTTTCTCTCATTTCAGCTTTGGCCACATTGGAATTACAGAAATAAAGTCAGATAATTTGTAGAAATGTTAAAAACAACTTGATAGATTTTGAAGGTTAAGGAGATTAATCATTAAGGAGTTTGAAGATTTATCATTTTTAAGACTACAGGGCAGAACTCCTGAGATTTGGGGTAATTCCAGAAACTTTTGTCTTAGTAAGTTTTGAGATACCACTCTGTAGAATTTGTTTTAAGTAAAAACAAGAATTAAAATTCTATAAAAGTTAAAATGGCATTTAAACTTCCCCTGAAAATGGATAGCTTCACTGCTTTACAACAATGAAGTCAGGCAACTAATTTAGAAGTCATCTCAGAGTGAGAAAAAAAAATAGGTATACAATTTGCACTTTGTAGCCATCTCCTGTTAATCATTCCTTGACCATGAAAAGAAAAAAGTCTGTTTAAACCAAAGATCATTTGTGACCTCCCTCCACTCTACTGAGAGACCTTCTCCCTCTTATCCTGTTAACCCCTTTCAGATCAGGTTCCCAAACACAGTTGTTAAAAGAAAATGCTGGAAAATGTGGGGAAACTTGAATTATGTTTCAGTTGCAGAAATTTATTATCTGTACAATCTCAAGCAAGTGATTTTATCTCTGTTTGACCCACTTTCCTGATCTGTAAAGAGAAAAATAATAATGGTACCCACCTCCCAGGGTTATTGTGAGGACCAAAATGATATAATTATAAAGTGCTTAAAACAGTGACTGGCTTAAACTAAGCACTATAGTATTATTATTTTTTTAATTGAATGTAATTGTTATAAATCTAAAGTGGGTTTAAAAATGCCAAAGTAATAAGATTAATGATTTTTATATGGGATAATTTGGAAATGCAATTGACTTAATGGATACTGAAGTTTTGTTTCATGTTTTAAATACATGATATTGTTTGTGTTATTATTGTATTTCTAAATTCTCTTATGTTGTGAAAATCTGAGAGACCATTGTAACGGAAATGCTATTAGACAAAACTTCCCTTTTAATCTAGATACTGTTAGGGTATGAATGGGAATTTTGAGAGGATGCGATAAAAAATAGATATTTTTAAACTGTTAAATATTTAATGAGGTATATTTTGTTATAAAACTAATAATAATTTTACTAAACTAGCAAAGTTTCATTTGAAAATTATTGGCTATTATGAAAGTGCATATGGTGATTTAAACATGTAGCTTCAACATATTAATGATGAGTCAACTGTCAGGTACTTGCTATATGTCTGAAGCCCCAGAATATGGTTAGTTTTAATTTATAAGTAAAGGATTAATGAAATGTTAACTGTTAGGGAAACATCAGGCAAGATATTCAAGCCCTAAGTTGTGGTTAGTGAAATGTTGCTATTTAAGGTAAAAACTCTTGGGACTATAATTTATTATTTGTTTTGAGTTTTTGATTACAGGGATAACTTTCTGAATTATCATGAAGCCAATAGTAGAAAACAGCGTGTGCTACAGTCTGGGAATTGCTAAAGGTGCTGAAGTCTGTTCCTGGGAAAGGACAACGTGTCCCCTGTTTGGGGACAACGTTAGCACGGCCTAGGTAGGATCCTCCTGATTCTATTTCTCCATTGGCTACTTCCTTTCTGAAAATTTAGCCTTGCTTTTAACACTGTGGCCATATGACTGGCTATCAGATATGACTCATGCCTGGAATCAAACAGAGGTAAGGGAGTTTTTCTCCCTGTTATGATATATAACATTGTTATAGCTATGTCCCTCCTTTTCTTTTTATAGTAAATTTCTATAATCAGGAAGTTTTTGTAAGTATAATACTGAATCTATTAAATAACAGATTGATACTGGAACACCCGAGTTGCTGTAATAGGATACAAGTGTGAACATTTACAATGTTAACCTGTATTTGCAGTCAAATTATAATATAGGGATGATATCCTCCTAAAGGGGAAATGATTAGACAAAGTAATAAGACAAGGCTGTAATATGAAAGTCTTCTAATTAAATGGAATAGCAAATTTTGAGAAAGTAACAAGATTAGACTGTTTTCTCTAAGAACTATATACATGTATAGATGATTGGCTTCTAAATTTATATATCATGAAAACTCAGGCTTTGATTATATTTTGGTAATAAGTTCTCAAAATTAGATTAAAGATTTTATACATAAATTGTATTGATAATGGTAAAGAGGGTGAAATTGTTTTCTCATTTTTAAGGTATTTGCCTGATAATTTTAAAAGGCAGAAGAGGTATTTACCCTCAAATTTTTAAAAGATTCTTATATCAGGTACAGGATTTTGATAAGGATAGAAAGAGCAAATGGTCTATAAACTGAAATTCTCTGAAGTTTCAATATTGGAGAACCAAGTTTTTTAAGTGATTTTACTAATCATCACTCATGAAAATCTGCACTTCAGACAGGTCTCAAAATTCAGATCCTTAACTAGATAGAGCTTCTTATTGCCAAGACCTCTTTGCTTAGGCTATTTCATATCACTGTAAGCCCAGATGATATTTTCTGAGTCCTCTGCTCTCAACATCTCCCCCCGCCACCACAGGTTTTGACTGATGAAAGTCCCTTGTCTAGTTTGGAGCTAAATTTCCCCATCTTTATTAAAAAAAAAATAAACCTGCAACTGAAGGGCTGGGAATATTGGCTAACCAGCGAATTAGTATTTCAAAAGGCAATGATAAGGTGTACATGCTTTTATTCTTTGTTCCCTGCCCTACTTCTTTCTCTTACCACCAAAAAGTAGTATAGATCACATATGCAATAGGTATACATTCCTAGTTCTTAATTTAAAAACTGAGGCTAAGCTTTTATACAGTTCTCTCAAAACAGATGAAATTAAATTGCTTTGACTTTCATCTGGCTTTCAATTTATAGAAACACATTTTTTTTCCTATTCTTGACATAGGCCCAAGATAAAAATAAAACAAATCCTTTCAATGTGTCCTGTCAGCATCCTTCATAAGCTCCAGATTAGAAAACCAGTGTCTGACTAACTCCATTGGTAGTATGGGTGTGTAATGAGAAAGACTGGTCTCAAAACATTTAAAAAAAAAAAACAAAAGAAAAAGAAAAAAAAGGCAGTTTGGCTACCTTCCAGGTCTGAGATGCTATTTTTTTCTCCCCCCACTTTTCTACTTACTCAAAGCCCCCACTTTAGATATTATCAAAAATAACCACAAGAGCAACAACCCACAGGTCTCTTTTACCTCCATCATTATACAATACAACCCAAAGTGAGTCAAATTTTCTAATCACCCACTCCTTCTTAATTTAAAAAAAATTGAAATAAGTTAGGAATGATCTACAAACAATAGGAAAGATTTATGTTCCGTTAATAGACAAGCATTTCATAATCACTTAGTCTGTGCCAGGCACTGTGTGTAATGTGCCAGGTGCTGGGAGTACAAAGACAAAACTTAAATAACTCCTAACCTTACACCTTTACATTCTAATTGGACAAAAGCTGCACATGTAGGCTCAAATAGGTCACCTTTCATTTAATCCCATAATCAAACTTCTCCCCAATACCTTATGCCACACTATGCTACCTTCTCTCCCACCGACATCTACATGTCCTCCCCATGGGAATCTTGTACTCTGCCCCTGGAATCATTCTAGGCTCTAATAAGTCACCTTTTACCTTATCTTACCCAGAGCCAGGCCTCCACCTCACTTTCGCCCTTCTTTCTGCTCCCCTTTATGTGAAGTCTTTCCCTATTAGAATATAAGTTTCTCGAGGGCAGCGATTTTTTACTTTAGCATGTATTTGTATCCATAGTGCTTAGCAATGCCTGGTACATAGTAAGTGCTTAGCAAATGTTGAGAGACAGACAGACAGACACACACACACACACACAGAGGAGTTATTGTTATATATAATGTTATATAAGTTATTATTATATATCTTTATAATTGTTAGGTATTTATATGTGTATATATACACATATATATGCATACATATACACACACATACACACACACTATCTATATATATAACATACTAGAGAACGGTATTTGAAAGAAATCATGAAGATAGCACTTAAAACTGAATCTTATAGGAAACCAAAAATTCCAAAGGGTGGAAGAAAGGAAGAAGTCCCTTTTAAGTGTTGGAGAAAGCCAGTGCAAAAACACCAAATCAGGAGATGGATTATCATGTGTGAGAAACAGCAATAAAGTTAGTTTGGTCATACTGGAAAGTGCATAGAGGGAAGCAAGGTATGAGTCTGGAAAGGTAGATAAGGCAAGGTTGTAAAGATCTTTAAATGACTGAGGGATTTGTATTTAATCCTCCTGGGGAGGGGGATGGCCTTGCCATAGACAGAAACTGAATTTTGGGGAAATGGTTTGGGGGTTATTGGAAAGATGGTTGTTCTGTTGTAGACATCTTAAATTTGAGATGTTTATTGTGAACATCAAGTTTCAAGTGTCCAAAAAGTAGTTGGTGATGTGGAACTGGAGCTCAATATTTAGATCTGGGAGTCATCAATGATGACACAATGACTGAGCCTATGGGAGTTAACAAGCCCACCATATGAGAGAATATATAGAGAAAAGAGCAGATGGAACAAAATAGAGGTTTGGCATTACCCATAGTTAGGGACAAGTCATTAATGAACATCCAACTAAGGAAAGTGAACAGTGGTTAGAGATGCAGGAAGAGAGCAAAAGAAAGCAAAAGAAAATTTAAGACCAAAAGTCAACCATAACTATTTGACATCATTATTATTTTTCCATCTGAATCTTGTTTAAATTCAAGTGGCTACACTGGCCCTGATGTCAGGAGGACCTGAGTTCAAATCTGGCCTCAGACCAAACACTTGACACTTACTAGCTGTGTGACCCTGGGCAAGTCACTTAACCCCAATTGCCTAAAAAAAAAAAAAAAAAAAGTCAAGTGGCTAAGAAAGTTACCCAACAAATCAGACTTTGCCTTCCTTTTAAGAAGGACATTCTAGTTGGTTGAATAAAATGCAGGATTTGATTCCTCCTTAAGGGAGGGATGTAGAAAGATTGGGTCTCCTGGGGCAGCTAGATGGTACAGTGGATAGAACATGGGCCCTGGAGTCAGGAGGACCCGAGTTCAAATCTGGCTTCAGACACATAACACTTACTAGCTGTGTGACCCTGGGCAAATCACTTAATCTTGCTTGCCTCAGTTTCTTCATCTGCAAAATGAGCTGGAGAAGGAAATGGCAAACCACTCCAGTATCTTTACCAAGAATACCCCAAAAGGGGTCATGAAGAGTCAGACACAACTGAAAAAGGACTAAACAACACACATTCTGAGAAGGGGCACCTTCTCCACTCCATCAGACTACCAAAGGGTCCATGATACAAAAAAAAAAAAGGCTAAGATACCCCTATTTTAGAGGGACTCTTTTTTCAACTACAGGATTAGATAGGCCTTGAGGTCTTTCCTAAATCTGAAATTCTGTGATGCTATAGATATAAAGGTGAATAGGACATAATTTCTGCCCTTGTAAGAGAAGCCCATTAGTATAAAGAAGAATGAGATGGTTGAAGGGAATGGAGTTGGGATGTGTAGATAACAGAAATCTTATCTGGTTGTAGGATGTTTCATTAAATAAGAAGCATTTGAGTTAAGCATTACAGGATTTCAATAATCAGAGACTGGGGGAGGGGTTAGGGGAAGAATGGCTTTCCAGATGGAAGGAAGGGATGATACCACAAAGGCTCAGAGTGGAAAAGAATAGGACAAGTTTAACTATAGGACATATGGCTAGTGATCACTAGATGTCAGCTGAACAACCACTACAACAAGAGATATGCCAAGTCAGCAGTCTACCAGTCAAATGCCTAGAACTCAAGCTTTAGTCCTGGCAATAATCTCTACGGCTAGCATTTATGTAGTACTTCAAGACTGGCAAAATGCTTTACAAATATGATCTCATTTGGTCCTCACAACAACCCTCTGAGACAAGTGCTCATATTATCCCCATTTTACTGCTAAGGAAATGAAGGCAGACCGAAATTAAATGACTTGCCCAGGTCACACAGCTCTTAAGTATCTGAGTCAGGATATAAATTCAGATCTTCCAATCTACTGTGCTACCTAGCTGTCTCTGTTATGATACAAAGTGTCATAGCTCATCAGCTATCAACTTAGGCGAGAGAATCCAGTCCTCTTAGAGCTCAGCTTGCTTCTCATCTCTAAAAAGGCAGTTTAAATTAGGTGACCTGTAAGGTGTATATTTTAACTCTAACATTCTAAGATTCTAAAATCAGAAGTTTTAGAAAGACATGTGACCTACCTCCACTTGTCCTATTTGGTTGCTGATCTGGTGTTTGGCCTTGAGGTGAATAATACTGTTGCTGCTGGTAATTATTTGAAGGAAAATACTGGGAGCTTGTACTCCTTCTACATTCCCGAATGCTAGAGAAAGTCTGTGAGTGTGGAATTCCTCTTTGGAAAGGTGAACATCGAGGAAGACGAGGCTGGGGAGGCGGCAGATGATCAAACTCTTCATCATCCTCCAAACTGTATCGGTCATATTCTTGATCACTGAATGTCCCTTTCTTTCCTGAGCTCAGTGATATGCCAGAAGTATGTCTTGACACTGATGCTGAAGTGGAAGCATAATCTTGTCGGAGACCTATGAAAATGAAAAAGAGATGCTTTCTCAAGTGAGATTCGTCAGTCAAGTAAAATTTAAAACCATTTGAGTTAAGCATACAAGTTTTTTTCGGTTCTTCAAGTTACAAGGGCACTACTTTTAGCTACCTAACACTTGTTTGTTGGCTACAATTCTCAAATATAAATGTAAAATGACATTTTTTCCAGATTGATAAGTAACAGATATAATAAATCTTTATTAAATGAGGGCACTCTATGACTCCCCCATATAGAGAGACTTGTCCATCTTCCTAGGTTGGCCTTTCTCAAATTTGGAAAACCTCACATTATTAAAAAACCCATTAATACTATTATTTGCATTGAATTAAATAAAAATCAATAGATCCTATTGCCTCCCTTCTCTCACCCCCCCCCCACACACACATACATACTGTAAGCCTGCATAAACAATAGCTGTACTTTCTAATGGGTTCAATGTTTTGTTTGGTCCACTTAAACAAGAGTCAACAGTAACTATGCATTACTAAGAAACCTCTTTTAAAGCATCTTAACACTTTCTTGTTCTTTTTAAGTAGCCCTGAATAGCAGATAACAGTCATCCACCAGCAAATAAGCCCCTTCTGATGGGTTTGGTGTCGGAGGCCTGGGCTCAAACCCCAGCTCTGCCACTGATTGACTGCCTGTGACCTTATTTAAGTCACTTCACTGCATGGAGGTTGTTTCCTCATCTGTAAAATGAAGAGGTTGCATCAATGACCTCAAAGGGTCCTTTTCTGCTCTAAATCTATACTACTATTCACTTAAATCCTTCCCTTTGTCAAAATAACAATGGTCATCTTTTCACGAGTAGAACCCCTGAGACTTTTACTTCTGTCACTGACAGCCAACACTTCCATCCGGATTTGAAATATGTTTAACTTTCTTGTTTGCTAGGTGATAACATAAAGTAATTTATTTTCTGTGTCCAAATGTATCTCTGTGCAACACCCCAGGGAAGCATTAGTTAACATTGTTTCTTCTGACAACATTGACAGCCTCCCAAAACAGGAAGTTGACCAGATGGACACATTTGAGTATTTTTAATAATATTGGACCATAGCTTCCATAAAAGAAGCTACCTGAAGGGCTCTATGATATAAGTCTGTTACACCTGATGGTAAGGGCCCATTGTCAAAGGCTTTTGTGAATTACTAGTCATATGCTGCTTCACTGCCAATCTTGCTGACTTCCAGGATGGAAATATATAAGTATACCAGGTGTAACATGCCCATATCACTTAATCTCTAAGGTCCTAAAATGCAGAGAGATTTCATCTATCTGAATCATTCCATATGGAATATCATATGCTTAATTTTTAACAATAATAAAAATATAATCATTTTAAATTATATTATTTTCAAATTACCATTTTTAAAAAGTTTTAGCAAAATAAGTATGACCTTCTAGCTTTTTTCCCTCATATCAATATGCCCTTCTGCCAAGCCTCAGCCTTGGATCACTCCCACCATACACTGCCTTTGTACCTATACAGATGCTACTGAACGAAGGTGGAGAAAATCCAGCAACCATTCTTACTGTGTCCACTATAAATGTTTAATATACAACCCCAACCTGGCCCTCACTGCTGCTAGACAATCATTTCTACACCTCCTTTATCAAGTCACTATCCTACTCTTTATAGAGACTCCTTCAAACCTTTGCATCCCTTTTTGAATCTCCCATGGCTTCCCCCCCCCCCACCCTCTTGGCTGAGAAATTTGCCTCATATTTTACTGAAGAAACTGAGGTCATTCATTTGAGGTCTCTTCTCCCTCCCTGGCCCCTCAATCACTCTGTTTACTGACTCCTACCCACTGTCTACAAAGATGACTGCTTCCCCATCTTCAAGAAACCCTCACTTGATCCTGCCATCCCCAGTATTATCCATAGCTTTTATGCACTTTGTGGCCAAACTCCTCAAGAAGGCCATTCATGATAGATGCCTCCATTTCCTCTCTTCTTAAATCCAGCTTCATCCTCCTCATTCAACAGAAACTGTTCTCTCCAATGTTACCAATGATCTTCTCACTGCCAAATTCAATGACCTTTTTCTCAATCCTCATTCTTCTTGACTTCCTTCAATACCATCAATCACCCTCTTCTTGATATTCTCTTCCAAGTTTTCAAGATACCACTCTCTCTTGGTTCTCTTCTGCCTAATGACCACTTCTTCTCAGTAGATCATGCCTACTAACTGTGAGTGTCCACAGGACTCTGTCCTAGGCCTTTTTTCTTCTCCTTCTATACTACTTTACTTGTTAATCTCATCAGCTCCCATGAATTTAATTATCATCTCTATGCAGACTATTCTTAAATCTATTATTCTTCCCTAACTTCTCTGCTGACCTTCAGTCTCATATCTCCAACTGACTTTCAAACATCTCAAACTGTATGTGCAGTGGACATCTTAAACTCAACATGTCCAAAATGAACTCATTATCTTTCACCCTAAACATTCCTTCCATATTTCCCTATTAGTTTCAAGGGTACCACCATCTTCCCAATCTCCCAGACTTATAACATAGATGTCATTCTAAAGTCCTCATTATCTTTCACTCCCCATAGCCAATCTATTGCCAAGGCATGTCAATTTCACCTTTGCAATATCTCTCAAATATTCCCCCTTCTCTCCTCTGATATTGCCACCAACCTAATATACGCCCTCATCACTTCATGCCTGGATTATTACAATAGTGTGATGGTTGGTCTGCCTGCCACAAGTCTCTCCCCAAACTAATCTATCCTCCATCCACTTGTCAAAGTGAAATTCTTCTGAAGGAAAGAAGCAACCATGTCACTTTCATACCCAAACTCCTGTGGCTCCTTATTACCTCCAGGATCAACACAAATCAATACAAAATACAAAATCTTCTGTTTGATATTCAAAGTCTTTCATAACCTATGCTATCCTCCTACCTTTCCAGTCTTCTTCATTCTACCCTGTTCTATGTACTCTTAAAACAACCTCTTTGCTATTCTATTCCATCTCCTGGCTTCAGGAATTTTCTGTGGCTGTTCCCCAAGTCTGTAGTATCTCCCTTCTCATCTCTGCCTCTTGGATTCCCTGACTTCTTTTAAGTCCAGCTAAAATTCCACCTTCTACATAAAGCCATTCCTAATCCCTCTAAATTCTAGTGCCTTCCCTCTGTTAATTATTTCCTATTTATCCTATATAATGTGTATGTACATATGTTTGCTTATTGTCTCTCCTATCAGATTGTGAGCTCCTTGGGGTCCAGGACTGTCTTTGGCCTTTCTTTGTATCCTCAGTGCTTAGCACAGTGCCTGGCACATAGAAGGTACTTAATCAAATTCTTAATGACTGACTCTCTGCATTCACAAAATCTAAGAAAGTACAGAACTTGTAAAAAAAAAAAAAAAAAAGGATGGTATCCTCTGTGACTATCTTACCTGAGAATTTGCATTTGGAATCTGCATATATTATCCTTCATTTTTGATAAATATTTCCCATGTTAGCTCATCTATAAAATGAGAGGTCTGAACTAAATGGTCACAGGTTGACTCTCACTCTAATTTCTATGATCGTATTTATCGTCCTTTTTGCCCAAAGACTTGCAGCAAAAAAAGTCAAAGTATTTTGAGGATATTATAGCATTACACCTTAAAATATAGTTTCTCTAACTATATTTGTATAAGCAATGCTGGTCCATGGGTTGTTTTCTTAACCATGTTTGTATGGAGGAAATATCCATAATTTAAAACAGTGGATGACCTTGAATAACTAGAAACCTTTAAATATGACCTTTTATCACTTTTCTTTAGTTAAAACAATGAGACACTAAGAACTTGGCTTGAGTTCCATGCCTATTACCCAGGAAGAAGAGCCTCATTCACCTTTTTTTTTTTAATATTTAGGCCCAATCTTTACATTTCTAGCTCAAGTTTGCCAAGCCAAATAGCCCCATGGAAAAGAGAAACATACTTTCTTCTTGCAGGCGAGCCATGATCTGAACATCAGTGAGGTCCTGTAGTTTATATCCCATGGAGATAGAGTCATCCTCTAATTCTGATGTACTCAATTCACTGTCTATGGATGACTGAGGGCTAAGGGGGGAGCCCCTGGAAGTATAACCTAAGAAAAGTAAATGTTATTCAGGCT
Source organism: Vombatus ursinus (assembly GCF_900497805.2). Classification (NCBI taxonomy): domain Eukaryota; kingdom Metazoa; phylum Chordata; class Mammalia; order Diprotodontia; family Vombatidae; genus Vombatus; species Vombatus ursinus. The sequence continues at coordinate 4,468,123 of NW_020954720.1, forward strand.
TTATATCAATAACTCATCATATACTCCCCACTATCCCCAAAGCTAGAACAACTGCCATTCTAGCATTCAATTCTCAGACATAAAGCATACAATTCAGTAAATGTACAAAAAACTATTCATTATTTTTCTGGTTCCTCAAGCCAACTTAAACACTTAAAAAATAAAGCCAAAACTTGGCTTCTGGTTAAGCAGTACCTAATTATCTCTCTCTAAAGAATTGGCATAAAAATATATCGTGCTCTGGGGTGGTTCCCATTTTCCATTGAAGACCACAGATAGTTAGCTGTGGTGAATAATTCATATCATGACATTAAATTGAAACTTCATTTGACCCACTTATTAAATAGACAACAGTAACAAGATGCTGTCTCTAAAATAATGAGTGATCATGTAGAGATACCACTTTCTAAAACTACTTTGTTTTAACTGAATAAAAAACATCAGAAAATAATGAGAAACAAGGGAGGGGATATCCAAGAGACAGTAGAAACTAAGAAACTACAACTAGGAAAGTAGAAAAGTGCCGAGATTAGAACGATAGTAATTCGGAGACTAATGATTGGATGATGTCAGTCATCCCAGTCCTACTTAAGAAAGCTGTCTGATTTTCCTATACCTCATCTGATAAATATAGGTGAGAGGAAAAAAAAATACACAATCAAAGGTTACAGCTTTAATTAGATTTTGCTTTGATGTTTGATATAAAAGGCGTATGTGCTATTCAACCACATACTATTATATACTCACACATACATCAAAGAGCTTGATTTAATCAATGTGGGGAACTTCCTTAATTGACAAACATCACATTACAATCTGTCTATAACTTGGTAGAAAAGTCTTAGAAAGTTGCCTGAAGCTCAGCTAGTTTAAGTGACTTGCCCACAGTCACAGAGCTAGTAAATAGTCAAAAGAAGTATTTGAACTCAGTCATTCCCAGAGTCCTGCATTGTATCCATTGTACTAAGATGGCTCCTACTATGTACATAAATACTAATAAACATATAGCACTGCTTCATCTGTACAACAGGTAATAGTTAATGACTCCTAGGTCCAAACTAACAATTTTCATTTTGAACCTTGAAATAAAATGCAAAGTAATATAGCAATTATAAGAGGATTACCCTTCAGCCTATTTTTCTATGAGACATTCATCCAAATGGTTTAGTGGCATGATTTTTTAAAGCATATTAGTAGTTAAAAAGTTAAAATATTACCTGTTTTTTCAGGTGTTAGTATTGCTTTACTGGAGGTTTTAGAGAAGCTGGGAGTATTAAAGCCATTGCTATATGGACTGAGTCTTGCAACAGGGCTATAAGGAAAGGCCAAGGAGGTGGGTGGGGTGAAGAGACTGCGCCATCGGAGAGCTGTCATGGAAGCAAAAAAAACAAATGGTGTTAGTGTACAAATTAAGTGAAGACTGATGATAGCCTGACAGAAGCAAAGGAGGAAAGAGAATGAGTTTAAAAAGTTAAGTTAGTTAGAATGTGAACTGCCTTCTTTTCATTTAATAAGAAAACAATATTTAACATACATGTTGAAATAGAACAATTGACTAATTTGTGAATTAGAGTTCTATTTGCACATCTCTTAGAAAAGATTATTCTGTGTGCTTCAAGATATAAGTGTCTCTCAACAAATCAAAATGTATGAATTTTCATATGTTTTTAATAATTGTATGCAGTGACCTAGGCTCAGTTAATATATACAAGCATAAAAGCATAAGACCTTGAACATCAGAAGAGCACATCAATTTCTAATTGTTTCTCTTAGTTGACACAAAAATCCATTTCAACAAATAACCTTGGAGAATCATAAGACATCTATTCAAACACATAAAGATATTTATAACCTTTATTATCCTGAAAAATGTTTTGTATTAAATGCTGACGGCTATTTAATTTCTAAAAAAAAAAATAATTTCCTACTCATTCACTCTCAGGTTATCTTCAAAGTCAGCATAGCACAATGGAGGGACTGGGAGTCAGGAAGACCAATCCAATCTTAAAAAAAAGGTATAAATCACCTACAATGTGCCAAGCACTGAGTTCGAATTCTAACTGAGATATTTAGAAGTTGTGTGATCAGGGGCAAGTCATTGCTCTCTGAGCTTGTTTCCCTACCTGTAAAACAGGGGTGATAACCTCACAGAGTTGTTGTGAAGTTTGAATGTGTTAACTGATATAAAGAATTGAAAACTCCAAAGCAGTAAATGTCAGTTATTGGTATTCATATAACAATTATCTAAAGTTAACCAGTCTAAAAGAAAAAGACAACAAATGATTCTATTTGGAATTTCTGAATGCCATTACAATAAAGATAACTTATTTGTCACAGAAAAGTAAGCTAAATAATAAAAAATAAACATTTATAATTTTTATTCAATTCATTCATCAAGCACTTATGAAGCTCCTGCTGTCTTCAGGGTGCTCTGCTAATGCATAGAAATAGAAAAACAGGAAAAGCAGAAAAAATTATCAACTAGGGCTACTAGAGAGGATGTTATCAATTCATTATAATAATGCCAGAAATTAAACTGTCTATAGTATAGACAATTATATATACTACATATAACATCATATTATATATACTATATATTATACACATTTTATAGATAGATAGATAGATAGATACACACACTAAATCAATTTTAAGTATAACAAGTATTTTTACTTTAAATGGAGAAATCAGATTGTCAGGTCTTCCTGTGCACTTCTTCACGTGCAAGAATTTTTCTCAATTCTTCCAACAAATAACCCTTCCCTCCCCCCACCCCAATTGTTAAAACTCTGATTTCCAAGGTTGAGGAAACATAACATGGGCTTACAAATGGTGTACCAAGAATACAGGCTTTCAGGGGCAGCTAGGCGGCACAGTGTATAGAGCACTGGCCTTGGAGTTGGGAGGACCTGAGTTCAAATTCGGCCTCAGACCAAACACTAGACACTTACTAGCTGTGTGACTCTGGGCAAGTCACTTAACCCCAATTGCCTAAAATTTTTAAAAAAAAAATTTTTTTTAAAGAATAAAAGCTTTCTTTTAATTCTTGCTAAACCAATTTAAGCACAGGCATGTCCTAAGCTCTGTGGATACAAATAAGAAAAATAAAAACAGTTCCTGCCCTTAAGGATCTTATGATCTAATGGGAGAAGACAATACACATAAGAAAGCTCAAAGTTGGGGGGGGGGGGCACCAAAGGATAGGATGTTTTTTAAGGTAAAATAGAGCCACTAGTGGAAAATGGAGAGTTGCTTGGAAAGTTCTGAGCCCTCTACAAATGAAAGGTTTGGGGAGGAGTTTATTGCTCTCCTGCTACCATCAAATTACGTAAACATATTTTTGTTTGATGTAGGTGAGGAAACTAAGTTAATGACAATATCGTATTTGCTATGGTCACACTTTCAAAGCCTACGAATTTCAGGAGAGGGAAGAATTTGAATAGAAGCCTAGCTTGTAATGGACATTAGTTCGCTACAGTGATCTAACATGTAATTTGGTGCTACTGGCAAAGTTCCCCAGTCACAACCAGTGAATATAACTAAGGCACCACTAGTACAACTTGATCTGATGACTACAAAGACCTGGCAACTCTCTGCATGACATTACCATGAGATCCTTTACTTCCAAATACACTAGTGGTCCCCAAATGACAACAAACACAGATTTTAATACAGAAAACATCAGGGAGTTGTCTGTATATCTTAAATATCTGGGTTTATTATTATAATTATTATTAGAAATCTTACCAATTTCTCCCCTAAAAAAAACCCCTATTAGTAGGTCTTTGTGACTATATACTTTCTTAATACAAGATGTGATTTGGTAATGGTTTGATCACTTGCCATGCAAATTAAACTGACTACATGTTCTCAGCCACAGATGCACCACTAGTCAACAGCATTCATTTACATTGCACAATAACTACTGTGAACAGGCCTACTGAGCACAAAGCTACGGTTATTGTGGCTATGACAGCAAGATCCCAAGTTGGGAACACAATTAGTATCTATAGCAAGTAAGAATGTACTACATTATTCTTTCAGTACAGACTTTTAAAAAGAGAGAGGAGAAATTATTCTTGCAGCAGGTTGACAAAGCAGTAATGTTATATTAGTACCCAAGTCTGAATCCGAGAAGAGAAAATAAAAAACTAAAAGAAAGTGATTACATCCTAGCTGTTTTTCACTTAAAAGATAGTGTCACTAATGTTTTAAAACATTAGAGAATTATTTTTAGCAAGGATAAAACATGACTATTTTAAAAGAGGGAGGAAGGATTGTCTTAATCTAGGAAAATTATATTTTGATCTGTTTTTTTTTTCCTACCTTAAAGGACACAGAAGTCATAGGATTAAAAACAGGAGATGATAGAGATCATCCCTCTCATTTTATGAATGCAGAATCTGAGGTAAAGAAATAGAGACTTGCTAAAGATAACAGCTAACATTTATATAGCATTTTAAAATATATTATCTCAGTTTTTCCTAAAAATCCTGGGAGGTAGGTGTTATTATTTTCCCCATTTTGCAGATGAGGAAAATGAGGCAGATGACTTACCCAGAATCAGACAGCTAATAAGTGTCTGAAGCTGGATTTGAATTCAGGTCTTCCTTACTCAGGTTAGGCATTCTAAATACTACATCCCTTAGCCGCCTCAGATTACACAAATAAAAAGTGTTTCCAGGATGTGAGCCTGGGTCCTCTGACTTCTAAAATACCACACTTCCATGACAAGCATTAAATCATTAGATCTCAAAAGAGCCCTGGGAGACAGGTAAATAGCAATCACCGAAATCTGAGTACTGTCCAGAGAAAACAGGCAGTGTGTGGGTTTCCTTCCTCTCAGTGGCAGAACCGCACCCAAGGTCACTGAAATTGTCATTACCAAGGACCAAGACTGATCTCTTAGAAGAATGATTTTCAAACTTGCTGAGCTTGAAAGACCTCATGTGTTCTTGCCTTCAGATTAATAAATATAATGAGAACAAGGCAATGAAATAGACAATAAAGTCCGCCCTGACAAGTTTTTCTTCTGAGCAGCTGCTAAAAGTGGCTCATGGAAGCCTGGAATTACATAGAACACAGTCTGAAACCTAGTCATAAAACCCTAATGTCACTCTGCTTTGTTCCAACAGTTTTTTGAGTGTAGCTGCTATGTTTTATATATGACTTTAAAGTCATATGTGTGTGTATACATATATATATATATGAAGAAATATGTTAACACTAAAAGAAAGGTAAACAGAATTCATTATGAGCATTATGAGGATCAGTCAAGGCTAAACCACCTCAAATTCCACCCAGTTTTAACCATCATTTGTTCATCCCCCTAATGAATTTACCCTTATTCTCTGTATGAGGACAATCTTAGCTTTCAAGGGCATTAATTTATGGATGAGTATTCTGTTCTATGTATGAGCCCTATATCTTCAAAGTGAGGAACCTGAAAGGTAAAGTCCTATAGCTATATTTCTATGGCAGATAACAGGGTGCTTCCTTAATAAATTGGACCTGGATTTTCATCAGTGTGAGGAATTACCTCTAGTAATATAAATTTACACTTGCTCTACTACTTATATTCCTAGAGAGTTGCCCTAGAGCAGAGACGTCAAACTCTGAACAAAATAAATAAAAATACAATAAAACATAAACAGTATTACATTTTAAAACTAAGTAAATATGCAGCTGCAAAGATCCTAACATACAGATTAGTGGCCTCCTAAAGTTTTCACTTGAGAATTTGACATCATTGCTCTACAGTGCTAAGAGGCCAAGTGACTTGCCTGGGGTCATATAGCCAATATATGCAAAAAGGAACTTGAACCCAGGTCTTCAGGACTTGAGGTTGACTCTCTATTCACTAAGACATGTTACTCCTCTCACTTAATAAATGCTTAGGGTGATCATGATATAATGATTGAACAACACCAAAAGACAAACAGCATAGTTATTTTTTTGTTTAGATTTAAATAGGTTGGACAATGGAATGAACACTGGCTCTGGAATGTGAGAACATGAGTTCAAATTCTGTCTTTTGTGACTTGAAATTCTTGGACCTAAGTTTCCTCATCTGCAAAATTAGGCAGTTGAACAAGATGGGTGGCTTCTAACATTCCTACCAATAAAGGTCTATGTTTCTATGAATTCAAAGTGCTTTAACTTCTCTCCTATGAAAGATCCACAAAAATTATTTTTTATGGGGAAAAAGTTAAATAGTTTCTTAAAAATACTTTCACTGGGAGTTCCAATATTATATAAACAGTTTGGAAAAAACAGGTTAAAAAACAAAGTTCTGCCAAACTCCTTCTATGACACAAATATGGTTTTGATACGTAAACAGGGAGAGTCAAAACAGAGAAAGAAAATTATAGACCAATTTCCATAATAAATATTGATATAAAATTTTAAACCAAATAATAGGAAGAAGATTCCAGCAATATTTCACAAAGGTCATATACACTATGACAAGGTTGGATATTTACCAGGAATGCAAGGCTGATTCAATATTAAGAAAATTGTAAGCATAACTGACCATATCAATAACAATAACAAAAATCATATGATCATGTCAATATATACAGAAAAAAGCTAAGACAAATACCCATTCCTATTAAAGACACTAGAAACCATAAAAATCAATGGAGCCTTTCTTAAAATTTTAAAGAATATCTATTTAAAACCCAGAGCATCTATTTAAAACCAACAGCAAGCATTATCTCTAATAGGGATGAACTTGAAGTCTTCCCAGTAAGAACAAGAGTGAAGCAAGGGTGTCCATTATCATCATTATTATTGAATATTGAACTAGAAAAGTTAGCTATAGCAGACAAGAAAAAGATTGAAGGAATTAGAATAGGCAACAAGGAAACAAAACTATCACTCCTCGCTAATGATGTAAGGGCATCAAATTATTAGACAATCCTACCAAATCAACTAAAAAACTAGTTGAAACAATTAACAACTTTAGCAAGGTTGCAGGATATAAAATAAACCCACATAAACCATTAGCATTTCAACAGATTACCAACACAACCCAGAAGGAGGAGATTGGAAGAAAAATTCCATTTAAAATAACTGCAGACATTGTAAAATATTTGGGAGTCTACCTGCCAAGACAAACCCAGGTACTATATGAACACAATTACAAAACACTATTCATACAAATAAAAACACATCTAAACAACTGGAAAAATATTAACTGCTCATGAACAGGCTGAGCCAATATAATAAAAATTACAACTTAACCCAAGTTAATTTACTTATTCAGTGCAATACTAATCAAACTACCAAAGAATCATTTTATAGCGATAGAAAAAAATAACAACAAAATTCATCCGGAAGAACAAAAGGCCAAGAATATCAAGGAAATCAATGAAAAAAAATGTGAAAGAAGGCAGTCTAGCAGTTCCAGATTTCAAACCACATTACAGAGCAGTAATCATCAAAACAATCTGGTACTGAGTGGTGCATCAATAGAATAGATTTAGGCACACAATACACAATAAATGACCATAATAACCTAAAGTTTGATGAACCCACAGATCCAAACTTTTGGGGTAAGAATTCACTATTTGACAAAAATTGCTGTGAAAACTCTAAAGCACTTGGGAACAAACTGGGCATAGACCAACATCTCACATTGTTTACATGGATAAAAGATTTAGACATAAAGGGTGATATAAGTAAATTAGAGGAGAATGGAAAATGTACCTATCTATAAGAGAAGAGTTTAAGATCAAACAAGAGATTGAGAGGATCACAGGAAGGTAAAATGGATAATTTTGATTGCATGGAATTAAAAAGCTTTTACACAAACAAAACTAAGACAATCAAAATTAGAAGAAAAACAGGAAACTGGAAAAAAATATATCAAGTTTCTCTGATAAAGGCCTCATTTCTCAAATATATAGGGAACTGAACCAGATTTGTAAAAATAAGAACCATTTCCCAGTTGATCAATGGTCAAAGGATATGAACAGGCAGTTTTCAGAAGAAGCAATCAATCAATAGTCACATGAAAAAATGCTCTAAATCACAATTGATTAGAGAAATGCAAATCAAAACAACTCTTAGGTACCACCTCACACTTATCAGATTAGCTAACATGACATAAAAGGAAAATGACAAATGCTGGAGGGATGGAAAAATAGGTATAATAATGCACTATTAGAAGAGTTGTGAATGAGTCCAACCATTCTGGAGAACAATTTGGAACTATGCCCAAAGGGCTATAAAACTATATGTATCCTTTGAACCAGCAACACCACTGCTAGGTCTATATCCCAAAGAGATTAAAAGAAAAAGCAAAAGGACCTATATGTACAAAAATATTTATAGCAGCTCTTTTTGTGGTGACAAAGAACTGGCAATTGAGGAGATGCCCATCATTTGAGGAATGGCTGAACAAATTGTGGTATATGATTGTGCCATAAGAAATGATGAGCCAGATGGTTTCAGAAAAACCTGAGGAGACTTATATGAACTCAAAGTGAAGTAATCAAAATCAGAACACTGTACACAGTAACAGCAATATTGTAGGAATGATCAACTGTGAAAGACGTGGCTATGCTGATCAAGACAATGATCCTAGAAAATTCCAAAGGACCCATGAAGAAAAATGCTATCCACCTCCAGAGCTAGAACTGATGAACTCTGAATGCAGATTAAAGCATACTTTTTTTTAACTTTCTTCATTTTTCTTGGGGATTTTTGTCTTTTTTTTTCAACATGACTAATATGGAAATGTGTTTTGGTATGACTTCACACATATTATCAATATCAAATTGCTTGCCTTCTCAATAGGGGATAAGTGGAAGGGAAGGAAATAATTTGGAATTTTAAAAATTTTTACAAGAATATTTTTAAAAATCTATGTAATAGGAAAATATTTAACAAAATAAATAATATATGTTGGAAAAAAAGCCACAAAAAGGAAAAACTATATCATTCTGATAACACATCACAATGCCCACTTTATTACTGCATTGTATTCAAAATAAGTAACAAAATTAAAATGTTATAAGAAGCATGATGTGGGCTCATCTGCCTCCTATACTTTTCCCTTCACAGAAATAGCAATTACAAAATCCTTCAGGTATTTTTTTTCCAACAACATCAAATTATTTTAACACTTCCAACTTTCAAGGTGATTCTTTTATTCCCTGTCCCTTTTTCCATCATCTCAGTTTGCTGTCTTCTTTCCAAATGCCTTTACTGAATTATAACCATACTGAATTATAACCACAGTGCCCTTGGAAGGCAGAAGAAAATTCCACAAAGCTGTGGACTGAAACAAGTGTTCCTACTTACCACCTGTATGACCTTAAGCAAACCTCTTTCCTTTCCTGGGCCTCATTTTCCTCCTGGATAATATTAGAAGATTTGACTAGCCAACCTCTAAGGTCCCTTCGAGCTCTAAATCGATGATCTTATTGCTAATTCTCAGTTAGTATCACTCCCTCCCCAAACTATCTTGTATTCATTTGAATATATATAGACACATGTATACTTTATATTGTTATATATTATACTATATCATACATGATAAATATATACATATATGTGTTCATATATATAGTATATGTGTATATATATACACACTTACATAAAGTATATACATGCGTACGTGTGTATAGGTAGGTTATGTATGTGTATATGTAGAAACACACAGTTATATATATGTGTGTGTATGTTTACAACGAGATTTTTGAGGTTACTGTGTATGTGTATAAGTACACACACACACACACACACACACACACATACACACAGTGTCCACAAAGCAAAGTCTTAGTGCAATTTTAAATTTAAAGACACACTGACTTTAGAGACATCCAGGGGATGCACATATATGTTCAGGTTGAATATAATTTACAGAATATAATTTCATAGAATTAGAAATATGATTTAGAATATAGGCTACTTTAAGGCAGGGAGTCGCCAAGGAGTTACTTTTGTCTTTTTCTCCCCCAGCCTTGGCACAGTGCCTAGCACATGGTAAATGCTTAATAAAAGGATCATGACTTACTGCCTAGTAAGGGTTGCACAGTCGAGACCCTCAGGGAACACCTAATATTCCAAGATGATCAGAATGTTAATTCATGGACTCTGCCTGTGTCAGCTCAACCCAACTACTACTTCAGTTTTTAACCAAATATTGCTTTCAGCAGTGGCTGGGGTTAACACACTTTACAAAAGAGTTGACCCTCACAGAGGACTAGCCATTGAGTTGCTAGGAGTTTCTTGGTAACAGGAGCTGTAGGAAAGCACTGCACACTACAGCTAGCAGTAAGCTAGCATGTAAGCAGTAAGCTAGTACAGCAGCAGCATGGCTCTCCCAGTTTGTATAAACTCCACTGTTCTCAAAGCAAATATGTGGCCCTGCTCACAAATTATTTACATTCAGGGTTTACTTCTATAAACTCTACTGTCCAAAATGTAGGACTGAGCAGAAGGAACACTTTCTAATTCTTCCTGGTAGCTTTCATAGTGCTCCCTCACTTATGGCCAGATACATACTGGAGGGTCTTTCTGGCTTTAACGTTGTCCCTCCCCCAATGTGCTGAAGCTTCAAAAATTGAACATGTTAAATGAAACAAAGTGAAAAGAAATCACTTTCAGAGCTGGACTGGCTTGCTTTCTTCATTACTTTACATTGTCAACAGAGGATAATAGCCCAAAGGATAAGCATGGCATACAACTATACAAAGCTGATTGATACATGTTATACCAAACTTCACGAGTTCTTCTTTCTCCCTCTCTTTTCTTCTTACTGTGCACAACTTGCTATTCCTTTCAAATATACAACAAAATCATGTAAATTTCTTTCTTTCTCCCCCCCATTCTTTTTCTTCCTTCTTCTTAACATGTTGTTGGAATTAGATCAGACTGAGCACCAAAAAGACTTTGTTGCTCTTTCCATGAAGTTCCCTCAAATAATATATGGGAAATTTCTCAAACTCTAAATTGTTTTCCTATAATTCTGCTGCCAATTCTTCAGCTGTCACTTTTATTATCAACACAGTTCACTATATAGCACTATGCAGTTACAAAGTACTTTTCTAATATATGAGTTCATTTATCTTCCAACCTTGCTAGATAAGTAACAGAAGTGTTATTATCATCATATCCATCTCACAAATGATGAAACTGCTTCATTGGCTTATCCATTCTAGGTTACATAGCTAGTGGCAGAGCCAAAACATGAACCAGGATCTTCTGACCCTTAAAATAATATAACAATTATACTTACAGTTTTGTGAAGAAAGCATTTTGTAAACATTAAAGCACAATAGCTGCTTCACATATTAGACAGATTCAATTGGGAAGATTTCATTCAAAGCCCACCTCTGCAACCTACTAATGGTGTGACCTTAGGCTAGTCCCTTAACTTCTTACTGACTTTGGCAATCAACAATTCTCTTTAGATCAAATTGCAGAACAATTAGTAGAAGAAATTTTTTTTTAATGGGGAGCTCCCTATAGTGATGATCTACATATCAGGGCAGAACAAACCTATAGAAATGTAAGTCATCACCATCATATCACACACACACACACCCTAGCTAAGTGGATGTTTGTAATCGATTGTCTACCTTTGTCTTCCAAACTATACAAGTGTGGCGCAGCTAGGTGGTGCAGTGGATAGAGCACTGGCCCTGGATTCAGGAGGACCCAAGTTCAAATCTGGCCTCAGACATATAACACTTACTAGCTGTGTGACCCTAAATAATAAATAAATAAATAAACTATACAAATGATTCCACAAACCCATCTTTATTAGTTGACTAAAAGTTTCCCATAGCTAAGTGGGTATTCCACAGCATCCCCCTATCTCAAACTGAAGATAAAGAGGACCATAGCACCATAGATTTTGATCTGGAAGGGACCCCAGGTCAGTGAATTCAACCTCCTGACTTTTTTTTTTCCTTTTTTTTCCCCCCAGCTAGGCAATAGGGTTAAGTGACTTGCCCAGGGTCACACAGCTAGTAAGTGTTATGTGTCTGAGGCTGGATTTGAACTCAGGTCCTCCTGAATCCAGGGCCACTGCTCTATCTTCAACCTGACTTTTACAGATAAGGAAACTGAGGCACAGAGGGGTAAGATGTCCCAAAGTCCCACAGTCAGCAAGTGACAGAGAGTACTATAAATGAGTTCTTCTTGACTTCAAGTCCAGCTCATCATCTACTGTGCCACGAGGCCTAATGGTTACATCAATTACAAAGCAAAATATCAAGTTTTTCATGAGTCTGTTCCACCAAGGGAAAGCAGATGGTTGCAAGGAGTCTCTTCTCTCTACAGCTGAAGCTCTCAAAATGGCCAGAGAGCCTTTCAGGAGGCCCATAAGGTCAAAACTATTTTTGTAATATTAAGATGTTTTGATTTCTAATATGATATATAACAAGTTATAACCTACATAAACAAAAGTTCTTGAGAGGCATGTTCAATATTTTTAAGAATGTAAAGAGGTCCAGAGACCAAAAAGTCCTTCTTCAGAACTGCTATGACTTGAGAAAGAGCTTTTATGCTTAGTACTTTTTACCAAGAGGGGCAGCTAGATGGCATGGTGGATAGAGTGTCAGGCCTGGAGTCAAGAAGACTCATCTTCCCGAGTTTAAATCTAGCCTCAGACACTAACTAGCTGTGTGATCCTTGGCAAGTCACTCAACCCTGTGTCCCTCAGTTTCTTCATCTGTAAAATGAGCTGGAGAAGGAAAGGCAAACCACTCCATTATCTTTGCCAAGAAAATCTCAAATGCAGTCATGAAGAGTGGGACACCACTGAACAACAATTTTTTACCAAAGTATGATAAATGATAGGATCATTTTTGAATCATTCTTCTAGAAATTTCCAGACTCACCTTTGACTAATTCTCCTAACTACTGGTCCATCTTTTGACCCTCCAAGAAACCACTGGCCCCGACCACTTGAATATTTAACCTTCGAGGATTAGCCGAGAACAAGAGTTTTTAACTTTCTAAGAAACAACTGTTTCAAAGGGAACAAAGGGCTCAGAGGTTACTGAGCACACCAATTCCTATTTCACCACCAACAGCACACTTAGCTGGCACAATCTAATTATCCTAATAATGTTTTACCCTTCAGGGAAAGCCCACACTATCAGGTCTCTGTCACTTTTTCTGTAGGCAACCTCTGGTTTACACCATTGCTGAGCTACAAGGAATAACCTTTCATTTAAACTGGCAGCTGCTGTGGCATTAGCATGGGGAAAGCCCTATGAGTCTCAGGCTGCAGTTGATGCCTTTGCGTCAGTAGATAATTATGAATCCTTTCACCATTCCATTTTTCTTTTCTTAGAGAGGCTGGCTGAGCCCCCCATCAAAATGACCAGTACATCCAGCTTGCATTTGAACTAGCTCAAAGCACCTGTACAACCTGTTCCTCTACCCTCTCAGCTGAGATTGTTGCCTTATATTTTACTGGGGAAAAAATGAAGCCATCCACCAAGAGCTCCCTTTTTTCCCCTCCTCCTCATCTCATATCACCGGGATACCTTCTACTCCTTCACCTCTGTCTCACATGAATAAGTGGCCCTTCTCCTTGCCAGGGCAAAACCCTCTAGAATGTCTCCTCCAGTAGAGTTCCCCCTCTATCACCCATACTCTCACTTATCATCCTTATCTCATAAAGATCCCCTACTCAGGAATAACATATATCCTATCACTTCTTTATCTGTTCTCTTTTTATTTGGCAAACCAGAGAAAGATTATTCCCATAGCAATTTGTCATTTTGTTTTACTGGTAGAAGGTATACAGATTCATGTTGCTAATAACTATCATGATAGTTGTTCCTAAGCATTTGTCCCACAACATCCACAGGAAAAAGTCTCCCTATTAAGTATACAATAAGTTATAAATTCATTTGGCAGACACAGCAACCTAGACAGAGGGGCTAGGATATTTAACAAAGATTTTTCACAACAAATAACAGCATACTGAACAAAGAAAACAATTTTTACGTATTCCTAGGCATAAAGTGCTAATTATCAAGAGAAGGGTGAAAATATTTAGAAATTTAGAAAATAAAGTCTATGTAAAAATCAGCTATTTAGCTTACGGAAGAAAAGACCTGATAATGGTAATTATGCATATGTAAACCATGTTGCCCAGATGGTAAACAGCTATTTAAGGACAGACTACATGGAAACTGGTTTAAAACAAGGTTTCTAATGGAATAGGCTGTACAACATTGAAATAGATTGTTGAGGATGATCCGGAATCTATTTCTATAAAGACCTTTAAGAATAAGTTCAGTCCGGTACAGTTCTGAGTCCAGGGTCACATATCATATGAAGCTCTGCTTAGTAAGAGAAAGACAAGGCAAGAAACAATTTGAAAACAAATCAGTATGCAATCAAGTGCTAAATTATTACCAAAAAATCATGATGCTTAGACATGATTACTGGGATATTTAGCAAAATTTAGAGTCAGAGAACCTGAAATCAAATCCTAGCATTGCAAATTATATATATGCTTGAACTAAGTGGTTCCAAAGTCCCTTACACCTCTAAAGGCATGATCCTATAAGATGCTTGCACTATAAATCCCAATTTTAATTCACCATAATAATTTCCAATCAAATTTCTCACAATGTGGCACAGACTGTAAATATTATAATATTTTAGAGAAGGGGGAGATTAATGTGGGCTGGAACAGAGCAAAGATAGGCTTCATATGGAGAATTTAAGAATACATAAGATTTGATTGAGAGGTAATGTGACACAATACCTACAGGGCCAATCTTAGAATCAGGAAAACCACAATCATACTCTAACACAAATTACTGGGTGATCATGAGCACATCACTTAACCTCTCATGAACCCAGGCAACTAAGTCTGAAAGTTAAGGAAGAGTTGCTGAACTGTATGGCACGGAAAGAGTGTTTTCATGCTAAGAGTTCCTGACATCAATGAAATAAGAGTTGGACTAAATGATTTGAAAAAGTGAGTGTGATTTAAGCATTTAAACTATGAAGAAAGGCATGAAGAAAAGGAGACTGAATATGCACAAAAGGCTTCATATGATTGAACTAGAAAATTTTCTTTTAAAGAAATGGTGGAAAGAAAGGGTTATTGGGATCATTTGTTGAGGGCACATAGGAGACAATTAGGGAACTATCATAAGTTTTTAAGCATTGAGATTTATATGATGAAATGCACCCCACTTACCAGGCAGCTATGAGCTGCCTTCTGGTCTAGTTGGAAAACAGCAACTTAGAGAGAAAATATACAAACTATATGAGTGAGAAAGAATTAAAATTTTCTGATCCAGGAAAATCTTGAAAGTGAGGTTGGATATGAATTAACAATGAGAGAAATATCAGTTTTATTGCTTAATAAAGTTTATGACAACAAAAGATATTTCAGTAGGATGAGGATTCAGACAGGAGCTTGTTAGGTCAATAAAGGCAAAAGCAGTGAATATCATCAGGCAGTCAGTCAATAAACATTTACTAAGAGCCTACTGCCAGGTACTGTGTTAGGTACTGGGGATACAAAAACATAAAAACAAAGGCAGTCCCTGCCTTCAGGGGGCTTATGAAATAATAGGGAAAGACAACGCACATCAAGAAAGCTAAAAATGAAAGGAGTGGAATTATGGAGAGATCAAAAATAGTGTAGCTGAAGGGAAAAGTAGAAGAAAAATGGTGCTGAGCCCCCTCTTTAAATAGAGGCCTTAGAGCCCACTGCCATGTCCTCCAGTCAAAGGGTACAATCAGAAGGGGAGATGAATTATGATGAATTATGAGTACTGGGCAGATTCAATCCTAAAGAACAATGACATTTCCCAATGATGAGTTTTCTGGGAAAGGAAGAAGGTAAGATGGAAAATTCCAAAAAGAGTTCATAAGCAATATAGTTGCTGGGAAATGAATACTGTTGCACACAATTTGAAAGTGCTGTGAATGTGTATCAATTTAAGGAGATTAATGCACAGAAGAAACATAGGAAGTCTGGAAGAAATAAGAATTTTTTTTTGTGAAAGGAACAAATCATGATATGTATGTGTGTGTGTGTGTGTGTGTGTGTATGTGTGTGTATGTGTATTTTGACCCAGCCCTATGACTTCATCCATATAGATAACTCCCAGCATGAAAACTCCCTCCACTGACACAGATTGGCAACTCATTTATAACTTGCCAAGTTAAAAAGTTTCCTAGGCACTAAGAAAGTTAAGCACTTTGCCCTGGTCACGCAACTAGTATGTGTCAGAGGCAAGAATTTAACCCAGATATTCCAGGAGGCAATGATTCAGGAGACTTGAATTCAAACCCCACCTCCAATGGCTACAGTATTATTTTAGCTTAGGCCTTTCAACTCCCTTGTCCTCCATTTCTTTATCTGTAAAACTAAGAAGTTGAGTTAAATGGCCTCCATAGTCCCATCCAACTCCACATGTATGATGTCATGATTTTCACTCCAAGACAGGTGCTACTATACACAGTATCTTCCCAAAGAAATAGATACATACACAGAAACCACAAGGTAAACTGGGACACTAGATGTGCCTGATCCATAATCCAAGATAAATATCCTGGAAGAAGACTCCTTCCATGTGTTGAAAAAGACAGTATGAAAAACATGTGGATGAAATGAGGAGTCAGAAAGGACAGTTTACAGAAAGGTGCCTCGGTGGACAACCTTCAGCATGCTGCCTCACGGGAAAAAAAAAAAGGTGGCTTATAAAGAGAAACTAAGGCCTTTCCATTTCTGAATCCATCCTTCCCGAACCCCACAGTGAACATTCTGGAATGAGAACACTGATTATGTTCTATCTCCAAAATAATACTATTATGACCTGATAGCTTAGAGAACCCATTAAACCCAGCATAAATCAAAATTGCCTATATCATCTAAATTACATATTTTAAAATTTTAAATGTATTAAAGAGAGGCTTTTCAATAACATTTTATAGTCTTCAATGTTCTGCTATTATCAAGCCTTATAAATATATAATTTTGAGATTGAACAGATCAAAGTCTGCTTCACTTCTGAAAATGTGAATGACATAAGGAATTCAGTCATATTTTAAACAACCATCACTTTGACAAAGTGTTCAGAATAGAATGCATCTGAAAAATCTAAGAAGAGGGAAATAGTGCATGAAATCATACTGTAAATATGAGAGAGTTGGGTGAAAAAAAAAAAGTGTTTCCAGATTTACCCAAGTGCAAATGAATATGAGACACTGGCCAAGTTAACTGGAAATGTTTTCCTTGCCATTAAATCCATCCCCAAAGTATAACTGCCTGTTCTAGAAATGCTTTCTCTAGGAAGTAGTCATTGTGTTACAATGATTCACTATCTCCATGCCCTTCCTGTCTGTAACTGCTTCCCCACACTATCTGTTGTGTTGTACAGGCACATTGTAGCTTTCAGGTTCTAAGGAGTATCAATTTAAAAAGTTCTAGTTCATGCTGTTAAAAGATCCCAGTATCTTGGGTCAGGCAAATTCAAGAAACCTTTCTTTCCATCTCCTACCACAACTTGGCAGAAGCACCAAGATCCCCCCTTAAACCTATTCCTCTAAACTTGCCTATTTCTTCTGAGGGTACAGTATCTGTAGGCTCCTAACTTTAGAATCATTCATACATTTCTCTTTGCTTTATATCACTTATATTTCCTGTTGTATCCCTCTCCCCTAAACCCTCTCAAAGGGGGTGAAAAGAGAAAGAAAAAAAATTTAGCAAAACTTATCATTAAAAAAATCTGACATATTCAGCATTCTGTATCCATGCCGCCCTCCCCAACCCACCTCTATCTGAACAAAGAAGTGGTAGAGAGAGTGTGTGTCTTTTCATAGCTCTTTGGTGCCAAGCTTGTTCATTATAATTTAATAGCATCCAATTCTCAGTTGTTATTGTCATCGTTCTCCCATTTATACTATTTTAGTCATCATGTATATTGTTTTCCTGGCTCTGCTTACTTCACTCTGCATCACCAGCATGATGTTTTGGAGTGTGAAATAGAGCATCTTGTTTTCTAGAGATGATCTACAGTCCTTTATTTTCTATATCCAGAAGTTTGTGGCAGTTATCTTGTGTTTTCTGAGTTAGGGTGTTGAGATTTTTTTTTTGATATGTCATGCTGTTCTGGGAAACCTGTGATCCTTAAATTGTCTCTAGATATCCCTATCTTAAAATCCAATCACTTTAGCTTATATAAAAATCACATGTTCTTTTAATACTATTGCCTTTTGCTTCTCTTCTGCTGATTTTCCTTGTGTTCCCAATTTATTCCTCTTTCTTTTGCTTCTTTGAAGAGACTCCCCAACATAGATTCAATTTTCTCATATTCTACTTGAGCTTTTTTAAAATTTGTGTTGTTCAGTCATTTTTTCAGTCATGTCTAACTCTTGTGACTCCATTTGGGGTTTTCTTGGCAAAGGTACTAGAAAGGTTAGCCATTTCCTTCTCCAGCTCATGTTACAGATGAGGAAATTGAGGCCAACAAGGTTAAGTGACTTGCCCAGGATCACACAGCTAGTAAGTGTCTGAAACCAGATTTGAACTCAGGAAGATGAGTCTTCCTGACTTCAGGTCCAGCACTCTATCCAATAAACCACCCAGCTGCCCTAATTTTGTACTGGAAGTTATAAATTCTGATATTCATTTCTCATTTTTTTCCCTCTTACAAGTACTATCTTTTGAACCGTTCTAGAATTTGTGACTTTTCCATGCTTTCTTGGAATTGCACAAGACTATTTTATTAGAAATTATTTAATTTTCCTTTGTCTTGTAAAATCTGTTACAAATTTTGTAATCTCTCCAAGGATTGAGCACTCACCTTTCCTTCTACTTTTTAGGATCTTCTCTTTGGATTTATCTGTTTATACACAGGGTCACTGTTGAGTTTTCTTCCTATTAAAATCTCTAGTATTTCAGCCTTTTCCCTCCCTCTATATTCTCCTGTTGCTTTCTTACTTCTTCCCTCTTTTATTGGGCTGGACTGCAAAGTTGTCTAAACCTTCTTCCATATTGAGATTTAGCATTTACTGCATTAGATTCCCAACCTTAGTAGCCTAAGGTAGGAGGGAACACATGGACACGGACACACACAGACACACACACACACACACACACACACACACACACAAAGTTAGTTTCAATTCCCTTTCCTTCAAGTCCAGTGCAGTCATGCACATTGTCTCGTTCCCTGCCCCCATATTCTCTCGAATCTCTACCTTCCCTTCTGTGTCTGGGCTAAATTGCTCACTGTTATTTCTTGCAGGTTGGGAGGAGGATCAGGAGCATGTTCTGAGCAGAGTCTCTGCAGATATCCATAGGACTGGGATGGGGAGGGAATGGGGGGGCAGGAACCTGTGACCCCTTTAGCCCTCTAGGTCCTCAAGTCAGGCCCTTTGACTGAATCCAAACTTCACAGAACAAATCCTTTTATTAGGCCAGACCTGAGGGCTATGTGTGGCCTTGAGGCCACAGGCTCCCCACCCCTGCCCTAGGGTGTCTAACCTAGAGGCAGTCCCAGGTAGGAGACAGCATGCTTCCCTCCCCACTTCTTCTCCTGCCCCCTTGTAGTGGGCAGACGATAAGATATATACACAAAGTCTTCACAGCACGGAGGGGATCCAAACACGAACCCAAAGCACAATTGCACAGAGTCCATTTGTCCATGCAGGGATCATGAAGACAGGTAGAGGAGGAGTGCTGAATAAACACTAAGAACAGCACTCTCCGGTGTTAATTTATAAGGATTCTATCTTGATCAGATTCTCTTTTTCCTTTCCCCCTCGGATACAACTGTAA
The DNA here is from genome assembly GCF_900497805.2 of Vombatus ursinus. NCBI lineage: Eukaryota > Metazoa > Chordata > Mammalia > Diprotodontia > Vombatidae > Vombatus > Vombatus ursinus. The sequence continues at coordinate 4,487,909 of NW_020954720.1, forward strand.
TTTTTCTATATTGGATACATAATTACTCTTTTTGGGGAATTTCTGAGGTCTGGAGAAAATCCATCTTACTAGTGCCAAGAACCAGAAGTCCTGAATATTCTTGATGCTTTCCCTCTCCATCTCCCACTATATACTCTATCAGTTGTAATGCCTTGTCAATCCTGCCTCCATACTCTCTCAGATCTGTGCCCTTCTCTCTATTCATATGGTTACCACTGTAATTCAGTCTACATCATCTCTTTGCCTGGACATCTAGAACAGTCTACTAATTGGTCTCCATGCGTCCAGTCATTCTCCTCTCTAATCCATCCCCCTCCACAGAATTGCCAAAATAATCTTCTTTAAGTATTAATCTGACCAGGACATTCAGTGGCTCTCACTGCCTGTAAGATAAAAGATAAATTCCTTACCTGGTGTTTAAAGTCTCCATAATCTGGCTTCCACCTACCTTTCTAGTCTTGTTTCATAGACCACATTCTAGATAATCTGGACTAGTAGCTCCTCCCCAAACAATATTCCATCACTTGCCTCTGCACCTTTGCATAAAGCTTCTCCCCTTTCCCTATGCATGGAACGTACTCCCTTTTCAACTTCACTTCTCAGAATCTTCATCCTCCACTAAGACTCAGTATTATCTCTCCACTGACATTTTTCCCAAAGTTCCTTCCTCCCCATTCTTGCAGTTGTTAATCTCTCTGCCTCTTCAATTTTCCTTGTGGTATACATGTACTATGTGCCTCATAAAGGTAGGAACTGTTCTGTTCTCCTCTTTGTAGCCGTGGTACCTTGTATACAGAAGCTTGGTAGCTGTTGGTTAAACTGAATGTCATTAAAAGTAAGACTGAAAAATACTAAATGGCCCTTTTAGTATTCTAAGATAATCATGAAAGGATGCACATTTGCTCATCTCAATATTTGAACCAAGAATACACCTTCCCAAAAGGCCTAAACCCTAATCCAAACCAAGAAAAGTTACATACTGAAGAAAAGATTAGAGACAGTTCCCAGCGAGTTGTTTCTATGGGCATATGAGCAAGTAGCAATTCACAGTAACTAATGTGTAAGTAACTTCATGTTTTCTTAAGAAACACCTCTCTAATTAAACTGAGAAAAGAAGTAAAGCACAATGGAGGACTAGAATAAAGATTGCCATAAATACTAACAGAAGAAAAAGATCATGAATTATTTATACATACATGTTTACACAAAGGCACACATACATATACATATGTACAGATATATAGAGATGTATATACATACATATATCTCTGGGTATGTGTGTGTATGTGTATGTGCATACATGCAAGTGTACATCCACATGCTCATGCACACAAAAGCCCCCAGTGGTAGAACTGACTCCAGGGACAACCAACCTAAGCCAATCCCTTGGCAATGTGGTCCTTCTGTCAGTTTCATCCAATATTACTCTAATCTCTAAGGATAAGGAATAGGTATAATGGACAGTAGAGATTTCACATATAAACCCCCCCCTACCCCCACTCTAAATTTAAAATTAAAATTACATGCCAGAGAGTAACAAACTAGCAATTTATCTGGGATTTTTCTTTCTGAAGATCTCTGGGCTACACTTCTCAAAGGACAGAGAATTTTTATAAAAGTTCGTTAAAATGAATTGTTTTGAAAATGGCAGAGTAACTAATGCCTAGAAATCTGAGCTGAAGAAGATAGCATCTTGGGCCACACAAGAGAAGGCACTGGCTGTGCTCCAGGAGACAGATGCTTGATAAGCCTCTTAACTTCTTCTTGGCTGAGTCAGTGTGGCTTTTTAAAATTAAATAGCCACCTTAAGAAATAATAGAAGGCTATACATTCAGCATTCTGGGTTGATCTGAATTATTTTCTTTCATTGGTTAAGATTAGAGGGTAACACTTCAGTTATCAAGCTAACCAAGACAAAAGAATAACTCAGCATTATGTATAAAGCTTTTGAAAAAGCCCCAAAGCAAAGGGTGAGAGTCGTTCTCATTTAGTTGGGACAAGGTCCCAGGAGTGATAGATGATGAGAAATAGGACCTAAATGTGCACAGCCACAGTCAAGGAAACTACCACACAACACACTAAAATGTGGCTTACTTTGATTTATCTAGTAAGAACATTCAGCTATATTGATAAACTATACAACCACATTAAATAACTTATGATTAGTTGAACCATATGCAGGGTGCTTCTAATGATTCAAATGTGTTCAAGTAATGTCCAAGTACTTAAAATTCTCACCTGCACATCAGTGATATAAACTGACTATGTTGGATACTTGTTGAATATTTAGGACTGAATACACAAAAGTCCTTATGAATTTACCTTATAATCCATTTTGCTGTGGGGAATTTTAGAATTATAGTATGGTCTCCACCATGACAACATCTGGGACTTCAGTTATTAAGTGTAGAGAAAGATGAGCAAAATCAGAAGCAGATATTTTAGAAATTGAATGTCTGTTAAGTAGACAAAGTGGGAAAGAAAAGACCAGGAAGGTAGTCTGAATTTGCCACGTAATGTTAAACAATGGATTGCACTTATAATATCTGTCATTTGAGGTTCTTCATTGCTCCCAAATGTTTATGACAAAGAAACAGTATGGCACAGTAGAAGGAGCCATGAACTGGGAATCAAGAGGTTTGTCAAGACACTTCTATGGGACATTTGAAATCATTATGTCATATGGAAAAGATCAGGTGGCTTAGCAAATAGATCACTGAATTTGGAGTCAGGAAGACTCAAGTTCAAATCTTTCCTCAATCACTAACTCTGTGACCCTAGGCAAGTCACTTAACACATCTCAGGCTCAGTTTCCTTATCTGTAAAACTGGGATAATAAAAGCATAAGGGAATTAAGAGAATCAGGATAGCAAGTACTTAATTGTGGAAATTGAATGAACCATATTGACTCCATCTTGTGACTCAATTCTGGAGCTAGCTCAGTCCCCTTTCTATTCAATCATGGGTCTAGCATAATTTCTGTCTTGTGAGAAAACTTTACTCAATTGTGAAAATTGGGAGAAAACCTTATTTGTATTGTTTGAACCCAATCCTACATGGCTGGTAAGTTGGACCACCTCAACCTTCTGCTTAGGGACCCTTAACCAAGGATTTACGTTATGCTAACCAGAAACTCCTCAGATCCAAAGGTTGATGCAAGGAGATTTCTCACAATTACACATCTTAAGTAACCCATATGTCTTATCTGAAAACTGGTCCTACACTGATCGGTTATTATTTCCATGTTCCTTTGATTGTTCACAGACATTTTAGGGGACACCTATTTTTCCGTTTTCAGGAAATTTCACCTGTTCACTCTCCACCTCTCAACTTGGAAAGTCCCTAACCTTTAATCCAATTAGAAATCAGATTATCTAATGTTGCATTGTTTCCTTTTAATTAACTGGCCTCATTTGATTAATTGTTTTTAATGTATTAAAGTTTGTCTCCCCCTGTATTTGGGGTCCAGGCCTAAGCTAAGGATGTCTGGTTCCACTTTTGTTAGACAATTGGCATGTATTGCTTAATAAATCGATATGCTCGGTAGATCATACCTTTGTTTCCTCAGTCATTTCATCTTTCACCAGCCACAAGCATCTACCTCCCAGGGTTGTGATGAAGATCAAATAAGGTATGTAAAATGCCTTGCAAACCTCAAAGTGCTATATAAATGCTAGCTCTTCTTAGGAGTAAATATGATCTGGTTCAATTCTCATTTTAAAGATTAAGAAACTGACTTCCAGAGCAGTTCTCTTAGGGTATGCCTCTCAGGAGGGGACAGAACACACACACATACACACACACACCCTAATATGTTCCTTGTTCTCAATATGGAGAAAAGAGATAATGTTTAATGTTTAATTTTTAAAAAGAAATATAATACTAATAATGTATTCCTTGTCTGGTATGAGTAGTACTTCCTCCAATCTCCTACCCTGGACTCAATTTTCTATACTACTGTTAAAGTGACATAATAAATGCCTGAGATTCATTAACTTCTATTTACGGACAAAACTACATTTATGCATTCCTATCCAAAGGGAAGCCTGTATTAATTGGTTACTTCATAATCAAACAACTGTATTCACATCCTGTTCTGTGATTACTGTCCCATAACGGAACACTGAAGAGGGAAATATTTAATCCCCCTGCACAGTGGTCATAATGGGAGTACAATGAAGTTTTAGAAATATTAGCATCAGCATTTATCTTACTTTCAAAAAAGTGGTTCTCAAACCAAAACCAATTTAAAGGAAATAAATTCACATGGAACAGTTTAAAAAAGTGCAAACTATTACAAAATAATCCATTTTCAAATATCACATGGCCTTTATGCAATTTATTCCACTTACATTGTTAACTTTTTGCCCTTTGTTAATGAAATGAATCTGATCATAACACATACCAAATCTATGATATCAAGCACAACTTTTAAATTAAATGATTTACATTTAATTTTTTTAAGTTTTGAAAATATAATAGATTTTTATCATATCCTATAGGTAGATAGGTTGTTGGACTTAATTTTTGAAGAGGTATTCTGTGTAAGTTCTTATTTTGAAACAAAGCAAGTCAGACACTTAGCCCAAAACGTTTAGTTTTAGATAAATGTGTGATTAAATGAATCACATTAACATTAACATTATAGTAAGTGTCTACTGTTTGTAACTACTATACTCACATAGCTTACAATATAAAGGTGGATATGACACATGCACCAAAATAAAGCATGACATGTGCATAAGAGGAGAAAGAAAAGTATTGTGCAGTCTTACTGATTAAAGGAAATCAGGAAGCCTTCACAGAAGAAATGATATTTCAGTTGGGCTTTCATAAATTTCAGAAATTCAACAAAAGGCAGGATCAAGGAAGGAGAAGGGACTGATTCTAGTGATAGGAAAAATTGCAAACAAAGGCATAGGAGGGATAAAACAGAATATACAGGTGATGGGAACAGTTCTGTTTAGTTGCAACCAAGAATATGTGAAAGGGAGCAGCATGAGGCTGGAAAGACAGGGAGGTTTCAAATTGTGGAGGGCCTCAAACGCCTGGCAAAGAAGTTCTAGAAAACAGAGTCAAAGTAGAGTTCCCAGTAGAAAAGTGGCATGACTAGATCATGCCCAAAGAGAGAAAGGGAAGCAAGAGAAGGGAGGAAGGAAGACTTCATAGGAAGCTATTTCTATAGGCAACAGTCCAGGTCAGTGATAATAAACACACAGAAGTTCTGAGCATAGGAGAGCAGGCAAATGGTAGCACTGAAGACAGAAATCTGAAGGGAGTTTCAACGGTCATTGAAATTGGCTACTGAGTATCTAAATGAATGGATATAAAACAGAGCTGAAAAGAAGGAACTCTGCGACTATCTAGTCCAATTCCCCTCATCTCACTGATGAGAATACTAAAGCCAGGGAGAGGAAATAATTTGTCCATAGTAAAGTCAGTAATAAGCAACAGAGGATATGAACCCAGGTCCTCTGACTCCAGATTCAGTGTTCTTTCCCCTGTATGATGATGGGTGGTATAAATGGATTAGACTTCAGAGGAAAGATTATCAAGGATGGCTAGTACAGAAACGCTCTATAGGTAGCAGTAGAAAACTGGGAGTATGTCAACCTTTCCTCCTGATCTTACAGATTTGGAAGGAGTAACAAAAGGAGTAGCTTTGAAACCCAAGTTACAAGAAGTGGGGTATTCTTAGATAATAATCTGACTTTAATTAAACCATAAAGATGGAAGAAGTGTTGGGGGGCAGCTAGGTGGCACAGTAGATAGAGCACCGGCCCTGAAGTCTGGAGCACCCGAGTTCAAATCTGGCCTCAGACCAAATACTTGACACTTACTAGCTGTGTGACCTTGGGCAAGTCACTTAACCCCAATTGCCTGAAAAAAAAAAAGTGTTGGAGGAAAAGTTTGAAGATGTGGGTGAATCAACTAATAGAGAGGGGATTCCAAAGGGCACAGTGGAATGGGCCAAGATAAGGACCTAATGTGTCTTAGGGAAGACTTGATCTGAATAGGGATAAGAGCTTGGTAAAAAGTCTGGGTTAGGGAGGAAGGGACATAGAACTTGTTTCTAAGATGATGATACTCAGATGACATTGGGTAATCCAGTTGATAGAGGGTATTTTAAAGTGGTTTATTGGCAGTATGAACTTGAAGAGATGACTGGCTCCAGAAATATAATCTGAATATGAATGCAAGTGATTTTCAAGTTGTATCTATAAAGGATTTCATTCCCAAGACATTCTTCAGCAGATTTGGTAATAGTGCCTTAAGAATTTACAATCCACAAACTAAACATAGTGGAGATTCGAGGTTTCATATGCAGTACTCTTTTTCCATTTTTTTTATGCAAAGGGAAGTACGTTTGAAATACATTGATTGTTAAGTTCATAATAATAAAAAGGATTTTTTAAAAAGTTTAAAGAATTTAGTAGCATGTTTAAATTATTTCATTCTTTAATATTTGCATGTGATATTTATTATATCATTTTGCTCTCCCTATTTTTTCTAAGCATCTCAAAACATTTTTATTAATATCTCATTATTCCCAGAATGACAAAAAAGTGATACTGTTCTTCCTTATCTATCAGATAAGAAAGTAGACAGAGGTTAAGTAGCTAGCACAAGTCCGCAGAGATGTCAGGGCTCTTAAAATTCCACTTAAAATGAGAAGGGCAGAATACAAGGTCTCTATCTGCCTTTTTCCAAAATCTTGATGAATTCTGAGTGCTTTCCTTTGTAGCTCTTCCAAATTCTTATTTAAAGGCTTCAAAAGAGACATGTTTCTTAAAGTTTCAACCAATGAAAAGGGTTTGTGAAATGTACTCTCTCTTTTATTAGTAGGAATTGTCTAATTATTTTAAGTTCCAAGTATTTCTCTACTGTGATTCTAGAATGGGTCATTTTCTTAAGAAGTATTTTTTTTTTATCTAGGAGGTGGACCAAGTGAAGATTATTTTTGGACTCAGGATGTTTCCTTCAACTCACCTCTTGTAAGGAGCTAAATATTAAAGAATTCCTTTCCACAAATGAATTTTGTTGGAAGTTGAACAATAGTCTCAGGCTTTGAACTACAAAAGGATGTTAGTCTTTAGTGATTCTTTCCGAAAACAGCAAGGGAAAGAAGAGGTTCAATCATAATGATGCTAATGATTTCTTAGTCCTTAAGGCCTCTAGGTCACACAAAGACCTGGAATCAAGAATCTATGCTAGGACCACCTCAATTGTTGAGTGAAATCTGCAAAACTTGATTATTTTGTTAGTTGTCTAGAAAACAAAGTATTAATAATGCAGATTAAAGTTTAAAGTGTTACATTTTTCCCCCTGGAGAGCTGTTTGTTAAAACATTTACCAGCATATCCCTGCTTAGATGCCATTCTGGAGAAATGTATAGAGCAACCAATTTTTATTTAAAATATAAAATCAGACTTAACCAGCATCATACAAACCACTGAAGACAGAGAAGAATGGATTAAAAGTAATACAAAATATTCAGAGAAATGTGAGAAGATTTGCATAAAATGATATAGAACAAAGTAAGCAGAACCAGGATAACAATATACACAAAAGGTCACAATAATGTAAGGAAAATAACAGTGAAAGTCTCTTCAATGCAGTGACTAATCTTGACACCAGAAGACTGAGGGACGAGCATGCCTCCTTCCTGATAGAAAAGTGGGGGACTACAGCAATGACATGAGACATACACTGCTGGACAAGAGCAGTGTTGGTTTCTTTTGCCTACTTACACTACTTTTGGAGGGTCCTAGGCTAAGATGGACAGGAGGACAAGGAAGGAAGTTATTGGGAAATAATGGAATGTAAGAAATAAAGAAAGAAATGTGTCAATAAAATATGTTACTAACAACAACAACAACAAAAAAGTGGGAAATTAAGGTTTCCAGGACCACAGTCATCAAAATTGCCAGGAGGCTGAAGAAAGGCATTGCAAAGTCAGTGTAAGATGGCCTGAAACTCATGGGAGGAACCTGAGAACCAGATAAGGAATTTCCTTCCCCAAACCATTCCATACCTAGAGAGTAGACTAAGAAACAGATTCTAAAAGAGATTGAGCATTCTTACCCTTGTAAACGGAATCTATCTCCAGTAGAAATGAAAGAGTTCAAACTGACAACTGACTCAGAAAAGCTTTGAGTGGCAGATTCCAAGAAAGATTATGAACAGGGCATATTCAGGGAAAGTGGGGTGGAGGGCACTAAAGAAGATCAAGACCTATTTCCTACATTTACATGAAAGATCAAGTTAGCTTTTGAGTCTCTTGCCCCCTTTTCCTTTTGTTTAAGAGCCATTTTTCTCCCAATGGTGGAAGAACTAGGTAAATTTAAATGGAAAAATTAATTAGTAGAACCCTTGTAAAAATCCAAAGAAGAGTAATAAATTGACTTTAGAAACAGCAGATCAGAAAGAAAGAGAAGAACCCAGGTGAGAGAAGGAGTTATTGTAATAATTACCAACTAGAGGAATTTAAGAATGAAACCCTAGTATTTGCTGAGGATATGAGTGAGCAGATGCCTCAGCATAATTGCTTCAATGTTCTCACACACCTTTATGCTTCAAAAACCCATCAGAAATTGAAGATCAAGACCAGTTCCCCTAGGTACAAGGGAAGGGGGCTAACAAATGGGTATCATAATTGGTACTGTAGAATGTAATCATATATTTTTGGTAAACCTCAACTGACTAAAACATTTATTTACTAATATTTTTGTAATATAAGAGTATTACCTCTTTTCCTAAAGAGGTACAGACCATTAGAACAAGCATTTATTATTTGTCACTATTAGTAAAATCGCCAAAAAGGGACCCTTGGCAAACAAATGCAGGGAAAGAATGCAAGTGCAGAGATTCACAAGGCCATGTTGAAAAACCCTTATTGCATAAAATATACAAATGGTGAATGTAATTTAAGAATGACATGTATCAATTATAATAATAAAAGTACAAAAATTTAAATCAACCAAGTCAGTGATTGTGAGTTGCAATTACTAAAAAAAAAAAAATACGAGCAAATAGTTCAAAACTTGCCTTGTTCCAATCTGAAGCAAAGTGAACGTTTCGCAGCCTCCATCTCAGGTGTTGGATTATCCAGGACCCGTCGACACCACTGCAGAGGGCTCATTGAATTCTCCGGGAGAGTGCATGCTTTAGAAGATGTGTACAGCCTTTGAATGAAAGAATATAGTATTTAACATGCTTATATTGTCTTTTCTCTAGATAATAACAGTATGCAATGAACAATGTATAGAGAGAAGAAAAAGCTTAATTTTCACTTCCAATTAGCTAGAAATATTTTTCCAACAGTTCTATAAATAAGACGTTCCCTTGGGGCAGCTAGGTGGTACGGTGGATCGAGCATCAGCCCTAAAGTCAAGAGGACCTGAGTTCATATATGGCCTCAGACCAAATACTTGACACTTACTAGCTGTGTGACCCTGGGCAAGTCACTTAACCCCAATTGCAAAAATAATAATAACAATAATAAATAAAATAAAAAATAAATAAGATGTTCCCCCAAACTAGATAAATATTCCCAAGGAGAAAGCAAACTTCTAACTTGTTGGCCTCTGCAGCTCTGTGTGAGCAGGTGCTTTAGGCCACCAGTGGGGTAATTCCATTCTCATTCCATGGTGTTCTTTTACTCTAGATTCTAACCTTTGATTTCATAAGCCCTTATTAGATTCTATATTCTATCTGTCATTTATTTCTCTCTGATGTCAGCCAAATAAGCAACTTCTAGAGAGGGTACCTATCAAGGGAAGATCCCTAATATTTCCAGCTGAGTCTCCTACATGTTACATAACCACTGTACCAGATAATAGCAATTGGTAGGCTCAAAATGTTAACCCTATGTATTTTAGAAAGACTATCAACAAAAAGCATTCAACAAATGACTTTTCCTTAGAGGATTAATCAAATTCAATTAATCAGACCACAACATTCCCCAATTCCAGGTAACTGAAATCAGGTTAATTGTGGTGTTGATTAAAATAGCAATTTTTATTCTAATTACAAATCACAGTCATTGAAATTATTTCCCCAAGGGCCTCTTAGTTCCAGTTACTTTATGTTCTCAAAATAATATTTCTTTAAAAAGAAAAAGTTCTTTACAGTTAAGAGTTTCCAGAAATCCAGATTGGCTTTCCATTTAAATATACTAACACAATTTTTCTGGAATACCTTGGGAATGCAATGGTCTTGAATTGAAAGTGAAGGTCAAGGAAAATATTTTCATATTTTAACCATTTTTTATTATTGAGTATTAATATTTATTAATAATAAAAAACTCTCATGCTGGAATTTATGAAAATCTGTCACATCACAATGCTCCACCAGCACCCCTAGGGAATGATTACATATACCAGTCTTAGTAAACAACATATAAAACATGAATAACATAATTAACCTTTTCTTGAGGACTCAAGAAATCAGCTTTCTCATACTATATAATACAGCTACAGAAACAGAAGGCATGAGGCAAAGGACTGAAGGGATATCGCTTTCAATAGCTATGTTGGAATTTTCTTTCTGAAAAGATCTACTAGGTTACTTTTTGTTTTATGTCATTCTCTCATAGAGAACAATTAAAGGATATTTATCACCCACAGGGGTGGGGAACCTGCAGACTTGAGAGGCCACATGTGGCTCTCTAGGTCCTCAAGTGCAGCCCTTTGACTGAATCTAAAGGCCTCAAGGCTACAGGTTCCCCACCCCCTGCCTAGGGTTTATCAAGCTATACTGTGGGTATGGTTTTCCAAAATAAACTAACACATTCATAACCAAAACAGTCTTTCCCTGCAGTCTTTTTCCCCCTGGCTCTCCAGAAAGTTATCATTTCACTGACTGCTATTACCAATGTCTTGTGACCTGTCAAAAGTTATCAAGACATCTATTTTACTCATGCATCACTAACAAAACCATACTTCCTTGTCAACCTCAAAGCACTCTTCCATTTCAGCTATATTAAGCTGGCTAACAGGATGTGAAGGAGAAGCTGAGCAACAAAGATGAATAAGACAGGCTTATCAGGCTGATCTCACAGAGCTCAGTCTAGTGAGGGAGAAAAGTATACAAACAACTATAAGGAAGCAGCCCTCTTCGACATTTCTATGGCAGCTGACTCTGTCAACAATTTCTTGATACTTAAATGCCTCCTGTGGCTTCTATGATAAGAGCTTTCTCCTGGTTCTTCCACCTCACTGACACTCCTGCTCCTTAACTTCTTTATGTTAGAGGCATAGTCATTCATTCAGCAAGTTTAGCCTCTGTTATGTCCTAGGTACCTGGATAGAGAAACAAGGAAAGGCTGTCTCCCCTTAGGAGACCTGGAGACGCTACAGGAGAAACAAAGTATAGATAGAGAACAGAAAGGAATCTCAGACACTATCTGGTCCCACTTTCTCATTTTATAGATGAAGAAACCAAGGCCAGGGTACATCAAAGTGACTTTTCTAAGGTCATAATAAAATAGTAAGCAAGAAGCTAGACTGGAATAAATGCCAGTTGGCCGAATGAATGACTGACTAGATCCCAGGTCCTCTGGCTCAAGAGTAGGTGCTCTTTCCATTGAACTACACTGCCTACTGTATTTAGATAAGTCAATACAAAATATGGGGAAAGTAAATGCAAAAATCCCAAAGTAATTTGGGAGTAAAGAGAGGACTGGTAGAGGATGCACTTGAGCTGAGCCTTAAAGGAAATTTGGTATTCTAAAAGGAGGTGATGAGAAAGCTCACTCTAAACACCAGGGCCAGCTTTTGCAAAGGCAGGAAAGATAGACGTCATACACGGGAAACAGTAAATGGGACAGTCTGGCTTGAATGCAGCGCTCAAAGCAGGGTGGATAGGATAATGTAAAATTGTTCCTGAAAGACACGGAGACAGATTGTAAAGGGCTTTAAATACCAAACAGAGGAGTCTATATCATGTACTAGAGGCAACAAGGAGCTATAAGGAATGACTTAAGCAAGGGAGTGACTTCCTCCAGTTCTTTTCAATAACACATGAGTAGGAATGAAGGAGGCAGATGGTGGAAGAATGAGAGAGGCTCACAAACTAGAAGCTTATTCATGAGATCACTGGGGAAAACCATGAAAGAAACAATGTCATTTTCTCTTAATCCTGTTTCAACCTTCTCCCCTCTTCCACAGAGTGGCAAATAAGAGAGAAGAGGATGCTTAGAGTAACACAATCCTCAGACCATCCACAAGTATCCATTTAGCAATGTGTACCATTTATGTAGAGTCAATGGAAGTTTTCAGGAAGAACTAAATAAATTAACCACTCCCATACTAAATCTTACCACAAGTGAAAGCAAAAGAATACATTAAGAAGTTTCAGCTAAATGGCATAACCAAAAGCTTTAAAATTCTCCTGGGAAAGGTGAATTGGTAAAGCAGCTTTCATCATTGCCTGGAAGCAACAAGAAACATTTCACTGTCATCATACTGTCATCAGTAATAGAAATTACTGTCATCAGTAATAGAAATCATAAACAAAATACTATGAAAACAGTATCATAGGATAACAGAGTTGGAAAGGACTTCAAAAGCCACCTACACCAATTCCCTCATTTATGAGGGAAAAACTGAGGCCCAGGAAGATTAAGCAACTTGACATAGTGCCTAGCAATTAGTAGGCAATAATGGTTATTTCCTTCCTTCCAAAGGTCATACAGGTAGTAAAAGTGAAAGGTAGGATTTGAACCAATGTCCTTTGACTAAAGAACCAGTGTTTTTTTCCCTTTCACCACTGATATGCCAACAGCTGTTACAGGTTAAGAAATCATAGGAAGAAAATGGCATGATCCCCCAAATTAAATTATATACAACTCAATACTCTGTATCTTCAATACAAAGGTGGGGCAGAGGGGAGAATAGAGAAAACTGTTTGAAAAATACAGTCCTAGATCAAAAACTGGGATACTAAGTTTGTAGACTACTCAGAAACCTCAAAACTATGCATCACAGTTTTTTTTTCCAAGAACAGGGTCAGAGGGTGCTGTGGTATCATAAACAGAAACACTAACAAAAAGAAAAATTGATTACATCTGACAAAGGAAGAAATAATTGGATACTAACATGAAAATCACTTAAGAATCAGCTATTTTCTGATAGATCATAGACTGGTTAGAGCAAAAACAAACCAAAAAAAAAAAGATTGTAATCCCATCAGATTGTAAACTCCTTGAAGGCAGAGAATGCTTTTTGCCCCTTTCTGCCTCCCTAGTAACTAGCACAATGCCTGGAACGTAGTAGGCACCTAATAAATGTTTATTGATTGAAATTAAAAGACTGGTTTAAAATGAAAAGACACCACATGCAATTAGCTCCAACCAGACCTATTTAAAGTCGAGGCTATTGACTACAAAAAACTGGGAAACAGAAAAAAAAAAACAATGATTATCTCAGTTTCTTAGAGAAGTTTAATACAAAACAAGAAAGACTGAAAGGAATCTAAAAACCAGCTAAGCTGGCCAACCAAACCTCCTTGCCAAGCCAGGAGACATGGTAGCCAAATGTAACACCAGTTTACAACACAAACTCACTGGCAAAACCTCATGGAAGATGAGCAGTATCACCTCACAAAACAAGTGTGAAGAGAACTCAAGTGTAGAAAAGTTGGCATGAAAGTCATCTAAGCCAGATCCTCCTAGGATATTTGTAGAAAGAACAGAAAGGAGAATAACTAATAGATGTGAAATAGAACACATCTGCCATTGTTTCAAGAGTAGTCTTTACTGGACACTGACAAATTAGATTTCAAGACTTGGACCTCAGCGACCACCTAATCCAATGGTACTTGAATAAAAAAATTCCTGCTAACATACCCCGCAAGTGGGCATCCAAACTCCACTTGAAGATATCCAGTGGGAGGGGAAACACCCCCCAGACTCTTAATACAGCCCAGTTCACTCGTGCATAGCTGTAATTATTGAGTAAAGGTTTTCCTGATTTTGAGCTTAAATCTGCCTCTTTATAACTTCTAACCATTGTCCCTACTTCTGACCAAATCTAATCCCTCTTTCACATGACAGGCCTTCAAATACTTAAACACAGATATCTTATTGTCCTTGAGCCTTTTCTTCTTCAGGCTATACATACTAGTTCCTTCAATTAATCTTTAACCAAGATATATTCAAAAGCTCTTCATGTTCCAGCTCCTTCCTCTCAAGCTCATCAAATGTCCCTCCTAAGCCAACTTATCATGAAATAATCAGAAATTACATGAACAAAACTACAATATACTTTTTGTAGAAATAAAGGCAGACATTCAGAGAGATACTCAATGGATATAAAAATACAATAAATTTAGTGCCACACCAAATTATCTAGTGTTACTTTATAGAACTAGACAAAACAACAACATTCAAGTGGAAAAAATTCAAGAATCTCAGAGGGAAAAATTTTGAAGAAAAAGAGTAGGAATGAACTACTCTCAGATCACTACTTTAGAGTCTAGTATGAGGTCTGGTAATGCCCAAACCCATGTGATATTGATTCAAAGATAGAAAAGTCTACTATCAATTGGACAGACTACTAAGCAAAACCCAGAAGCAATCAAACATAGTAGTCTAATACACAACAAATGCAATAATACCAGCTTATTGGAGTAAGTTCTCCCTATTAAACAAAAACTGCTAGGACAACTAGGAAAAAAATTCTGGCAAAAATTAAGTTTAAACCAACACTTTACCCCACATACCACAACAAACTAAAAATGGATACATGATCTAAATATAATAAATATAAACGGTCATATCATAAAAAAGATGAAAAGAGATACTTTGCACACTTGTGGCAAGGAGAATTCTTTTTTTATTAGACAATTGGGGTTAAGAGACTTGCCCAGGGTCACATAGCTAGTAAGGAGAATTCTTAATTAACCAGAAACACAAACAATTTTATAAGGCAAAATAGACATTTTTCACTACATATAATTGAAAGGCTTTTGAAAGAACAAAGTCAATGCAACTAGAATTAGAAGAAAAAGAGCTAATTGGGTAACCTTTGCAGCAAATTTCTTTGCCAGAGACCTGATATCCAAGATATATGGGGGAACTGATACAAATATATAAGAACAAGAACCATCCTCCTAATGAATAAATGGTAAAAGAATAAGACCTATAGGCTTTCAAAAGAAGAAATGCAAGCAATCAAAAACTCCAAATCATTAACAAGATACATGCAAATTGAAACAATTATGATGTTTTACCTTATACCATCAGGTGGGCAAGGATGACATATAAAGACAAAAATCATAAATATTGAAAAGGATGTGGGAAGATAGCCACACTAATGAACTATCAGTAAAATTGTGATCTGGAAAACAATTTGAAATTGGACCAAAAAAAGTCACTAAACAATATTTTCCCTTTGACCAAGAAATACCATTTCTGGGCATGTACTCCAAGGAGATCAAAGACAGTAGGAAATATCTTCTATACAAAGATATATATAGTGGCTTTTTTTTGGTAATGGTAATGAATGGAAGGGAAATCAGGTGTCCATAAACTGTATGAATAGTTGGTTAAATTGAATGAAGGTAATGGAATAATATTGTGCCACGAGAAATGATGAATACAAAGAATTCAGAGAAACTTGGGAGGACTTGTAGAAACTGATACAGAGCAAAGTAAAGTACAACCAAGAAAACAATTTCTATACAATGACCATGAAAATATAAAGGAAGATAACATTGAAAGAAATCTAATAATAGCAATAACTGATGACTTGAGAGAAACTGATGGTGAAGCACATCTCCTGCCAATGGGTAGGTATGGTGGTTAATTTTGGAATGAGGCAAACATTTTTTGATGTGTCCAATGGCTTGAATTGTTTTGCTTCACTATACTTATTTTTAAAAGGAAAGGCTTCATGCCACACTTTTATAATGATTTTCTGTACAAATTATACACACATGTGAGCACACATACGCATGCACATTGGTGAAATTCTTGTGCTACACATCAATCTATTATTGAAACAATTCCCATCTTTCCTCATCAGAATTGTTTCCCCTGATGTCTTCCTATTTTAATTCTAGAGTGATTCCCATTGTTGCTGAGCTAATTTCCCTGTGAGATCTTTCATAGCTTTACTCTGAAACCTATAAAGTCTTGTCCCCCCAAAATTTAGGGTATATATCAGCATATGCTTGGCTTTTCTTTTATTCTACATCAGAAATTCCAAGAGGAAATATTAACTATCCCTGGAAGGTTTCTGTCATTTCCACACTAGTGGTTGGTTAGAGTCGATTCCTACACTTTTTGAAGTATGGAATTTTCCTTAAGGCAAGTAAAGAGCTATTAGATGTTTTGTTTTTGGTAAAATGAATGCAGCCAGATATGTCTAGATAATTGAAGTCTCCTATTTTTATTATTATAAAAATATAATATCATTTCTCCACCATGCCCCAGAAAGTTCATTATCGGGAAAACCTCATCATCCTGCAAGATCCCATTAGCATTAGGACTCCACTCCGTCACTACCATCTCCCTTCTAATTGGAGGGTAGAGTCACAAACTCTAAAATCTCTATTTAAGGAGGGAGCTGAGTTCATGTATTTAATTTCTCACCTACCTACACTACTCTGGAACTTTTCTGACTTCTCCACCATTCCCCCATATTGAGTATTTATTCCTCTTCCCTTTCACCTTCCTTTTGCTTGTGGTCTTCCTCCATTATATTGTAAGCTCCTCGAGGACAGGCATGTCTTTCTTTTTTCATATTTGTATACATAGTGCCTAGCACATAAGTATTTAATAAATGTTTATTGACTTGATGAATAACAATATACCTCTGTGATAGGCTTTTAATGTGCTCTGAATGTATTTCCTCTTTCTCTCCAAGTGATCTGACAGGGCAACCATCATTTTTAGATTAAAAACAACAAGAGGCATTTAAATAGTGGGCATTTATAAACTGTTTCAAAGTACGCAATATGTAGTTTAAATACATTATTTAATTTAAGCCTCATAATAGTCATATAGATTAGGTACTGCATGTATTGTTATCCCCATTTCATAGACAAGGAAAGTGAGCTTTTGTAAATGTTAGAGTCAGAATTTGAAACCAAGTGTTTTTGATTCAAAGTTCAGTATCTATTCATTATGCAACTCTTCCTCACAGTAACAAATATACTATGTTAGAAAACTAGAATGATACCTAAAGATGGAAGTTGAGAAGAACTCTTAGACCTATAACAAAACATAGTGAAGAAATCTGTGATCAAAATAATATTAAAAAGCACCCATAGATCAATTTTTCAAGACATAGAAAAGTGGGGAAGATTTCAAAAGAATGGCAAAAATAAGCCTGCTTTTGATTTTTAAGATGAAAAAAATCAGCAACTATCTACTCATGTCTTTTACATCTCTATAAAATTTTTGCAAGTAGTCTACAAATGAAAACAAGAAGGATATATGTAAGCTTTTGAAGATTTCTTTTTATAGAGCTAGCCACATCTTAAAGCAAAAAAAAAAGTGACAAAAGTAGAGAGAATATAAAATCCATTATTCCTATTGTTTTCTGGTTTCAAAACATAATTTTATTTTTAATTTTTGAAACAATGTAGAAATTGTTAAATTATAGTACACTAATTTAGTGGAATGTATTTTGCAATAAAAACAAGTATCTAAGGAAATCTGGGTAGACCTTTATGAAATAATGAAAAGTTTAAAAAGTATAACTAGAAGAGTAGAGCATTCTAACCATGAACATGTGAGGAAAAGCAAATGAGAATGAATGGGCAAAGAATTCTAAGGAAGATTTAGAGGAAATGATTAAAATAGTGTTGATATTTCATAAATTGAAATTAATTAAAATACAAAGTTACTAGGACAGTGGAGTTATTTGTATTGATATTCAGTCTTAAATTTCTAATAAGACACATTAAAAATTACTTTTACTCAGTATAAAAAAATAATTTGAAAGGCTCCTCTCCATCAAGCTATATCTGTTTTCCAAGTTAAAAGTACATAAAAGTCTATGACATGTGACCAGAAATATCTTTTTTTTTCCAATGATACTATGAGTATCAAAAATCAAGTCCCATAAAAGAAAGGACATATCCTCACCTAAGGCATTAGTACACAGAGGAAGTCCTAAGTAAAGAGCAAATCAAAGAAGGATTCATTGAAGCAGAAGGGTTCTTTCAAGGGTTCCTATATATGCATGACATTGTCATTACTACTTCTAGCCTCAGAACATTACAGGCCATCTTCAATGAAATTCATGGCCAAAGAGATCAGACTAACCATTTACAGCAGAAAAACCAGAGTGTATGTGTGTGTGTGTGTGTGTGTGTGTGTGTGTGTCCATAATAATATGTATTAGAATATACATATTTATTCCAAATTAAGATATACAATTGAGCAGATAGACTGTTAGTTATTCCATCTCTGTAGGTGTATATATATACACAGACATACATATATACACACACATACATATATATGCACACATACATCATATATATATGCACACATACATATATATATATACACACATACACACCACTATGTATGTTATTGAAAAAGTACAAATTCATATACATACCCATACATAAAATAAGGAACAAGTATTTCAGCTGATTAAAGATAGACCTACAGATGACTAGAATGGGCTGAACAGCACTTGAGAAACTATCTATACAAGGCTTTCTATAACCCCAAACTGCTCAGCAACCAAAATTTCTTTTGTTTTGTTTTTTAACGTCAAAGTTTTCCCAATGATAATGGAACAACATGCTCTCAGAAGAATGAAAATTTCAAGTCACCAAAGGATGGTGGAATAGTACATTACCAATGATGATCTGATATGAGTTCTATCATCAACAACATGTATAACTGGGAAAGGAGGTGGACAAGTCAAGTAGTAAGAGTGAAGAATAACATACAGCCTGGGTATTCTATTGGTATCCACAAAATATTAATAGGACCCAGGTACACTCCTTTTGAACTCCTTCGGACTCTTATCCCCTAATAACCTCATCATACTGAAAGATCAAATCAACCTTCGTACTCATACTTCATCAGTACTCTTTGGACCTCTGACTGAAGGCAGAACCACGAGCCTCAAAACTTCCATTTAATATAAGGAGTGGGGCTCAGGACTACCAACTCTTCATTTCCACCCAGCTGTACTCTTTTCGTACTTCTTTGCATTCCTCCATCATGCCCACCACCCCTTTCAGCCTCCTTTTGTGTATTTTCTTCCCTTGTTATATTGTAAATTCCTTGAGGTCAGGGACTGTTTTTTTTCCCCACATTTGTATTGTTAGTGCTTAACCTGACATATAGTAGGTACTTAATAAATGTTTACTGGCTGACTGACCATAGGACACACACCAATAATCCTTGCTACTCGAGAGGTTGAGGCTAAAGGATATCTTGAGCTCAGGAGCTCTAAACTACAGGGGCTAAGGTAATAGGGTACCTACAGTTAGTCTGTGTTAATATGGAAAGCCCTTGAAAACAAGGGCCACCGGGTTGCTTAAGAAGGGGTGAACCAATCCAGATCAGAAAATGAAATAGGTCAAAGCTCCCATGCCAATCAAAGTGAACCTGGGTTGCACATAGCCCAGACACTTCTAGCCTGGGCTAGATAGGATGAGAGATGGGACAGGCAGGCAAGCAGAGACAGGCCAAGCAGACAGACAAGCCAGACAGATAGTAATGTACCTTTGGACTCCATCATTCCCCCTAGTAATTTCATCACTAGGAAAACTCATCAGGATAAGAAGGTATTAAAAAGTTACAACTTAAACTAATGGAAGGAGTACCCAAAGATGAGATCATGGATGTAACCCAACACAGGAAATATTTCTGAGCATCTATTCCATACAAAGGGTGATTGTACAAAGTTACTGATGAAGATTCAAAATTTCAACATGACACTTGTGGAGCTTAGAGTCTAGCGGATTACGAAGTACTAAATATTATTCCATATGTATTAAGTTAAGAATGACTAATTTTAGGGGGCAGTTAGATGGTGCAGTGGATAGAACATCATCCCTGGATTCAGGAAGACCCAAGTTCAAATTTGGCCTCAGACAGTTGACACTTACTAGCTGTGTGACCCTGGGCAAGTCACTTCACCCCATTGTCTCACCTAAAAAAAAAGACTAATTTGTATTAACCCCACAATTTAAAACTTTACATCACTATCTGAAGTTCCATCAAAAGACTATATATAATTTTCTGGAACTAAAATCTATCAAGGAATATGAATTATCAGTTATGTCTATCTTTGTTGCCATAAGGTCCTTCATAAGTAAAAGAAAAAGATCCTAGTAAATGACTAGTAAAATATCACATATAAGTTTGCTGACATGTACTGATTTTTTCTTACCCTCTATAATTATTCCAAAGTCAAAAGCTAATGCTGTTCAAGGTGAGTAGCTATTCTTTAGTCTTCTGTGACCAAGGTGTTCCTAAAATAAGTATTAAACATTCCATTCAAATGTTAAGTTCAACTACCAAAAAGTATTTTATGAAGTGTCACCATCACTTCCTAAGACACCAAAGAGCAGCATAGTTCAATTAATTAAGTTAAAATTGTAATAGCAAATATGTATATATGTACATACATATGAATTTATATAAATTAATGCCATCTCATTTTTAAATAAAAACACGAAAGATAAACTCAACATCTTAAGGACGTTGGCCCTTCAAATCATGATACAAAATCCTAGAAACGGTTTCTGCAGTATCTGTCAGGATGATAAAGAGGAGACAATCTCAAAATGCTTGGGAAACATTTCTTCTTCCTTGTTAGAAAAATGAAATTTTCTTGCTAGTAATATGTTAACATCAAATTGGCAACCTCCCCCCCCAAAAAATTAAAAAAACCTCTCAGATAAGTGACAAGTGTTATTCAAGTCAGCTTGTTCTTAACATAACAGGTTTTAAAATTGTAATATGAAAGCTATTCCAAAAGGCTTCGTTCAGCCTCTCTTCCCAAATGCCTACCAACATGCTCAGCAGTCCTTCCCAATCTGCCTTTGACCTTTCTACCTTTTATCTAATGACTTGCTTCTTTCTTTACAGCCAAACTTTTCCCAAAAGTTGCCTATACCTCAACTTCCTCACTACCCTATTTCAATTCAACTTCTCATAGTCTTATTTGCACCTCCACCACACTATTGAAACTTTAATGTCTCTAGTGTCATCTTAACTGCTAAATCAAATGTCCCTTCCATTCTGAGATTATCCAACTTGATCTCTATATAACATTAGATGACCACTTGCTAAAATGGCTCTTAACTTTATGTCATTGATCCTGTTAGTAGTCTAGTGATGCTTATGGATTGCTTCTCAAGGTGCTGGGCCTGAAGTCAGGAAAACTCAAGTTCAAATCCAGCCTCAGATATTTACTAGCTGTGTGACCCTGGAGAAGTCACTTAACCCCATTTGCCTCCAGTTCCTCACCTGTAAAATGAGCTGGAGAAGGAAATGGCAAACCACTCCAGTATCTTTGCCAAGAAAACCCCAAATGGGGTCACCAAGAGTCAGACACAACTGAAAACAAATGAACAACATCAAAAAACAAAACAAAACATATAAGATCACAAAGGAAACCATTTATAATGAAATAAGATGTATTTTTTTTTCTCATCCAAGTTCACCTACTTCTGGATACTCTTGGCTTAAGGGACATCAGTCTATTGAAACTCTACCTTTCTAGCCTTTCTGTGTCTACACTGGCTACTTGTCCTCTTCCTAACACCTTTAAGATGCATGTGCCACACAATTCTTTCGTCATATTTTATTTTCTTCCCTACATTCTCCCTCTTGGCAATCTCATTCATTCTTAGAGCTCTAAGATTACTTTCAGATTTTCATCTACAGCCCTACTACCTCTCCCAGCCTCTAGAATTGTAACCCCAAATGTCTGCTGGACATCTCCACCTGCATGTGCTGCCAACACCTTCAACTCAATACGTCAAAAACCTAGTCAAGGGTGGGGAACCTGCGGCCTAGAGGCCACATGTGGCCCTCTAGGTCCTCAAGTGCTGCCCTATTCAGTCAAAGGGCCCCTGTGCTAGGTTATTGTCTTTTCCCAAAAAAAGCGTGGACCTAATTATTTCACTATTTCTATCAGTGGCACTACCTTCCACTCAGTCTTCCATGATCAAAAGTCAGTATTATCTCTGACTCTTCCATCTCCCTCACCTTTCAGATAACAGTATAATTCTTTGCAACATCTCATATTCTCTCCCTCTATTCCCATCCTCATACACCCTAATATATTATCCCTAATTACCTAAACTAATGCATTAGCTTCTTAAATTATATTCCCACATCCATTTGGCCACCTCCCCATATAGCCTTCACTTCCAAAGTAGTCTTCCTTATGTGTGGATCCCATTGTCTAACTGCCCTCCTCAAAATTCTCACGATATATATGACTGCACAACTCCTGGGTCTGCAAGATGAGACCAGAGTAGATAAACTCTTCTTTAAAGAAGAAAATTCTGTAGTTTCAGAGAGCATAAAGGAAATATTAGCAGGTAAGTACTGTATTTGGGTTGGGAGAATTGAAATAGTTCCATTTCACTATCAGAATAAAATTGGAAAAGGTCATAAGCATGGAAATATCTGACTTAAACAGCAGCAAAACAAGACCAAATGGATTTCCCAATTAATGCTAATAAGATGTCTGGGAGTCTGTCATCCAGGCCCTCCACAATCTGGCACTATGCTATCCTTTCAGAGCTATTTCACACTAGTCCCCTCTATGTAATCTCTGTTTCAAATTGGACTAGTTGCCTGTACACCCCCTGCTGCTTTCCTGTCTCCATGCCACTGCTCACTATGCATGCCCTCTTTACCAGGCCTTTCCACCTACAGCTGTTGAATTCCTACCCAGCCTTTAAAGCCCAATTCAAATACCACCTCTTCAATAAGGAGTCTAATGCTTCCTCTGGCAAAGGGTCCTGAACTTGCAGAGGTCTACTTTTTAATTTTAATTTAGATAACTATACCTCAATATAATTAGTTTCCTTTGTAATCCTATGTATTTTATGCATTTAAAAGAATCCGCAGGATTTACCAGACTGCCAAAAGGGTCCATACCCTCTCCCCAAAAAAAAAAAAAAAAAAGGTTAAGAACTCTACCTTTCATAGAGACTTTCTTCTTGTGAACAGTTCCATACACACACACACATATATATATACATATTATATAATATATTATATATATATATTATATATATGTAAAAATCCTATTATAAGCTCCATGAGGGCAGGGTTTCTAATCCTAATATTATCCTAACCCCCATTACTCCATCTAGCATAGTGTTCTCTACATAAGTTACATTATGGAATCAAAAAAAAAATCACTAAAATTAGCTAATTATCTTATATTTTTTTTAAAAAAATCTCATCTAAATATCTACACCCTCATTACTTCATAAAATACAGTAATAGTTTATTTAATGTAATTGAAATCACTAAAATTAGCTAAGGATCATTAAAAACACAGCTATGTCACTGATTTAGAACTTACAAGACAGATAGCATTTTAATCTTTGGGGGGAAAGATTTAAATCAGAACGCTTAGAGTATATTTGGTGTTTTATGAACTGAACCACATGCACAGGTATCAAATGGAGAAGTTCTGGACACTTGTGAATATTTTAAGCTTTCATACACTTAAGGCTTAGTACCAAAGTGATTTATCCTTCTTTATGTAATCTGGGGCTATCACACAAAAGGACAGAAAGAAAGAAGCCTACAGGATAGTAGTTAGGAAAAGAAAAGAGGAATCACTTGAGTGTCTTTTAGGGGCAGGCAATAGAAGCAGCTGCTTAAAGAGACAAAAGTGTCCCTTTCTAAAAATGCACATTTTTAGTGCCACAAATTCTGTGCACCATAGAATGTGCAATTGGGGGGGGGGGGAAAGGGTTTCCTGTCACTGTCAAGTTTTGAGTTTCAGAGAAGAAACAAATATTTTAGTGGACAGTTAACACACCAGGTGTTACAATTTTAAACCTTGCCTAGGGCAGACAAATACTTTGTCAAAGGAGACTCTGCCCTACTTAGTCTCTTCCCCTAGATTAGGGCTGGTGAGCTTTCTCCTTATTATTATTACTTTCTCTTTCACTGAATTTAAAAAATGCAATCTATGCAATAAACCTGTGAAAATAGGGAAAGAATCAAGACTTATCTTGAAAAACACGAGGTTAACAAATTCAAAGGTATAACCAGTGACCAAAATCAGTTTTCATTCCCCTCTTATTTAGGCAAGACTGCTGTTAATTTTTTCTAGGTGAATATGTCACAACCTCCCTGGGTCACATTTTGATGAGGAAAATGAGGGAGTTGAACTAGATGTGTTCTGAGGTCCCTTTCAGCTCTAGAACCAGGACCCCATTTAAGCTGTAG
Organism: Vombatus ursinus; assembly: GCF_900497805.2. Lineage (NCBI taxonomy): Eukaryota > Metazoa > Chordata > Mammalia > Diprotodontia > Vombatidae > Vombatus > Vombatus ursinus. The sequence goes on from NW_020954720.1 coordinate 4,512,321, forward strand.
CTTGATGGCTTTGGTCATCAGTTGAGAATCCACTAATTAGACTACCCAGAACTTTAATTAAGAGCCTTTTGCAAAAGGGTATCCCTGTTGGAAAGGATACTCTTCCAGGAGTAAGCAGTACTGGAATGACAAGGCAAAGAGGTGAAGAGTTTCCAACTGAATTTAAAAGTAAAAAAAAAAAAAACTAAGTCCACAGCTCCTTGAGCAAATGTCCACCGAGCACACACATGCTTAGGACTCCCTAGTTATGTCCACATTTCTGACATCCATAACTGAGGAGAAAGCCAGTGAAGTCAGCACATTTTGCAAGGCAAGTCAGAATTTCAAAAGGAGATCTTGCAAGAATAAAATATCAATGGAAATGCAGCACCTGAAAATGTATGACTGCACCAATCCAGGTCTCTCAGATCGAGGCAAAAAGATAAACTGTTCCTCAAATAGGAAAAATCATTCCCTTCAAAGGAGCAAAAAGGGAATATTAGCAGGCAAATAGTACATAGGAGTGGAGGACGGGAGAGAATCCAGATAATAGAATGATTCCGTTTCCCTAATGGAAAAAGGTAATAGTGACGGAAAAGCAGATTTAAACAGCAGCAAAACAAGATCATATGGATTTTCCGGTTAATGCTAATAAGAAGTATGGGATCCATCAACTGTATCAAAAGGAGGATTAAAAGGCAAGTGGGTGTAGATGGTCAGTTCATCGCTTAGACTCTTCAGCAGGAAGTATAGCAGCAAAAAGGGAGGAGAGGGGAGGTCCAGCGATTCAGGAAAAGAACCTCCTTTCCCTCAAGGGAATGAAAACTAATCGCCCCCGCTCAAGGAGAGCCAGGATCCCTGGAGTGACACAAGCTGTTTGCACCTGTCACTGCCACCATTTCCTGTATCAGAGGGGAGGAGGCGACAAAGTTGCCTTCAAGGTCTCAGAAGAAGGGAGGGAGGATGGAGCTGAGAAGGAAGGGCAAGGCCGGGGTGTGGGAGGGGCACATTTCAAGCCCTCAGCCTCCCACAGGACATGTAGGACCCCAGGGACCAGGATCCTTACAGATAACCCCTTCCCTCGAGGCCAGGGCAACTGGACACGCTCCAGGGACCCAGGGCTATGAGATGAGCACAAGGGCTGGAATAATTAAAGGAGGGAGAAAGACTGGGAAAGGTTCGACAATACCATGTATACTCGTCCTCCAGCTGGCTGCAGAATCCATTCTCCAGGTCCAGCAGCTCCACCTCATCCAGCAGGGTCGGAGCGGGTGAGGTGGGGGCCGACGTCCCCAGTGGAGACGAGCCCCCAGGCTCCTGCCCCCCACCACTTCCCCCTCCCCCTCCGCCTTCTCCGGGCCCGGGGAAGCCGGCGGGGGATGGTTTGAAGTAGACGAAGGAGGGTTCGGGTTGGGCCAGGCTGCACAGGAGGGTCGGGGCCGGGCTGGGCAGGCAGTAGGTCCCCGGGAATGCTGGGCTGCCGCTGCCGCTGCTACCGCTGCTGCCGCTGTCCCCGCTGCTCAGTGCCAGAGCCAATCCCCCCGCGGCGCCCGTGGCCGGGGAGCTCAGGGGGCTTCCAGCGGCGGGCGGGACGGTCACGGTCATAGCCACGGCCGGCGGGGACAGCGGCGGCGGGAGCAGCAGCAGGTGCGAGCCGGGGGAGGCGGTGGCCGCTGAGGGGTGGGCGGAGGAGGTCAAGGAGGAGGCTGAGGCTGAGCAGGAGGAGGAGGAGGAGGAGGCGGCGGCGGCCGCGGCAGCGCTGGCCGCCCGGCTCCGCAGCTGCTCGTTCTGCTTCTCCAGCTTGCGCACCAGCTCCTGCAGCTTCTTCACCTCCAGCTCCGCGTTCACCACGCTCCCGGAGCCGGCTCCGGGGCCGCCCCCGCCGGGGGAGCACTTCACCTGCTCCGCCATCATCTGCGGCGCGGGCGGCTTCAGCAGAGCCGCCTCCATCCTCCGCTCCCGGACCCTGGAACCGAGGCCGGGGCCACCGTCCCCACGAGCTGGGACTGCCGCTGCCGCTGCCGCTGCCGTTCCTCCCTTCCTCCCGCCTGCCCGAGCCCGGCGGCCAGCACTGCGGGTGCAGAGAGCGAGCCCCCTGAGAGCATCAGCCACCTGCCCCGGCCTCGTCCGGCCGAGCGAACGCGAGCCAGCGATCGAGCGGCGGGCAGCCACCAAGTTCTTCTGCACATGCTCACTGGAGCCCCCTCCGGTCCCACAGGGCTTTCAAGAGCAGGGCTCCGCGGCTCCGGGTTTTTGCGGGGGCCGGGTGAGGGTGGGGGGCGTGGCGTGGCGTGGGAGCGGTTGGGGGATGCGCTTTGATGAGAGGGAACTGTGAACTGTGAAAGGGCGGTGCCGGATCCCCGGCTCGTGGTCTTGATGGGAGAACGGAAACCAGCAGTCGAGAACCTCTGCCCAGGTGCCTAATTAAGGGAGTGGTTTTCGCAGACTGTGAAAAGTTTTCCTTCCTCTCATTCATCCCCAGCCATTGACCCAGCTTGTGTGGTGGGCGCACATTGTTTCCTAAGTGCTAGGGGAGGAGATGTGAAAGTACCTTAGTAGGCAACAGTGCCTGCTGTTAGAAAGCTAATGTACCGGGAGACCAAACACCCAGGCTCTAGGTGGGCTGTGGGCTTATTCACCACCCATTGCTAAGAAAAATCTATAGTTGTGAATATCAGTGTTAGTTCACAGTCACACAAATACAGGGCGCGCACACTATACTGATTCGAAAAGCAGTGAGGCATTGCAACACATACACAAAGTGTAGGAGGACTTAAATGCAATTCACGCTCAAGGCAAGACATCACCTCATGACGTCATTGGTCCCCTTCCAAAAGGAAGGATGAACAACAACAACAATGATTTGAGAAGCTTTTCTTAGAATCAAATTTGCTTGGTGGAAAGGATCTAAAAGGTCATACAGGAAAGGAATCACCACTGTAACACACTGCAATGTGCCCAACAAAGAGTTAACAAATCAGCGTGAGTATAGCCGTGAAGAGGGAAACCACCATTGCACTTTGAGAGAGTACTGAGAGAATCTCTCCTGCGTCAATCTTAAATTTGTCTCTTTTGCATCTTCCACACTTTGCTTCCGGTTCTTCCCACTGGAACCAAACAGAACAAGTCTATCTCCTTCACACAACAACCCTTCAAATACTTGAATTCAGTCATCATCTGCCACCCTTTCCCAGTCTTCTCTTTTCCAATCTAAACATCCCCACTTCCTTCAATGGAAGTTTTCTTTTTCACTATTTTTTCTATTGACTATATTTTCATAGGAAGGTGGTAGAGGGAGGTGAGGTTATGGAACCTAGGCCTAGCTTTTCTTTACTTTTCTTTTTTTTGAAACTTATTTTTTTTACTTGTTAGCCCTTGTGACAAATACTATTTCTAGGCCTTTCTGGGCCACATTGATGGGGTGGTGAGACCTGTACCCCAAAAAGCCCTAAGACCATGTCTTAGTAACCCAGCCCCACCCCTACAAATTCTCTCCTTCTTACAGATACAGACAGGGATGACCCTATAATTCCTCCTTTAAAAGCTATCAGTGCAGATTGCTGGCCCAAGGACTCTACCCCAAGGTGCCTGCCCAAGGACTCTGTCTCTGATGCCTTTCCAAGGTCCATGTCTCTGGCAATTAAACAAAACAAAACAAAAAACAAAACAAAACAACTGTCTTTCCTCCCTTAATGTCTGGTATCAACAGAGTTATCTCTGCAGACTCCCTGCATTTTACCATCCATAGATTATAGCCACCTGCTCCCAAAGACACCTGGATCCCTGATATATCCCTGGAAGTCCCTAAAGTACCTATTGAGCATCCTTGGTATTCCTTTCCATTGTCCCTTTTCCATATAAGCCCCCCCCAACTATCTTCACTATCTTGAAGGTTCCCTTAGAAACCTTGCCTGTTTCTATTGGTGTCATAATAAACTTTTGCCACTTGACTAAGAGAAAGCTTGAGTGTGTGAATTCATTCCAGGGGATACCACCATGGCATTCTCCGGGTCCTAGCACCCCAAACCTCATCAACACTAGGCCAGGTGGGACCTTCCCTCCATCTTCAGCAAATGTGGGAAAAGGCCTATCTACGAGATACAAGGCAACTTTGAGGTCATCACCTTCTTATTTTACCTAGGAGATATCTGAGGACCCAGGAGGCTGGACAGTAGACAACACTTGAGCAGGGAAGAGGGAAGGCCTGATAGAATCAGGAGGGGATAATGAAGGGAAACTTCAATGAAGGAAATAGCATTTTTGTTGAGTTGAGGCGGGAACAAGTAGGAATCCAAGAGGAGTCTAACAGATCCATAGGATAGGTGAGATCTTGGACAAGAGGACACACACACACACACACACACACACAGGGAAGGATCCAGGGATATCTGTCGGCCCCAGCCCAACAGGTGCAAGGATTTCAGGAAAGAACCAGGAATCTAGAGGACAATTTAGTCCTTCCCATCATAGAGCATCAATGTGGACAAAGTTCCTGAGCTAGTCTAGGGTGGCCTTAAACTTACCACAATATTCAGGTATTTGTAGAGTCCACAAAGCCATATCCAGCCTACTTGGAATATACAAGTTTCCCAGCAACCTTACTTCAAATAAGCAGGTGACACTGAGGTTCTCCTCACCACTGATGTTCAAGAGGCCTGGGAAATTCCTCCTCTAACTTCCTCAAAGATACTTGGGCTTGTAACTTCAGGCACCACAATAAACCACCAATACTTAGATGACCATGGCTGGAGACTCAGCTTTGTCCCAGACCACTAGACTAGTGCAACAGAATAGAATGTTGGTGCCCCACCCCCAGCATTCCAAAGTACTAGATCTTCCCCTCTAGCGAATTTCCCTATTTCGGTTGAAGGTATCATGCTTCCAGGCTCCCGGATCTTGTGACTTCCACATTAGCCTAGACTGCTTGCTCAATTTTCCTCACCTGAATCAGTTGCCAAATCTTGTGCCTTTTACTGCCACATGTCTTGAAACCAAACACTTTCCTCTATTCACACAGTTAACCACCTTAGTTCACAGCCTCCTAACTGGTTTTTCACTACTCCAGTCTATCTTACACAGAGCTGCTAAAGTAATTTTTAGGGGCTTTCTGAAAATTTGACCATGTCGCTTTCCTACTCAATCACCTCCTGTGCTTTCCTATTTTCCTGTAAGATGAACTGGAAATTTCTGTTTAAATTTTAAAATCCTTCACAACCTAGCTCCAAATCACCTTTTCAGCCTTAAAAACATGAACTGGCATTATCTCTGTTCCTCACACCATACATCTTTAAGCTTCCACTGGCTATACTACAGGTCTCTTGCCTCCACCTCATTGGGTCCCTCTTTTCAAGTCTCAGCTTCAAGACAATCCTTTGCATAAACCTAGGACTGATTACCCCAACTGTTAGTATTCTCTTTCCCAAGCTATCACCTATTTAATTACTTTGTGTGTACTTAAATGGTGTGCTTACATAATTTAACCTAAACTTAAAAACTTAAATAGCTTAAGACTGCATGAAGAATGTAAGCTCCCTGTGAATAGGGATTGTTTTATTCCTTGCATTGTAGCTCCAGTAACTAGCACAGTACTTGGTAGTTAGTAAATGCTAAATAAATGCTAACGTTCTAAATAAATAAATACATTTATGCATGTGTACATATATGTATACTGTATACACATGTGTATATGTATATATACATATGTTTGTATGCATATGTATATGTTTTCTTATGTTGTTGATCATTATTCCAGGCTCCAGTGCAATGAGTAGTGGAAGTGTATCCATAAACAAATAAACAAACAAGGGAAATCTTTGATATAAACAAAAGTATGGCTCTGGTGTGATAGCTGCCCTTGACCATCCCCATCTGTCTATCTAAACCTGTCTTAGAAACTAAGACCTAACCCTGCACTCCCCTTTTTGTAAGTTTCAATCTATCTCCAGTCTCTTCTGGAAGTCACTAAAACCTGGAAAAGTGGAGTCCTTCAAATGAAAGTCCTAAGTAAAGGTTCTATGGAAGGATTTTTCGCATGCTCAGTAGCAGATGCGGGTAAGCAGTATTCCTGTTACACAAAGAAGGGAAGAAACGGCACAATGGGAACAAAGAGCTACCGGGCTCCACATTAGCAAAAGAAATAAAGAAAAGGCACATCCTAAAGCAAAGAATAAGAGTGATGTGATAAAGAAATGCAGCCATCTTACACCAGAATTAACACTCCAAGGGATGAAATAAAGATGAATAGGCCCCTCCCCCATTTTTCCGATTATGGCATATAAGGTACAGCCAAGCAACCAGTAGTCAATATCTTCTATTGTGTCTTCTAAAGACTGGTTTTTGCTAATGTACTTGTAATTGGGGAACTCTAGAATCATGTATTGTTTTCCAAATATCAGTAATAATAAGGCACTAATCAAAGATTGGATTCTAAAGTTCTTTCCAGCTCTAAAAAACCTATAGCTTGCAATATAGACAGAGAAAGTATAGGAAGCTAATCTATTCTTAAAAATTTGCAGAATTCTGCATCCATCTTCCAACAAAACAATCCCTCCTCCTAGAATTCCTGAAGTGGAAAATGACAAATTCCTAGAGAATAATTGAACCCTTTCACTCCTTTGTATTAAAATACTTTTAAATTTCCTGCGAACTATACACTGATACATTCACACACACACACACACACACACACACACACACTCTTTATCTCTCTGTCTCTCTCTCTGTCTCTCTCTCTCTCTCTGTCTCTGTCTCTGTCTCTCTCTCTCTCTCTCTCTCTCTCTTTCCCATATAAAGGCACTCAAAAAATCAGACTCATTTTGAATTGGTTATCCCCCCCCCAGGATGTCAGTCTCTTTAACACATATAATTAAAGAGTTGCTGGTGTCAGGGTTGTAATTAAGCAGTCTTAATTTTGATGCAAATTTGTAAGCTTTTTTATTTTGAACAAAATTAACTGTATAGTTGCCTAGTTCTTTACCAAAATTTTTAAAATGTATTTTAAGAGTATTGTAAGTCAATTTTAATCCATGCAGTATAAACTCATAAAAGTGATAAGTACTTGTATTGTGAATGATGTGTTCAAGGATGCATTATAACATCTTAGATTCAGAGCTTGAAGGAAGCTTAGAGGTTCAACCTCTTATTTTTTAAATGAAGAAGTCAGGTCTAAGGAGCATGAATGACTAGCTTAAACCCATACAGGTAGTTAAGTGATAGAGCCAGGATTAAGTCCGGAGGCCCTTTGCCTCTTAAATCTAGCACTCTTTATAACAATACAAATTATATTCTGAATTATCCATAGGTAGTCTTTTTGTTAATGTGCTCAGTGGAGTTTTTTGGGCGAATCCTGTTGATTAGGGAAATCTGGTTGTATAAACATACTGCATCTATAATGTATAGTCTTTTAGAGTTGTTGGGGTGGAGGAGAATCTAAGTGAAATGACTACCCTTGGTCAAATGGTGTGTGTCAGAGGCTGGACTTCAACACAGGCCTTCCTGACTCTAGGGCCAGTCCACTACACCATATAGCCTCTCATTTAGCTCATAAATTTCTTTTAAAAATGAAAAAAATTCACCTATGAAAAAAATTCCCTTTCTTTACTTTAAAAAAATGAGTGTGCCTGTTTAAGCTTTGATTTAAAAAATAAATTATCCTTATAGTAATATTGTCTGTACGTTTACATGAATTTTTAAAGCAGTTTAGATGGATCAAATTCATTTAGCTGATGACTTATAAATGTACTACAATCATCCCTTACATTTTCAAACATCATTCTCCACAGAGATCTATTATCAGGAACTCAGTATTACAGATTAGCTAACTCAAGTTAAGCCAATTGCCTAGCTCTTGAAAATTTCCAATTGGTCTGACCAATAGTCTACTTCCTGCCTTGCATTAAGCTCCCTTAAAGCACTGGAGTTCAAGCATGATGGAGTGGAAGATCTGAGTTCAAGTCCTGTCTCTGAAATATGCTGGTTGTGTAAGCCTGGACAAGTCATTATATAATCTCTCAGTTTTTTAGACAACTCTACAAGTTTCAGAGAAGGTGTCCACCTGCATTGGTAAAGAGAGTTCCCTTTATCACTGAAATCTGAAGGACAGACTCATCACTGCCCTTTAAATGTGTGTGTCTGGCACAGATACCTACAAATGACACCCCATACCTTCAGGTCAGTAGATCTGATCTCCTCCAAGAAGCAAGCAATCTCTCCTGGTAAGCAGAACCAGGGGTAAGACCTCCTGAGCATCCCTAGACTTCTAGTTGATTCAGAAGCCACTGTAAATTGGATTCCTACTTCAATAAGCAGAATCTCTATTTGTTTCTACTACCCAGTGGCAAGAAAACTCATTGAGAAGCTTGACTAGCTTCTTCTAGTAGTACCTGTGTTGCTGGGCTTTAAACTATTTCCTAGCATGTTGCAGAAATGTGATGATAGGCAGGCTTTCAGCAGACAAGATAATGATCATTTGCTTACCTCTGACCACAACCCAGTTGAAAGCTGGAAAAAATCCTTTGACATTTGATATGATCTTAAAATAAGAGTATAATAAAAGGTTGGTTTTTTTTCTAAGAAGTGGCAAAAAGATAAGATGCCAAAATTTATCTAAATGACCCATGAAGTTTTCTCATTCTAACCCCACCCAGCCCTACCTAGTAATCCCAGTCATTCCAACGTCTCCTGTAACTATGCTTTCATATAGCTATAAACAGTTATTATAATAATAACACCTTGTACTTCAGTAGCATATTGTACATTTCAAATTGCTTACACAATCATTTATTTGGTTTTCACAACAGCTCTGTGAGGTAAATAGGGCAAGAATCATTATCTCCCAATATTCAGAAGAGGAAACTGAGAGGCAAAAAGATTAAGGGCTTTATTCAAAGTCTCCTAATAAAGTTACAAACAGAACCCGGATGTTCTGACTTCTAATACAGTGTTTTTCCTATTATGTATGATACGTTTCTATTTCTGTTTTTATATGGGTTCATGAATCAATGAATGAGCATTTATTAAGTGCTTACCACCTACCAAGTACTGGCTAACCACTAGTAATCCAAATACAAAACAGAAATAGTCCTTAATCTCAAAGAGCTTATATTTGTAGCAACTGCCCCCCACATGTAGTGTGTTGGCTACATACCCACACCATACCCATAGCAATGGGCTTTGGGCCTCAGGGTACACATGTTAATACGGGGATAAAACACTTGGAGAGAAGTGGTGGCCAGGGAAGGGAATATTGGTCTGGGGAGTCACAGAGACTGGGCTTGGAACCATAGTGCTGTTGATTGTGGCTCCCTTTCCAGTAGCAGTGGTAGAATTGAATTAATTACTGGTTCCGGAACAAGACTTGGATATCAAGGGGAGGAAGAAGGGTGCAATAGACAAGATGCCAAGATGCCCCAATAGCTCCTGGTTTCCTGGTGGTGGAGGCTGGGTAAGATAAATTCATGAGCACATGTCCTATCCTCCAATTAAACTGTAAATCCTTCTGGGAGAAAAATAAATTATTTATAATTTACTTTTTATTTCTGAATGTCACATACAAGACCCTACTTATTGGCAACCTTCCAATAATGGGAGTAGTATCATCAAGCAGTAATCAGCTGCTCCATCTTAATGAATAAACTCCACAGATTACTTGTTAGGTGGCTACCTATGTCTAGACCACAGGCCTCAAAACAATATAGCAATGTAATGGTAGATTCAGGAAAATTACTGAGGTAACCTGCCCTGTTGTTGCCCCTTCCTGAATGGCCAAAGTCCCAGCAGAGCAAAGGAATACATGCATGTACACATATAGGCAGAAATTCCCCTTTGGGGACCGCAAGTCATCACAGCATCTGTGCTGCCTCACTATACCCCCTTAACATCTTTCTCTTCTCTTCTCCCATTGTATTGTCCTGAATATGCAAAATTGTAAAGACCCTATTCCACATACACCTAAGAATGATTGTGTTGCCTCTTTCATGTAACTTTACACGGGTTGCAAAGAGCCCCAGCACAGCCAGAAATGCATGATGCAACATTTGTTCCGTTACTGCCCCACTCCCACAGTTCAGGAAGCTTTATCATTTGTACTAACACCAAAAAGGACCTAATGCAGGGCTAGATTTTGTATATAAAGACTAGTTGGTACATTTTGTTGGCTGATGGATATACCTTTGTGTATTCCCCACGGCAGTTATCTAGGGACACTCTGAATTCAGAGTCCAATTCATTACTGAAGAGATGCCTGGAACACTGAAGTCACAAGCATGGAGTGAGAAACAATGAGTTTCCAAAATTAACAAAGTTGCCAGTGCTGGCATAACATTTCCAGAAACACAATGGCCATTCATTGCCTGCTTATTTATGCACAGAGGACAAAACCAACATAAATGGTCACTGTGTACTTCATGATATGGCTGTTTTTTCCGCTTTCAGTGGCCTGAACTTTTGCAGGCATAGTTACTACTCTGCTAAAAACCAAACAGGATGGTTTTTGAAACATGTGGCCAGTCCAAACAGACATGATACTTGATTCTCAGTGATGTTGAATTTCAAGCATAAGACATAGCACTTTCTCAAAGTAATGTGACATTTTAAAAATTGCTTTACTTTTTATCTTTAAAAGAAGTTTCCCTGATGTCTTTTGTTTTTCATTAAATCATGTATCTCTATGCCAAGCTCCTTCCCCCTCACCCTCCTAAACTCCCTGATTGAAATTTCCTCTGTATTTTATTTCTCTAATTTGGCATTTTATAAAAAGTTCACAAATATATGACCAAAAATTTTGCACTTTGGTTTAAAGCAATGCCACTCGAAAGATAGAGATTTCTGCCTTTTAGAAAGAAGATAGTCTTCACTATGTGCTTAGGTTGAAAGATAAAAATAGATCTGGAACCACACTCTCTCACTGGAAATTATTTTTTTTATTTTGCCACTCTTCTTCAGGATTTCCAAAGATGTATGGTTCTATGGGATGAGCCTCTCCACACTTATTGTGTTAGTCTTTAGATAGCAGATGTCCAGTCTTTCACGGTGGCTGTACTCACAGCCTTCCCAGCATGGCCAATAGTACTTACCATCTTCCTGTTCCTCACACATGACACTTCCTTATACTCAGTATATTCTCTCTTTTCTCATCTTTAGGCTTCCCTAGTTTTCTTCAATTATCAGCTCAAATCACATCATCTTCAAGAGGCCTTTCCAGCCCATCTGACTACTGGTATCTTCTCTCCTATTCACAGTATACACATCTTCAAAGTATATACATAGGTGTCTCCCCTATTAGAATGTGACCTCTTTGAGGTCTGGGAGCATGTTTTTTACTTTTCTTATATCCGCAGCACTTTAGCATAGTTCATGGCAGGTAAAAAGGGTTTAATAAATGTTTACTGACTGACAGACTGACTGACAGAATGTGCTGGAGGCCATGTCCCACTGACATAACGCTTAAGACCCCAGATTCACTTCCACTCCAGGACTGGGCAACAGAGGTGGACTTTTAGTAGATTCATTTTGCCATTGTCAACACATTTTACTTATTCAGTTTCTATTCCCTTGACTACCAACTAGTGTGGAGTTGCAATGCTCTTATCATTTTTTGTTTTTTTCCAACACTTTCCTCATCTTTTCCAGTGCTGTATGACAATGATTTTTCTTAATTAAAGAGAGCAAACCAGTTGATTTTGTCTTAACTTTTGAACTATTTTCATAGCACCTATGGAGCTCAACAAGATGTTCTAGTACTAGTATGTCACAAAACCAGAGCTTGGAATCATTGGTCTAAATGTTTATGTTCCAAGACAGATTATCCAATAATAAGCAGGCTACCACACTTCATCCTACTTCAGGGGATTTACTCAGCTGCAAGAAAAAAGATATTTGGAATGCTAGTAATTGGTAGTGGGAGGTTGGTTCATCTGTAACAGCACACAGAACATGGCAAAACCCAGAATCTGGTGGAATATAAAAGACTGATGTTTACAAATCTACTCTAAGCAAACCTTGCCACAAGTTCCCAAAAGTTCAATTTCAAGAAGAAAGAAAGCAATCTGTCTTTTAGTTACATTGGGTGGTTCCACATAATTCATGGAGATCTTGTCTGAAATCATGTTGAGTACAAATCCCTTCCACATTTTAAAAAATAACTATGAATTTATTTCATGTTTTTGAAAGCTGAGGTATACATCTTACTTACCTGTAAAGTATTCCTTGAAGATTTGACTGTCTTGAGCAAAAAGTGGAAGTTATGACCTTTAGTGTTTTCTGAGGGATCTGCTGTATTAAGGTATCTGATAACTAAGGAATCATCAAAAACAAGCCAGTAGGTGGGCTAAGAGAATGGGTAATAACTAGTAGAAATGTTTTTAGCATAAAGACTCTGTTTTCAGATTTAGTTGATTATACTACTTATAAGTAATTTTAATTAGTGAATTGAAAACAGTGTCTGAAAGCTTCCAGATGCTACTAAAAAAATTGGAGGCAGAGAAAACAACAAATAACAATGAAACATGATTTTAGAGAATTGGGCTCATTAGGTGATTAGGCCAACAGATGGCAAACATAGTTCAAGACAAAAAAAATGTAAAAATAATTGAGCTGGTAGGAAGTAACTAGTGTGGTAGGTACTTATAAATGGGAATCCCATCCAATGAATAGAGATTGGAAGGGAAGTATTGCAGGAAGAAATTCTCTGAAAAGTGCCTAATTATATATGAGAATGCATAGATCAAGCCAAAGAGAATGGTGAATCAGGAGACCTGTGTGCCTTAGATAATGCTGATAAACTGGAGGGAAAGATAACAAAAAGGATAAAACTATTAATCAGTGGACTTCTGGCTGCTTTAGTTGTCTGTATTATTTGTAATAACCATTGAGATGCTATCAGTCAATCAATGGGAATTGTCATCTTAATGACTCAGGGTGTGCCCTGTGGTACTTCATAGAAGGTAAAAATGGAAAGCCTAGTGAAAGAAAGTTCTTGGCCAAGCAGAGATGGTCACAGTAATGAGATATACTGCCACCTTGTAATTCCTTATGGAACCGTGTAATTCCAATGCATGAGTATTTGGGATGGTAAAAACCTCAAAATCTTGGTTAGCTTTTGTTTGTGTCTGTCCCAAACTAATTGAGTTTTGCTTAGAATGAGACTATTTCTCAAAATAGAAGAATCAGTAAAGAATGATACCGGATTCATAAGGAAATATTGTCAATTTCTCTTCTCCCAATGGATCTGTCTGAAGATCATAATGTGTGCCTGCTCCTTTAAGAGACAAATAAACCATACTTGAGATGTGGCAGGGATTTTATACTTAGACTTATAATAGAAGTCAGCAACTAGCAGCTCCTAAATTGAAAGTGATTCTTGGTCAAAATAAATGAGGGAGTTTATATTCATGTCAGTATTATCTATTATAATACATCAACTTGTATAATCTAAATAATATCACCATCTAAACCAGTCTAAATTAGGTTGATGTACAAAGTATCTCTGGCATATCACACATACACATATGCACACACAAACACACACACACACACACAACTCTTCAGAAAGTTACATTCTAAGAATATAACACAGAGGAGCTTCTCTCTCTTAAGAGGTTACCAACCCCCAACTCAAACGGATTATAATGGATTATATGGGTTTTTATGAAGAATGGGAAGATTGAAGAGAGGAGAGTAGTATTTAGAAAGATAGACTCAGTGTTTTCCATATAATATGAACATTCTTGATAAATATTTATTGAATGGAATGCTGAGAGCAAAGAACTAGTAGTCATACTATTTTCATAGGTTTTCTATATCCTACCCTTTCCATTTTTCCGTGATTATCAGGGTTTTCTCAGTATTCATGACCTTTAGAATATTTTAAACAGAAATATGTGTAGTATTTTATTAGAAGCTTTTTTTCTTAATCTATTGGTAGAATCATGTTTCTTATTGTTTTTGTTATTAATATGGTCTATTATGTTTATCATTTTCCTAATATTGATCTAAACCTACATTTGTGCTATAAATCCAACCTGGATATAGTCTATAATCTTTCTTAATATGTTACTGTGATCAATTTGCTAGTATTTTATTCAAAATTTTTACATTGCATAATTTTCTAGGTGTAAAATTATTTGATTCAGATAGGTCTTTGAATTTCCATTCTATATTGGTTATTTCTTACAATGGAGCTCAAATCCCTATCTTTTGTGCACAATCAGCCAGTCAACAAACATTTAATCACTTGTTTACTATGCACCAGACATAGTTCAATATTTAGGCAGTATATTCCATGTGGAATATAGTTGAAGACTAGAAGAGACTTGAAAGGCACCTAGGTGGCTCAATAGTTAGAACACTCACCCTTGAGGCAGGAACACCTGAGTTCACTAGTCACTAGTTACTAGCTGTGTGACCCTGGGCAAGTCACTTAACCTCTGTTTGCCTTAATCCACTGGAGAAGGAAATGGCGAACCACTCCAGTATCTTTGCCAAGAAAACCCCATATGAGGGTCACAAAAAGTCAGACACAACAAACATTTGAACAAGAACAAGAGTAGACTTGAACTTCTTTGTTTGAAAACAAGAAGGTGTTTGCCAGGGAGCCTCTTGGTTCTTATGGAAGGGAGAAGTAATAAAAATTTAAATGAGGCAAGTCCACTTTCATATATGTTCAGATGGAGTGAAAAAATGGCCCTTTGCAGTTGGGGGAATTGTGTTTCTAGTACAATATTGACTTACTGAAATACTAGTAATAATGTTTTAGTATAAAATTATTTTCTATGAAATCTATAATTTTTAGCAGTGTGATGTTTAAATATTACCTTGTGGTTAACATCTTTTTGCATTTCTGAAATTATACCATAAGCCTTTGGGAAAACATGGTTTCACTTTTTTAAAATGTCATTTAAATATAGCTTCTACATGAATGTATCTGTTTTATAGATTGAAGTAATCCTGCACAGTAACATATTACTAATTTAAACAGATCTGTATGCAGGACAATTCAATCTATGGGAATCAGTGAAAATTCTGAATTATGAAATGTTTTAAAAGAAATGGTTTTAGATTTTTCAAGTGTACATCATGGCAAGGGCAGAACTGTGTTGACAAGTAGAAGTCTTTAGGTTATTTGCTAATGGAAGCATTAAACATACATAAGGAAAATATAATTAGCACATCAATAGCTTGTGTATATATTTGTTTGCTTCTAAAAATACTTTAGTACATTAAGAAACAGGCTATTCTCCTAAGTAGTTTTGGTTTTGATTTGTTTTTTCTTTCAACATTTTTCTGTAATCAGATTGTCAAAAGTTATAATTATTATTTAGATTACAAATTTAAATTATTTAATTACAAAATTTTGTAAGTGATAAGTAAGCAAGCAGATAATTACACTTTAGGCTATCCCTCTCCCAGTTTTCTGACCATGTCCCTTATCTCACTCCTCAGAAAGTTTCAGTGCCTCCCTATTTCTTCAAGAGTAAAATACAAAAACCTTTGTCTGACATTCAAAGCCCTTCAGGCTCCATACTAGCTTTCCAGACTGCTTCCACATTACTGTGTCGCACAAGGTTTCAGTCAAAATAGCCTATTTGGTTTTTGTGCTTCTAGACAGGCCTACAACACTAGATATTTGAAATTTGCTCATTTATATACATGTTGCTTCACCAGAGAAGAATGGAAGTTCCTTGAGGGTGGGAACCATTTTGGTTGTTTCTGTATGTGTAACAAATAGAAGAGTTCCTGCCACATGCTAATTACTTAAGAAACAACTTGAATTGAATTGAATAAAATTTAATGTATTAGTGAAGTCTGAGTTGGAAGTCTGCTTGTCCAATTTGTGCCATAGAGATGTTAGTCATTAATACCACTTCTTGTTTGCTCATCAATGATTTACCTGGAAAGCTTTTTTAGAATAAAACATTGGCTTGACAAAAACAAAAAGAAAAAAAAGCCATCATGAACTACAAACCATTAGGTTTTGTGTGAATCATATGAATTTGAAATCTAGGAGAAGTTATAGTGTTGTTGTTTTTTAAAAGAAAGAGTTCAATGTATTAATCATGCTTCGCTCTTTTCTGGCAGGTAATGGGAGGGAGACGAATAGGCTTGAGGTTTACGTGTGCGTGTCATTCCTAAAATCAAAAAATATGTTCTTTTAAAAGTGCCAGCTGTTACTTTCAGCTACTCTAACCATACTGGGATGCCACCCAGAGCCATAGCATGATCTGGAATGGTTGAAGGCCTCATGGCATCTTTTTTGATGGAACTAGACCAAGTCATTATGAATCTTGTCACACTGCACATCGTATGACAGCTCTTCACAAATACCTTAGCCTCCTTGTTAATAATGCACAGCAGAGGTAATAATTACTTAGAGACATTCCTGCAAGTCATTTGAATTATAGGGTTGTGATTCTGAGAAGAAAATTCTACCATTTTTCTGGGCCCCACAGTCAGTGATAAATTTCTGATGGGCTATCACAGGCACTGTAGTTTTTCTGTATTATTTGTACAAATCTGAGATTTCTGCTAGAACCCCATATGTCCCCCCTCCCCTTAAATTCCCAAGTTACACACATTGGCTTTACTTAAGGGAAGGTGATCAGCACTGTCATTTTTTCAAAAAAGCAATTTTAAATACATTACAGAGAGGGTGAAAGGACTCAGTTGAGAAAAGGACTGTCAGGATTTTAATAACAAATCTACCATAAAAATGTTCACCAACTTCCATGGAAAGGTACAACACTCAGCAAATCAGTGAGTTCATTTCTTCCCTCTTTGTGTACTGGAATGGGAATAGCTGATTTCTTTTTTTTTTTTTTTACATTCTCAAGCAAGTTTAGTAACTATATTTTTATTTCTACTATCATGAAAATTAATGCAGTTCTATACATAAGGGATGATAGTGATTAGATATTCAATCCAACAACCATTTATTAAGTGTCTATTATGGGCCCAACACTATGCAAGGCATTAGGGTTAAAAAGACAAAAATGAAACTGTTTCAGTAGAATGTATGATACTGTATGTACTGAATGTATGTACTGAAACAGTAGAATATATGATAAATAAATGACTCGAAGTGGGTTGGGGGAAATGTACCTGACACACTTTTAGGTTTAATCTGCATTACTAACATATCACTTTCTTAAGTCTAGACAATCAACACAACAATAAATCAAGTTCTGGTCTGTAGCTTTTGACAATTTCCAAGGTGTAAATGTTCAAAATGCCTGCCACATAGTAGGTGCTTTATTGCCTGACACTGAACATTTAATAATCAGCTTTCTAGAGTCAGTAGAAGCTGACTCCAGCATGCCCCAACCCTGACCTCAGGGAGATTTCAGTCATTGAGAGGAAACAACATATATACAGAGAGGAGGAACTAGCCACTTAGTGAAAATCAAGAAAGGCCTTTTCTAGATGACATTTCAACTGAGCCTTAAAGGGGACTAGGGATTTCGAGAAGCCAAGGAGAGAGGGAGAGCATTTTAAGCATGGGCAACACAGCTGGAACAAAGCTCAGAGATATTTGCTGCAGGAAAGACTATGTAGATGTGTTGAGAAATGAAAATACAACTCTAGCATTTTTGTCCTCTTCACCCCTGTCAATCTCAAGAAAGCTTTTCAAGCCTTTGTAGTTGAACCCAGCCTGTCAATTCTACCTTTATAACATCTTTCTCATAATCCCTTTTCTCTCCTCTGAGAGTGTAGGCTCTCATCACCTCATTCTGGGGCTATTACAACAGCCTGCTGGTGAGTCTTCCTGGTGCAAACATCTCTCTTCTTCAGTCCATTTTCCCTTAACTGTTAAATTAATCTTTTAAAGACATGTCACTGGACAGCTAGGTGGCACAGTGGGTAGAGTGCCAGTCCTGGGGTCAGGAAGACTCATTTTCCTGAATTCAAATACGGCTTCAGACACCTACTAATTGCCTCAATTCCCTCATCTGTAAAATGAGCCAGAGAAGGAAATGGCAAACCACTCCAGTATTTCTTGCCAAGAAAACCCCAAATGGGATCATAATGAGTTAGACATGACTGACATTTGCTTACTTACTATTCCCCAAATAATTCCACCTCCTGACTTCAGGCATTTTAGATGGCTATCCCCCAAGCTTGGAATGCTCTCCTTTCTCATCTCCATGTCCTTGATTCTCTGGCTTACTTCAAGCCTCAGCTAAAATCCTACCTTCTATAGGAAGCCTTTTTTGATTTCCTTTAATTCAGTGCATTTCCTCTCATGATTATTTCCAATGTATTGTGTGTGTATGTGTGTGTGTGTGTGTAATTTGTAATTTGTACATAGTTGTTTTCATGTTGTCATCCCCCAGTAGATTGAGAACTCCTGGAGAGCAGGGATGGTCTTTTGACTTTCTTGTGTCCTCTGCATTTAGTGTGGTGGCTGGAAAATAGTAGGTCCTTAGTAAATCTTTGTTAAATTGACTAGACTCTTCCTAACTCCAAGAATAGCTCTTTAATTGTGCTACACCACAACTCCTCTCAGACAGCTAACATTGTGACAGAAATGACAACATCCAATATGTTTTCAATATTTTGAGGATCTATGACCTGATCCATAGTGGCACCCCTTTCACCCATTCAGATCCCTACTCCTTGCCTTCGTCAGACAGTCTTCGTGAGCTGCTGAAGCTGAAAAAAATTCATCACCAGATCAATCAGGTGACAAGGCTCTCCAAATTTAGCTTGGTAGGTCCTTGGAAGACCTTGGCTGTTCAGACTGTATTTGAAGACTTGGTAGAACCTGCTAAAGTTTCCAAAGTTTATGCTCTATTAGCATAGTTTGTGAGAACCCAAGGTCACTTCCACAACAGTAATACTTTAGTGAATTCCAAGCCTTACATTAGACAGCGTGGATACAAAGGTAAAAATGAAATAGTCCCTGCTATCATTATTCTTACATGGGTGGGGAGGGGAGGGGAAATAATAGTGTATACAAGATAAGTAGATGAAAGATAAGTTGAAGAGAGAATGAACATTAACAATGGGGGAATCAGGGAAGGCTTTATAGCAGAAATGGCACATTAGTTGAACAGAAGAACAGAAAATCCAATGTATTAACAAAAGATTAAGGAGGCTTTAAGTGTATATATTAATGTTTTTCCATTTTGATTTTGCTTTCTCTGTGTGTCTTCCTATTTTGTGTCAAGGTCAACTAGAATTTTAAAATAAAATAATGTTATCCAAGAGATCCATGACTGGAACAGCAAATTTTATTAATGGTTAAAAATTACTCAGATTATGACATCTTTGAAAGGTAGCACTCCCATGTATCATTTAATTTTCAATAATTATGGATATGAGTATGTCCCAGAACACAGGTATATTCATGGAGGCTATTTACTAAGGTACAGTGATGTTTTAATTTGCATTAGGCAAATTGGTAGGTCCCATTAGGTAGATCCCATGTTGATTAAATATGGATCCTTAAAATATTGAAGAAACATTAGGTGTAGTCATTTCTCTCACTTTCCTAGATGGCTAATATGCATTCTTACATAATATTGGAGGTTGGTCAAATGACTTATAAGGTTCAGCTCTAAGATTCAAAGTTTCCTACTCACCACTAACATACTAATATCAATAAATATTTGTTAATTCCTGGATTCTTAATCTTTCAGTCTCAAAATAGTGTCTTGTCAGGCTCAAATGTCAGACCCATGGCTATCTCAGAAAGGCTTTATTTTATCACATACTAGAAGACTGAGCTCAACCAGTTGGGTAGCACCAAGTATAGCCATGGCACATGAGACCCAAAGGGTGTATGTTAGGGAAAACACTGAAACCACTAGGACAAGCTAATCAGAGGTTGATTTCATTAGGGAACACACACAATAATTCACCCATGAGAAAGTTTCCTGGGAAGCCCAAAATGTGACTGTGCTTTTGCCCAAACCTCTGACAAACCACAAAATCTAATCCACCTTCCAAAGGCAATTGAAAAGACAAAGATTCCCGTCCATAGTGACCAGCTTCACATTAACAGGAAGGAAACTGCTGCTCCTCTGAAATTCCCTCCCCATAACATTTTTTTTTTTGGCTAGGCAATGGGGTTAAGTGACTTGCTCATGGTCACACAACTAGTAAGTATTATGTGTCTGAGGCCAGATTTAAACTCAGATCCTCCTGAATCCAGGGCCAGTGCTCTATCCACTGTGCCACCTAGCTGCCCCTCCCATAATAATTCTTAATTATTTTCTAGTTTCTACTTCATTTTTTTTAGGTAATTGGGGTTAAGTGACTTCCCCAGGGTCCCACAGCTAGTAAGTGTCAAGTGTTTGGTCTGAGGCCGGATTTGAACTCTGTTCTAATTCATTTTCAATTTGGACTTCAGCAAATTGACTATTTTTCCCCATGACAAACTCTTACAAAAACTAAATTCTTAAATGTCCCTTTCAAAAGATCTGTAGACCTATCCTTCAGTATAGGCATTCTGTTTACTCCTGTGGTAGTAGACCATCCATGTCCTAGTCTTCATGAATTAATGTGAATAGAAAATTTAATTATCCACTAGTAAACTTTCTGGTTAGTGAGTCACCCCATACCTTGAGTATTCAGATGACAGACACAACTCAATTGATCTGTAGGGCTGCAAAAACAAAAATTGAATTTGTATTTTGAAAGAGCTTCCTTAGCAAATATAAAGTGAAATAGACAAGGTAGGGTGTCTAGAGCTTCAAATATGATGTTTAATAAAGATATATGGGATGTAAAATAATTCATGTAAGAGAAAGAAACTACACAAATACAAGACAAGGCAAAATGTTTTTGTGTATGTCAGAAAATTATCTGAGTTCAAGAACTTCTTGCTGTAAGCTAAGTATGAGCTAGCCATGTGTCATTGTAATTTCAAAAGTTAGTATGATATTAATGTACAAAAATAGATTAGCATATGTAAACCATTTGTCTCATGTATTCAACCTTGGTTAGACCTTTAAAAGAGTTCTATGTTCAGCTTGGAGTTCCACATGTGGAGGACTGGACTACAAATCAGGAAGCCTAGAATCTCCTCCCCAAACTGCCACTATCGTACTTTGTATTTTGGTCCAGCCCCTTAACCCCTCTGGGTCTGGGTTTTCCCCTGTCTAAAATAAGGGCGTTGGACTAGAATGATCTTCAGCTTGCCTTGCAGCTTTAAAATTCTATGCTTCAGAACAAAACTATGAGGGGAGCTTAAGGGTGGGGAAGGGGAGGAATGGAATAACAACTTTTTTTTTCTTCTTAATTAAGAAATTATGTTTTACATGTGGCAATAAACAATACACACAGATAATAGATTTGGAAGAACCTGGATGCATAAGGACATGAATTACTAAGAGAGGCTGTGGAATTATTCTCTATGGATGTTTTTTGAGGGTAGATTACTATCTTTCTTAAATGCTACCTTACCTGGAGGTAATAGAATGGACTAGATGACCTTTCAACAGTCTAACCAGTGCTCTGACTCTATTGTAGTCTGTCTCTCAATAAGCTCACTTTACACATTCTTTTTGATGTAAAAGTCATACATCAATTTTATTTGGTGCCAACATAGTTTTTTTTTTAATTTAATGGGGTATCATTAACCTATGTAAATTGTGTGCCTTGCACATAGTAGGGGCTTAATAAGTGTTTGTTGAATTGAATCACTAAATGAATGTTGACCACTGAAAATCATAAAACATTAGAGCTGAAAAAGCTAAGATTCTGTTCAGAAAAATGATGGATTGACTGTCTATATTTGATAAACTATCTGAGAAACTGAAAAGTATAATCTCTGAAATGCTTTAAAGCTTGATTAATTATGTAAATCCAATCTATATATGAAGCCAAAGTGATTTTTAAAAAATAGTCCATAAACTGTCTCATCTATATGCCCAGCACATGAATTTTATTTTAAAATATTATTAATGCCTTATGTTTTCCACAAAATCATTTCCCTCTAGCACTAGCCTCAATTTTTTTGCAAAAAAGAAAAACATTTCAGCAAGACTAATAAACACAAGACCATTTTTGACATAATCATATTCTACATTTCCCTAGTCTGCCACCTCTCTACTGAAAGGATAATGGTATGTTTCATAATCAGTTCTACAGGATCAAGACTGATCATTACAATTAATCAGAGTTTGCATTTTAGTGTTGTTTTCATTCACATTGTTATGGTCATTGTATATGTTGTTCTCCAAGATTTACTTAATCGATTCAGCATCAGTTCATACTGGTCTTCCCAAGTTTCTGTGAATTCCTCACATTCATTTTTTCTTAAGGCATAATAACATTCCATTACACTCACATACCCCAATTGGTCAAATCACATCCCAGTTGGTGAGTACCCAACTTGTTGCCAGTGTTTTATTACCATGAAGATAAGTTGCTATGAATACTTTGGTGTCCGCACGTCTTTTGTTTCTTTCATTGACTTCCTTTGGATATATTCCCTATGGTGGAATTTCTGGATTACAGTGTATGAACATTTTAGTAACTCTTCTCATATAATTCCAAATTGTTTCTTCCAACTTTGTCCAACCAGGATGGTTGGTAAGCTAGGGTACCTGACTACTTACAACTACTCCAACATTGACTATTTCTGTTTCATCTTTGCTAATTTAAGAGACAACACACTACTTTTACCATGGAAAAATTCTCATGTATATTATATGTGTACATCTTAGCCCCTCTTCAGAGTAAATTCTATCAAAGTTGTTTATTCTTAGACTTGTATTTCCATATCTGGATAGCTCTGCCTTATGGTTATCATTTCTACTACTAGTATTATTACTCTATTACTATGATGATAATCATAGATGATCTATGCCAAGAATGGGCCCTTGGGATTTGGCATTCTCTGGTCCTGAAGCTGCTGAGGGATGCTCAAAGCGTGGTCCTTGGCCTCCTTTCTTTTGGCCTGCTCTGGGGGAAAGGAATAAGAGACTGAAGACTCACCTTTGGTCTTGAACTTGAATTTTATCTTTATCTTGGTTTTGGCCCTGGCACTCTGGCCTTCTGGCCTTTTGGCAGAAAGGAGGTTGAAGATGCATCCTTTTCTGGGCTCCAGGCTTACCTGCCCCCTCTTCCCCAGAAGGAAGCAGGTTCCAGGCAGTTCTTTCTTGACCTGGATTCCTGGCTCTTTATCATTTGAGCTGCTTAAGCGGACAGAATCTTTTACCAGGGCCCCTTTTGGAGCTTTCACAATGTCCCTGGGAACAAGGGAGTGAGAAGAGAGGTTCCTCATCCTGGCCCTATGATCTGTGGAACTATGCAGGGAGGCAAAGAGCCTGACTTCCCTCTTTGGGCCCGTAGGCCCACCCCTGAGTGAGAAAAGAACCGTGTGCTGGGGAGATGTTTGCTGGATCTGAGATCTAGCCTATAAACGACCCTGGCCCTGGAGCCTGCATATCAAGGGACGAGGCTTGACACTGGGTCCCTTCTTGATTTTTTTACTTGGCCCCTATATGCCAAGGGAGTAAAAGCCTTTGGTTTTTAACTTGATTTTGTTCTTGGGCTTCTGGCCTCTAGGTCCTTTGGAAACGTTCAAAGAGGCAGAACCTGGGGACTCAGGTCATCAAACTCTAGGGACAGTAGAGATCATGGCCAGCACTGAAAGAGAGGAGTAGGGAAAATATTGTAAGATGGTTTTAAACAGGAGAGAACACATGGTAAGGTTGAGGAACCATTCTCTCCCACCCGTGATATTCTCTCATCTAAATCAGATCTATCTGGAATGAAGAAAATCCTGTAAGATATCATTCCTTGCCCAATCTTGCCCCAGATCCTAGGACCATCAACCCCCTCTTCAATTTCTGTCTAGCCACCTTCTCTTCCTTAGGACCTTTATTTAAAAGTCTAGGGTGTGGAACACAGAATTTCTCTTAAAAGGTCTGGACATGTTCTCATGTTCAGTGGATTGGGGGAGAACAGTGATTGGAAATGAGTGGAATAGGAATTGGGAGACCCTATGGTGAGTGTAGTCACTGCTTGGAAGCCAACAGTTGAAGCTTATAGATATTCGCCTCCTCACTCCCTATAGTTCTCTAGTGTCGTCAGATATTTGGAAATCAGTTCATTCCTTACAATGCACAAGTGAAGAAGGCAACCATTTTTCTTGACCCTGCAGCTTGCAAAAGGCAAAGCCAAAAATCTTTTTTTTTAAAAAATCTTTTTGAAAAGAGTGTTGCCCCAATTTTACAAGTATTTGGAATAGATGTGATTGTAATCTACACATTATGAAGCACAAGCCAGGAAGCTACTAAAATGAAAGCAAAAGATTTTAGGCATGCCTCAGCATGCCTTCTCTCCCTGGCATATCCCTCTCATCCTGTGGCCATCTCCTCTCATTAGTAAATTCTCCCACAACTTTCATTTTGAGGAATGGCCCCAGCTAGCCATCCTTTATTTCTATCTTGTCTATGATTCTGAGGTCAGGATATTCGTACCAATCCCACACTCTTCAGCTCGCTTCTATGCATTGTCTTCCTCCATTAGGATGTAAGCTCCTTGAGGGCAGGGACTGTCTATATCATCATAGGTAGTCAACCCAATGCATTGGAGGCTTTCCTTGCTTTCTCTTGATATTATAAGGATAACCAGTACAGCAATCTGGCTGTCCATCTGTCATTAATGTCTTGCCCTAAAATTATATGTTAAATTTGTATAATGTTATATTTGTATATTTATTCACTCCATCTGTTGAAATCCTACACATCTTTTTAAGTGCAACTAAAATGTCATCTCTAAGTCAGTAATAGCCCTCACATAGAACTTTGCATCTCTCGCGCACTTAGGTTTTCTCTTGAATTATAGTAGTTAGCATAGTCTTTCTCTGATGCCTCTTTGTGATGTGAAGCTATAACTGACATGTTACAACCTGAGTTCTAATTGTCCTGTTCACAGAGAATAAGGAGGCAAAAGAGGATTTGAACTGAGGAGGCATAGAACAAAGATGACCAAGGAGCAATTATCAATGAAACTGATGAAATTATCATTGAAATTGATGAAATTGTGACTGTAAAGATAACTAAAAATGCATAGTAATCAAATGAATCCTTACATAAAATTTTATAAAATGTTATAGTGAACAAGGCACCCTGGAAGGTATTGAGGAATTAAAGATGAAAAGTGAAATAATCTTTACCCTCAAGGAACTTAAAATGAAATAGGGAGCTGTGGACTGACCCAGGTATTCAAATAACCATAGAAAAGGTAAGAAAATGATTAAATGCATAGGAAGGATCAAATAAAGTGGCATGACCTAGAAAGAAGTAGAAGAGATCAGAAGGTGCTCTGAAGGAGGTAGCATCTATGATGGACCTTGAAATAAAATTATTTCAATAGATAGAGTTAGAGGGAGTCTATTCCTGGGTGAGTAGATGTCATGTAAGGAGAGAACGAGAGCAAAAAAATTGCAATCAGTCCATTTAGCTGTAGAATATTCACTGGGGAGTGTTATTCACTGGGGGAGAAAAAGTAGGTTGAAGTCAGATTGTGTAATGCTTGGAAGACTACTCAGGAGATTTCGTTTTATTCAAAAATAGTAGGGAGCCACAGACAGTTTTTGAGGAGTGTAGCAAATAATAAAGCAGGTAAATTCGGAACATCTTTGAGAGACTGAAAGCAGGAAGACTTAAGTGACTAGTACATGAAGTTGAAACAAGAAGTAATGAGGGCTTGAACTAAGGTGGTAGGGATATAAATGGAGGGTGAGGGAACAGATATTGCAATAGGACATGATGACTGATAGAATGTGGAGGCTGAGGAAAATGATGGCAGTAAGGAAGACTTTGAGATTTCAAATCTAGGACAGCGAGAGGAGAAAAGTTAAGAAGAGGAAGAGAGATAATGAATTCTACTGTAGATATATTGAGCTTCAGTTGTCAATAAGGAATTCAGGTATAGCTTTCCAGGAGGCAGTTAGAAATGGAAATCCAAGTTAGAGGTCAGTGATAAAAGAAGTAGTCTTGAAACCAATCTGTATAGAGTTGATAACTGAAGCAATGGAAGTGGATGAAGTCAAGGGACAGGGTGTGGCCAGAGAACAGAAATCCAAGGATAGCGCTTTGTGGAAGGGGAAGGAGAGATTGACTGTGGTAGTTCAAGTATTGCTCAGAGGTAAGAAGAGAGAAATAGGACAGGGAAGTGTCAGGGAAGCCAAAGGACAGAACAGCATTACATATGAAGAACTTATCAATGGTAGCAAATGACACAGGAAGTTCAAGGCTGAATTTCACATCTTTGTTCTGCTTGCTAGAAGGTAGATTTCATGTTTATAAAAAAAAAAAGATGAATAATGTTGTGACATCAAGTTAATATCCAGAGTACAAATGTGGACAAGTCTTGTTGAAATTGTGCATACTCTTCCAAAATCAGGGGACAAGATATTAAGTCAGTAGTACTGGAAAAGCTCCATTCATGGATTCATTTCTCTCAAGAAAAAAGTTACAAGTGGAATTTGAGGTTCTTGGATATTTGGTGCAAAATTAAAATTAACTGTTTCTTGAAAATGACTTAAGGAAATACTTATTGAAGAAAAAAAATCAATCCATGTTTTTAAAATATTTTCAATTGTTACATATAAAAGACTATAACCTTTAATTTTACCTTTAGTTACTTATGTACCAAATAAGATAATCAGTGTTAAGGCCAAAGTGAACTGTCTATTCCAACCCTTTATTTTTAAGGAGTAAATTAAGGTGTAAGGAAGTTAAATTAAAGGATTTCCCTGATTTTGCATGCAGTTACTAATTGTCAGAGTATTAATATTTGGTTTCTTGGAAACCAAATTATATTTATTCAAATTTATGTGTGTTCACATGATACTAAAGCAACTATTTAGTTTAGCGAGGGAAAAATCAGATTATACTGTTAGCATGCAATAGACAGAATAATCAACTAGATGAATTTTTCACTATTAAATCAGTGGTTTTAATAATGTTGCAGACTTATCCTGTATATGAAAATTATTCAAATGTTATCAGCTTTCTATCATATTAAACATAAGCCAAAATTTTTCCAGAAAGATGCTAATCAGTAATAGTTGGTACGACTTGCTAATCCTATTTAACAATATAAATTACTGTGGTCAAAGGATTAGGGATGCACATTTTAGATTATTTGCTGAGACAATTCCCATTATTCAGCTTTATTAATAGGGGATAACTTAATAAATTGTGAAGTAGCGTGCTTTCCTTTTGCTCTCTCTTGCTAGTAAGAATCAAGGCACAGTGGAAAGGTCACACTGATCTTGGACTCAGAAAACTTGAGGTCAAATTCTGGCTCTGTCATTTACTAGCTGTGTAATAAGATCACAGGTTTTTAGAGCTGAAAGAGATTTGGTCTAACCTTCCCATTTTGCAGATGAGGAAATTGGGGTCCAGAATTTGTACATGAAGGAGCCAAGATTCAAGATCAGGTTTTCTGACTGAGACTCTAGCACTTTTTTTGCTCCTATATCGTTTTACCCCTCTGGACTTTGTTTTTCCAACTATAACATGAGAGGTTTCTACTTGATGACCTCCAAAATCCCATTCATCTCTAGGAAACTATAATTCTATGATATAATCCAATTTGAAGCACTTTCCCTTTAGATCCATTGCATATCTTTTATAAACGTGATCTTAGCTAGAGAAATCAAGATCAAGTGTCGTTGGGTTAATTTTAAGCAAGTAAGTCTAGGATAGGTCTGATATTGCTATTTACTCACAAAGACAGATGAATGGTTGTGACAAATCTAAAAAAAATATGTTTTGGTATATCTTAGTCTATGGTATGGTGTTTGCAGATTCAGTTTTAGTGAAGTGGGCTTAGTGAATTCAACTCCTCTTCTTTCCTCCACCCTCAATTTATTCCATTACAGCATTGTTTTAGCCATCTTTAATATGTTATTGGAAGAGGTTAAAAGGTCAATTTAGCAGCTGCAAAAAAATATATTTCTTTTAATTGTTTCACCGAACACTAAAGGGAAATAAAATATTTCAATGATATATAAAAAGAATATCAAAAGACTAGTTTGCTATAAAAGTATTTACATGTTAATATGATTTAATATTTTTTTCAAAGCAGTGAGTCTGCTTCATTGAGTCCTTTCCTACAATGAGTTTCAAGTCTGACAAAATTATTTCTTTTGATCTACTAGGATACCATATAATAAAAGAACAATAAAACACATGGCTTAATTACTATGGCTTCTCATAGAGTGTGAATTAATGAACACAGAATTATTATTTATTCTCTTCTCAGGCTCCTCCTTCTTCCACAGGACAACTATTATGACATTATTGTATTTTGTTAGTCACTTTGGACTTAACTCTTTTGAGGCCAGGCCTGTGTAGAGTAGTACATGTGACAATACCTACCCGTAACCCAAAAGGATGAGCTATTGAATTGGTCAATTGTTTCAGCTTTTGAGTTTCTCTAGCTCAGTTCTCCATGACTACCCTGACCTTTCCTTAGAATTCCCTAAAAGTTCAAACCTTCTTATTTTAATGAATATTCACTGTAAGTATAAAATCAAATTTTTAAGTGTTCTCTTTTTCGATTTCAACCTGAGCACTTTCGAATGCTTACAGAATAGCTACATTGCAAATAATAACTAGAGCCTCCACACACTGAAAAAAACCAATAAGTAAAACATTGGTCATACCACATGAGACCACATACCTCGATCACCAGAATTCTCTCCTTCTTCCTCTCTGCCTCCTCGTCTCCCTGGCTTCCTTCAAGTCCCAGATAAAATCCACTTTCTACAGGAAGCCTTTCTAGATCTCCCTTAATGCTAATACTTTCCTTCTGTTGATTTTCTCTAATTTATCTTGCATATGTTGTGTTTATACATAATTGCACATTGTCTCCCTCATTAGATGGTGAGCTTCTTGAGAGCAGGAACTATCTCTCTTTTGCCTTTCTTTGTATCCCTGAAACTTAGCATAGAGCCTGGCACATAGCAGAAGCTTAATAAATATTTACTGATTGACTTACTCACAAAATCAGTAAATTACTCCATTGGTAAACAAAGCTGATTATCACACTCAACAAACAGATTTATTGTTAACAGGTATTTCAATTTATTTTTATAATCCATTTGCAGATACAAAGTGCTGTGCAATATGAATTTAAGTGCCACACCAAAGAAAGTGTTTTTGTAGTCCATAACCATCGTTATTGACTGCCTGCTTAACTAGATTTTGAAAAGCATTCAAAGAAAAATATAACAAAGGTACTACCTACAAAGTATACATTTAGTATGATTTTATCACTCACCCACAAATCTATTCCCTTTGGTTCTTAAAACAGCCTATAAAAATAATATCCTTGATAAGATAGGCTACCAAGATAATGTTTCTTTAGATTTTTGATAAATGCAAAATCATAGGTCCTTCTTAACTTTAAAGTAGAAAATTGCCCTCTATATTAAATCTTGCTGCCATATTATTGTCAAAAATTGGCCATCAAAAATCTTTGTTGTAGGTGTCAACTGGACACGTGCTAGGCAAATGTCTTCATTTCATGAGATACTTATTAAAATGTACTTTAATTCACATCAATGATACAAACTAAGAGGATGACACATTCACTGAAGGGCTGAGAAAATAAAGATGGGCAAATTAAAAAACCAAGCAATAGGCCCCCACAAAAAATATTAAAATAAAAACTTTGACTCAGCCTGAAAAGGGAAGTGCCCTCCTTAACTGTCAATGCTCATTGCCATCAGAGGCATCATCGCTATTGCACTGGTCATTTTGGGCAAGGCTGGAGAAAATGGTGGTGACTAGTTCAATTTTTGATCTCTAAATCTGCTTTACATGGAATAGTTCCCTTCCTGTGACTAACTTTAGCATATGCATTGACTATTTGATTCATAGCAGAATTAGCAATTATACACAAGATTCTTTTAATCTTCAGTAAGAAAGCTTAAAGCTAAATATTGTGAACCAAAAAGCTTTCCTTAAAGAACTAAATGTTCTCAGTAAATGGCATTCATCTTGGTTTCCACATGTCAGAATCACAGAATCCACTTGGCTAAAAGTAAAAAGGAAACAACAATTAGATATATTGAATTCATTATAATTCTCTATGTGCCTATAATTAAAAGGCAAACACATTAATGCATTATGGGAACATGTCGACACTAGAAACACATCCTCTACCATATGGTTTTTAATCCTGTGTACAGCCAACCTTCTGAACACATAATTCTGAGTTTGCAAAGGGAGGGATGAAAAAAATAAGCACTTCTGGCTCTTTGAGGAAGGCTGGGAGTCAGGAAGACCCAAGTTCAAATCCAGCCTCAAATATTTATTAGCTGTATGACCATGGGCAAGTCACTTAACCTCTGCCTTAGTTTCTTCAGCTATAAAATGGGGATAGTAATAACACCTACTTACTAGGGTTATTTTGAGGAGCAAATGAGATATTTATAAAGCATTTTCACAGTACATGACACATAGTAGGTACTTAATAAATGCTTGTTTCCTTCCTTTGAGGAACTACAGGTTCTGGAACAATAAAATACATGCTTATTGGGGAATCAGAGATTTCCATCTTGTAAGGCATTCAGTGGGCAACATTAGGAAGTAAATTAAATATGGCTGGGAAAAGGATGTGAAGTAGGGGAAAATTTGAGCAGGATTTGTTCCTTTCTTGAGATAAATTTTGATAGCTTGCCAAACTGTGTTCTAAATTTTTTACAAACTCAGTTCAGGCCTCTCATACTTAGGTTAGTCTAGATGTTAGTGACCTGTGGTCCTTTGGATAAAGTTAGGTTCCCTAATCTAGATTCTTTGTAGGAATCAAGCGAATTACTGTTTGACATGCCATCAGCAAAGAAAGAGAGAAACTCCACAGGAAAAAATGTCTTTTTCACTGTATTGTTATCTGGTTTCTAACTCCTTTGTACCTCTCCCTTATTAACTGAATATAAAAATATAAAGCTGATACTGAATTTCAAAGATGTATCTCATCTCACAGAATTTTATTGCAATAAAGTTTCTGCATGGCAAACATCTTTAAAATTGCTTCCCAACTCTTCATGATTTCTATGGTAAAAAATAGGGGACCCTTTCACATAATTTATGTACATAGGGATAGGGATTGGATTTGTGTTTACATTGGTATAGGAAACTCCCAGAAGGCATGAATATAGGTTTCATTAAACCATCCAAACCAATTCTGCCTCACATAAATCCAATTCATGCTCAAGTCAAGACATTGTGATGTCATTGGCCTTCTTTGAAAACGACATAGGAAACTCCCAAGTGAGGAAACTCCCTCTATCAATGTTTGTCAGTACCTTCTCTCTAATTTATAGTCTTTGAGAGTTGCCTGAAGGACTGAGAAGTTAAGTTGCTTACCCAGGGTCACACAACCAATACTTGTCAGAGGTGAGATTTAGATTCTAGTGTTCCTACTCTGAGGCTAACACTCTCAGTTAATAAGTTATGATACCATGGGGTTTTGAACTTATGAAACATAGATTCTAGGGTTCTCAGAGTTTCTCTAGTCCAAGCAACATCAGAGACAAGAAACCAATGTATGCCCAGAAAATAAATAACAGAAAATGGCCTTTTATATTTGCACTTGTATATATTTCTAGTATAGTTCAGTTATTGACTTATTGAAAGTCCCTCCTTTCTTTGACATGTGTTTTGTTTGCTTTTGAGACTGGGTCTCCTTTATTTTGCCCAAGCTGACAGTACAGCCTCTACTGATGGGCCTGACTCCACTGATGATCAAGAAAGAAGCTTTGACCCTTTTTGTTTCTGACGTGGGCTGGTTTGCTGCTCCTTAGGCAGCCTGGGGACCCCTTACTCCTAGAGGCTCACCATATTGGCACTAGGCTTAATGCGGATACCTGATATGCTTTAGGCCTACTATATCTCAGAACTTCCAAACTCAAGCTATCCACCAGCCTCAGCCTCCCTTAGTGGTAGGGATTACAGATTTCTCCCACCACACTTAACTGACAAGTGTTTATTCAGCCTCATCTTGAATACCTCTAGTTAAAGTGAACTTATCACCTTCTAGTTCAGTTTATTCAATTTTTTGGACAGTACTACATTCTTAGGAATTTTCTTTGGCACATTGTGGTGAAACTTCTTCCTAGTAAATTCTACTCACTGGTCCTAGATCTGACCTCTGAGGTCAAATAGAACAAGTATAATCATTCTTCCATATGACAACCCTTCAAATAATTGACTACCGAGACCACTTATGAAAAGACAAATGTTATAATAATAATTTAATATTGCATTAACTTCATGATCCTTTTAATAATGTTAAAAAGCACTTTGGTAATAACCGAACCTACTCTTCCTGCTGCTGGAGAGGCCGAGGTTGGCAGATCATTTGAATGTAGGCTCTCTAAGCTACAACAAACTAGACAATCAAGTGTCTGCCCTAAGTCTTGGCACCAATACGGTGAGCCTCCAAGGAGAGATAAACTAGCTTGGACTGAAATGAGCAGGCCAAACTTACTGTGTGGATAAAGAGTAGGCTTAGCCTCCTGAGTTATCACTGCAGATCCAACTCAGGTGAAACAGGAAGCCCTAGTTTCATTCAGTTAATAATTGTTCTATACCGGAAGTGTACAAAAATGCAAATATTAAAAGTCATTTCCTGCTATTGTCATTGGTTGGAGGGTCAATGAATGATGCAAAGAATAATTTGAGGGTAGAACTTTCATATCTTTCTGTGATAACTAGCTAATGAATGAAATAGCTATAATAGGCAATAAATTGCATGTTTTACAATGTTTGATATTGAAAACTGGTAAGCATTTTAACTATTTTTACCACACAAGCTAGAGTACAAAAGCTATGTACTTAAGGTATGAAATAATCCTTATAATAAATTTGCCTAAATATCTGTACTAATAATATTTAGCAAAAATAATATGGAATATTATTATAATAACTTAATTTATGGCATTATAAACACCCCACCCCCAAAGATCTTTCAATGCTTACAAAAATGTCAGTGGATTACCAAACTTGGCACCTACCTACAACCTTGGAGTAGCAAGGCTCACAGTGTACAGTATGTTTATAGATCCAAATGCTATCACCAGCTTCCAGGTTTTCCAAAGGTTTTTTGCAAATTTCACACTAAAGAAAAACAAAGAAAACTTAAAATACAAAAGCTCTGATTGAATAAGAAAACCAATTTCTGTCTCCCATAAAGTGAGATATCAGAACCTATGTAGTCATTTGGAGTTCTTAGTTAGCTCATAGACAGGCAGGTATAAAGCAGAATTGGGCTACTACTTTGTTAGCCATAAAAACTGAAAAGAGTCACTTAAAATGAATGAATTGAGTTTACCAAAAAATACATTTATTAAACACCTACTATATGCAAGACACCTTGTTCAGTTATGGGTATACAAAAACAACAAAAGAAAGACAGTTTCTGCCTTCAAAGATCTTACAAGCTAATGTAAAATGTACCCATACATATAGGTAGGATGCAAAGTAGAGTTGATGAGAGTAAAGGAGAGGTTCAGACAAAGTTTTCTAGAAAAAATATATGAAAAGAATAATCACTTTTAGCTAGAGGAGAATCAGGGGAAGCTTCATGGAAAAAGCAGTGCCTGAGCAGGAACTTAGCTCTGCTGAAAGAAGAATTTCAACCAGTAGAAATGTGGAAGAAATACATTACAGACCTTCATCTCCTACTCAAATTCAGGAAATGGTAAAATCACAATGTGAAACAACGAGCAGTGTAGTTTGGCGACAATGTAGAGCAGACAAAAAGAAGGAGTGTGAAATTAAGCTAGAAAGATAGATTGAACTAGACTGCAGTAGGTCTTAAATGCCAGACTGAAAAGCTGCCATTTGTCTAATAATAGGCAATAGGAAACCAGAGCAGTGATATGGATAGAGTTATTGTTTAAGAAGATTATTTGGATGATTGTATGGAGAATGGTTTAGAAAGTAGAGGAACAAAGAGTAGGTAAGATACTATTGTAGTTGTCCA
The DNA here is from genome assembly GCF_900497805.2 of Vombatus ursinus. Lineage (NCBI taxonomy): Eukaryota > Metazoa > Chordata > Mammalia > Diprotodontia > Vombatidae > Vombatus > Vombatus ursinus. The sequence continues at coordinate 4,546,257 of NW_020954720.1, forward strand.
GGCAAGTGACAACTGCTTTAAGTTGGGTGATAGCAAAGTGAATGGAAATGCTAAGAGAAATTCAAGAGATATTTCTGACCCTAACAGCACAAGATATGACAACTGATTAGATGCGGGCATCAAAAATAACTTTGAGACCCAGCAATACCACTTCTATGTCTGTATCCCAAAGAGATCACAAAAATGGGAAAAGGACCCACATGAACAAAAAGATTTATAGCAGCTCTTTTTGTGGTGACAAAGAATTGAAAATTAAGGGGATGCCCATCAACTGGGGAATGGCTGAACAAGTTGTAGTATATGAATGTAATGGAACACCATTGTGCTATAAGAAATGATAAGCAGGTAGACTTCAGAAAAACCTGGAAAGACTTATATGAACTGATTCTGAGTGAAATAAGCAGAACCAGGAGAACATCGTATGCAGTAACAGCCACATTGTGTGATGACTGACTTTGATAGACTTAGCTCTTCTCAGCAATGCGAGGATCTAAGACAATTCCAAAAGACTCATGGTGGAAAATGTTATCCGCATCCAGAAAAAGAACCATGGACTCTGAATGCAGATGGAAGCATACTATTTGCTCTCCTTTTCTTTTGTTGTTTTGTTTTATTTCTTCTTTCTTGTGGTTTCTCACATTAGCTCTAATTCTTCTATGCATCATGACTAATGTGAAAATTTGCTTGATATGAATGTATAAGTAGAGCCTATATCAAATTATCTTGGGGAGGTGGGGGGAAAGAGGGGGGAGAAAATTTAAAACTCAAAATCTTATGAAAGTAAATGTTGAAAACTAAAAATAAATTATTTTTTTTAAATAGTAAAAAGTAAAGTAAAAAAAAGTAAAGACATGATCTCTTAAAAAAATAACTTTGGGATTTTAAGCCTGGGTGACTGGTAGGATGGTTGTGCTGTCAACACAAATAAGAAACTTGGGTAGAAGGGCAAGTTTGAGGGGGGAAATGAAAAGTTCATTTAAAACATGTTGAGTTTGAGGTACCAACAGGACATCCAGACAAAAAAGGTCCAATAGGTAGCTACACACATATTACTATAGCTCAGAGAAAGGATGGGGCTACCTATCTATCTACATCCATCTATATGTATCATGCCACCTAGATATATAGATTGATAAATAAAACCATAGGAAAAGGTGAAATCTCTAACACAGCAAGTACATAGAAAGAAGAGAAGAAAGTTAAGAACATGACCTAGAAAATACTCACATTTAGTGGATGGGAGAAGGAATACCAATCAGCAAAAAACAGGCAAGAATAGATAGGTAGAGTAAGAGAAGAATCAGGAAAATAAATGTCCTGGAAGAAAAATGAAGACAAGTATAAAAAAAAGATGATGTTACCAAGAGTATCAAATGCTATAAAAGGGTCAAGGAGGATGAAGACTGAGGAAAGGCTTTGGCAATTAAGAAGCAATTGGTGACTTTGGAGATTACTGACTTTTTAAAGTAGAGTGGTAGAGACCAAAGTCAGATTTCAGGAAACTGAGAAAAGAACAGATATTGAGAAAATGAAGACAGCAAATGTAGACTACCATTTCCAGAAGTTAAATAGTGAGGTAAGGTTAAAAATAAGACAGTAGCTTGGGGACAGTCAAGGGAAGATATCACTCCTTTTTTGTAACAGGGAAGATCTAAGCAGATTGGGGAGGTGGAAGAGAATAAAAGATTAAAGATGGAAAAGAGAAAGAGAGAGATGGAGGGTGAGGGAAAGAGGGAAAGAGAATGAAAAAGAGGGAAACAGAAGAAGAGGGACTGAGAGAGAAAATAGAATGGAAGAGTAAAAGAGAGAAAGATCGAGAAAGAAAAAAGGAGGGAGGGTCAGAGAAAAATGGAAAGAGGGAGGAAGAAAACAAAAGAAAGAAAAAGAACAGAAAGAGGGAGAGATGGGAGGAAATTAAAAAGGGAGGGAAAGGGAGAAGAGAATAGGGAAGGGAAGAGAGAGAGGACAGGGAAGAAAGTAGAGTGAATAAGAGGGAGGAGGAGAGAGGGGAGGAAGAAAGGAGAGAGAACTGGGAAAGAGAAGGAGGGAGGAATGAAGCCAGATCCTGGAGGAGTCAGGAGGCAATGAGATTAGGAGTATGGAAGCAGAGGTTAATCTTGCAAAAAGGAAGGTCGCTATTATCTGAGACTACAGGAATGAAAAAAAAAAACCATATTCAAGAACACAGAGAGATTCTACATTGTGGACGAGAGATAAGGGAGCTCACAAGAGATGGACTTAGTCTCGGTAAAGTAGTAAGTGAGAGAAGAGATTGGGGCTCAAGGAAAGAAGGAAAGGTTTGAAACAGCTGCTATAGGGAGAGTGGCAGCACAAATGAGATAATTTGTGCATGATACTTCCATATGGACAAGTACAGAGTAAATACTGTACCGGGGGAGCATTATTCCTTTCAATAAAATGTAACAATTCTGTGGGGAACTTTTCTAATTATACCAACTATATAGTCTTCACATTCCATTGTACAAACTGCCAGGGGGAAGCTTTTCCCTAATGTTAACATAATATCATGTATATATAGTATATCAATGTCTTTCATGTTTGGAAATGAGGCTGAGTCCAGTGCTATCCATTTATATGGATACATCTCAAAAGACTATTGGAAGACCAGCAGGCCTTTCTACACTATAAACATGTCAAGATCACCCCTTGATTTGTAGCCCTAGCTACTAAGTGTATGCTTTGTTGCTATCCATGGCTGTGTTTCTAAGCCACATGGTCTACCCAGCATCTTGGCTCCTACTCAGTTTCTCTAGTTCTGCTTGTTGTGGGAAGAGAAACTTATACGCCAGCCTTTGATTATGAGACATATCAAATTCCAGTGCATTAGGAGGTAATTAGTTGCCAGGTCATTGAAGACCACCCTTACATGGATGCCTTGAGTTAGGCAACTAATTATAATTAATTATGCTTTTGGAATCAGGCTGCTGGAAGAGGATCTTCTGTAATAATCTCCAAGTTAAGGATCCAGTGACTGTTTTTCCAAGAGCCTGATGACATTTTATGGTCAAACTGCTGAATATGAAATTTTGAATTTGTATGTAGTTCCTTTTCTATAGTTTTGTCACTTTTTAAATATCACAATTATTATGATTCATTAAAACTTTGGAGTCAATTTTATAAATTCAACTGTTGTACACTGACCACACTTCTACAGAATTGAAAAGAGCCAGGAACTGTCAAATGTCAAATACACATTATTAATTGTTTCCAAGGATATTGCAAAGCCAATACCTACAAATCTTTGAGAGCACCGAAGAGCACATTTAAACAATGTATTATTAATGAAGACAATAGCGGGGGTCTATGAAGCATTATTTCCTTTACATGTTTTTCAAAAAGCAATTATTTTTATGTTATATATTCAACCATACCATGCTTTATATCTCATAGTCATCCAGTCATCTATCAGGGCCCATTTTTTCATGTGCTCAGTTGCTGTTATGTTTCTTACCACATAAAATTGCATCCTCTAGACCCAATTTGTAGAAATCATATCCCTAGGCTCTAGGGCAGTTAATCCATTCAGCTTTGAAATTCCTGCCCAAGAACATGATGAGGAATTTCTCCTTAGTGAGGTGATGATGGGTAAATGAATGCCAACTGACCAACTCAGCCAGCCCTAGATCATTCCACTCTTTATACTCCATCCAGTCAACCACCTGGGTCATCTTGCCATCTGCTCTACCATTAAAGACCCATCTATCTTCTCTCCCCATGTTCAATTTCCTGCTCTAGCACAGTCCTCAAATCAATACTAACATTGCTTTCTGGAAAAGTCATGTCAACCAGCTGCCCAATGGATCAACTTGCTATCCCTGTGATGCATCAGAGCAAACTCTCCCTCCCTCAGCACTATTCATCTGTATGTGTTGTCTCTCTCCACCCACCCACTAGCCTTAGAATAGAAGTTCTGTGAAGACAGGGATTATTTCACTTTTGTATTGGTATTCCCATTGCTCATTTAATACAGCAATCACTTAACATGAGCTTTTTCATTCACTTCTTGATTATTTATTGCTATGTAAGCTCATATTCTAAAAAAAAAAAAAGAAAAAGAAAAAGCTCTTCTTACTTTGAAGCAAGTTGAATGACAGCAAATCTGTAACTCATCCAAGATCATCTTGGTTTTTGAGCCCAGGGGCTTTCGGCAATAGGTACACATATCCTTTTCAATGACAGACCTGTGCAAACATGAACAATTATATAAATGTGAGCATCTCCATCTCTTAAATGACAGGTTCATACAGTGCACTGACAGTCAACTTTAAAAAATATATGGCAATGATGTGATGAAATGTTAGCCATGTTATTTTGAGAAACTTTGCAGTCCAGAATTTGCCAATACGAATGCTCCAGACCACCTGCTACTATTATATTATCTCATTGACTTGCTAATTACTTGAAAATGATGGCAATGGAATAATATGAGGGAAAACCACAACTTAAGAATTCAGGAGTGTTGAAGAGGAACAGGAAACAAGAGGTTCACCTTTTGATAGTGACACCAGGAGAAATTGCATGATAGAGGCTAGTTTGGAGCAAATCAAATGGCTTCATACTACACGTAGTAACCTTATGAATCTTGTAACTCTCAAAATATGGAGCAAACCAAAAAGAGAAACATTTTCAAGACAATTTCGATTTAAACAAAAAGACTTGAAGTCCTTAAAAGGCCATTAAAGGAAAACCATGGTTATTTGGGGAAATTCCTAATTTTGAGGAATATAGCAGTGAGAGAAACAAGCACCTTTCAATATACTTCCCTTAATGCTAGATAAGAGTACCGGAATGGATGAACTGTTTTTCTGAATGTACATGGCAGGTATTAACTTTTTATGCACCCAGAGAGGTTACAATTCTTCTATGCATTCATCACACAGCCAGAATCTATATTAATTTTGTGTGTTTAGTTATGTATTTTTCTGGTTTTATGTATGCAGTCATCCCCCAATAGATTGCAAGCACTTAAAGATAGGGAAGTAGGATTATTATTTCTTTTATAATTCTCCATAGTACCTATGACACATAGTGAGTGAGCACTACTATTGTTTAATGATCAAAAGGCTGAAAACCCACATGGGGCATAGGTAAATAAAGAGAATCACCAAGCACTCTGTAGGATTAAGAGAAAGCTACTTAGTAGATTAACAGGAACACTCTCATGGGCAGAGGCTGTGTCCAGCCATGTCAATAATAGACATACCACCATGGAAAAGACATTAATTTGGGGATTTCTCCAATACCAATATCACACTAAAAACCAGGAGTCTTTAACACAGTCTTTGGAGCATAGTAATTACTTAATAAATGCTTGTTCATTGATTAAATGATTGATTGCTCCTTCTGTCATGCCAGCAAGGGAGAGAATAGGGATGAGGATAGAACCTGACCTGTTATTTCATTGGTATGGAGATTCCTAGATGAAGAAACTCCCTCTACTAATGAATAGTAGCACCTTCCCTACAATTTACATTCTTAGATATTTTGTTACAGTACTGAGAAGTTAAATGACTTGCCTAGAGTCACATAGCCAGTATGTGCCAGAGGCAGGATTCAAACCCAAGTATTCCAAGTATGGAAGCCAGTTCTCTATCCTACCCTGCCTCTCAGGACAGAGAGGATGATGACATTAATTTGTTCAAATGGTAACACCATGAGAGAAGGTGATTTTTAGCAATAGGGCAGTATTGGATTTGTGAAGACAACGAGAAAGGGAAATATGTGTAGTACATGCTGAAGATTAATTGGTCCTTGGCCATCCTTGCCAAAAGTTTCTGATCCCTATGTAGGCCAAAAATCTTCAGTGAAAAAAATATAGTCAGAAGTTAAAGGCCCCTTACCACCTTCTTCTAATTTGCCTTTCTAGAAGACTTATATACTCTTCTTCACATACTCTGTGCTTTTACCTAACTGGACTATTAGCAATCCATTAGACTGTGAATTCCTTCAGAACAATAACTTTTTCCCCTCATACTAGGCACTTAATAAATGTTAGTTGATTGGCTCACTGACTGCTTTTGAATCGCCATGACACACACGTATATAATTTAGTATAATACATGCTTACCTATCAGAGGTTGAATAAACTGTTTGTATATATTTTCCAGTGACACTTTCTTCATAGCCGTCCTTTGGGTATTTGCTATAAAAAATATGATACAGATCTATGAAACATGTTCATCCTTCAAGGTGTCCTGCAATATTGAAAGTACATGAAACTCCAGTATTGGTCTGTGCATCTATATTCCCTCTCTCTCTCTCTCTCTCTCTCTCTCTCTCTCTCTCTCTCTCTGAGGGAGGGACCAAGAGAGAGGCAGAGAGACAGAGACAGAGAGAGAGAAAGTGACAGAGACACAGAGAAATAGAGAGACAGAGTGGTAAAGAGACAAGGATGAAGAGAGAAACTACACATAGAATCAAGAATCGACTTGGTGTTCAAAAGCCAAGTTACAAAACAATATTTGTGTTTTGGGGCCTTTTTTGCCCAACACCTAAGGAAAAAAATTAAAATGGTTACAAAATTAGATAATGAATCATGTTTGGAATCTTTTCGTACTTTTAAAAAATGTATTGCTATATCAAGGTGATCTTTTAATTATTTGTTTTTCTTTGTATCCCAAGCACTTAGAATAATGACTGGCATGTAGTAACTACTTAGTAAATGGTTGTTGCCTGACTGTTGAACATCCATCTACATTGGAGATGAGTGAAATTTGAAATATTCTGCCCAGTCATGTTATAATAAGATCACTGGGCTTTGAGTCAGGATACCTGCGATTCAATCCCAGCTTTGATATTTACTAGTTGTGTAACCATGGGCAAATCATCCAGCCTCTATGAACTTCATTTTCCTTGTCCCTAAATATTTAGACTACTTACTTCACAGGGTTGTTGCGAGGAATTTTTTTTTTTTTTTTTTTTTGTGAATCTTAAGCTCTGAATAAGTGTAAGTTGTAATTATAATTACTTCCCAAATACCCAGTTTCCTCAGGAAGATTAGATTCCAGAAACTTAATGGTTTCATTCTTATTCAGTGACACCTTTACAGTATTTGTTAGTTCAGTGACCCTAAAGCCTCAGTGCAGTTTTAAGCTTTGGTAGTATTGGATAGTATTTCCCTCTTTGCCACCAACCAGACTTCCATGGAAAGGCTATTAGAAACTTATGGGAATTTGTTACCTCTTTCCCCTTAACCCAGGCTAAAACAGAGGATTCAAGATAATTTTGGATAAATTCATGAGTGACAATTATAATAGAATACTAGCATCATAGTCCTTTAGAAACAGGTCATTCCCCCTCCTCCCTCATCACAGATCTAGTAGAAGCAAAACTGTTGCTGAAGCCAAGTTCTTTCTTCCCAATCCTATGCTTTTTCTACTGTATTGTACTATAAAATTTGAAGAAGTGTGAAGTGTGTCTGTAACTTGTTGAAATGGACTTAATGAAGGGCAAACTGCTGCTTCATGAAACTTCCTTAAGTTTAACTTTCAGAACTTTTTGGGGGGCAAGCATGGGGAAGTGTGTGGAATTTGGATCTTTTCTTTTTTTCCAATATGTTCTTTTCCAGATGGTCATGACTGTATTTATAAAATGAAAGATTCGCTATCATCAATACGGACACCAGACTGACATCATTCAAGTGCTAATAGAGCTGATGCTTTTTTTTTTCAATTATCTGCGTATAATTGTCCTACGACTCCTGAATCCTAAATAAAAGTGTTTTTTTTTTTACTTAACTCGAACTTAATATTGTTTGACACGGAATTTCATAAGAAATGCTTTTAAATCAATACTGTGAGAGACTATTAGAATGGAGTTTCTATGTGAGATTATTGTATGATTAAATAGAAAATGCCAAAATGATGTTTTTATTCTCTTTGCTGCCATTTGACCTTTTGCTTGCTTTTCATGGTTACTTTAGATCTGTTTAATTGCTCTTTAATCTTACACATTTAGCTACTTATTATTTTGAAATTAACAGTGGAATTTTTTATCTTTTCAATTAAAGGTAGCTGGAGTCACTCAGGTGACTATTCAGGTGAGCTTGTTTTATACATATGTGGGTGTGTGTGTATATATATATATATATACATATATACACACACATATATGTATATTCATACATGTATACATAAATATGTGTGTGCATATATATATACACATAAATGTGCATGTGTGTTATGTGTGTATATGTGTGTGTAAACATATATACATAATAGTCATATATGAAAAAAGTGTTGACTAGAAAAGCTTCCTGTGGCACACTTCACTGACCTTTGGCCCTCCTGGGAATTACTCTAGATCATCCTTATAGCATAGTCTTTCTTGTGATCCACAGCCAAGAGGCAAAAAAAGAGGCTCTTCTCTTTGGAATTGTTTTTAAATAGCAGGCTATAATCAATATGTGTACTACATATGTCTCTTCCATTTGTCATCTCATTACATCATCCAGTAATCTCTGGAGCTCTAATGGGGAAACTGTCGGAAGCAGTTCCTGTTGCACCCAACACAGCAGGCAATTAATAGCATCTGGAAACTCCTAATCTAAGTGTAATTATTCTTAGAGGGATACTTGGTGACTTCAGAATTTCAAAAGTGTATTATACTACAAATAAATATGTGAAAATTATGTGAGAACTTTCAAATGGCGACCTTATCCCATACAGGTATATACACAAATGATGAGTGTGCATGTGTGTGCATGTGTGTACATGTGTGTATATATGCATCCATATATACATATACATACATACATACACACAGATTTAAATACATATTTAAGCAATAAACATGTAAAATAGAGTTTTAAAAATTGTTTTCTATTCTGCTTCTGTTATTTCATTGGTGTAGAAAGCTTCTTATGTGGAAACTCCCTCCACCAAAGCAGATCAACAACTTGCTGTAATATATATATATATATATATATATAATATACATACATACATACATACTACATACACACACACACACACATATATATATATATATAAACTTCAGAGAACTTCCTATTTTTGTAATTCATATAATTTTAGAAAATTTTAGGTGAACTGCCGATGGTTAAAACAGCTAGTATGTGTCAGAGGTCAAAATTGAACCCAGGTCTTCCTCACTCTAAGGCTGGCCACTATGTCATGTTGTCTTTCATGAGTGTGTGTGTGTGTGTGTATGTGTGTGTGTACTGATATTAAAATTCAACTAGATTAGCCTTTCCCAGGATAATTCAATATTTGGAACATCAAATATTATTATGCATCCAGAATTCAAAATATTGGTAAATATTTTTTACACTAGGAGCATCATACCTGAAGATTACAGCTTCTACTCTTAATCATAGATGATTTCAGAATTATTTTTAAAATAGGGAAATATTTGAGGTAACTTTCCAATACCTATTCTCCACATATGTCCTTGTGTACACAACACTGTCCTTTGGACTTGAGTACTTGGTTCGAGTATTATAGCTGAAATACAAACAGTTTTAACTTCATTTTTAAAAGTTTATTTACAAGAATATTAATAATAGCAAGCTATTGAATAACTTGAGTTATTATTTAGTAAAATTCAGTATAAAATATAATTTATTCATAGGTATTTCTTCTTTTAAACTATTTTTTTAATTTAAATGTAAAGGTTATATTAATTGACTACTCCCAAAATTCATTATCAGTATTTTTATTCCTGGTACTATATACTTCCACCAGTACATTCTATTTCTAAAATATCATTAGACATTATTCTCAAGAATATTTTGTCTCATATGTGAGTAAACACACTGAGAATTTGAGTAATAATGACTTTGGCTTTTAAAAATCCTTTTTATTCTACTGTCCTAATCATATTTCCTGATAACAATCCCCCCACAGATTTTTAAATCTAAAGGAAAATACTAATTAAGCCCATATGAAATTTTACTGTTTACTGGGATTTTATGAATAATTAAGAGACTTTTATCATTTACTAGACTGTAAGCTCTTTGAAGGCAGGAAAATGCCTTATTTTTCCTTGTAACTCTCTTGGTTCACATAGCATAGTGCCTTGCCTATTACAAATCAAATGTAATAATATGTATAAAATACTTGGCAAATCTTAAAGAACCATGTAAAAGCTAGTTATTATCATTATCATTATTATCATCATCATTATTATAGGTGTTCCACTAAATCTGTTGATTGAATGAATAGATAAATGTCATAATCATACTTTATACAAAATACTAAATTCAGGTCCCTAGTTTTTTAAGTACTCTAGTGACATGGTTTCTATCTACCTCAAGGGTTGAAATGAGAAAAGCACTTTATAAACTTTAAAGTTTTATTTAAAATTGAGCTATTATCAACTTAATTTTTATAATAAAAGTATTGGGAATAATCATCTCTTTCTTATTAAATGGAAAGATCATACACTGGAGTGCTCAGCTTTTCTCTCTCAGTGTCTCTGTCTGTCTGTCTGTCTGTCTGTCTGTCTCTCTCTTTCTCTCTTGTGTTTTATTTGTTTGTTTTTGTTTTGGTCTGGACGTATGATTTAAAAAATGTAGTGAGCCTCCCATAAGGAAATTCCTTCCACCAATACAGATCAGCAACTATTCTGTACCTAATAATCTTAAATAGTTGTATGGGGAATATTTAAAAGTTAAGTGATTTGCTCAGGGCCACAGAGCCAGTGGGGGACAGCTAGGTGATGCAATAGATAAAGTGCTGGGCTTAAAGTCAGGAAGACTCATCTTCCTGAGTTCAAATCTGGCCTCAGGCACTTAATAGCTGTGTGAATCTGGGCAAGTACCTTAACCCTGTTTGCCTCAGTTTCCTCATCTGTAAACTGAGCTAGAGAAGAAAATGGCAAAGCAGTCCAGTATCTTCGCCAAGAAAACCTCAAATGGGATCACAGAGTCAGACACAACTGAAAACAACAGCACAGAGCCAGTACATATCAGAGGCAGGGCTTGAAATAAGGTCCTTCTGACTCCAAGGCTAGCTCTTTATCCCCCATAACATACTGCCTTTCTTCTTCTGTCTTTTATCTTTTCATATTAGATGGAGTAATATAAACAAAATATTTATATTTCAATTATCAAATAAGTATGACCCTTTTATAGTAACAAAGAAACTTAACTTTCTACACTCTAATGTTTTAATAGCATGTAGTTTTCACCAGTTGGTAATTTCATTCAGAAAATAAACCTCCACTAACTATCTCTACCACTGCACCACCACTCCAACTTATAGTCTTAGAGTTAACTAGGATGTTGAGAAGTTAAGTGACTTATTCACAGTCACATATCTACTCTGTCATAGGCCAGTCTTTTGGATTCTGAGGCCCTCTATCCATTATACCACATCACAACAATGTCCAAATGATTAATCCTATTACCTTTCTGAAAGATGTTATGCACAAAAAAACCTTCCATTACAATCACCTGATAAAGTGGTAAATTCCTGCAAGGGAAAAAGCTATGTGCAGATTGGTTTTTTAAAAAATGGGAGGGAAGCTGTTTAATTTATTGACTTAAAATACCTAGCATACCTGGAAGATGTCCTGGTTTCATGAGAGTAGGCTGTGTTTATGCTGGACTGGTTGTTTCGGGCATTGGTAAATGTATTGGTATGTTCCTCTAGCCTAAAATAAAACAAAAAACAAATAAACAAAAAACCCAGATACAAAGACCCATTTAAAAACCAAACACACTTGAAGGTTGCTTGTTCTTTTTTTTTTCCTTAATCATGCAAATAAAAATATTATTAGCAATACGATGAAACCTTGCTAGACTTGGCTGATTAACCACATATAGGCACTCCTAGAAACCATGCACTCCTTCTCTTTGTTCCCTATTACTACATTTGGATATAACCATCATCTTTCCAGGTAGGCTATTCTGAAAGTATTAACTACATTCCCTAATTCTATCTTTTATCAAGGATGGAAAGTCTGAGGTTGGTTTCTGTGATTGCTTCACCCCCTAGTTGTGACATTTCAGAGAGCTGCCAATCTATGATGTCTTAGGACAGTCGATCGGTTTCATGAAAATGATCCAAAGACTTCCTTTGAGAATCTTCATCTTCCATCTTGTTATAAATTAAGGTCAACATTTTTATGCCTGCAGAACTCAGACCTACATTTTTTATCTCTCTAAAAATACCAGAAGACTTAGTGGGGTTTAGGAACATTTAGTTTTATTTCTGAGTATCTAAAAAAATTATTAATCTAAGAAAAGTTCAAAGTCTTAGCTCCTCTTCCTTCTCAAGGCTAGCTAAACTTTGATAAAATAAGATTAGAAAAAACACAGAAAAGAGTTTAGATCTTTATCAGTACTTATTATTCCCAGATAGATTTTTCCTTTAATTCCTATGTGTAGTCTTAATGTAGTTTTTTTTTGTCTTAAGAAAGTTACTACATGAACACATGCATGTACCTATATCAGAATGACCTTTAAATTATGAGAAAATGAAATTTTTGCTGTTGCTTAGTCATTTTTCAGTCATGTCTTACTCTTTGTGACCCCATTTGGAGTTTTCTTGTCAAAGATAGTGGAGTAGTTTGCCATTTCCCTTTCCAGTTCATTTTACAAATGAGGAAACTGAGGCAAACAGAGTCACACAGTTGGTAAGATTTGAACTCAGGAAGATGAGTCTCCCTGACTCCAGGCCCAGCAGTCCACTGTGCCACCTAGCCGACCAAAAAAGTAAAATTAGTGGGCTTATATAACTAGTCTAAGATAGTTGCAAGATCCATTCCATTTCAGGAAATTTAATTTTACTCATCCAACAGTGTTAGGAATTTTCCATAAATGGTTAAATGCAACATATACCAAATAAGTTATAGATTAAAAGATGACTTTAAAGAACAAAGTCTAAAGATACATTTGGCTTTTCACTAAAGATTACCAAATTATTAAATCTGTCTTGAATTACATTTCAAAGCAGAGAAATCTATTTTCAACCACATCATTTAAATGTCATGTCTACAATGGGATTTCCTACAATAGCATGACAAAAATTTTGATTTCCATAATGGTTTTAAAAAATCTATGCTAGTCAATCTTTTTTAAAAATTTTTATTTTTTTTAAATCCACAAAAGGATGACCTTTGTATAGGACTCTCTACCCAAACCCCAATACCCAATGTGTTTTGAGTGTGATAGGGAACACAAGTATAGTTGTATTCTTTTTTTTTTTTAGGCAATTGGGGGTAAGTGACTTGCCCAGGGTCACACAGCTAGTAAGTGTCATGTGTTTGGTCTGAGGCTGGATTTGAACTCAGGTCCTCCTGACTTCAGGGCCAGTGCTCTATCCACTGTGCCACCTTGCTGCCCCCTAAAATTGTATTCTTTCAATTCAATTTGAAAGACATTTATTAAGCCTCTACTATTGTCAAGGGACTGTGGAGATGAAGGCAAAAAAAAAAAAATCAACACATTCCCTGTCCTCAAGGAGTTTACCTTCTACTTAATGGATACAATATGTATACAAGGGGGGAGATACAATGTAATACAAAATCATTTCAAAAGTGAGAGAATGCTAATAACTGGGTGGACTAGGAAAGGGCTTATGTAGGAAATTATGTACCTGATCTGTAGGAATTCTATAATGCAGTGGAGAGAAAGGAGCAGATGTCAGACACTGAAGACTACTTGTGTAGATACAGAGATTGCTTGGAGAAGAGTCAACCATTTGAATGGAACAAGATATTTGAAGGGGAACAATATGAAATAAGAAGGCTGTAAAAGTAGGTGGGAACCAGATGACAAGGGGCTTTAAATTCCAGGCTGAAGATTTTACATTTTATCCTAGTGGCACCGGGGAGGCATTGAAGATTTTTTTTTTTTTGGTATGTATTTGTTTATGTTGCAGTGGGAGCTCATGGTCAAATCAGTTATAGGAGTATCAATCTGGCAGCTGTGTAGAGGATGGAGAAGGAGCCAGGCAGTCAATAAGCATTTATTAAGCACCTACTCTGCCTTAGGCACTGTGCTAAGCACTGGGGATATGAAGAAAGGCAAAAGACAGTCCTTACTCTCAAGGAACTCAGTCTAAAGGCAGAGACAATATGTAAACAATTAATGCTGTTCAGTTGTTTCAGTCACGTCTGACTCTTTGTGATTCCATTTGGAGTTTTCTTGGCAAAGATACTGGGGTGGTTTGCCATTTCCTTCTCCAGCTCATTTTACAGATGAGGTAACTGAGGCAAATAGGGTAAGTGACTTAAACAACTAATCCTAACAAGCTACAACAGAAGATATGCTGAAGATGGCCAGCAAAGGGAAGCAGCAGCATTAAGGGGAGAATCAGAAAAGAGAAGCAGTTCATTTAGTCTAATTTGCCACAGGTTATAAAATTCTCTACCTCGGTACCTTTAGGTGGTAATTCAAAGTCTAGTTGAATCCCTCTAGGAACTGGGAACTAGCCCATTCAACTGCTGGAAGGTTCAGTTTTTTGGAGCTTCATAGAATCACAGGGTCACAGATTTAGAGTTAGAAGGGACCTTAGAGGTCATCTTGTTAAACCCATAATGGTGGCTTGGTAGTGCAGTGGATAGAGCACTGGGCTTGGAATCAGGAAGACTCATCTTCCTGAGTTTAAATCTGGCCTCAGAAATACTAGCTGTGTGACCCTGCGTGACACTTAACCCTGTTCATCTCAGTTTCCTCTTCTGTAAAATGAGCTGGAGAAAGAAATGGCAAACTACTCCAGTATCTTTGCAAAGAAAACCACAAACAGGGTCACAAAGAGTCAGAAACAACTGAAAAACAAATGAACCAAAGTTAAACCCATTCCTTTCACAGATGAGAAAACTGAGGCTCAGAGAAGTTAAGTGACTTGCCAAGGTGACCCAGGTAGTAGATAGCAGGGACAAGATTTGAACTGAGTTCATAGAATTATAGATTGATGTATTTAGATTCGAACGGGAATTTAGAGACCATCTAGTCTAACCCCTCAGTTTGCCAATGAGGGGCTGAGCTCCAAGGGAGTTAAGAGACTTGCCCAAGGTGAATCAGGTAATGAGGCAGAGTGGGGGTAGATCCCACATCTACGACTTCAACTCAGCCCTCTTTTCACATGGTGCTTCCCTTCTTTGCTAGGTTGAGCTAAAACTTGCCTCTTCATAAATTCCACTAAATGGTGTTACTTTGATTTCCTAAATAGTAACTCTATGTGGCTTAAATCCAAATATGGTACCTTAAATCTCCAGAACTCTATTGAATATTATTCCTTTGAATGTATTGTGGGTGGTCATACCCTGCAGTCCTTAGGCAAAGTAAACGCTCTTTGAAAATTATATGATCAAGCCTTGAAAGAGTTGTCAGAATGATTCCCTTATCTCCCACAATATATATCTCATTAATTTCACAAAAAGTAAGAGGTTTCCATCATGGTTATACTGCAATGAAATCCTTATATGGCTGAACTACTTTCCTTAGCCTTTAAAGCTGATAATGTCTCTATGGAATATTTTCTCTCTAATCATTCAAAATAGGTCAGTGATCATATAACTTTGGAAGAGGTTCTTTATTTGTAAAAATAGATTTAAAAGTAATTCCTAATGCATCAAATTTGAAAACATAAGCAGTCCTACATACTTTCTAACTAGGTCCCTTCCTGTCTTTCCAGTCTTCTCACACTAACTTCCCTTACTCTGTGATCCAGAGACACTTGTCTCCTTGTTGTTCCTCAAACATGATACTCCGTCTTCCAACTCTGAAAGTTTTCCTTTGTTGTCCTCTATGCTTGGAATGCTTTCCTTCCTCATTTCTGCCTCTGAGGTTCTCTGGCTTCCTTCTTGTCTCTGCTAAAGTCTCACCTTCTGCCAGAAGCCTTTCCCAGTCCTCTTAATATTATTGCCTTCTCTCTGAGACAGCCATTCCCCATCCTTCTACCACCAAGTTAAATTGTTAATATCTTGTTTGCACATAGTTGTGCAGAATTTGCATATAGTATCCCCCATTAGATGCCTTAAAAGCAGAGATTGTTTTTTTTTCACTTTCTTTTATCCCCAGCCTTTAGCATAGTGCCTTGAACATAGAAGACATTTAATATATATTAGCCAACTTGCTGACCGATTACATAATTATTTGCGATCTAAGAACATTTCATGTGTTATTGCACTTCTCCAGGTTACAAAAAGCTACCCCTGCAGGAATCACACATACACATGCATACAAAATGCAACATGTAGAGCACATGTTATTGTCTCTGTTTTAGAGGTGAGGAAAACTGGACTCAGGGAGGCTGAATGATTTGCTCACAGTGCCATAGTGAGTAAGCATCAGGGACTGACTTGAATTTGGAATTCACTTTCCAATACAATCCTCTGTCTCCTGTATTATAGCATAGATTAATATTTCAGTTTAATAGCCTAGTCCAAGGCAGTTACTTGATTTATTTCGGTGTAGAAGAGCCAGAAGACTTGGGCTTTGGATCAGCCTCTGCTATTAAGTAGCTAGGTGACTGTAGGGAAGTCACTTAATCAGTTGAGCCTCAGTTTCTTTATCCTTAAAATGGGGATAATGATGCATTAATTATCAACCTCAGAGGGTTAAGGGTTCATACCCTTAGAGTAGAATAAATGTTATTATTATTACTATTATTATTATTATGGGCAGCTAGGTAGCACACTGAATAGAATGCTGTGCCTGGAAGACTCATCTTCCTAAATTCAAATCTGTCCTCACTTAGTAGCTGTGTGACCTTGGGCAAGTCACTTAACCCGGTTTGCCTCAGTTTTCTCATCTCTAAAATGAGCAGGAGAAGGAAATGACAAACCACTCCAGTATCTTTGCCAAGAAAATCCAAAATGGGGTCACAAAGAGTCAGACATGACTGAAACTGAAACTGAAATGACTGAACAACAATTATTATTATTTCATCTACTCCAATGACTCACAATGGCATAGCAATAAGTGTGTCAAAGATTGTGCCAACAGAGTACAAAGTCTGGCATATCCTATAAGCTAGAAGGGCTTCAGATATGGCCATTGCAATGATCCAAGGACCAGTCTAGTTACTTGTTGACTGGCCACAAAGTGATAATTTTTTCCAAGAGTGACTCATGAGGACCATCTACTAAGGCACGGAAAGATTGTGATCTGTATTGATGGAGCTAGTATCCATATATACCAACATACATATAGCTTTCCTGAAGTACAGCAGACGTATTCTCTTAGCTTATTTCCTGATCACCTATTTACTGAAAGGAAATCTCTAGTACAAGTTCAATAGATAAGCATCCATATCTTTAATTTTCTCTTTTGCACGAGGAATCAAAAATTGCCTTAAAACTCACCACTTTGCATTATTGTGCGTGTTGGGGTTTACATCTATGAGATTGTCAAGGTCTCTGGAAGAATGAGAAATTACTAAATGAGAAACATGCATACATAAGTGATCTCATTCATTTCAACCATTTTCTACCTTTCATTTCTTTGATTGAAAGCACTGGATGGTATAGTAGGTAGAACCTTTGGATTTGGAGTCAAAAGATGTTTCATGTTCTGGCCCTGTCACTTTTTATGACTTACTGTGTGACTTTGGACAAACCTCTTACTGTTTCTGAACATGCTTCCTCATTTATAAGATGTGAAGAATAATGCTTCTACTATTTATGTTTATTTAGATCAAATGAATTTATATATGTAAAATATTTTGTACACTTTAAGGAACACTGTATATATAAGCTATAGGTATTATTCTTTTTCACAGGAATAGAAACTAAGATGGGGAGAAAAAGGAGAGGTGAAATGAGTAAACCTGTGATGCAAGGCTAACTCAAGACTATACCTCACTTTAACCTGTTTTTTCTAGACTGGGTTCTATGTCTTGGATTTCTCTTTCTACCCTGGGGCCCCAGTATCCCCCTAAAGTTAATGTCTCATATCCAAAATACTTTACTGTTTAGCTTTGATTAAAAATTGATATGAAAAAAATAATCCTCAGATTGGGTGTTAATAGTTGATAAGGCTTCTTGTGCTCTCCTTCCTTAAGTATTTGCACTTTAACATGTGAATTTTCAGACCCCAAAGCTTCATCCAAAGGAAATAATCACCAAAAATGGAATTGCAGGCACACTAACAAGCTAACAGGGAAGCTGGGAGCTACAAGGGTCTTCCTAGAACCCATTAAAAATTGCAATATATAAGCAAACATGTTCTACCTATACGTAAAGCTGCCCCTATTATCACTCCCTCTACTGAGTCCCCAAGACAGAGCTTATTGAGGAAGCACTCCTAAAGACGTGTTTTTCCCCTCCTGGCCATGAAAAAAAAAAGATACCACTAACTGAATGTTTTTCCTGAGGGTCTGGGGAAAAAGGAGGAAGGGAATTGAAATTAGAAAAGAAAGGAATGTAGGATCATAAATCTGGAACTGGAAGATACCTTAGAGGTCATCAACTTCAATTCTCTCATTTTACAAATGAAGAAACTGAGATCTAGAATGGTTATATGACTTGCCCAAGGTCAGTATTTGAATTCAGGTCCTATGACCCCAAGTTCAGTGTGTTTTCCCACTGCACTATGGTGATAGTAAAGGCTATTGGGCCTAGGAAGATGTTGTAAACATTATAAGACTGAGGTTTCTATTCTTTTCCTCATTCTTTTATTATATATATGTATTCCGTACTGTATAAATCCTTTGCCTAAACATAATTTCATGGACTAGGAAGAAGATTGGGTAGGGGGATGGGTAGAAGGCTGTTGGTTTTTTGGGTTGTCTTATTTTATTTTATTTTATTTTTTGGTACCAGGTGACACTCACAGTTGCTATGGCACTGACAAGTAATTAATTCCTCCCTAAGTTAAACTGTCTGTTGAACCCACCAACTATACAATCTACATCAGTCCTTCATGTGGAGGCAAACAAGGTGCAGGAATTATGCAGAGGTATAAAGAATATATGAAACTGTGTCTTGTTTTGTTGCTGTTAGGGATTCATGCCATTTACTAGGGTGAGGAATCCAAGAGGTGGATCCTATAGTACTTTCTGCCACTGCGACAAAACCATCAAGCTGCAGTATGTAAAAATAAACCTTCACAGCCTAAGAGTTTAGTAACCCAAATACACTCAATTTGCATGATGCCTTTTACAGTAAGCAGAAGGGTCCTGAGTCACAAATTCAGTCAAAATTGGAATTTTCTTTTGAGCTATTTCCATAGGATTATATATCAACCATTAAAGATCCCTTCCCCACCCAACCCCCCAATCCCCAAAAACTTCTATGAATTATTTATGTTCTGTCTCCTCCAATCGAGTGTGAGCTCCTTGAGAACAGGAATTAACTGAGCTTCTTCTGCTTGTATCCCTAGCACTTAGCACAATGCTTGGCACATACTAAGCTCTTAATAATGCTTTTTTTTTTCATTCCTTCAAGACCTAATTTGAATTGTCACTTCATAAACACCTAATTCTAACTCATTTTCACCTTGGCTGTAGCCCAGCACAGTTGAAAGAGTACTGAATTTGAAATTTAAAATTTTAGTGCTGACAATTATATGTCAGAACTGTATTATATTGGGCAAAAAATCTCTCTGAGATTCAGTTTTCTTAATATTAAAATAAAATAAAATAAAATCCCTTCCAACATTAAATCTATGATACCAATTCATTTCTCCTGAAATTCTTATAAAAAGGTAAGCAAAATAAACTTGATTTAATGTGCTCATACATGGAATTTGTCAAGAATGGGGGAAATTATACTTGGCCTTACCCTTGAGTCTTTTTGTTATATCCATTAGAATTTACTTCAATGTGATTGTCAAGGTCCTGATCTCTGTGGGAATAAAAAAGTTCATACTACATTAGATTCACCTTTAAATTACAAGAAAATGGTCTTTTGAACCAAAGGTCACACAGGGAGTAACTGGCACTATCTGTTACTCTGGTCTGAAGAAAAAAAAAACTTTATAAAACTGTATGTAATCTTGGAATTAGCTTTAAATGATTGTTTCACATAAACACATATGTCTTCCCTTTAACCCTCTTTAACCCTTTCCTCCCCATCCCTTCCTCCACCTTAGTGCAAGAGTAACTGGACAAACTCTTTATGAATGTAGGGATAGAGATAGTACTTGTACTCTGTTTTCATTGGTATAGGGAATTCCTGGGTGAGATAACTTCTCCTGTCAATACACGTCACCATCTTCTCTACATCTTATAGCCTCAGAAAGTTATCTAAAGTATTTAGAGGACAATCGATGTGCCCAGGGTTTCGTTGCCAGAATGTGTCAGATGTGGGACTTGTAGCCAACTCTTTATCCACTACACAACAATGAACTTTCCACATATGATGTAATGGACCATTATTGCATTGAAACAAATTATGCACATGAGAAATTCAGAGAACCGTGGGAACACTTGCATGAATCAATTCAGAGTGAACTTAGCAGTGCAAAAAGAACACTGTATACAGTAATAGAAATATTGTTTTAAGAACAACTTTGAGCAAAGAAGCTATTTTGCCTATTATAAATACTCAAATTAACTATAAAAAACATACAAAGAAAGATGCTATCTGCATCCAGAGAAATAACTGATAAATGCAAGTATGCGTAGAATTTTACATATATAATATATATATATATACACACACACACATATATATATACACACACATGTATATATACACATATATATACACACATATATACGCCTATTTGTGTCTAATGGTAGCCATCTCTAGGATAGGGGGAAAGAAAAAAAAGAAATTTATATGATAATTTTGTTGTACATTTGAAAGGAATAGCAAGTTGTGCATAGTATGTTATGGAAATGCTTCTTTCATTTCCCAAATTAAAAACAGAACAAAACCAAAAATGTAAATGAAAAGAATATTAAAGGAAAGTCAGACACTGAGTAATTGTAATGACTGAAGAACCAATAATGCAACATACATCCGTCTTCACCACATGGAGAAGAGAGACCATGTGGATAGTGTTCGGTAAAATGCCAGAAATTGTCATGAAATTAGTTGGTTTTGCTTAACTGTTTTTCTTTGTTTCAAGGGAAGTTTTAATGCAGGGTTGGGGAGGAGGTAGAGTACATTTGGTAGTTTCTATGAGGCAAAAGATAAGAGTTTGAAGCAAAATAAATAACATACATGTGGCTTTAAAAGTCAGATTTTCAGATATGAGGATAATGATGGTTTGGGGGAAGAGGGAGAGACTTCAATTTAATCAGGAAGAACTGGGTATAAAGGAAATAGCGAGGTAAAGCAATATTCAAGGATCAAATCAGAAGTTTCCATCAGAATTTACATTACCTGAAACATAAAGAGTCCATTTAAGATTTGAATTAAAGTCTGATGGAGAATAAATGCAGAAACTGAACCACTGTGCTACATCAAATATTGGATCACTCTATTGATAGACAACTATTAGCACCAATCTTGACAGGCAAAAACAAAGTCTATGAGGCACCAAAATAAACTGATGCATTAGTAAGCATCCATATATCTGTAGTTAAATAATATATGCAAAATACATTGCAGATCTTAAAGTGATATATATATTTTAGCTATCATTAATAGTAATTTATGTCTCCTAGGAATCCAAGGCTCTAGGGTTACAATACATCATCATTTGCAAGAGGACCAGTCTCTATTGTTGTTTCTGAATTCTCAAATATCTCTGGAATTATCTTTAGTTTTTAGAAATTCCATTTCTGGGGGCAGGTAGGTGGTACAGTGGATAGAGCTCCATCCTTGAAGTCAAATCCAGTCTCAGACTCACAACACACAAAACATATTAGCTGTATGACCCTGAGTTAGTCGCTTACCCCCAATTGCCTAGCAAAGGGAGAAAAAAAAGAAATTCCATTTCTTCCAAGGCTGTTATCTTTCTTCTAATGGATCTAGGCTTGAATCCTGTGTTTAGATATGCCTGGTATATGGGTTGCATTAATTAATTATGTATATCTATTTCATTAAACACATTTGAGAGATTTAATGAAATTTTCTTGCTTATGCTTATAGAAGTTAAAATGTACATGCACACACACAAAAGCAATGAAAAATTAGTATCTCAATTTTTGTCAGGGAAAAATCTGGTCATATTAATTCTAAACCTCCAAAATTCAAATTAAGCTCCCATTCTTAAGAGTTATAATAACCATTCACATTTCTATGACTTTGGGAGTTTTATAGTGTTTTGCTTACAACAACCCATTGGCATAGGCAGTTCATATATTACCTCATCTTACAGATGAGGAAACTGAAGTTCAGAGAGTTGAGGTGATTTGCCCAAAATCGCACCCCTTATAAGTGTCAAAGCTATTACAAAAATCCAGTTTTCTTGACTCCAAATCCAGTGCTTTTTCTAGCTGAGTTGTATACATTTGAATATACAGAAACCATTACAAGGGATCTTTAGAGCAGTGTGCCAGAGGAAAAAAAAACAATCAATGCAACAATGACACTCTTCAGGTTCCTCTAAATAGTTTGGAAAATGTCTGAACAGTTTCGTGCCATACATTTCTCCAGTGAAACATTAGAGCCTTCCTTTCTTTTCTCTTTCCCTTCTTGCTCTCCAGTAGAGATGTTGACAGAGAGTGAAATAAATTTTCAAAAGGGACCAGAGTGAGAGGGAAGAGAAACCTACCAGCTACATGGAGACAACCCATCCCTTAGTAATCAAGAGGGAGCTATACAAAAATGAGATTATACCTTTTATTCCTAATAGACTATCACAAAAAACAGCACCAGGAACTATAAAAGGATTCCATAGGCCCTTTTACCAGTGGTCTCATAGAACTTTATTTGCTTTACCCAAACATGAAGCACATTAAACAAGTAGAATGGACTATATGACCAGAATTGAAAAGAAACAAAACTATATGAATATATATATTCTATATATAGAGACTATATATATAACAAAACTATATGGCTACAAGAGCAAGGAAGAAAAGACGTGATGAGTGAAGAAAACAAATCAAGGACGTTATTGTTTTTCAGCCTGATTGATGTCAACAACTAGCTTTGACAATCCAATCCAAGCAGCCCAGACTGCTCATAAACTTTCCAAGTTACTTGGGGTATAAAAATAAATTTTCCTTGTCTAATTAAGTCTACATAATTTATATCATGTCTTTTGCACCAAGGTATAATATGGGAAGAGCTGTGATTTAAAGCGCCCAAAATAGATTTTTAGAAAAGCCCATCCAAATGTTGCCTAGCAAACAAGAGCATGTGTGTAAAACTGTTTAACAGAAGAATGATTACAGTAGACCTGACTGTTTCTTACTCTTGTAAACATTTGGAATTTATTTCAGTGATATGGCCACATCCTTGGCCTCTGTAGATCATGAGAAACACTTTGGAAAAAATGAGCACTACATATTTCAGCTAGAAAATGGAATTTTAAAAGCAGCTTTCAAAAACAGAGAAAAGAACTGGGTGTGGTGGTACAAACCTATACTCCCTATTACTAGGGTGCTTTAGCTCTGGAGTTCTGAATGGCAGTAGGCTAAGCCAGTCAGGTAGCTGCCTTAAATCCAGCACTGGATTTAATGGACCGGGTAGGAAAAGCAAAGCAAGTTAAACTCTGGAGCCACTCAGAAATGGGATTGCACTCTATGAGAGCCTGCTATACATCCACCTGGTTGAGATATGGAGTCCCAAGGGAAGAAGAGAGAGGGAGGGAGAAAGAAAAGGGAGAGAGAAAAACCATAGCACAATGTATTGAGAACTTGCCTCATTTTTATAGAAAAGGAAATTGAGGCCCAGAGAAATTAATTGACTTTTTTTCTGAGGTCATATGGGTAGAAAGAGAGGACAGTCTCTATTCAAACTCCAATCCTTTGGTCCAGAGCTAAGAAATCGATTGCACCACATGGCATCCCATATATTCTATCTTTGTTTTCATGTGTGGGAAGGAATACATTTTATAAAGCAGCAATATATTTGCCTCAACATAACTTACTTTAACTGCTCATTGTTCAGCATGGAATACATTTACCAAATTACAGAGTGACAGTACAAAAGATTTACAATGCGTCCTCAATTTATGCCAAAAATTAAATCTTGGGCATGAAGCTTTTGATTGAATAGCAGTCTTTGTCACTCTGAAAGGGGTAGAGAAACTACAGTGAGATCATTTATATAATCCTTTCAACTATGTTGTGAGAAAGGGGGAACATTTATGTTTATTTTTTAAGGAATTTTTTTAAACATGAGAGAATTAAGGCTTTGACATTAAGGAAATTAGTGTTCCATATTGATATAGGCCTATGCAAGTACAGTGGGCAGAAGATACAATACGCCAACTTCACCGAGCTTGAGTCCTCATGGTTTATGAAATCTCACTCAGGTGCAGCAGGTTTTCATTTTTGCTGCTACTTGCAGAACCATGAAGAATTGTCACAGAAAACCAAATCCAAAGTTTCTTATTATACTTATTTCAGTTTTACGTACTCTACATACCAGAAGACTTGGTTCAAACTTTCTCTTCCCCCAATATCTATATGACCTTAAGCAATTCATTTTGGTCCATTGGGCCTCAGTTTCCTCATTTGTAAAATGAGAGGGTAGGAGTTGATGACGTTTGGAAGTAGCATGGTATGGTAGAAAGAGGGCCAGATATACAGTCAGAGGACCTGGGTTGAAACCCCGGTTCTTCACTTGTTCCCTGTGTAAACTTGGGCAAGTCATTTTGAATTTTCTGAATCTCAGTCCTCTTATGGATAAAATGATGGGGTTGGACTAGATGGCTTCTAAGACCCCTTCTACATCTAAATATATGAACCCACACATTCATATGAAGTTTTTGCTTTTGCTTTCACAGAATTCTACTTCTCAGTATGGCACAGTGGAAAGCTGGCCTTCAAACCAGGAAAACCTGGGTTCACAGTCCCACCTTTAACACATTCCAGCTACGTGACCCTGGGCAAGTAATTGAATTTTAAGTGCTTTAGGCAATTCTCTATGACTATAAGTTTCAGAAAAGGTGCAGTGTGCTTTGGTAAAGGATGTTCCTTCATTTGGAAGTTCCTTGCATCAATGAAATCAAAGGTCCAGTCCAGATCCCTATGTTAGGGTGTCAGTGGGTGTAGAAGGAATTTGTTTCTTTTATGGGTTTGTGTTGGGGGAGGGGTTTCAGAAGGGTGGGAGGACATTTCATTGATAGAAGAGGCAATGGGGGCCTAGATAAGGATGGTGTCTCTGCTAATAGATCAGAGGGCATTTAGTATGTCCAAATCCTAGCTCTCCCATGTTATTGTTGCTGGTAGTGGTCATTCGTCCTCAAGAAGGATCAATGAAATAATGAAGGTAATGTCTTGACTTGTGCATGAATCGGATTTAAATGAGGCAAAGCTGTACAAAGTCATTAGCCTCACTTATCATATAACCTCCCTGGACCTCAGTTTCCTCATTTAGAAAACAAAGAGGGATAACTGGATGGCCCCACTGTTCCTTTTGGCTCTAAATCAATACTCCTATGATTATACCATCCATTTAACATTATTTTAATGATTAAAGTAGTTGGGGACTGAGGTAAAGTCTTTCATTACACAAGCATGATGATACAAGTGAGTAAGGACATCATTTGCTATCTTTGACAAATGTTATCTTTTGTAATTCTAAGGGTAAAAATGTCAACAGATGAATTTAAGTCTTCATTCAAAAATAACTTCTACAGTCAGGCTAACAATAGCTTATGAGCTACCAGTAATTGATTTTCTCCTTTTAGTGTTAGTTCATGGAAATTTGAAAATATGCCTGTTAAGAGTGAAGCATTTTCTCACTGTATAAGTGAAATTTCCCCATAAATATGCATTTGTTCAGGTTGCTGAGTTCCTAGAAGGAGGGCAGAAGTGTCTGTTTGCAGGCAGAGTGACAATTGGAATTTTATTCAGTCCTTAAGTGAACTATAGCTGAAAATGTCACCAGTCTCCTAAAGAGAACTCAGTTTTGCTGCATCTCTCCTATGAAGTCATCAATCCATGCACCACGTTAAATAGGACTGTAAGAGGATGGTACTGCCACTAAGCTGATGATGACCCTTCAACATTGTCCTTTTCTGTACTTCCACTTCAAATGGGAAAGACTGATGCACTAAATAATAATAGTGATAGAATGAAATTAAGAGATCTCTCTCCCAAATAGATCACTCCAGAATTCATGGGGTTTTTTTCCTATTTATTCCACAATGGTTCATTGAAGAAATTGACTGGTTTCTATCTGAATGTGGAACGCTATTGAAGGTATTCAGAGATGAGACTTAATTGGGCCATTCTGAAACAAAATCATCAACTTTTGAATGAACATAATTCAATTTTTGCCCTGAGTGACACCTGCCATTTATAGTACATACGAAAAAAAAACTTCTTGTTACAGAAATTTTATAATGCATTGCTGAAATCTACCCCATATTGAAAAAATAATACATTATTCTTTACTAAAGATATTCAGTGAGAGAGCTTGACTCACATCAAACAGAAGGAAATATATCTGAGGAATATGGTTTTTAAATGTACTTCATTAATACAACATTCTAATGTGATACTCTGGACTGGTTATTTTACAAGCTTCTCCAATAAATAACTCCATCTTTCCAAGACTTAGTATCTTTGGGAAATTTGTCCCAGTTCTTCTTCCTGTCATCCAGAACTACCAGGCTAGGTGAAAATACTTTCGTCTCTCCTGTTATCTTTCTTAAGTAGCTAGGTGGTATACTGGAAAGAGTGCTATATATGGAGTCAAGAAGACCTGAGTTTGAATTCAGCCTCAGATACTTACTAACTGTGTGACTTTGGGCAAGTCACTTAACCACTGTCTGCCTCAGTTCCCACACCTATAAATGATGATAATAATAGCACCTACCTCCCAGAGTTGTTATGAGGATAAAATGAGACGTTTGTAAAGTGCTTTGCTAATCTTAAAGTATTATACAAATGTTAGTTATTATTGTTAATTATTACTTTCATCCACATCCAACTTAGCTCAACTTCTAGTAGTCAATCTATAGCATCTTTTTCTATTAGACCCTTCAACTCTGCCTTTGGAAGCCATGTTTGGTGACCAAACCCCCTGCCTACTCACATTCCTAATCTTCAATTTTGTATCTTCCAGAGGCAGATAAGTGGCACAGGAATAGAGAACTAGCCCTGGAATCAGGAGGACCTGAGTTCAAATCCCACCTCAGATACTTAACACTTTCTAGCTGCGTGACTCTGGGCAAATCACTTACCCCGATTGCCACACCAAAAAAAAAATAAATAAATTCGTCTTTTGTATCTTCCACTTTCCATACTAACTGGGCATCCTTCCCTACCCTCTACAATGCTGACCATTCCTCCCATACCCTCCAATACATAGAGCAAAGAACTGGCATTCTCCTTTCTTTTAATTGACAATTTTATTTTTTTCGATTTTTTTCTTCCCTCCCCCTTCCCCTGCCCTAGAGATGGCTACCATTAGACTATATATATATATATACACACACATACATACATATATACACATATACATATATGTATGTATGTATGTGATTATATATATACATATACACATGTATATGTGTATATATATGTAAAATAAATATAAAATCATTCTATACATATTTCTATTGATCACTTCTTTCTCTGGATACAGATCACATCTTCCTTCACACATCCTTAGCCATTTGTAGAAATTTATCCTGTCCTGTCACTCAGCTATCTTTCCTCCTTTGCAGTTTATGCCACCTGATTATAACACCCTCTCCTGATTAACTGCTGCTGTCCTATGCAGGCCCCTAGAACGTTTGTCCACCTTCCCTGGTAACTTTTTCACTTTTCTTTCACTTTTTTGTTAGGCTCTTCCATTCCATCTCACATTCTGACACCACCTTTGATAACTTCAATATTGATGTTTCATTTCTTTCTTTGTATCCCCAGTGGCTAACACTGTGCTTGGCACATAATGGGCACTTAAAAAAACACCTGTTGACTGACTGACTGATTGATTGATTGATCGATGACCACTCTAATACTCTCTGGTCTCACAATAAAAAGAGTACCGGACTTGAAGACAGAATCCAAGACCTGTTGCTGTTGTTCTTTGTTCTTCATTCTCAAAGAGGACCTCAAAGAGGACAGGGTGATGTCTTGACTTGTGATTTAATTGGATTTAAGTGAGGCAGAGCTGCACAAAGTCAACAGCCTCACTCCCTCCTCCAGAGTCCTCAGAGGTCCATAAGACAAAAGTCAATGTAACTAGTGTTACAAGTCAATGTCTGGGATGCAGCGGATGACCTTGACCTTTTTAATTAAGGTCTTTCCCAGACCCGTACTGAAGTCTTGTCAAGCTGCATAGTTCCTGTGCGACTTCACATTTCTCATTTGTAATTTAAGCAGGTTGGACTAGCTGTTTTCTAAGATCTCTTCCAGCTCTGATGTTCTATGATCAAGCAGCATACCTATGACTCCCCCTTCCAACCCCAACTAGGTTCGAAACCTGGCTTTGGTGTCAGATGATCTGTATTCGAATCCTGGTTCTGTTCCTTCCTACCTACATCACCTTGGGGAAGTCACTTAACCTCTAAATCTCAGTTTCCTTGTCTATAAAAAGAGGGAGTTGCACCAGAAACCCTTTAGTAGGGGAAAATAAAAATGGTTTGGATCAATGATAAGACTTAAAAAATTATTCATATTATAAATCTTTTTCATTCAAGTGTCTGCCTATGAACTCAGGAAAATTACAGAATCATAGATCTAGAACAGGAAGTTATATAAGTAGTAAATATCTGATGTGGGACACTTGAACCAGGTCCTCTAGCTCTAGCTTTTTGAGCATGTGATACTAAGTGCTAATTCACTGCTCATCAGCCAATTTTGTGTCATCCCTTGATCCTGGGAATGCAATTTCCAGCAAGGGATTTGTTACAACAGCATTTCCCATTACCACAAAGCAATTTTGAAATGCTATGGAGTTCATATTAATGCATTTTACTTGTCTTAATAAAGCACTTTGGGGTGAAGGATGCCACAGAAAAGCAACAAAGGGCAGACGACTGTATGAAATACACAATTTTTGCTTAGATTGTCTGTTTCAGTAGGACCCCTGGGCTCTGAATTATCTCATGATTAGATACAACATCTTCCAAAAATCTTTTCTTCAGATGAGTCTTAATTAATTTTGCTTTTCAGCCTTGATGACTGCCTCCTACATAGTCCAAGTTTGGAAATGGTTCCCTAGCGGGAGGAAGAATAGCTAAGCTGAGCCCATAATGGGACAGTATGTTGTCTTGTTGACAAGGGCAGGAACTCTAGACAGTATTAAACATAAGCAAATGAGAAAATGATGCGTGACCAGTAAAAAAAACAAAAAAACAGCACCAGTAGGCCCATAATTTTAAACAGAGAGCCCCATTACTATCTTAAAAAGCCATATGTATGCCTTTGGAATGTTTAGTTTTACAACCATATCCTGATTTAAAGAAAAGCAAACAAGATAAAACACTCACCAATAAAAGAATGCTTGACAAAAAAATACATATATATATATATACATCAGCAGCTTTAAAAATTCTTACTCAGTTCTTTGGAAATTGTTCAGAGAGAGCAGCAAGATTAAATGTTCTTACCTCTTGCTGTTTCTGAAAGTTGTTGGATTCACTTTAATGAATCTATCCAGGTCTTGGCTCCTTTAGTAGGAGAAAAAAAAATGGCTTGGATCAATGATAAGATTTCAAAAATTATTCATATTATAAATCTTTTTCATTCAAGCATCTACCTATGAAACTCAGGAAAATTATAGTATCATAGATTTAGAGCAGGAAGTAACTTTAGAGGCCACTTAGCCTAACTCCCTTATTTTACCACAAAGATGAGGAAACCAAAGTTAAGGGATTTGCCCAAAGTTATAGAGTAGTAAACATTTGATGTGGGACTTGATCCAGATCATCTTATTTTCAGAGACAATGTTCTTTTCACAGAATCACATTGCCTTCCATACTGCTGAAAGAATATATTTTTATTCCTTTACCTTTGATTATTTCTGAGAAATTCAGGAGTCACTTTGATGAATTTATCAAGATCATCTTGGTTTCTTTAAATAATAAAAAATAAAAACAGTACAGATTAATGATACGGTTGAGGGGAGTAAGTACACTAACGTTATGAATGGTTCAAATAATTTTCTAAAAGTCTGTCAAATGTGTTGGAAACAGATGAGAATGATGAATATTCCTTCCTCTTACCTCTGATTGCTTTTGAGGGTTTCAGGATTAACTTTGATGAAATTGTCAAGATCTTGGTTTCTTTAAAGAGGACAAAAAAACCAGTTTGAATTAGTGACAGGCAAAGATTTAATGCAAAGAATTTGTAGGGGGAAGGAAAGGGATCCGGATATCACTATGCTAAAAGACTTATTTTCTTAAAAATAATTGATATAAGTCTTGGAAACAGTTGCCTATACACTCAGAGTAAGGATTAAATTATCTTGTTTGAATGGAAAACAATTCTGATTCTATATATTTTATCTCCACTATCCCTCTGCTATGAGTGAAATGTTTGTCAAGTAGTGTGTTTGTGTGTGTTATGTGCGTGTATATGTTGTGTGTTTGTGGGTGTGTGTGAGTGTGTGTGAGTGTGTGTATGTGTGTGTGCGAGTATGGTCTAGTAAATGTGAAGTGGATATCCAATAATCAACAAGCATTTATTAAGTACTTACCATGTGCCAAGCACTGTATTGGCAATAAGGATACAAGGAAAAATAATAGTCCTTGACCTCAAGAAGCTCGTATTTTGTCAGAGGATTAATTTATTTTTCCCTTTATCCAGGTATTTTGGCCCCCTGTGGACATGACATGACTCTATTATCCCTATTCTGATTTGCCATGCCCAGTAAATAAAAGCATCAACTGTAAAAATTAGATCTAAGACTGGGATTATTCTCAATAAGTAAATTTATAACATACCAACAAAATAATGATTTTATTTTCCTCCATGAATGAAAAATAAGCTAAATTCAACTCAACTATTCATGTTCAGAATATGAATAGACTGTGGATCTGAGGTCTTAAGAAGATAGAAGGCAGTAAAAGACAGCACAATGTGGTGGAAAAGGAGTTAGAGGACCTAGGTTCAAATCTCAGCCCACCTATTTATACTTGCTACTTATAGACTTTGTTGTTTTTTGTTGTTGTTGTTTTGTTTTGTTTTGTTTTTAGTGAGGCAATTGGGGTTAAGTGACTTGCCCAGGGTCACACAGCTAGTAAGTATCAAGTGTCTGAGGCCAGATTTGAATGCAGGTCCTCCTGACTCTAAGGCCAGAGCTCTATCCACTGCACCACCTAGCTGCCCTACTTATAGACTTTGGACAAGATGCTTGGACTCTCCAGGTTTCATTTTCTTTATCTGTAAATTGAAGGAATTGACTTAGATGTTTATTATTTTGTTTGTTGTTTGTCCTCCATTCTAATCCTCAAGATACATTCCAAGTCTACAGCCCAAGAAGGAGACTGTTTTCTTGAGTATTCCTACAAACATTCCTTGATGCTTTACTTGGGAGAGGTTAAAAGAACCATGGAAAGAAATTTAGCAGGTAGTAGGTAGTATGAAAATTATTTTCTTCTCTTTTATATTTAAGAAAACTGAGGCTCAAAGAGATTTGGTGGTTTGCCCAAGGTCCCACTTAAGTGCTGGATCTGGGATTCCAATGCAGAGCTCTAGACTTTTGGTAACAACTCACACCAAAACACTGTGCCCCTCCACTGTCACCATTCTGCTCTCTATGGGGCTTCTGCTTATTAGAATGTATGCTCCTTGAGAGGTCTGGAATATCTTCAGTTCTGTTTGTGTATCCCTAGCACTTAGCACAAAGTTAAGCCTGGAGGAAATGGTCATTAAGTCCATTATCATTCATGAGGCAGCTAGGATTGGGCTGTGGATCAGGAGACCGAAATTCAAATCTGGCCTCAGATACTTTGTAGCTGTGTGACCCTGGGCAAGTCACTTAACCTGTTTGCCTCAATTTCCTCATATGTAAGGTTGTTGTGAGGATCAAATGAGATAATATTTGTAAAACACTTAGCACAGCACCTGGCACATAGGAGACACTATAGAAATATTAGCTATTGTCATTATTGTTATTACTGTTCAATGTTCTTTCCATTAGGTCATATCTGTAGGATAATGGTTAATGATCCTGTCATTCAGCATAAATAACTAAGTATTCCATAAAGCGGAAGGGGAAGGGAGCAGATATTAATTACTATAGACCAGGCACTGTGCTAAAACCTTACAAATATCTCATTTAAACCCAAAAACCTTCAGAGATAGATGCTATTATTATCCCCATTTTATAGTTGAGGAAAGTGAAGCCGACAAGGTTAAATGATTTGGGCAAGATTACAGCTAGTGAGTATCTGCCATCAAATTTGAACTCAGATCTTCCTGACTCTACTGTAGATCTTTTAATAATATACTATTAGGTGAGGAATTAATGTATGTGACAGTTTCTTTGAAAGAAAAGGATAAATTAAAAACCTAATAAGCTTCCATTATCATAAAATTCTACCATCACTGATCACACATAACCGATTAATCTGACTGTATTTAACACACACTTTTCTTATAAAGCTCTCCTATTTTCAACTTGAAAAGAAGCAATATCAGGACGATAATGGTATTATAAACAATGCTAATTTCTTATCTTACAAGAGAAAAGATTAAACATCAAAACATAATTTCTTTTTAATAAACAAAATCCAGTACAGTGTTTTTCACTGTAACTACACATGCCGTACACTTCCCAGAAAACCAGCGGACGTTTTTATCTTTGGAGTTAGCCAGATGAAAGAAATTGAAAAGAACACAGGGAACCTTCATTTCTCTACTGTTATATTGAACAAGAGACTTGATTCTATCCCTCACTCCCAAAAATACATTAAAAATATACCAGGCTCCTCAACCACCAATCAAAATGCAAGTCAGTATGTAAACTGAACAATGAGAGCCTAGTGATGAGGCTTAAATGTATGCCTATCAACTAGAAGACACACCTGGGCTTACAGATACTCATTGAGCACCTCCTAGATGGATAGCATTCTGCTAAACACAAATACTCCTGTGAGCTTAGAAATGAATTCTTTCTTGCAGAAAGCTTAATATGTTTCTTACTAACTCAGGAAGCATAGTACCTCCCACTAAAATTTGTTGTATTAATGTAGCCAAGTCTCAAATGGAATATTTAGGGATATTTAACTCTCTGTGACTTCACATCTTTAAAATGCATTGCATATATTTACACAGATGCTCTATAGTTATTAGTCAATCAACCCCACAAGATGTTAATTCCATTAACAGGGCCTAGGTCTCAACCTTCCAGCCCATGCTACTTCTTCAAGGATAAGATTTAAAAGACAGATTAGAAATTTATAGTACATCTTGCAGTTTGTAATATTTATTTATTATATTGATCTCTTAATTGTGTTAGTTAAAGTCTTTGCTTCTTCCATGTATTCTTTTAAAGGACAAGTAAGGGTGCATTCTAAACTCAATTAGCTAAACCAGAATGAATGTGCTTCAAGAAATAAGTATTTTATGTATTTTCTTAAGTATAAGCTGCTAAATTGATATGGACTGCCTATTTCCTCAGAATATCTTTCTACTTTCAATACTTAATTAGGTTTAATATATGGCAATTACCAGCTGTTACAAAGAATGAATATGTCTACTGGCTTCTTTGTTTGGTGCTCAGAGGCTGTAATGACACATAAAAGGCAGAATATGTAACAAATGATATGTTCCTAGCACAGAGCCAGGAACCCAGTATCTGCGTCACAATTATTCACCGACAGATTGATATACAAATAAAATTGCAAAATAGAGATCATGGATAAAAGTTATTTTGCATAAGATTCTAAGATACATCCAGTGAGAATCACAGATCTACTCCAAAAAAATAAACTCTCTCACTTTCTGATTCACCTGCATTGTCTAAGGCTGAGGAAATCCAAGGTCAACAGAATTCAATTCAACCAGCATTTGTTAAACACCTATTAACTGCTTAAAGGCGATCTGCTGGTACAGTGGTTAGACTACTTGGCCTTCAGTCAGGAAGACTCATTGTCCTGAGTTCAAAGCCAATCTCAGACATTTTCTAGCTGTGTGACCCTGGGCAAGTCACTTAAACCTGTTTACCTCAGTTCCTCAACTGTAAAATGAGCTGAGAAGGAAAAGGCAAACCACTCCAGCGTCTTCGCCAAAAAACAAAACAAAACAAATGGAGACAGGAAGAGTCTGACACAACTGAAAATGACTCAACAGCAATAACAACTGGGTGCTTGGGGAGTCACAAATTTTAGATTACTCAGCCTCTACCCAGATAGAGTTTTTAGCCTAGTAGGGAAAGAAGACACAAACACAGATAACTATACAATTATATAAGCGTTTTTAAAAAATCAGACCTGTAAGTTCATTGAAACAGGGAATTCGTGGCGAGGAAGCTCCCTCTACCAAAGCAGATCGACACCTCGAAACCTAGTTTTAGAAGACTGCCCGGGGCACCAAAGGTTTAAAGGACTTGCTCGGAATCACACAGGGAGGACATGAATTCCGGTGTTTCTGATTCTGTGACTGGTTCTCAATACACTATGCTATACTACCTGTAATTACGCTAAAATAGTGTGAATGAAGTATAAAGAGGGGTCCGAGGCAGTAGGCTATTGGTAACAGGGGTATCATAGAAGACTTCATGAAAGATGTGGTCCTTGAGTTAAACTTTAAAGGATGGGTAAAGATTCACCAAGTAAAGAAGAGATGAGGCTATAATCTAAGCATCAACTATATCTATCTATCTATATGTATACATATATATCTATATATCTATATCTGAACCTGAACTTAATGATACAGGAGGATACCAAGATAGAATAATGTCATGAAAAAACCCAAGGAATGATCTTACTGACTCTACCTGCAAACGTCTCTCATATTCATCCTCTACTCTCCACTCACATACATGTCACCCTAGTCCAGACCTTTATCGTCTAAAATAGAATCCTGAGTCTTTTCCCAACTAAGAAAGGCAGGGAAAGGCTGCCCTGCTCCAAGCCTCTCCTATGTTCAATGCATCCTCTATATAGTTTCCAAAGCAATATTCCAAAAGAATAATTCTGACATTGGGCAGCTAGGTGGCACAGTGGATAGAGCACTGACCCTGGAGTCAAAAGGACCTGAGTTCAAATCTGGCCTCACACAATTGACACTTACTAGCTGTGTGACCCTGGGCAAGTCACTTAACCCCATTGCCTGGGGGGTGGGGGTGGGGGAAGAATAAGTCTGACAATGTCCCTCCCATCATCAATAAGCTCTAAGATAAAATATAATCTCTGCTTGGCCTTTAAAGCTCTTCATAATTTGGCTCCACCTTTATACATTAATTGCACATTATTCCACTTTATATACATTATGTTCCAGCCAAACTGGACTACTTTCCTCATACTCAGCATTCCATTTCCATTTGCCTTATTCCCAGAATGTCACCTGACTTCCTATAATTCCTTCAGTGCTCAGTTCAAAAGCTGCCTACTTCCACAAGGCTTAAGCCAATCTCCCCCATTACTAGTGCCCTCCCCACTTGGAAATCACTTTGTTCTTATTTTGCATTTGCCAATGGAATATAAACTTCTTCAGGGCAATGTTTTTAATCTCTAGCTCCTAGAATGGTACCTGACACATATTAGGTACTTGAATAAATGCTTGGTTAATAAATGAATGGATATAGGAAAAATTTACTGAGCAAATACCCAGTTCATCCAATCAATTATCGGGTTCTTTTCCCAACTGATTCAGTTTTATTTGTTATCTAGACATGAGATAATGGAGGGAGGGAAAGGAAAGCCTGTCTTTTACCCTATGGTACTTCTGACAGCTTTGGGGTTCACACTGATGAACTCATCAAGACCTTCTCCCCTAAAAGCATAAAAGAAAATGATCAGATCAATGAATCAATGACAAGAATGCAGTGAACACCTGAATAAATTCAGGGATGTCCTGGATTCCAAGGCTCCCAGCCTTAAAAGGGAATTGAAAACAATAGCAGCAATAAATAATATTCTCCACTTTACTAAAACGCTTTCACATCTACTTACTTTATGCTGGTGAGAATCTTTTGAGGCAAGTAGGAGAGAGCTATTCTGGAGTGGTTTTTCTACTACATTTTTCTCAAGATAATAATTAATATAACTACCTCCACCTTCTATTCCCTTATTATTTAAGGAAGGAGAAAGCAAACATAGACTCATGTTCAAATACACTAAGTAGGCATGAGAATGTCATCAGCCAACAACTTCTTAATCAGCTTTTCCAAACTGTTTGCTGACCAAAGTTCCTTTTGGTTTGTTTGGGTTCACTGAATGACTACATCTGTGCTCATTTTAGTTATGGCCGAGCTATGATGTTGCTGTTTAAGTGGATTTGATGTGCATAAATCACTGTCCTCAATTCAGATGATTTTTGAGCATACATTAGAGAAAACCAGATCTGGAACCTATGCTTGTCTTACCCTGGAGTAGGTTTGTTTGCTGTTTGGTTCACTTTGATGAGATTATCCAAGTCTTGGTTTCTTAAAATATTAAAAAAAAAAACAGATCAATTACACAGAAGGGTATAAAATAAATTTTAACTGTTGAACACAGAACTTGTATGCCGCTTGAACTGTTAGACATTTTAGCTTTTAATGATACTCTTTAGTCCTAAGGAAAAACAGAAAGCTATTAAGATTTTGTTGACTCTTGTTACATAGGATGAGTGCATTTTAATAGTTCTTGATTCAGTACGTCTGACTTTCACTTGCTGAGCAAAATTTCTCCTTATACACGCTCTCCTACCAAACTTACACAAAGAGTAAGGGGAAAAAAGGAAATTATAATATGTATCAGCAAAGGATAAAAAGATGTTATAATATATAACTTTTTTTTTTTGCTCCATCTAGGGACTGTGGAAATAAAATGAATATGTGATGATTCTATATCCTATATATATGTGTGTGTATATATAGATACACATATGTATATATACATACATGTATATATATATAATTATTCTGTATAAATGAATGTGGTAGTATATTATGTATATAGTGATACATATGTACAGTATATGCATATGTTTATATATAAATATTATAAGGTAATGAGACTGAACTCCCAAGCAAAATTAGCTTAATTCATTGCTTTAAACTCACACCTCATCTATCACATTCACCTCCTTTCACTTAAAGAGATAATTTTTATTCTACACTGTTCTCCCATTCCCTCCTAGCAACTTAATATTGGGTTGCCAAAACATAAGGTGGCTCTTGATTTTTTTTTTTAATAGTAATGATCCATTAGTACATGTATTTTGTACAGATAGTACAGACAGATAAGGAGCTGGGTCTAGAGTTGGATAGGAGAACGGAAGCAGTCTGGACTTCCTTTGGGAAATTACTTTGTACTTCTGGACCAAGCCTCACCGCAACAAAGACCCATCTATTTAATGATATTCTTCTAATGATGGCTGCAAGTCTTAGAATGCCACAAGCTCCAAAGTATTAAAACTGGTAAGAACTCAAAGGACCATGGATAGGTGCATGGTATAAGGGTAAGCCGGCTGCAGCAAGATATCAATAGAAAACTGGGTAGATGGAATGCATAAAGGATACCATGAGACAGATAGATGATTAGAAACAGAGGTAGGATAATAATGTAAGAATAACCAATGAACAGTCCATATGCTCCATTGGTATCCACATAACGTAAAAAGGACTAGAGGAAGGGTACCAGGAAGTTTGGAGATCCCACTGCAAAGGATTTATAAGCAGATACATACAAAGCCGCACAAGGTGGGCAAACATGTATGGGTTATAAGCTGTACCACTAGAGGGAGTAGCCACATTGATGAGATCACTGATCCATTGAAATATGGTCCTAGGTAGTACTGAAATGATGACGGTTATAGAAGAACCAGAATGAGGAAAAATAATGTGATACTCTAGGATTTTTCCATCAGCTTATTTTATTCCTGTATGGTCACTTGAAGTGCTTATGGTTTTGTTGGTACCGAATTGTTTGTCTTCACAATAAGGGTAGGTGGGGAGGGAGAAAGGGAGAAAATTTAGAACCCAAAGTTTTAAAAACAAATGTTTAAAAAAATTATTTTCACATACAACTGGGAAATAAGATATATAGGCAATTGGGTATACAAATCTATCCTGCCCTATAAGAAAATTGAAGGGGAAGGGGATAAGAGAAGGGGAGGCAGAGACAGAAGGGAGGGCAGATTAGGGAAAGGGGTGTTCAGAATGCATACCATTTTGGGGTGGGGGAGAGATGAGATGGGGAG
This sequence comes from Vombatus ursinus, assembly GCF_900497805.2. Classification (NCBI taxonomy): domain Eukaryota; kingdom Metazoa; phylum Chordata; class Mammalia; order Diprotodontia; family Vombatidae; genus Vombatus; species Vombatus ursinus. The sequence continues at coordinate 4,584,569 of NW_020954720.1, forward strand.
AAAATTTGGAACTTAAAATACTGTGGAAGTGAATTTTGAAAACAAAAAATAAGTAAATTAATTAAAAATAAATAAATAAAGGGAAAAAAAAAGAAAGGGTAAAGGGCTTGTCCAAAGTTATACAGCTCATTAACAGCAGATATGGGACAAGAACCCAGGTCTCTTATGTCCCAGTTCATTATTCATTCTACTACACCACATTGCTTCTACTTATTAAAAAAAAAAGAAAAAAGAAAAAAAACAACCAGAAATGAAAAAAAATTGATGTAAACCCTGAAAAACCAACCATCTACCTATATAATCAAAGGCTAATAGCAATATTTTGGTAATAAATTAACTGGAAAGCTTGAATTTTCTCAAGATTATAAAGTCATTTAATTTTTGTACATTTTCACAAATTTTTATAAAATTTAGAGAAGCTCATTAAATCTTACCCCTGGTCACCTTTTTCTGTTCTTGGATTTACTCTGATGAGATTATCAAGATCTTGGGACCTTTAAACATTTAAAAAACAAGTTCATGATAAATAAAATTATGATAAATGCTTAACATTAACATTGGTATTATTAATAATTCACATGAAGGGTAAGCTTGAAGGAAATTTATTACTAATGTAATACCGCATTATATTTGATAGTCTAGACCTAATTAAAGCAAACTGTCTAATATTAAAATTGATATACCTGTTTAAATTCCCATGTATTTCCAAAAGTTAAATTAAGCCTAAAACTCAGGCTTAAATTAAACAAATCAGTCAACTGATTTGTATAGTTGTGGCCAGCCAAAAAAGTCTCACTTGACCCCTCTAAGTACTCCTTGTTAAGTCAAATTTGAACTTGAAGCACACTTAGTCATAATGTCATTTTTCACTAGCAGATGGACCAAATTCTTTTTCATATCTTAAGAAAAGATTTCCATAAATCTTACCCCTGGATACTACTGTGGGTTGCAGGATTCACTTTGATTAGATTGTCCAGGTTTGAGCCCCTTTAAACATTGAAGAAAAGATCAGGTCAAATTCATATCAAGAAAATAAAACATTTTCTAAAACTGAGAAATAGTATACATAATGTTCATAGAAATAACCCCCAGATGGCCAAATATTGTCAATGCATATTCACATGTGTGAAGGAGTTCTCAATTTACCTGAAAGTCAGCCAGAGAAGTATCCAATTTCAGAATTCCAACCCCAACCAGAGATACCATATTGAAACTCTGCTTTCCTCATAATATCTATTTTGTAATACCAAAATTCATTGCCGTCTATCCTATGCCAAGGGAACACATTGGTACCAAATCCAATGTGGAAGGACAGACAGCAAGTGTCTTTAAGGCAACTTCAGAGAAACTTTATAACACTCAGTGTTCCATGAAAAGGTTGCTAATCAATCACAGAGCTCACTGTATAAATATATAACCAATCTCCTCTTTAATTTATTCAGCCTCTGCCTCTGGTTGTTTTATAACTTTGTGCTAAGGCTACAAATGGTTGCTTGTGTTAGCAACAAACAATACAAGGATCAAAATCAGTAATGACTCTAGAAGTGTGACAAATAATACCTTTAAATATGATGTAATCATTTCACTGGAAAAACCCATCATTGTCTCACTGTTCAGCCTTCAGTACACACCCACTTTCCATCTTAGTGAAATTCTATGTTTTTTATTACAACTACATATGTTTCCCACATACTGCTGTATCAGCAAGTCCTCCTCTGATGTACTGAGCCACCCAGATGTGGAACATGAGTCCACATGTGGGCCTGCCTTTTATACCCTCTTCTCTGCACACTATGATCCTGTGAAGACCAGATTGAAGACTATCTGAGGCTGTAACTACCAAACATCAAACACTCGGATATTTGGAAACTTTCAGGTTTTTGAATGACATTATGTTTTCATCCAGATGTCTAAAATCATATAACTATATCCTGAAAGTAGAATCAACACTTTTGGACCTTCTCAAAGAAACAAGGGAACAACCAATGGGGCAGGAAAGATATAACACCCAATCTTTTGCTAAATTAGTTCTGCTTTGCCAGGCATGTTCCCAAGCTGGAGTGCTGCATGGAATATCATTTGTTTGATTTTTTTTCAGAAGCCATAGGATTTGAATGTCACTACTTTCACAGAATTCAGTTTCTGTTTTTCGAGCATGAATTTTAAAAGGATAAAGCAGGAAACTATAAATCTTACCCTGGAATATTTCTGTTTGCTGAGGGATTCTCTTTGATGTAACTGTCAAGCTCTTGACCCCTTCAAGTGAAAAATGAAGTTCTGATCAGAGCAAGTTAATGCCAAATACATACCTCATGGCACCAATAAATGAATAGTGTGCAAACTTGAAGAGAACTCTGCTGCCCATGGTACATTTGAAGTTTAATTCTCAGGGTGCAGATGGAGATATAGTTTTTGGACACATGTAACACAGGAATTTGTTTTGACAATATATGTTTGTTACAATGTTCTTCTTCTTCTTTTTTTTTCCTTTCTTCCCAGTGGATATGGGAGAAAAGGAGGTGGGAGGTGGGAGGTAGAGGTAGGAGTACATGAAAATAGATTTTTGTTCTTTAAAAAAATTAAATTAAAAAGGACTTTCCAGACCATGTAATCTATAATTTGTGTTCAAAGCAAAAACATATATGGACAAAATAAACTACAACTATCTTTCATTCAAAAACAAACCAAAACAAAACCTCTAAAGAAATACCTTCAAATGAAGACAAGAGTAACAGTTCGCACTTTGAAAAAAAAAACCTTAATAAAAATTGGAGAAAAGGTATGTGGGGTTCACTTATCAAGCCAAAATAAAACTACTGGGCTAAGCAATATTTGAATCATTGAAAAGATAGACTCCACCTAAATCACCTGAAGAACAAATGTGTTTCCTTTGTTTACCAGAATAATTGAAGGACTAGAGACCTGTAGATCTGGACATAATATCCCACTGAAAACATCTCAGTTTGACAGTGGTCACACTACTAGAGATAGGAAAAAGGGTTGGAGCTATAACTTCACTGACAGAGGAACCTTCTGGAGCAGGAAACCTCCTCTCCCAAAACAGGCCAGCACCTGCTTGGCAGCATGCGGTCTTAGACAGCTGCCTAGAGCATAGAGAGGTTAAGTGACTTGCTTAGCATTAATCAGAAAGTGTGTGTCGGAAATGGGACTTGAACCCAGGTCTTCTAGGCTCCAAAGGTTGCCAAATACTAACCAAATACTGCCTTTCATTGCTTTTTGTTGTGGTTGTTGTTCAGTTGTGTCCAACTCTTCCTGACCTCATTTGGGATTTTCTTGGCAAAGATACTGGTGTGGTTTGTCATTTCCTTCTCCAGCTCATTTCACGTATGAGGAAACAAGCAAACAGGTTATGTGGCTTGCTCAAGGTCGCACACAGCTAGTAAGTGGTTGAGGCCGGTTTTGAACACAGGAAGATGAATCTTCCTGCCTCCAGGCCCAGCACATGCCACCTAGCTGCCCCATACATATATTGTTTTAAAGTTTACAGAGCGTTGACAGAATTGTTTTAAAGTTTATAGAGTGTTAAGGTCTACAGAAAGTTTACAGAATGTATATGCTTCCTCATTTGCACTTTGTAATGTTTGTAAAATTCTTGGGGTTGTTCCAAAAGATCAAATGAAATTTTTGTGTGCATGTGTATGTATGTATGAAATTTATGTATATATGAAATTTGTGTATATGTATGTATAGATATGTGTACACATGTCCCTATAAATATATACACACACATATACATACATACACACATTTATACACAAATACATAAATTTCATTTGATCTTTGGAACAACCCCAAGAATTTTGTAAATGTTACAAAGTCCAAGTGAGGTAGTGTATATATAACACATTTGGTAAACTTTAAAACACTATACAAATGTGAGCTATTCTTACTGTCATTGTCATCATGCCCATCCGTTATGCTCACAGATAAGGGAGCTAAGCCTCTGGGAGTTTAAGTATTTGCCCTGCATCACGTAACAATAAAATTTCAGAGCTGATACTCAATGCACAGCTCCAATTCTGACAGTCTCCAGAGTAAAGACCGACGATAAGTTGGATTCCCCTCCCCAGCATGAAAGAAAACCTTTGCATTAAATTGAGGTTTAAAAGGTAGAGGCCCTTGAATAATGAATATATAAAACATTCCATTTGGTTAAAAAAAAACCTAAGACCAAAAGTCCTGTTTAACCTTTCAAAATAATAAGAAAAATAACAGCTCATCTTTGTATAGCACTTTTCTGTTTACAATATTGTTGTACTGTGTTGTGTTGTGTTTTCCCCTCTGTGCAACCCTGTGGGGTGGGTAGGGCAATTATTTTATTGATTAGGGAACTGAATCTAAACTTAAAGAGAGTTAGGAAATTGGCCAAGATCCTATAGCCTTTTAGTGGTGGAAAGCACTAAAGCATATAGCTGAGTAGAATATAAAGTCCCTGAGAGTAGGAACTGTCTCATTTTTGTGTTTGTTTTGTCTTTTGTATTTCCAGTTCTTAGTACAGTGCCTTGAATAAACATTTGATTTTTGTTGTGGTTCAGTTTCAGCTGTGTCAGACTCTTGGTGACCCCATTTGGAGTTTTCTTGGCAAAGATATTGGAGTGGTTTGCTATTTCCTTCTCCAGCTCATTTTACAGATGAGGAAACTGAGGCACACAGGGTTAAGTGATTTGCCCAGGGTTGCCTGGCACTCTACCCAGTGCACCACCTGGCTGCCTATAAACACTTGGTAATCTTTGTGTTAAATAGAATCGAACCTCCTGTCTTCCGATTTCAAAGCCAGACTTCTTTCCACTGCACTAAGTTGTGTCTCTCAAACACCATACCGGATAACCGTAAGCTATACCAAAGCACAAAACGCACCGTGCTATTTGAATTTATCGATCACATTTAGATTTCCAGGGTATTTTCATTTTGAAACACAAGCGCTCAATTTGAGCCTGAGCTTCCCTGATTCTACTTCAACCTTCCCAGATTAAACAATAAAATTCTAATGCATTTGTATAGGCACAAGAAAGAGTAAACAGTTCCACATGTCCTACCTCTGGGTATTTTTGTTTCTTTCAGTGTTCACTTTGATGACACTATCAATATCTTGTTTTCTTTAAACAAAAAGAGAGATTCCGGTTAGTGATGGTCAGCGGGAATACTATTCTAAAATATGAACAATGCCTTAATTTAAGAAAGAGTAAATATATACTTTCTCTAAAACAGTATATAAATTCCAAAATATTGAGTGTCAGGGAATATCATGCCAGAACATCAAAAATTGGATTTTTTTAAAAAATAAACTATCTCCTAAGAAAAATGAGTGATATGATACCCCTTTTAACCTCAGGACAAATAATGACCATTACCTATTAATTGATTATGTAATGATTTATTTTAACAATTTTAAAATTTCTTGTTTAACAAAAATAACTTTATTCAAAGATATATCTCTTCTGTTGAGCCCAAAATGGGCATTGTAAAAATAACCATTCTTTGCTGTATGGAGATACAGCAAATCACTATTCAACAAAGTAGATATAATTAACTATTCCATTTTTAAATAATAAGGATGTTATTTTAAGATGATTGGTTTTATTATGCTCCTCATTCTTACTCAATTCCATTCACCACAGGGTAGGCCAAGGTCCTTATTATAATGACAAAGGAAAAGAAAGGAGAATTTACATTGTACCCTATTACCTTCTTGTCATCTGCCCTAACTACTGCTGTACTCCCCAGATCATAAGACCTCCAAAGACCATGCTCTAAGTTAATTCCCTTGGGAGACTTAACTCTGTCATCTCTGGAATTCCTGCCCTGCCCTGCCCTGCCCTGCCCTACACTATCTTGATTGGTAAGTTCATGTAGTTCTTATATCTAGCCAGCCCCAACCATGCATCATATTCCACCTACAGGATATCTTCTTGCCATATGCCCTATTACCACATGTACCTTCCTTTCTCTTTCCTTACCCTACCCTCATAGCTTTAGGACCCTAATCATATCTTCTATTTCTACTGGAAAAGATGTGTCAACAACTCCCCTCTGGCTCCGCTTACCATCCCTATGGCTTTCTAAACCAAAACACCCTTCTCTGGCCACCACTGCCATCTATCTGTCTGTCTATCTATCTATCTCTATGTAAACACATACATATATGTGTATATATGTCTATATATATACACACACACACACATACATGTATACACACATATACATCTGTCTGTGAGTAGATAGACAGATAGATAGATAGAAGCTTCCCTCAGAATGTGAACTCTTTCAGGTTTTGTTTCTATTTCTAGCATTTATCATACAGTATTTGGCACACAGTAAGCCCATATGATAAATGATTTCATTTGCCATTGAAGGTAAAAGAATTAATTCATTTCATGTAGCAGGGGGCCACAGAAACCTCATGCATAGAGGTATTGTTCAGTTCCATAAGGAATGTGATCTAGGCATGAATAGAGGAAGCAGTAGAAAGTGTGGATATTATAGATTTTTCAATATAGTAGCCACATTTATGCTATCTAGAAAAAGAAGAAAGCTTTACCCTAACTATGGTGGCCATTTTCATCCCTAAAAGAATATCAAAAGTCTAGCTTCTAGTCCTGTAGAGAAGACCAAAACAGCCCCCTAATCTGAGCTACACTATTCACAGAAGCCAGTTATTATATGCCACCTATATATGCCATTATATAACACTTATATACTTTAAGGTTTACCAAGTGCTTTGCAAATATTATCTTAACTGCTAACAATGACTCCTAGAGTTACTCCACCTCACTTGGATAGAAGTAGGTTCCAGTTAGAGATAGTCAGCTAATATTATTAATCATGAGTACAAACAAGACTTTTAAGTTTAGAAATGCTCCTAAAAAGTCAATTTCATTTTTCCTTTGACTATCCCATAGAGACGAGGAGTAAGTAGGTCTTACCCAGTGATATTTTCATTCTGATTGGGTTTCACTTGGGTTTCCAGAGCTTGATCTCTTTAAAAAAAAATGATTTTAATTAAGCAAGTCAGTATTAAACAGGTGTTTGATATTTTGTTTTATTTTAGATGCCGTAAGGAATATCATCCTGGGACTCAGAATCACAGAATCTCCAAATTAGAGTGTACTTCATAAATTATCTAGAACCACCAGATCTGAATCCATGATATCCCCAACAAGGGATCAACCAGCCTTTCCTGGTTGTGAAACCTGCAGTCAGGGGGAACCCATTACCTCCTAGATCAGTCTATGGCCCTTTAGAGGGTCCCAATTGTTAGGGAATTTTTCATTAGCAAGAACCTAAATTTTCCTCTTTTGTAACTTCCCCCACCTTGTTCCTAGTTTTGTCTTCTGGGGCCAAGGAGTACAAGCCTAAATTCCTCTTTTAAGTGATAGCTCTTCATATACATGCATATAGCCGTCATGTCCTCCTGAAGTCTTCTCTTCTCCAGGCTACACATTCCTATTACCTTCAACTGATCCTCATATGTGCTACTTCCTATATGAGATCTTTTCTGACTCACTGCCCCCCACCTAGGTGTGACCCCTAGAAATTATTTTATGTTTACTGTATGTATATAAATGGGTGTAGACATATCTATGTTATATATATATATATATATACACACACACACACACACACATATATGTGTGTATTTATGTCTATATCTAGTTAATTTACTTATGGCCAATGCCCAGGAAAGGGGAATATTGAGGCTACCTTTTAAGATCTCAAAAGGCCAAGAGAACATTATAAACAGTAACAGCTATATTGTTTTAAGAACAATTTTCAGCGAATAAGTCATTTTGACTATCATAAATACCCAAATTAACAATAAAGGAAGTATGAAGAAAGATGCTATCTGCATACAGAGAAAGTACTGATAAACAGAAGTATGTATGGAATAATTTTTCACATATATGTATATGGATGTGTGTATGTATGTATGTATGTATATCTATACATCTATCTTAGCTGGAAGGGGTAGTGGAGACGGGAGAAAAAAAGGAAATTTACATGATAATTTTCTTATATATTTAAATGGAATAGCAAGTTGTACATAATAGATTTGCAGTTTCATGTGCACTAATATTGTTTTTAGCATACTGTGTTATGGATGTGTTTATTTTATTCCATAAATTGAAAACATAATACGTTTTTAAAAATTAAAAAAATATTAAAAGGCCATGTATCAAAAGAAAAGAAAAGAAAACACAAGCAAGAGAAGGCCCCATTCTAGATACAGGCTTGCCTAGAAGACCATGAGCTCATGGCTGGAAACCTAGTAGGTGATAGGACATTCCCCCCACCCCCCCATACACACACACACACACACACACACACACACACACACACACACGTTCTTTAGAACTCAGAGAGTTTTCCTTACACTAAGCTGACAAAAAGAAAAAGCCTGAAGGGTGGATCCAATTAAATAAGTTTGCTTAGCCATCAGGAAGCAGAGGGAAAAAAGGAGGAAAAAAGGAAAAAAAAAGAAATTTACATGATAACTATTATATATTTAAAAAGAATAGCAAGTTGTGCATAATATATTTACAGTTTCATGTGTAATCATCTTTTTTATTATACTATTTTATGGAAATGCTTTTTTTTTATTCCACAAATTAAAAATAAAAATAAAATAGAAAAAAAAAAACTTTAAAAAGAAGATAGGAAGGATCAAGTTGTGAAAGGCTTTAAAAGTAAACAAAGGGGGCAGCTAGGTGGCACAGTGGATAGAGCACCGGCCTTGGAATTAGGAGGACCTGAGTTCAAATCCGGCCTCAGACACATAACACTCACTAGCTGTGTGACCCTGGGTAAGTTACTTAACCCCATTGCCTAGCCAAAAAAAGTAAACAGAGGATTTTATATTTTAAACAAAAGGGAGCCCCTGGAATTTAGAGTGTGTGTGTGTGTGTGTGTGTGTGTGTGTGTGTGTATGTATGTGTGTGTGAAACATGGTCAGACCTAGACTTCAGAAAAATCACTTTGGCAGCTGAATGAAAGATGAATGGGAGGGGGAGAGGCTTGATCAGGGAGACAAATAAGAATGCTATTGCAATAGCCCAGGTGAGAGATGGTGAGGGCCTGTACTAGGATGGTGGCTATATGAGTGGAGAGGAGGAAACATATACAAGAGATGTTGTGGAGGTAGAAAGTCTTAGCAACAGACTGTATATGTACAGTAAGTGCAAGTGAGGAGTCTAGGATGAAGATAATACTAACAACAGTAATAATTACAAGTGTAATAAGTGCCAGGTACTTTGCTAAGCACTTTACAAATATTATCTCATTGAAGGCCTGGGTAATTGGGAGAATGGTGGGGGAAAGAGAATGAGTTCCACATTTGACTTTTTGAGTTTGAGATGCCTTTGGACATCAAGTTAGAGATGTCCAAAAGGCAGCTGTGATGAAAGGCTCAGGAGAGAGTTTAGGGCTGGATATAGAAATCTTCATAGAGATGATAGTTGAATCTATGAGAGCTAATGATTCTGTAACAAAAACCTTGGTGTCCATAAATTGACCATAGACTACTGTAGATATTAAATTCAGGATCAAAAATAGTTAGGAATATAACATGGAAATCTGAAGTCTATTAAAAGATAAATTCTGACAGTATCACTTAGATCACATATAAAAATGGGGAAAATTGCCCTGGGTTAAGGTATATCTCACCAGCTCTTACCCTTTTCCATTTTTATCTGTCTTGGCATTCACTTTGATGATGCTGTCAAAGTCCTGGCTTCTTTAATAAATATATATTTTTTAAAAATCATGTTAGTAATGTCACATACAACAACCTCTTAGATCAATGTTAACTTCAAATATCCACCCAGCTCCTGAAGTAGTACTAGATGCCCCTAGGATGAAAATGATCAGTGAAGACTTTTGACTTGATTATTGCAACCTTTGTTGATAATGATGTCGAGTTAAAGTCTTCCACTGTATAAATCTCAGTCTGAAACTAACACTCGGTGATATTCATTTTAAAAACAAAAATTTCCATTAAGCCTTACTCTAAATGAAACTACTAAAGCTTAGATTCTTTATTAAGCATAAGCTATTAAAAAGAGGTTCAAAAACCAGATCTTCTATACTATCTTTAAATAAAAGTGATAATAATAGTAATTTGTTATTCAGTTGTTTTAGTCATGTTCATCTCCTTGTAACCCCATTTGGGGTTTTCTCGGCAAATATACTAGAGTGGTTTGTCGTTTCCTTCTCCAGCTCATTTTACAGATGAGGAAATTGAGGAAACAAGGTTAAGTTATTTGCTATGGGTCACACCAGATTTGAACTCAGGTCTTCCTGTCTCCAGGCCTGGCACTCTATCCACTGTGCCACCTAACTGCCTCAATTGTTGTTACATGGTCTTATTTAATGTACATTATATGTACAGTACCTGGCATGTCCATCTAGTTTTGTGTATCAGAAGAAAGAGTAATCATGGCTAAGAAAAACAGTACTACTGGGAATTTCTTGATTAGTAAAGTCCTTCTACCAATGTAAGTCAGCACCTTTCTTTATTGCTTAAAGAATCTTAAAATTTGCCTGGGGTCCTTAAGGGTCAAATGATTTCCCCAGGGTCACACATTCAATATTTGTCAGGACTTGAACCCAAGTCTTCCTGGCTCTGAGGCTGATTCCCCCCCCACTACATTTTCTCTTCCTTCTTTCCTTTCCTCTCTCCCTCCCTCCTTCCCTCCTTTCCTCCCTTCCTTTCTTTTTCTCATCTCTCTCTCTGTCCACATAGGGAGTCATACCCTTACCTGAGGGTGTTCTGCCCAAAGGAATATAAATTTTGATTGCTGAAACCTAGCAAGATATCTTGGGGTCTGTGGACTAAATTTCTTTTTTATGGACCTTGCCTTAAACCCAAATCACTCTGGATCTCATTGATTGGCCAACAATGGCTCCCAGCCCAAGCCTCACTTCGTTGTTGTTTGCATTCTGATGACTCAGAGTGAGTGTAAATAGTAATTGTTTCTGTTTTGGCCAGAAACCCTGAGAGTCTTTCCCTCTGGGACTGATTTTATTTTTTTGATTAGGTAAAAGAGGCCATTCTTTGCCTCATTTTTACCTTGCCTTAATCACTGAATGGGCATTGCCTCAGACAAACTGAGACTTGAAAAAGACCTTAGCTTAAAAACGTCAAAGTCTCCACTGCATCTGGGGCCATATCCAGTCATCCTTATCTATATCTTGCCACTCGACCCAGATGACTCTGAAGGAGAAAGTGAAGCTAGTGACTTTGCATAGCCCTCCCTCACTTAAATCCAATTCACTTGCATGTCATGGCATCTTCTCCCTGTCATGTCATGGTTCTCTTCCAGAACGAAGGAGAAACAACAACAACAAAAATGATAACTCACATAAAGTACTAAGCCCCCTCCTACTTCTCTAGTCTTCTTATATTTTATTCCTCACCATGTATTCTTTGATCTAGTGACAGTGGCCTCCTTGCTGTTCCATGAAGATTACACTCCATCTCTCAGCTCTGGACATTTTTTTTTCTGCTGTCCCCCATGCCCATTTCTACCTTCTCTGCCTAATGGCTTCCCTGGCTCCCTTCAAGTCCCAACTAAAATCCCATCTTCTACAGGAAGCTTTTTCCAAGCCCTTTTAATTCTAGTACCTTCCTTCTCTTAATTATTTCCTATTTATCCAATAAATAGCTTATCTGTACATATTTATTTGTTTCTTGTTTATCCTATTAGATTTTGAGCTATTTGACAGCAGGATTTTTTTTTTTGCTTCTTCTTGTATCTCCAGTGCTTAACACAATGCCAGGCACGTAGTAGGTGTTTAATAAATATTTATTGACAGATACAGTACTTTCAGGTATAAGCACTTTTCCCACAACAATTCTATGAGGCAGCTAGTTTTTCATTTGAGGAAACCAAGACACAAATCTATGATATGAAGTGAAAAAAGTAAAGAAATTGACCTAGGAAATAATCCCAACAAATTAGGAGTCTTACTTTTTGTCATTTCTATCTGCTGTGTGATTCACTTTAATTAGGCTGTCAAGTCCTTGGTTTCTTTAGAGATATCAAGAAAAAAAAATAAGTCAAGTTAGTGTTGTTATATCATTTATCTTTTGTCAGTAGCATTCAGAAGATCCTCTTGACCCATTAAGTGATTAGATGTTTCCAGAGCTACAATAAGTCAGAGGTAATTGGGGCTTTGCTTGAGGTGTCAAAATTTAGAGGGTGTTGGCAGTACCTGTAACCCTTTAGCTGGTAGAAACCACTGAATTTAGTACCAAACAATTAATTAGTATAAATAGGAAGGTACCAGATGATATGCTTACTTTCCCCAGTATCTATACTCTAGGTGATCTCTGGCTTGGCTGTACCCTAAAGGGGCCTATCTAGCAGAGGTTTCCATGTAGACCAGTCACTGACCCCTAAGTCAATATTCCTGTCCAGCATTCTCTTTCTTCCTCCAACTTTATGATTTTTCCTTGATTCCTTCCACCCCTCCCCCACCATTGCTTCCCTAAACCTCTTTTGCAGTGTTGTTCTGGTTGCCAGAGTTATTGAATAATGCCTATGAGTACTTCCAAAACCAGAAAGTCCTATTGTCCTTTGAAATACTTAATTCATTGAATTATCTTTGCTGTTCATTGTATAGAACTGGCAACAGTCTAAAAGTACTGTGCTGAAAATCTCCTCCAGCAACTAATATCCAGCAATTCAAATGAATCAATTTAGAAATGAATTCACCACCAAGTCTTACCCTTTGTCATCTTTGTCCTTATGAGGGGTCACATTGATGAGTTTGTCAAGGTTTTGGTTTCTAAATTTAAACGTGAAAATAATTCAAATCAGTGATAACATATGAAAAGATCTATGATTTTATAACTGAATTTTTTCAAAAATTCAGAAAAAGATATTTCTTATGAATATTTCAAGTGTAGCAATATTGAATAGCTAAGTAGAAACTGAAATTTTTATGTCCATCATGACTGAACTTTGATAAGTAAAAAACCTCATATTTCTCTATTGCATATACATATAAATTTATATGCCAAATGACAGAATCTTCATATGCCTAATGCTTAAAAACACAGTCAATATGAAAGATAATCCCACTAAATCCCATTATTGATTAATTCTTACCCTTTGCCATTTTCATCAATCCTGGCCTTCACTTTAATCATATTGTCAAGATTTTCATTGCTTTAAATATAAAAAATAAAAGTAATTTCATTCACTCAACAAACATTTATCAGACATTAACTACATAAGAGGAACTTTACTAATGAATAGCTATTGCATTCAATTTTCTGTTGGTTCTCACTTGTTACTTTGTCCATGTCACATTTTATTATTTTAACTTTATAATATTTTTCATCGACACATGGGAACTGAACTAAGTGACGAATTCCTGTTTCAAGTCCCACTAAATATCAAGTCATTTTAGACTACCTCACTTTCTTCATCTATCCATAAGACCAACTTTGTTACTCCCAAGACTTATATATCTCCTTTTTTATGTACCTGTTCTATTCTGACAATATTCTTGCAATATTTTTCTTCTCTCAATGACTTGATATTATGTCATTCAAATTCTTGAAATCTGACCCCTCCCATAAACTTTGCTGAACTATAAGTAGAAGATAGGATAACTTACCCTATCTGAAAATAAAATTACCTTAACAACCCATTTCTTTCCATTAGACACAGTTAATCTTTAACCCTGTTTGTATTTCAATTTAACATAATTATGATAGATCCTTTTGACATTTGTACAAATGCTCTTATTCATGTTTGTGTGGGTTTTTGCTTGTTTTCACATCATCTCCATCCTCATTAAGGGCTTTAATTCCTTGAGATGGAGACAAACTATGTCTGCAAGGTCAATTTGAAAGCAAACAGTATTCAACATCCATAGGTTGGTACTTAAGAAGAGTTTTTAAAATATTTTTATGACAGCAACAATTATGATGATAAAATTGCCTTGTGTTTAGTGACTGGTAAAAATACAAGTAAACAGTCAATATGAAAAATGCTACCACCAAACTAATAGAAAATTCATCCATTCTTACCCTTTGCCATTTTTGTCAGTTCTGGGGTTGGCTTTAATGATATTATCAAGCTCCTGATTTCTTTAAACATGAAAAAAATAATAAAAATTATGTTATTAATCACTGTCCATTATATCAAATAACAGTCTAGGATATAAATTATGTCAGATTATGCAATAACCATTTACTGATCACTTTATCCAGGGCTCTGGTGGGGCTGGCAGGGTGTATAAAATGATAGAAGACATGCAACTTTAGAGTTGGAAGGGACTCTAAATTAAAACAAAAACTCTTCCAACTTCCACACTCAAAAATGAGAAAACAGAGACCTGAAAAGTTTGAGTGGCATGCCTCAGGTCTTACAAATATGCTATATTACATATAACAAATATGTTATGTATATGTAACAAATATGTTACAAATATGATCCAGGAACAGAGCCTAGCTTTCCTAAGTTCCTGCCCAGAGCTAAACTATAGATTTAGAATTAGAAGAGACCTCAGAGGTTGTATACTCCAATTCCTTAATTGTTCAGATAAGAAACTTCAGGCACCTGAGAACTGGTGACTTGCCCAAGGGTTACATGGGTAAATAAATAATCTGGGATTTGAACACAGGTGCTCAGATCCCAAATGTGGTGCTCTTCCCATTGTCCCTCTTTCTTTGCCCTTTAAGGAGCTTAGAGATATGGTTGGGAAAACAAAAAATACTCATGTGTTATGATAGAACCAATTACAAAGTCAATCAATCAATAAACATTTGCTAAGCACACATAATGTGCTAGGCACTATACTAAGTACTTGAGATTAAAATATCAGTTGCAATGTAAACAACCAAAAAAAATTTATAAGTGGGGATCCAAATACACAATGTAAGAAAAATAGTTCACTAAATAGGGTGTAGAATGAAAGAGTGATCAACAATGCTGTGTATGTGTGGGGCGGGATTGGGGGGGGCGGGTCCAAGTCAGGGGAGGGTTCCCCAACAGAAAAATACCCAATAGGTCCTAACTACATTTAGTTCACTGGACTGACTCATTAGTGTTCATTATATATAATTAATATCTAGTTTGCATTGAGCTTGTATTTTAAGGAGATAAAATACTGACTTAGATAGCTGTAATATACATTATCACATAAGAGGGTTAAAAAAAGAAAGTGTCATATGAGATCTGAGGAGAAAAAGTTCTAAAGAAACATAATCACCCCTCAGATAAGTGAATAACTCTTTTAGATCTATAGCACCTCTTTTAATATTTCTATGCCAGGAAACAAAATTCCCCTTTAATTAAAGATTACAGGACTAAAAGAACCTGTCTGGACAATAACATATCCAAATTAAGAGATAAATTAAGTCTTACTTTTTATCAGTTTGTTCTGCCTTAGGATTTGTTCTGAAAATGCCATCCAAGCCTTGGTTCCTTTAAACATAAACATAAACACACAAACACACACACACACACACACATCAACCTATAGTCAATGGTAGTTCACTTAATTTGGCAATAACATTAAATTCAAGAGATTGGAGATTAAAAACAGTTTGGAATAAACGGCCCAACTAGGAATTTCTAAAGACCATGGTACAGCAATCCTTGAATGTATTGAGTTTCAGACTGAAGCCTAGGAAGGTTGTCACTTATTCCAGGTCCCACAGCTAATTAGTAGCAGAACAGGGACTAGAATCCAAATCTACTAATTAATTACTCATCCCTAACCCAGTGCTTTATTTGTCTGCTTTGCTTTTATTATAACTGCCTCTTTGTTTTGGTTAACATTTTTAAAGTTTGCTTTGCACTTTTCTCATTCATTCATTCTAATTCTATATGCTAAAAGTTATTTTAGCATGTTCATGCTAAACACTTGTAAGTTAACATTGAACACAAGTTAAATTATTCACTACTGTCTCTTATCAGATTTTTAAGTCACACATTTAGGGTAAAAGATACAGAACCAGGAAATAATACACAAAATGGTTGCAATAATCTAAATGACAATAAGACTAAGAGGCAGCTGAACTCAGATTAATTGCAATAACCAATCTTCGTACTGGTGGATAGGTGAGGAAACATATTTCCCTTATCTTAGAAGAGAGATAACTAGGTCACAAAAAGTAGATTTAGAGCTGAAAGGTCTTGTACACCATCTGGCTCAACTTCTTATCTTAGAGATGAAGAAAAGGTGTCCTCAAAGAGTGAAATCACTTGTCCAAGGTCATGTAGGTGATAAATGTCAGAGTTGGTTGGGGGACCATAGGTATAGAATGTTATATATGCTATCCCAGCTGTTTTGTTGATTAATTTTGCTTAACTTTACTACTTTGTTATAAGGGAAGATTCCATAGGTGGAGCATATGTGATGGGAAATTCCCATGGTATAAAAAGGAAATGGCTTAAACTAAACTTCAATTAAAATTTAAAAAACAAAATAGGCAGATTATACTTATTGAAATAATAATTAATGTTTTATTAGAGTCTTATCTACAGTGGCAACAGTGCCCATTTACCAAACCGAGCCAGACATATATGTTAATGGGAAGAGATATTTTCAGTCTTCACCTTTAACTGCATAACAATAAATGAACAAACACAATAAGAAAACAAAACAAATCTATCCTTAGTAATCCTAGATTTTTTAAAGCTACATATGCTTTTGATATTCAGAATCAATAGCTCTTTTAGATTTTCACATACATGGCTTCTATTAAAATACTTGTAGGTAGCTTTTCTCAGATCCAGTGCATTTCCCATTATACTGACACACAAATCTCACATAAAAAGTCACAAAGGTTTCTGTTTTAAAAAAAATAAGCTCTTTTAAATCTTACCTATTCATGTTTTTGTTCATTTTGATGAGATTATCCAAGTCTTGACTTCTTGGGAAAAAAAAGAAATCCACCATCAGTGAAAATCTTCCCAACAACAAACTAGGACTAATTGTGAATTCAATTTGTAGGAACTATTCAATCAATTTATAATCTATAAAAGGAAAATTTCAACAAAAAATACAATGCTTTAGATTTTCCAGATGACCCTTTGAAAAGATAATTATAATAAGTAAACAATGGCAATTCACTCTCTTGTCTAAATCTATTTCTATGGATATGAAAGGTTCTCATAATAAGGTAACAACAATGAAGAGTTATTTTTACCTTCACTCATCACCTCTAAGGATTTTCTATGAAGGTAGACTGAAGTAGAGAGAAAAGTAAATTGATATTTTAGTTTCTTTAAATGGGAAAGCATCTTAATGCAGAACACTTTAGAGAACTAACTGTAAGAAGTCTCTGAAAGTAGTTTGGAAAATTCTGACCTGAGGAGGCTTACTGTCTTCTCTTTTAGAATTAGCATTGGTTCCAGAAAACTCAACTGAGATTAACAGATTCAATTCAAGGTGATTAAGTCTAATCAGAAACCAAGCTAACTTCAGGGAGGAAACAACGAGTTAATCTTAAAGGCACCTCTAATAATTTAAATTAATTTTAAAAAAAAAACATTTTTATTATCTGACAATAAATTGTTTGACACTTGACAGACACTAAACAGAACAGTCATTTCCACTGACAGCAGAACGGAAAAGGAGAACTGTTCATGGAATTACAGATCTCATATGCAAGTTCAGTTTTCTGTTTAAGGACATAAGTTCAATATGTAACTTTCAAAACTGCCCTGCTTGCCTGGACTTTCTTCTACTTTTCCTTCTTTTTTCTGCATTAAAAAACATAAAATTGTCTCAATTGCCCCCGTTTCTTTCCTTTTCTTATTTTGCTACTCTATCCTTCCTAAACCTCCCTTCCAAAGTGGAAGGAAGGGAGGGACGGAGGGAGAAGAGATGAAGGGAGGGAGAAGAGATGAAGGGAGGGAGGAAGGAAGGGAGGAAAGAATGAAGGAAGAGAAGAAGGAAGGAGGGAAGAAGGAAAGAAGAAAGGGAGATTTAAATAATTTAAACTATTGGGAATGGCCACTGATCATTACATCCATATAACAAAACCCAACAGTAGGTTCTTATATTCATCACTGCTCTTGTCTGCTGTCACCATTTAAGGGACATTCAAGCCCAAAGCTTTTCCCCTTACTCCTGTTAAATACTCTTTCTCTTCAGTAAGTCATCATTACATTTACAACTAACAGCAAAAGAAACTTCTTTACTAAAACATAAGAAATTAAGAAATCTTGGAACAAATTGCATTTTTTTTTACTAAATCTGATGTCTCATCCATGTAGTGGACTCCTTACTAACCCAGATTGGAAAATATTCTGCCATTTACGGTCTTAACAAGGTGCCTGGTACACTTAATAAATGCTTGTTGACTGGTTGTTTGATTTAGAGATTTTCCTGGGGCACTTAGTTTAAGTGACTTGTCCAGAATCACAGAGTTGATATATTTCAGAGACAGGACTTGAATCCAGGTCATTCTGACTCCTGGGCCAGCCCTCTATCCATTATGTCACACTTCTTCTTTACAAGCTACATTAAGGCAGACAGATTAAATAGAAAATACATCTATTTTCAGGAGGAACAGTATTTTTGACATTTGTTGATGGTTCTGTGGTTTTGTCTAGTGGTGTGCTGGAGTCAACTTGAGCTGGCTTGCAAAAACTAATGGTTAAATTTTCAATGCAAGCATTTACACCACAGAAATCAGCAAATACTACAAATCAGAGCTTGATTTATTGTTTTGTTGATCATCCAAACTTTCGAAAGTGATGGAGAAAATTTTAATAATATAGACTTAAAAGTGTGTTGTGGGAACATTTGGTGGGGAATGGGTGGGGGTGGGGGGAATAGGTTCTTAAACATTTACCAGCACTCTCAGCCTTTTCTACTGGTCTGCTTCAAGCCCTTTAAACTCTGCTTCTGAGCAACCAACTCTTGTAGAAAATGAAGTCCTTTCTGATTGTTTCTCCAGAGATAAATCTTGAATTAAGGCTGAAGCTACTTTCTCCTTGATACCAGGAATGGATAGCTCTGTACTGTGTAGGATCCCAAACCCAGAACCTTTTGAACTAGTTTCTTTTCACTAGATGTCCATCCTAGGTTAAAAATCTACAAACCTGTGTTCTTTGCCTACTCCCATATTTTATTAACAACCCATCCTCTATGGCTCTTCATATCTGTTTTCCTCACCCATCTCATCTATCCTCTAACCTTGGTTCACAATTGATTTTCTAGAGCTCTATCAACACCAAGTTGTCTCCCACATTTTTTAGCTTGTTTTCTTCTTATCCATCCTAATCCCAGGTGATCATTTACTTAACAAAAATGTATATTTATAAAGTAGCATGAACTTATCATAAATCTTGCTTTTTGACCAAATGACTGCCATTTTGATGCATATAAATGTAATGGAGGAAGTGGGTTTCATCATAGCTGCATCCCAGAGTTGACCTTGAATAGGGGAATATCCAGGGGCTCCTTGAGTCCCTTCACCTCTATGTTTGCTCAATTGTTCTTGCACTAGAAAGGTGCCTGGTACAACAGTATGACAATCTAAGCAAGATCCTTTCATGCCTTTGACAATATGGTAATTTAGAAACTGCCACAGAATTGAATCCTTTAAAGTGTATTATTTGCTCAATGGTGGGATTGATGACTGAGAATAAACAAAAGAAGAGCCAAAGTTGCTGCCCCTGTCATAAATTTGATTACCACTGTATGCTTGTTCAGGACAAATGATATCCATTCCCCTGACACACTACTCCATTGTTATTTTTCCTTACTTTAAATTCTACTAGCTAACATCTAAATTGTTGGATCTTTCTGTGTCAGCTGGGGAAAGAGGAAACACAGAAGCTCTGTAAATCTTACTCCTTGTTCTTTATGATTATGCTGCTATATATTCTGACAAGATTGCCAAGATCTCTCTCTGTCTCTCTGTCTCCATCTCTGTCTCTATCACTTTGTCTATGTCTTTCCCTGTGTGTCTGTGTCTATCTGTCTCTGTCTGTCTCTGTCTGTCTCTGTCTCTGTTTCTCTCTGTCTTTCTTTCTGTCTCTGTCTCTATCTCTCTGTCTCTGTCTGTCTGTCTGTCTCTCTGTGTCTCTCTTTATCTCTCTCTCTCCGTGTCAAAATGAAATTGAGCAACTAGGTAGCATGATGGATAAAGTTCCAGGCCTAGAGTCAAGAAGATTCATCTTCCTGAGTTCAAATCTGGCCTCAGATACTTATTAGTTATGTGACTCTGTCCAAGTCACTTAACGCTACTGCCTCAGTTTCCTCATCTGTAGAAGGAGCTAGAGAAGGAAATGGCAAACCACTCATATCTTGGTTAAGAAAAACCCAAATGGGGTCACAAAAAGTCGGATACAACTGAAACAACTGAACAACAACACAGATCATGATGGAATCCTTAGTGGTTAGTTAAGCATAATGATAATTGCACTCTGAGTAAAGAAATAAAAGAGAATGAAGAAAGAACATGTAGCAGAGTGGCTGGACTTATCTCCTAAATGGTAAGTTTGGGTCAGATCATAGAATCATAGACTTAGAGACCAGAAAGGCAGTTCCCCTCACTTTACAGATGAGGAAACAAACAGAGAAGTTAGGTGATTTGCCCCAGGTCACACAGCTAATATGTGTCTAAGACAGGATTTGAATCCAAACATTCCTTATTCCAAGTCCAGTGCCCTATCTCATGAGAGGTCTTGAAAACCTGGCCAATAAGTCTGAACTTTTTTCATTGGCAATGGAAGCCTTGGAAGGAGTCTAAGGAGAGTAATGACATGGTTAAAACTTTGCTTTAGGAAGAGGAATCTGGTAGGTAGGTAGAATGGATTGCAGCAGGCCAGTCAAGAGACAATGAGAGCTTTGGATAGTGGACTGAAACCGGAATAAACATTGACAAAGAAATTCTTCTTCTGGCTCTTCTTTTGGTAGATTCCATGCAGACCACCTATCACCCTTCTATTAAGACAAAATTATCTGGGAAATATATAATATAACTGAGTAGTTTGCACCTTTTAAAAATTATTTATACTTTAGTTTACATTCAAAAAGTGGGTTTTGGTAGTCACCCAAGTCTCATGAATAACTCATTCATATATTGTGTCTCAGCTGGTCATTTCATTTATTTTATTTCAGCTCTATGATAGTGGCCAATCTTGTTTGGATCTCTTATAATCTCTGTACTGTTTGGAACTAGGTTCAGAGACAACATGCTGAAGTCGAGTCTAGAGATGGAAATTTCTGTCTGGATTTGAAGCTGTGGGGTTGACTTTCAAAAAAATTAAAATAAAATTGTTGAAGCCATGGGAGTGTCTGAAGAAACAAAAGAAGATTATTTAGAGAAAGTAAAACAATTATAATTAGCATCTATTTAAGGTCAACTGCCAACTTCATCTACTAAGGAGACATTTTTATTGGGAGATAAATGCTTTCCATCAGAATAATTTACAATGAGAGGCATTGAGATTTTGATCATAATAGAAACTCCTAATGTAATACGTTAAACATGCTTTCACTAAGCACTGAGGGAAAATAAAAAAAAAAACTAATGGTTTCAAGGATCTTACCCTTTGTCGTTTTTACCAGCATCCACTTTGATGATGTCATCCAGATCTTGTTTTCTTTAAATAATGTAAAATCAGAATACATCAGCAATAATAGGTAGTCACCATATGACTGAACTAAAACCATTCACTTGTTTTCAACAAGTTAAAATGGTTTTATTCAAGAATGATTCAGCTGAATGGAATAAGCAATTACTTATGCTGCAAACAATTTCAATTGTTTGGATCTTAGTTTCAGTTCTCTGGGTCTTTGTATGACAAGAGAGTTACATGAGATGATCTCAAAGGTGCCTTCTAGGTCTAACATTCCATGACCACATCAAGTCTATACTTTCAATGAAGGTCAGCTCTGGTGCTTTTCTGAGGCCCAGCAGTAACCTTTAGCTTCTTAAAAACTCTACCAAAGGTAAGTTTTGACAAGTGATATCACAATGGAACAAACAACTTTATCTGAAGTAGAGAGAAGTTATGAGGTTGGCCGACTGAAGTGAGCATTTAGAGTTCCTGCCAAGAGACTTGAATTTTGCTAACCTTGTATGTTTATTTTAAGTCAATTGAGGTGCTTTTGGCCACAGCAATTCATAAAATCATCTGTGGGTTGCAATCTGCACCATAGGAAGGAATTCCCAAATCAATGAGATCATAGATCCATTTGAATATTTAAGTATCTATGGAGGCATGAAGGGGTTGCAATTTTTATCATTTGAAGGAACATCACTGCTAATACCATAGCTCTTTTGAAATATCAAATTATGAATTCTATGCCAGACCTCCTTTAGTAGCAATTTATAGCTAGGTTTTAGAACTACCATCTCATGCTCACTGAAATAACACAACTATTCCCAAAAATTACATTGAAAAACATGGTACTAAAACATATTTCATGTCCAAGTAAATATAGAATTGTGGATGCAGGATATTATACTGGAGCTAAACAACACTTAATTATATATGTGAACAATGTATTGTTTGCCTTTCTGGGCCTCCAAATGGAAAAGGAGGAACCTATATCAATCATCATTCAATAAAGTTCTACCAGAAAAGCATTGAGAAAAGTTTTGTTTCAGCCAAAATAGGTTTATATTTCAAGTACAGTTACTAAATTAAGCATGAAAGGGGTCAAAGATTATCTTTGGTCTTTTTCTATGTTTTTGCCTGGCCTTCTTATATTTTCTTACTGATTCTCAAGAAACTATCTTCAACAGTTATTTTTCCTCCAGAGGCTATCTCTTAATTACAAAGGAAACATTTCCTTTACATGTTCTTTCATTTAAATTATCTTGCTGTGATTAAAGCAATTTCAAATATGCAAGTTGTTCTAATTTCATTTAAAGGACACTAGTGAAGGAATGGATATCTTAAAATAGGCAATGAAGTTAGAACAAGTCATATGAATTATAATTCCTTCCATATGGAAGCAAATTCATGGATACGGTAGGTTACCCCCTGCAGAAGAGACTGGACAAAATCCCAGGATGCCAGGCTACCAAGTTGGGTTTCTAGGGGCAGCAGAGTAGCTAACAGAATACGCTTTGGTGGGAAATTAGTGAATGCTTTCACTAGACAGGCTTGAATGAAGCAGAGTAGCATTTAGTACTTAGCATGGTGTCCCTATTCGCTTACCTATTATCCTGTCGTGCCTGTGGAGGTGATGGAGCTGGAGAATAAGGCCTTGGGAGTGTTAGGGGCAGAGCACTTGGCTCCCTTTAAAACAAAAAAAATCATTTCATTATGCAAAAATGATAATTTTCTAAGGCCATAAGCTATACAACTTAATCTTAAGTAGAAATATAACCCATAACCTAATCCAGCGATGCTCACCAGCACATAGGAACATCACTCCATTACAATGTGTAAAAGGAAACAGGGAAAAATCCATAATGGACAAAGCTTAGAAGAGATGAGATATTAAGATTGTGGAAGGTGAAAAAAATGCAGTTTTGACTTTTTTTTTTCCTTCGCTGCTTCAACTCCAACTTGAGGTACAACACATCCTTTAAACAGCTTAACACTTCATGAGAATTCTTTGCTAAAGCCTTGGCATACCAGCCTAGTAGCCCATGAGCATGATAAGTAGCACTCAGGCATCAATATATAAGCCTCTTTGGTAATTAAGCCAGCTTCTCCAGATTACTAGGAAAACAGCAGCAAATGTTTTCAATTCACTGGCTCTTAAGGTAAAGATGAGCTAACGCTCCTAACTAAACCTCTGCCTAAACAGTATCAACACAGGAGGCAAATAAATATTGCCAGGTGGAACCTTTGGATAAAGCATTAGAATAGTATTAAGACTAGCATAGTGCAGTGGATGAGAGTTCTAGCCTTAGAATAAGGAGAACACTTGAGTTTGAAGTCTACCTTGGATATGTATTAACTGTGTGACCTTGGGCCAGTAATCAAATTTCCTTATGCTATCAGTTTCTTCCTCTGAAAATGTGAAAAATAAATAGTACCTACCTCACAGGGCTGTTGTGAGGATCAAAAGTCTGCATAAAGTTCTATATATTAGCTATTACTATTATCTGAACCAGCATGGTATAACTCCAGAAGATGGCCATGAGCATATTTTATCTCTGATTGGAGCCAGGGTCATATTAAGAGCCTAAGAATATGATATGGAGGGGCACAGGTATTAGTCTAGAGACTAGAAGCTTTTAAATTTGTACACATAAGGTTAGCTTTATCTATCAATAACTTATATAGCAGTTAAGTACTTAGGTGATGATTTGAGGAACACCTAGGCTTTCTTGCTTCTATATATCACCATTCCCCGCAGGCATGGGAAGAATGTCTGAAATTCCACCATTAAAGATTTGTGTACTTGGGTTAAAGCTTGTCTTTCTTTTAAAAAAAATGTAAGTGCTTCTGAGAGGGGTGTTTACTTAAAAAGCCATTTTCAATCTTTAACACTTTGATGTGTTCAACAATTCCCTACGTGCCTGGCACATAGGAGGAGCCTGGCACATAGGAGGTGCTTAATAAAGTCATATTTATTGACTGAATTAATTTATCAGTGAAACTTCAGAGTTTATCAGCTAACTGATAGGGTGTAGAGGGTGACTAGGGAGTAGGAAGGGTAATTTGTTAGTGCACAAACTCCTAAGGAGGGAAGATGAGCGACTAAGATAGCAAGAAGAATTCACAAAGGGGAGACAGTAAGGTGACCTACTTTGCCTATTTCACAGTTTAGTGCAAAGTGTAAGATGATTTATTACAAATCTTCATCTGCTAAACTTTCACTATTTTAAACAGGCTACATTCTCTACAAGGTGATCTAAATACTGATGGTAAGTGTAGGAAGGGAGAAAATCCCAGAGGAAAAGATAATAATTGGAGGGACTTAGGAAAATAGCCCTGGGATGTATCCAAGAATGCCCAGGATAGAAACAATGGGTGTACAGAGTTGAGAAGGAAGAAAAAGAAGGGTTGATGGAGAAGTAAAATTTTATTCAGCCCTAGGATGCATTTTCACCCCTGCTGGGACAGAGGCCAGTCAATGCCAGGTTTATTTCAACCCACCTCAAAGGGGCCTTCATTTCCATCTATGTACTGACAAGCACAGATGACAAAACTGAGGAAGTCCAGAGCCAACTGCGAGGGCTCATTCATGCCCTGCCAAGAGCACAACATGCTGCCAACCATGGGCGATTTAAATGCAAAAGCAAAGGAGGAAGCTGGTGCTCTGAATGTTTTCAAGAGACAGGAAGAGAGAGGTACTCGGGTAGAAAGTTCCTTGCAGACAAATGCTTTGAGAATTCTCCTTTTTTTGTGAACATCAACTTCCCTACCAAGATAGACCCAGGGAGTTCTCTAGAATTATAGCTTCTTGACTAAAGTTGTACAGAAAACTAAATAAAGAAAACTGATCTAACTCTGAGCTTTTTACAATGTCCAGAAACAAAAGGCTGTGCTTGATTTTCAAATAAGACATAAATAAACTCAAAAATCATGACTATTTTGATGAAAATGCTTCCTATTCATTTATCTTAAGCTGTTGAATGATCCTGCCTTGCCTTGTCGACTTCTTTGACCATGACATCAAGAGATTCATGCTATATAAAATGGCTCATTTGATAAAGGAAGTTCTTTTGTTATTTGCAACAGCAGAGGACTCAGTCTCAAACAGGACTGGATCTCTACTAATGAATTACCCCTTTAGTGTTCAGTTCTTTATCATGTTGTTATTCAGTCAGTTCAGTCATGTCTGATTCTTCATGACCCATTTGGTGCTTTATCCACTGCATTTCCTAGCTGCTCATGTCTTGTATTCATCTCCAATTTTTAGCCAAAAAGAGGTATTTTTTCCCCATCAGACCAATATGCTTTCAAAGATTTGCCTATCAATACATAAGCTACCTAGCAACATTTGTTTGGTCAATTGACATTTTCAAGGTATTTTTAAAAATATATATTTATTTATAACAAAAAAATCTATATTGAGCATAGCACCTATTATCCAAGCATTATGCCAAGTACATGGGATATACAAAAGAAGAAAAAAAAAACACAGTCTTGGCTTTCAAGGAGTTTGTAATAAGGTTGCGGAAACAAAACATTACAATGTACAAAAAATAATTATAAACTATAATCAGGCCCAGTTAGCTAAGTGCCAAGGTTGTATAAATGCTATAGAAGTCAAAGGAATAATTGATATATGTTGACCACTCACTCTCTTCCGGATACCCTTCCTTTTCTGAGTTTTTCTGGCAGTATTGTCTCTTGGTTTTCTTCCTACCTATCTATATGCTCCTCATTCTCCTTTGATAGTTATTCATCTAGGTCAGGGCAGCTAGGTGATGCAGTGGATAGAGCACTGAGCCTGGAGTCAAGTCCTAAGTTCAAATTCTGCCTCAGACACTTATTAGCTGTGTGACTCTGGGCAAGTTACTTAACCTTATTTGCCTCAGTTTCCTCATCTGTAAAATGAGCTGGAGGAGGAAATGGCAAACCACCCCAGTATCTTTGCCAAGAAAACCCCAAATGAAGTCACAGAGCATTAGACATGACTGGAACAACTGAATAACACAATGATCTATTGTTATTATATTATTGATTTTCCTTGAATTCTTTGCCTGGCATCTGGGATGAGGAATAGGGGGAGGAAATCAGCATAGTTGAGAGGGAATACACACACACACACACACACACACACACACACACACACACACACACACCCCAACTCCAAATGTGAAGGGGAAAGTCTAGGGTGGATCTCCATTGACCTCATCTGCTAAGTGAAAAATCTCTGTCCCTGGAATAAGGGAAAGAAGAGACTGTTTTTATAGAAAGGCATAATAAAGATTACTCTTTCTCAATTTTCTATAAAGGACTAATTTAACCTTTTATAGTAGGATTTTTGGCCAACCAATGATATTATCTCATAATAATGATTCGATTCTCATGGAAATAGTATTCCCTATAATGTTTCACCTAGCACACGGTTTTGCAGAACCAGTTAATGACATTAAATAGAATATGCCTTTACAGTAAATATTAAGGACTCCCAAACTCCATGTTGGATTACTTGGAGCTTTTCAGATTGGAAAAATGGTCATTGGCTGCTAAATTATTTTAAGGCTTTTTGACAAGTTGGCAAGAAAAGTCATCTGTTATTCAACAATCTCATACTCATAAGCCCTTTTGGAAATCTATCAGGCAGGATCACTTGTCATTAGAGACAGGGTTTCTTTTTTTTGTAATAAAACTATATTAAGAGTTTTCTCAATGTGCAAATCAACTGTTATTTTGCTTTGTTCATGCAAAAATCAGCAAAATTCAGCTCTTTCCATCTGTCTGAGTTCCTCTCAGAAAGACCAATAAAGTTAAAAATATCAGAAACCAACATTGCTCATTGTTGTTAAATAATGGAAGGCAAAAGCCTGTATCCTCAAACATATAAGCTCCATACATCTGTATGCAGAAGAAGACAGCTTTTGTGTACAAAAATGAAGGAAGGAGCTGTTGAGGTATTGCAAGAGTTTTTAGTCCAAGGAAACAAAAGAGCACCAGATTTTTTAAAAAATCAGAGCACAGTATAGTTGAACAAAAACAGTGCTGATAGATAATAGATCTTGGTTTTAGACTTAGTTATTTAACAAATTCGCTGTCTTATTTCTCTCATGTTCTCAGTTTCCTCATCCAAAAATGAAGTAGTTCATTTTTCCCTAGTTACTTTCTAACTCTTAAATTCAATAATTCTGTTTGTAAGCTGGGAACTGCATTTATTATGCCTACAAGATTAAAAAGAGATGTTCTCAATACCAACATGTGTTAGCATATTAATTTGATGATTCTGGGTCATCTTCCATGCATAAAATTATTTTTAAAATGTAAAACCAAAATGCACATATATTTGTAAACACTAAAATAATTATTGCAAAAGTTAATGAATAATCTGTGAATATAGTAAAACATGAATACAAAACTCACTATTACAGTATCCAATTTTACTAACAGATTTTATCTCAGGACCTTTTTATTCATAAAACATTATAAGTTAATGCAAAACAGATTTCAGTTGAACAAATAAATATAAATGTTTTACTCATTATATTATCAGATTTATAAATGGATGGTACCCAAAGGGTTAACAATGTTAAAGTAATATGGAAATGGTTAGTTGGTTTTGTGGTAGGGATTTTTTAAGCATCATTTATAGTTTACAGTCAAAAAATAGCTGCAGAGCAAGGTTGTCATGGCAACTCACAAATCGATCAAGCATTTTTCTTTTAATTGTCCACCAATCAGCTAACTGGAAAGGAAAGGAGGAGGAGGAGGAAAACATGTGAAACAAGTGAAGAAAAAGAATTAAGATGGCATGTAGAAAGAATTTAATTAAGAAATTATTGTAATTTTGTTGTCAGATACTTGGGATGTTAGGATGAAAATGGTTATTAAAAACATTTTCTTCTTTGCATTTTGACCATTATTCTAGAAACCAATGTGTGGTTACTGATTGACCAGAGTAGATCATTTTTTAATATGTACTGGTAAACAAGTACTTTATATTCATTTCTTAGTAAATTTCTGAAAAGATCTTTGCTTATCAGTCATCTATCCACAGTCAGAAGCCTGAGTAATATGGCTTATTTTGATTTAACTGGATGGAGGATGGAGAGAAAAGGTTGCATAACATTTTTGTGCTAGGGGCTTTTGAGGGGAGGTATAGGAGAGTGGGACAAGGTCAATTTGAAGGAAAATTGGCAATTATAGTTTTAGAGAGTTCCCTCAGGGAACCTCTCCAGGTTGCACCCCTGATTTTCCCCTCAGACTTTCTCTATGATGTCTCATAAACCTCTCCACCCTGGAAGCTCACTACATCTCTGTATTTCACAATTTGAAAGTACTTCTCTCTCTTACCACCACCCCCCCTCATTGACTGGTCCCTCTCAGAACCTCTAAAGAAGAGACTTATGTCTTCATTCCTCTCAAGGCTATAATCCTGACTCACCTTCTGGACTTCCTCCAATATAGTCACCATGCCAAGTGTCTTCATTTCCCCACTTTTATGTATTGCCTAGAGTGTAAGGTCCTTGAAGACAGGGACTGTCTTTCTTTCTGCTTATATTTGTATTTCTGGCACTTAACACAGTGGCTGGCACATAACACTTAATAAAAGCTTGTTGACTTGACTTGGGTCACTGAGGCCTTTCTCTGAGAGATTTCCCTTGGGGGCATTAGGAGATTAGGGGATTTGCCCAGGGCCATACACTTCCTTGTTTCAGAGGCAGGACTCCAACCCAGGTCTTCTTGTCTCCAGGGTCAGCTCCTTATCCATTTTGCCATGCTGTCTTTCTTTATGCTATGTTCTGATATAAACAATCACTATATTATTAACTTGCCTAAAAGAAAGTAACTACATTTCATTCATTTTTCTGAACTTTCTAAGAAACTGGATCTCTCCTCTAAAAGGAACATCTTGAAGACCAAGTAAAAGGACTTCTAGGAGCTAAGAATTACCCTTTTTGCCATGTGTGCTGTAGACTTGACCCCATTTTCTCCTGGACTCTTTATGCACTTGTGGAAAAATACAGTGGAGACTTTGGGGTGGAGGACATTTTATTCCAACTGTTCTTCCTATATAAGTAAATAATTCTTCCTAAAAATAACTTTCAAAAAACTTTCTATGCAATTGAGACACATTTCATACTTTCTTAGTTCAGGACTAGTAAATGTTATTCACCTTCCAAAATGACTCTAAGTTTGAAAATAGATGAATAACCAGAAAAACAAAGGTGTACACTAGTGATTACTGACAGCTAATTTTCTCTGGAGGAAGGAAGAACTTCCTGATAAATACCATAAAAGCAGTAGATATGAGGGGAGGGAACAGTGGGAGTTGGAGGAGGAGAGAATGAAGGGGACACTTCCTAATTGTAAATTTCAACAGTATCCAATAATTTTCATTATTCACCAAATTTTATATTTCTCTCTTATTCTATATTTCTTTCTCATATACACCCCAGGCACACTCTTGCCTGCTGTTTTGCTGTTGTATCCTCCAGCCTGGGGAAGACAGAGCAGAGACCAGAGACTAGAGACCACGCCCTTGGGGCTCTAGAGCTCCCACACTGGGCTGCACTGTCCTGCTTGGTAAATATGTCCTGCAGTATGTAGATGGCCCCAGATGTACTTCATTTTATACTCTGGCTACTCCTCTTCCCATTCACTGCTTTCCAGTTCTGGAACCAATACTGCCATTACTAGTAGAAAAAGTTCATGTATCAATCTACTCCTTTGTGGCTTCCCACACCATGCCTGCGATTTTTCAAATGAAAACATTCCTCCCTTGCTCTCATTTTCTTTTTTGTCATCTCCCTCTATTAGAATGAGAATATGGAGAGACCTGCTATTGTATTTGTATTAATTACATTCCTTTGCACATAGGAAGTTCAGGGCATACAATAATTAATAACTGCTTTTTCCTTCACTAATTCATGTATCATACTAGGTTATGTGATTTCTTGCCTCATTTATAGTTCTATGTATTAATAACTAAATATCTGTCTTGTAGATGGTAACGTGACTTAGTAGATAGAACTTTGAGGATTGACAGAGGCTCAGAATAGTGAGTGACTTGAACACATTCACACTAACGACTGTCAGAAGTCTGATGTGAACCCAAATCTTCCTGCCTCTAGCTCTGGCATTCTTTTTTTTTTTTGACTGGGCAATGGGGTTAAGTGACTTGCCCAGGGTCACACAGCTAGTAAGTAGTTACGTGTCTGAGACTGGATTTGAACTCAGGTCCTCCTGAATCCAGAGCTGGTGCTCTATCTACTGTACCACCTAACTGCCCTGAGCTCTAGTATTCTTATCCACTGCTCAAATAAGGAGGATTTTTCTGAAAGAATATCTAAACCTATCATATCTTCTTGGATGTTTGTTTATTTGGAAAACTCATTGTAATAAAGAGTTTTAGCATTCATAGCATTAGGCTAGAAACAGCCAATCTCCATGGTTTCACCAACAATAGTGTTAGATGAACACCAGCGAACTTCAGCAAAGAAAGGGAGATTGAGGCAAAGTAGGCATTTAAAAAGTGCTGCATTAACAATCATGGATCATATCTGAAGTACGCAACCCAGAGAATAACTATAAATAGAAAGACTGAAGACAGGGTATATAGTTTCCTCAAGAAAATTAATTACCAAATAAATGATAGAGATAATAATCACTGTACATTCAGGAGAGGGAGAGACTATAGTTTACTGGGAAAGCTACATGGGGAAAGAGTGAAATTTGAGCCAAAGCTTTGGATGGGTAGGATTTGAATAGGTGGGAAAGAAAGAAGAGAGCATAGTCAAGGAGGGAAAAAGAATATCAGTTACCCAAGTAGATTAGTTTGACTAGGTTAGAAGCAAGAATGTGCTGAAGCCATCTAATAACAGTTCTTGAGAGCTAATTGTTAAATTTTCAGCATAAGCATTTATATCTCAGAAACATCAGACACTAAAAGTCAGGGATTGATTTATTATTTTGTTGATTTCCAGGCTTAAGAAAGTGATGGAGAAAATATTAATAATGCAAATTAAACTTAAAAGTGTTTATGCAATTTCCCCCTCCCCCCAAAGCCAATTATTAAACATTTACAAGTACACTACTAGTTAGAAGGCTATATATACTATGTAAAGCTAGGATGCTCATTTGGGATCTCAAATGGCTGAGTATAGAATTTGAATCATGAGATAATCCCTAAAGGCTTTGAAGATTGTTGAATAGGAGAGTAACATGATGCACGATGTAATTTTTAGGAAGATTAATCTGTCAACGGTTTGTAAAGTGGATTTGATTGGAGAGAGTATGACTATCAATAAGTAAGCCATTGCAGTAATGTAAGGCAGAAGATGATAAAGGTCTTACCAAGACCATTAACAGAAATATAAAAGAAGGGACAATTGGACAGAGAGGAAATAAAGGTAGCAGGTATAGACTGCTTAAAGAATTAATATGAAATGAAGGAGTGAATATGAAAAGGAGAAAGGAAATGGAGTCATAGTGAGAAAGAGTAGGGGGCCATATGAAGATACTAGGTTTGGGTTTTTGTTTTTTAAAGATAATGGAGCCCTGCACACATGTGAAATCAGAGAAAACAAAAATTTTAAGTCAATCAGAAAGCTAATTTTAAAAATCTGTCCAGGTTTGTTAAAAAGCTATTTCTTAACCTCCAACATAATAAGAAGCATCAAAAAGTAAGACAGAGAAGTTCTAGTTTCAAGTTTCTCAAAGGAAAAGCACTTTAAAAATCAAGAGTTTTATTGTTGTGTTAATATGATTCTCTCCTTTTCAGCAAGTAGGTCTGTCCCTCCTGACAAAGAAATGTTTTATAGTACATACTAAATGTATCATCCATGACTCTAAAAAAGGAATGAATGCTTAAACTGATGAATCTGCTCTGATAGTAACCTTTTGTCCTTCGCTCTAGTGCTATGGATGTCAGCCGGTGTGCAGAAGAAAGATTACAATTCATCTCCTTTTCCTGGTTGAATCACAACCAATAAACTATAAATTGCCGGGGCAAACAGCCAAATGATGTCTGTTTTCTGCAGACACGTCTCTACCAGCTCAACTGAATTAGGAACATGAAAAGTGAGCTTGTTCAGTTCCACATGCTGTCAGGTTACAAAATGAGTTGTTTATAATAATGGCTTGCTTTAATATAGATTAATAATGAATAGAGGAATAAAAGAAGTGATTTTGGAAGAATACAGTCAACACTGTGAAGAGTAATTGTTGCCTATTTCTATCAGGTTAAGATTTGGTGGATATAGAAATACTTGGGATTAAAAAAAGTTGAACCTCAGAATTCCTATGTTGTCTTCCCTTATTTTTTTCCCTCTTAAAAAAGATCTCACCAAAACCCAAGACAAAACATGTCCAAAATGGAAATCATTCTTCCCTACCCAGCTCCAACCTGCTCATCCCTCCTTATTTCTGTTGAGGATACCGTCATCCTTCCAGTCATCTAGGTTTGCAACCTCAGCATCATCCTTGACTCTCCCTTCCTTTGTCCCCCCCATACACAACCACTCGCCAATTCTTGTCAATTCTAAAACATCTCTCATTCATACACTTCTCTATACTCACATAACCTCCATAAAGGGGTGGGGAGGAGTTGTCCTCATCTCTTTTCATTTGAATCCTGCTTGATCTTTGTAATTTTGTTACATTTTTAAAAAATTTTTTGGGGGGTGGAGCCAAGATGACAGAGTAAAAACAGGGACTAGAGCTCTCCCTCAAACTCCTCCAAATACCTATAAAAAAATAACTCTAAACAAATTCTACAGCAGCAGAACCCACAAAAAGACAGAGTGAAACAAATTTCCAGTCCAAGGCAACCTAGAAGGTCATCAGGAAATGTCTGTTGCACTGGGCTGAGAGAGGAGTGCTGTCTAGCAAAAGCTCACCAGCACAGACCAGGCCCCAAAAAATCCAGAGCAGGCCTCAGGGGACTGAATCACAGGCAACTGTGGGCAGTTTCCAGACTTCTCAACCCACAAATGCCAAAGACAACTTATAAGGTCAGTTGGAAAGGTCTGTCAGACCTGGGTGAGAGAGGAGTGAATTCCAGCCCTGGCTCCAGCACAGCCCCTGGATGGCAGCAGTGGTGGCTTTTGAGCTCTCAGCCCACAGATTGTAAGGGGATTGAATCGAACAATTGATCAGAAGGAGATTACAAGAGTCTCTTTGCTGGCACTGAGGCAGGATTCTGCTGCTTTGCCCATACTTGGATCTGGGTCATAGTCCTAGGTGGCAGTCCTGGGGTGAGGAGGAGCACTGGCATAGCAAAACTTGAGGCAACAGTGGAGAGGGAACTCTTCTCACAGTTCCAGGGCAGAAAAGAGTACTTGTGGTCATTCACAGACCAGAGCACAGTCCAGGAGAGGAGTAAACACCTCTCCTTAGATCATACTACCTTGGAAGAAATGAAAACTTACAGGTCCCTAGAAATATCTCTGAAAACAGCTGCACAAAACCCCTGAAGCTTGGGACATTGTGTCTTCCACACTGGAAGCAGAGCCCTACCTTAACAAAGAGTTAAAAAGTCAAGTAATTATTGGGGGAAATGAACAAACAGCGGAAAAAAACTCAGACTATAAAAACATCCTTTGGTAACAAGGAAGATCAAAACATACAACCAGAAGAAGACAACAAAGTCAAAGCTCCTAAATCCAAAGCCTCCAAGAAAAATATGAATTGGTCTCAGGTCATGGAAGAATTCAAAAAGGATTTTGAAAAACAAGTAAGAGAAATAGAGGAAAAATTGGGAAGAGAAATGAGAGTGATGCAAGAAAAGCATGAAAAATGTGTCAACAGTTTGCTAAAGGAGACTCAAAAAGAAATACTGAAGAAAATAGCACCTTAAAAAAACAGATTAACCCAAAAGGCAAAAGAGGTCCAAAAAGCCAATGAGGAGCAGAATGCCTTAAAAAGTAGAATTGGCCAAATGGAAAAGGAGTCTAAAAGCTCATTGAAAAAAAATAATTTCTTAAAAATTAGAATGGAGCAAATGGAAGCTAATGACTCTATAAGAAATCAAGAAATTACAAAACAAAACCAAAAGAATGAAAAAAAATAGAAGACAATGTGAAATATCTCATTGGAAAAACAATTGACCTGGAAAATAGATCCAGGAGAGATCATTGAGCCTAGACATCATCTTTCAAGAAATGATCAAGAAAAACTACCCTCATATTTTAGAACCAGAGGGTAAAACAGAAATGGAAAGAATCCACCAATCACCTCCTGAAAAAAGATCCCAAAAGGAAAACTCCCAGGAATATTATAGCCAAATTCCAGAGTTCCCAGGTCAAGGAGAAAATATTGCAAGTAGCCTGAAAGAAACAATTCAAGTATCTTGGAAATATAATCAGGATAACACAAGATTTAGCAGCTTCTACATTAAAGGATCAGAGGGCTTGGAATATGATATTCTGGAGGTCAAAGGAGCTAGGATTAAAACCAAGAATCACCTAATGAGCAAAACTGAGTGTAATCAATGAGGGGAAAAAATTGATATTCGATGACGTAGAGGAATTTAATGTATTCTTGAAAAAAATGAGAGCTAAATAGAAAAATTGATTCTCAAATACAAGACTCAAGAGAAGCATGAAAAGGTAATCAGGAAAGAGAAATCATAAGGGACTTATTAAAGTTGAATTGTTTATATTCCTATATGAAAAGATGATATTTGTAACTCAGGAGACCTTTCTTATTATTAGGGTAGTTGGAGGGATTACATATAGACAGAGAGCACAGGGTGTGTTGAATATGAAGGGATGATATCTAAAAAAATAAAATTAAGGGGTGAGAGAGGAATGTCCTGGGAGAAGGAGAAAGGAAGAGGTAGAATGGGGTAAATTATCTCATATAAAAGAGGCTGGAGGGGGCAGCTAGGTGGCGCAGTGAATAGAGCACTGACCCTGAAGTCAGGAGGACCTGAGTTCAAATATGGCCTCAGACCAAACACTTGACACTTAATGTGTAACCCTGGGCAAGTCACTTAACCCCAATTGCCTTTAAAAAAAAAAGAGGCAAGAAAAAGTTTTTATAATGGAGTGGAAGGGGAGGAGGTGAGAGGAAATGAGTGAACCTTACTCTCATCAGATTTGGGTTAAGGAGGGAATAACATACACACTCAATTGGGTATGTAAATTTATCTTGCCATACAGGAAAATAGAGGGGAAGGGGAAAGGGGGTGATAGAAGGGAGGGCAGATTGGGGGAGGGGGTAATCAGAAGCAAACACTTTTGAGAAGGGACAGGGTCAAAGGAGAGAATAGAACAAACGGGGGGTAGGATAGGATGGAGGGAAATATAATTAGTCTTTCACAATATGACTACTATGGAAATGTTTTCCCTGACTGCACATGTTCAGCCTATATTGAATTGCTTGCCTTCTTAATGAGGGTGGGTGGGAAGGGAGGAAGGCAGAGAATTTGGAACTTAAAGTTTTAATGTTAAATATTAAAAATTGTTTTTTACATGCAACTGAGAAATAAGATACACAGTCAATGGGGTATAGAAATCCAGTTCACCCTATGGAAAATGGAAGGTGAAGGGGTAAGAGAAGGGGGGAGTGACAGAAGGGAGGGCAGATTGGGAGAAGGAGTAAATGCATGCCATCTTGGGGTGGGGGAAAGGGAGAGATGGGGAGAAAATTTGGACCCCAAAATCTTGTGGAAGTTTAAAAACTAAAAATAAATAAATTAACTTTAAAAATTTTTGGTGTGTAGTTCTTTTCATTTATAGACTACTGGTTATTTATACCATGATGTAGACAACTGAAATCATAATAGCAGATATTAACTTACTTAAGAATTATCCCAGTTAGATCAAGCTGGGAATTACTAACCCATTAAACAATCAGATGTTTAAACTGGAATATTGTTTATTTGTACTCATTACCACTCCTACCCACTTTCTCTGAAAGGATAGCACTAACAAAGAGCTCAATAGGGCAAGCAGCTCTGAGAATTAGGGGGAGGGTTTATCTCATCTCTGTGTAGTTAAACAATTAATATGGGAATTCTCATTGAGACCATTCAACATCCCAAATGCCTGCTGCTACTGACTCTAAGAACATTTCAATAGGGAAGGATATATGAAATTAGGGGAAAATGATATCTGTGTTGTCAAGAACAACAGTGACTAATGCCAAGTAAATTTGACCGCACATAGAAGAAAAACAAGATAGAGAAGAATGGAAAGATTAACATTTAATGACACAAAGTGAATTAAGCAGAGCTAGGAAAACATTTTATACAATGAACACAATGATGTAAATGGAAAGAACCACAAAATAATTTTAAAATATTGAAAAATTACAAAGAAAAGCTTGGCCTTGAAGAAAAGATGTGAAAAAATATCTACCAACTCCTTTGCAAGGAGAGGAGAAGAGTGATGTGCTAATTTTTTTTCTTGTTCTTTCTCTTTTTCTCTTCAAAAAAAAAATCTTTGTTACAAGAGATGGTCACCTGAAGAGTTACATGGGAGATAATCTAGGTAATCTTAAAACATATCAACCAAACATTTATTGAAAAAAAAAGAAATAGATTGACCTTTCCAAAGACAATATTAGACATTGCACCCTCGATTACTCAGAAATTGTTCTCTCAACTCTCCCCTTTCTCTCAAATGTCATTCATTCACTCATTCAGCAAATGCTTACTGAGTATCTATTGTGTACAAGGCACTATGCCAGTCATTGTGGGGGGAAAAAAAAGATGACCAGGAGACAGTCCCTATTCTGTTAATAGATAAAATGATCTACACACATCCATAAAATTAGGTAAAAAACATAATACATGACAAAAAAGACAAATTAACAAGGTGCTGTAGGAGGTGGGAGAATAATGTCATCGTGTTGCAGGGGGAGTGGTGGTGATTCAGAGAAGAATCACCTGAATTGTTGTTCAAGTGATGTCTTGTAGGATGAGTAGTTTTTCAACACATAGAGATAGAGGAAAAGAACATTTTAAAGGAATGGAACAGCAAGAGCAGAAGAAAGGAGACAAAACAGTATTAGTTGTATTTAGGCAGTAAAGAATGATCCAATTTGGCAAAGACAATAAGGTACATATAATGAATAGGGGAAGACTGAAAGCCTGGAAGGAAGATTGGCTCCAGATTCTGAAGGCTCTTGAAAGGCAGGCTAAGCAGATAGTACTAGTTTTTGAACAGCATTATAACATGAAGGGCTTTTGAGCAAGAGTGATCTTGGAAGTGGGGGGTAGAGACATAATAGAACCAATTAGAAAACTATTGCGGTAGCCCAGGAGTGAGATAATTAAAGCCTAAACTAAGATGGTGGTAATAAAAATTAAAGGGGGAAAGTAGAACTGACATAAAAATACCTGGGTATGTGAGGCCTCAAAAGAGCCTTTGTTCACATCTGAAATGCTCTCCTCTTCACACCTATACAGTTGAAATTTTGACTCACCTTTCAAGAAGGTCCCACTTAGTTGCTGCCTTACCTGATTGTCCCCAAACAGAAGTAAGCTTGTCTTGCTAAAAACTTTCATAGCTTCTATTCATAGACCAGTAATGCACTTTTGCTATTTGATTATATATAAGTTCTGTGTGTGTGTGTGTGTGTGTGTGTGTGTGTGTGTGTATGTATATATCTTTCCAGTCAGATTGAAAACTTAAAGAAAGGGACTTCTTTATTTGTATCACCCCCATTGTCCAAAGCAGTGTTTTGATGATAGTAATTTAACAAATAGTCTCGAGGACTTATGATTTAACAAATGTTCATTGAATAGATGTTGAAGTGATTGTCATGGAAATTCCATAATAAAATTGCCTTTCACATATTCTTTATTTTAAATTGTTTTATAGTGTCATATTGCCCATGCTGTTTTACCTAT
Organism: Vombatus ursinus; assembly: GCF_900497805.2. NCBI lineage: Eukaryota > Metazoa > Chordata > Mammalia > Diprotodontia > Vombatidae > Vombatus > Vombatus ursinus. The sequence goes on from NW_020954720.1 coordinate 4,622,981, forward strand.
TGTATGACAGGAACAATTGCTTAACAGAAGCTTTTGACGAATCTGTCTGGTGTTGAACTCCACTTTCTCCCTTTACCATATTCTTCCCAGTGTTTTTCCAGGTCAGTGGATGACTGGGATGATCATATGGCACAGCTAACTTCCAAGAGTGACATACTAGACAAGTTAGGGCTTTGTATTTATCGTCAATATTTTCCAGAGTCCCTTCCTGGATCACTGCCTTATTGTGGCAGATCAGCTTGCACAGTTCAATGAAACTATGAGCATTCAGGGTTACCCAAGATGGATAGGTCATAGTGGAGAGTTCTGAAAAAAAGGTGATCCACTAGAGAAGGAAATGGCAAACCACTCCAATATCTTTGCAAGAAAATGTCATGAACGGTATTTAAAAGAAATGACATTAGAAGATGAACCCCTCAGGGCAAAAGGTATCCAACACATTACTGGGGAATAATAGAGGACAACTACAAGTAGCTTCAGAAAGAATGAAGCAGCTGGGCTTCTATGAAGCTGAAAGGAAGCTCAGCTGCAGTGAGTCTGATGACAAAAGGAAAGACTGATGCTATAAAGATCAATATTGCATAGGAACCTAGAATGTATGATCTATGAACCAAGGTAAGCTGAATATGGTCAAATAAAAGATGGAAAGATTAAACATCAACATCTTGGTGTCAGTGAACTTAAATAGATGGCAATGGGTGAAAAGAATTCAGGTGATCATTACATATAGTGCTATAGGCAAGAATTCCTTAGAAGAAATGGAGTAGCCCTCATAGTCAATGGTGAGAAAAGCAGTACCAGGATATAAACTCAAAAATGACAGAATGATATCTGTTTGAATCCAAGGAAAACTGTTCAACATCACAGTAATACAAGTCTATGATCCAACTACTGTTGCCAAGGAGATCAAAGTTGATCAGTTCTTTGAAGACCTACAACATCTCGTAGAAATAACACCAAAAAAAAGATGTCACATTCATCATAAGGGATTGGAATACTAAAGTTGGACATCAAAAGATAATTGGAATAACAGGCAAATTTGGCCTTGGAGTACAAAATGAAGCAAGGCAGAGAGTAATAGTGTTGTCAAGATGACGCTTGGGTCATAACAAACACTTTTTTTCAACAACCCATAAGGCAACTCTACACATGGACATCACCAGATCATGAATATTAAAATCAGATTGATTATATGCTTTGCAGTCAAAGGTGGAGAAACTTTATACAGTCAGTTAAAACAAGACCTGGAGTGGACTGTGGCTCAGATCATGAGCTTTGTATTACAAAATTCAGACTTAAATTGAATAAAGTAGGGAAAACCATCAGACCACATAGGTATGACCTAAATAACATCCTTTGTGAAGCTAGGATTTCAACCAAGAATCACCTACCCAACAAAACTGAATATAACACTTCAAGAGAAAAAATAAATAAATATTAAATAAAATAGGACTTTTAAGCATTCCTGATGAAAAGACAAGAGCTGAATGGGAAATGTGACTTTCAAATACAACAATCAAGAGAAGCATAATAAAGTAAACAGGAAAGAAAAATCATAAGGGATTCAATAAAGTTAAACTGTTTACATTCCTACATGGGAAGATGATACTAGTAACTCCTAAAAATGTTATCATTATTAGGGCAGTTAGAAGGAGTATAGATAAACAGAGAGCACAGTTATTAGTTTACTATAATGGGTGATACAAAAAAAATTAGGGGGTGAAAAAGAGGGATGTAGTGGGAAAAGGTGGGAGAAGTAGAATGGAATAAATTATCTCACAGAAAAGAGATGCCAAAGAGCTTTCATGATAGAGGGGAAGATGGGGGGAAGGTGGGAAGCAATGCTTGCCCCTTGTTCTCATTGAATTGGCTCAAAGTGGGAAAAATACACACATTCAGTTGGGTATAGAAGTATATCTTACCCTGCAGAGAAGTAGGAGGGGAGGAGGATAAGAGAATGGGGCAGGCTGATACAAGGGAGGGTGGATTGGGGGAGGCAGTGGTCAGAAGAGATAGATAAATTGGGGAAATAGTAGAATGGAGGGAAATACATAATTAGTCATTATAACTGTGAATGGGATGAACTCACTCAGAAAATGGAAGCAGATAGCAGAGTGGATTTAGACATGATTTAGACATAAAGGGTGATGTCATAAACAAATTAGGGGAGCATGAAATAGTTTACCTTTCAGATCTACAGATAAGGGAAGAATATATGACCAAACAAAAAAGAGAGAGCATTATGGGATGTAAAATGGATAATTTTGATTCCATTAAATTAAAAAGATTTTGCACAAACAAAACCAATGTAGCCAAGATAAAAAGGAAAGCAGAAAACTGGAGGGGGTGGATTTATAGCAAGTTTCTCTGATAAAGGCCTCATTTCTCAAATATATAGAGAACTGAGTCAAATTTATGAGAATATGAGTCATTTCCCAATTGATAAATGGTCAAAAGATATGAACAGACAGTTTTTAGATGAAGAAATCAAATTTATCTATAATTATTTCAATAAATGCTCTAAATCACTATTGACTGGAGAAATAGGAATTAAACCAATTCTGAGATACCACTTCACACCTATCAGATTGGTTAATATGACATAAAAGGAAAATAACAAAGGTTAGAGGGGATGTGGGAAAATTGAGACCCTAATACACTATTGGTAGAGTTGTGAACTGATCCAGGCATTCTGGAGAGGAATTTGGAACTATGCCTAAAGGCTTATAAAACTGTGCATGCCCTTTGACCCAGCAAGTACAACCACTAGGTCTGTATCCCAAAGAAATCTTTTAAAAAGGAAAATGACCTATATGTATAAAAATATTCATTGCCGCTCTTTTTTTTTTTTGACAGCAAAGAATTGGAAATTGAGGGGATTCCCATCACTTAGTAAATGGCTGAATAAATTGTGGACTACTATTGTGCTATTGAAAAAATGAGCAGGATGCTCATTGCCTGGCAAGACTTACATGAACTGATGCAAACTGAAGTGAACAAGACCAGGGGAACATTGTACACAGTAATAGTAATATTGGACAATGATCAATAGTGAATGACTTAGCTACCCCGACTTAGATATTCTCAGTAATACAATGATTTAAGATAATTCTGAAAGACTGATGAAGAAAAATGCTATCCACTTCCAAGAAAGAACCAATGGAGTCTGAATGCAGATTGAAGCATACTTGTTTTCCCTAAACCTTCTTTATTTTCCTTTTTTTTCCTTTTTGTCTGTTTTCTTTCACAACATGACTAATATGAAAATGTTTTACATGACTGCATATGTATAACTCATATCAAACTGCTTGCCTTCTCAATGACGGGTGAGGGAAGGAAGGGAAAGAATTTGGAACTCAATTTTTAAAAAAAAAAGAATGGAAAATCGTTTTTACATATAATTGGAAAAAAGAAAAGAAAAAAGAAAATTAGAGATATCAAAATATTGTTTCATGAAAAAATGAGCATGATAAAAAAACAAAAAACAAAATGGGAGGGACTTAAGAAAAGAAGAGATTGAGAAGTGTCAAGAAAACACAGAAGAACTATACAAGAAATATCTTAACATTGCTGATAACCATGATGGTGGGGTTGCTGATCTAGAGCCAATCATCTTGGAGAATGAAGACAAGTAGGCATGTGGAAGCATTGCTAACAATAAGGCTAGTGGAGGTGACAGAATTCCATTGGAGCGATTTAAAAGACAAATATGATGTTAAAGTGTTGCACTCAATATACCAATAAATTTGGAAAACTCAACAGTGGCCATTGAATTGGAAAAGATCAGTTTATATCTCAACCCTAAAGAAGAGCAATGCCAAAGAATGTTCCAATTATCAAACCTATCAAGTTGTGCTCATCTCACACACCAGCAAGGTTATGCTTAATATTCTGCAGGTTAGGTTTCAGCGATATGTGAACAGAGAATAGAGAATTACCAAAACAGTCTGATTTTTAGAGAGGCAGAGGAACTAGAGACCAAATTGCCAACATTTACTGGATCATGGAAAACGCAGGGGAGTTCCAGGAAAAAAAAATCTACTTCTTCATTGACTACACTAGAGCCTTTGACTATATGGATTACAACAAAATGTGTCAAGTCCTCGAAGAGATATGAGTACCAGATCATCTTATTTATCTCCTAAGGAACCAGTATGCAGGTCAAGAAGCAACAATTAGAACCAAACACGGAACAACTGATTGGTTTAAGATTGAAAAAGGAGTACGACAAGACTGTATATTGTCACCTTATTTAGCATATAGGCAGAGTACATGATATGGAATGCCAGTCTGGATGGATCAAAAGCCAGAATTAAGGTTGCCAAGAGAAATATCTATAATCTCAGATATGCAGATAACACTCTGATGGCAGAAAGTGAAGAAGAATTAAGAAGCCTCTTGATGAGGGTGAAAAAAGAATATGTAAAAGCTGGCATCAAAAATACTAAGATCTTGGCAACTGATCCCATCACTTCCTGGCAATTTGAGGAAGAAGAAATGGAAGCGGTGTCAGATTTTATATTCTAGGGTGCAAAGATCACTGCAGATGGCAGTGATTAAAAGACTCTTGCTCCTTGGAAGGAAAGCTATGACAAATCTGCATTACATACTAAAAAGCAGAGACGTTATCTCGCTGATAAAAGTATGTATAATCAAAGCTATGGTTTTTCCAGTAGGCTCAGTGCCAAACTTTAAAATTGTGGTGCTAAAGAAGACTTATGAGAGTTCCTTGGACAGTGAGGAATTTTAATCAATCAGTTAATACTTAAAGAAATTAATTCAGGCTATTCACTACAAGGTCAAATACTGAAGCTGAAGCTTAAATACTTTGGCCACATAACGAAAACATTGGATTCATTGGAAAAGACCCTAATGTTGAGAAAGATTGAAGGCAAAAGGATAAGGGGCTGGCAGAGGATGAAATGGATAGACGGTGTCATGGAAACAAAGAATGTGAACTTGAACAGGCTTTTAGAGATAATGGAGAATAGAAGCCTTTGACCATGTGGATTACAACAAAATGTGTCAAGTCCTCAAAGAGATGTGAGTACCAGATCATCTTATTTTTCTCCTAAGGAACCAGTATGCAGGTCAAGAAGCAACAATTAGAACCAAACATGGAACAACTGATTGGTTTAAGATTGGGAAAGGAGTATGACAAGACTGTATATTGTCACCTTATTTAGCTTACAGGCAGAGTACATGATATGGAATGCCAGTCTGGATGGATCAAAAGTCAGAATTTGGAAGGGCTTGGCATGCTATGGTCCATGGGATCACAAAGAGGACATGGCTGAACAACTAAATACCAACAATATTCCAAAGCATCTCAAATAACACTTTTTAAAAAAATTCTCCTATAAAATTACCCAGCAAATTAGGTCCTTACCTTCTATTTCCTGCTGCATTCTGGGTGGCATTATACCCTGGAGGTGGTGGTGGAAACCAGGATTGTCTGTTAAGAAATAACACATGTTATAAACAAAATGTTCAGAAGATCTAATCCCAAAGCAATGCCTTTTTAGGATCAACTTACAACATTTGGCAGCCAAAAAAGACAAATTATTTTATGTTAGTTTATTTTTTTTATAAATACCAATTCTTGTAAATAGAATGGAAAATACCCATGATACATTCATGCTCTCTATATTGAAATCAATTTCCTGGTTTCCTTTGGACACTAAATAAGACATTGTAGTGACAATAGTGTCAAAGAAATAATGACTGAAAATATAAAGAATCAAACTCAGAGACATAAATAGTGTCACCTTTAGTGCAGAAATCTTTTTGCCAATAAAGAAAAAACAGACCTCATTTAATTACCCTTTGGATTGGCAGGAGCATCTGAGAGGTCCAGCAAAAAGATTAAAAGGTAAAGCAATAAGGAGTGCTCAAAGGATGATAGACAGGAAAATGAGGGGTCTGGAAAATATACTATCTGGAGAACTATTGCAAGGACTAAGGATGTTTATTCTGCTGGAAGAGGGAGAATGGGGCAACCATAATAGCTATTTTCAAATACATGATAGGTTGTCATGTGGTAGGAGATATATTTTTTATCATAACAAAGGAAAGAAGTAGGACAAATGGGTGAAAAGTGATAGTGACTCAAATTCCAACTCAATATTTTGACATATTAAATACTCAAACCGTTCACTAATGCTTCACATTATAGCAAATTTCTAGTCAATGGTAGTGTTAAAGCAAAAGCTAGATGACCAGGTATGAAGGGCATTGTAGAGGAGACTCCTGCTTTCGTGGCAGATTAGACTAACTGACCTCTAAGGCCCCATGTAACTCTAGGCATGAGAGGGGCCAAAGAACAGAGGTTATCAAGTTTTGGTGCTGGGCTGACTAAAGTGTTTTTTTTTTTCAAATCTCCCCAAGAAATGCAATAGTCACAAGCATAACAGCTAGGCATGAGTCAGTATTGTGTTTTTTATTAATATCATTTGGTTTCTGTACCTCTAATACTGTACTATTGTTTTTATAACATGGAATTCCTCAATCTTTTCTTCTTTCCTGGCATTACAGGTTTATTTGCTGCTCTATACCTATTGGATGGGTCTTAACAAAGGTTGCAAAGGCATGTGCATAGAAAGCTGGCATTGTAGTCAAGAAGACCTGTGTTCAAGTCTTACCGCTGACACATATTGGCCATATGACCTCATCAAGTCAAGCACTGAGAAGTGCTCTATGCCAGTGCTTCTTAAACTGTGGTTCACAACCCCACATGGGGTTGCAAAAATATGGCAACAGTAAAAAGTTTCTGAAAGTAAATTGGGCTTATCTGGAATGGACATTTAAAGTTTGTCTTTGCATCTTCTCCCCTCCCTTCTTCATTCCCAATTTCTCTATTTTTATAGTTTTCCGTATCTCCCAAATGCCCATCCATGCCCCGGTAATGACCCACCCATTGCTGCCCTCCTCGTTTCCTGTCCAATGAGGGGAAGTATGGTTTCATGTGAGGTGTACTATATCATGAAGAAAAACCTGAGTTCTAGATTAGGCCCTGTCTCTAGCTATGTAAAACTGAGTGTTTCACTGAACCTTCTGGGCTTCAGTTTCCTCATCTATAAAATCAGCACATTGGATTTAGAATAAATCTCTAAGCAGTATGGCATAGGGGGATGAACACTGGCCAAAAATTAATTCAAAATCAAACACATAATGAATCTGAGGTGTTTATGGCAGCACTTACTTGTGTTGCATCAAACAACTTCACTGCAGCCTTGGTTCTGAACACAAAGCATGTGCACTTTGCACTGAGCCTGTCATCATGCCATACAACACCAAAGAACACTGCTAAAATGAGAAAAGGGCTGTGACTAGAAAAAGTTTAAGAAGCCCTGCTATAGGTAACTCTCTAAGCCTATCAATTACATAGATGGTTCAAATCTGCATTGCTAGAGGGAATTCATCACTGGAAATTTTTTATGAAAATGAAATGAGAGTTCCAGCTCCTATCTTACCAAAAAAGCAAGACCTAATCAGAGAAGAAGATGGTAATGGTCATAGGAATACTGAATATTTTACCTAGGAGTCCTCTCTATATAGTTGTTATCAAAATTTTGATTGTACTTTGATTATAACTAGCTAGTCTATACATGGCAAAAAAAGTAGCCACTTAGGCAGCATGATTTAAGGGGTCTTAGGAAAGATTTACTTGCACCCAAAGTTTCTGCCCTACTAGGATGACATAATGATTTATGTTTCCACTATCGCTGTTATTTTGAAGTGTGGGGCATTGTCTCTAGAAGGTTTCTATTAAGATTTATGGTGTAATACAAAAAGCAATGCATAAGGAGAGAAAAGATGTGGATTCTTGTTCTAACATAGCTACTAATTTGCTATATCAAAGACTTAATTGAACTTGGAGCTAGAAGGTATCATAAGATCATAGAGCTAGAGTTAGCAGGTACCTCAAAGGCCATCTAGTTCAACCTTCTTCCCCATTTAACAGATGATGAAACTGAGACCCAAGGAGGTTAAGTGACTTGCATTCCACAGTCCCTCAAAACTGACCTTTTCTCTATTTCTCATTCAAAGCCAATGGTCCATATCCCATCCCTGTGCCTTTTCATTAGTTGTCTCTTTGCAGGCCTGAAATGCACTTCTCCTTACATCCATCTCACAAAGTCTTTCGTGTCTTTTAAGATGTATCTTAGGTACTATTTTCTGATTGAAGCCTTTCTTGGTCCCCCCAGTTACCAGTGTCCTCCCTCCCAAACCACCTTATGTTTGACCACTTTGTGTGTATATGTATGCCTATATTAACTCTCTATTTATGCTGTATATATTTTTGTATATACTTATTCTCTCCATTAGAATGTAAGTACAATACTAGTAAAGATTTTTTTCATTCTTTGGTACTTACATTCCTTGTTCCTAGCACTTAATAGACAATAAAGACATATTGATTGATTATTGATTGCCTAAGATCACTCATACAGTAATCGTAAAAGGCAAGCTTCGAACCCAAGGAATCCTAATCTGGAGCCACTGTTTATCCCCCTATACCATGCTGCTCAGAGATCTAGTCTAAACCCAACACACTGATTTTACAGATGAGGAAATTCAAGCCCAGAAGACTCAATGAAACACTCAGTTTCACATAGCTAGAGACAGATCCCAATCTAGAACTCGGGTTTTTTCTTCATAGCATAGTACTCCTCACGTGATTCCATACTTCCTCCCATTGGGCAGGAAATGAGGAGGGCAGCAATAGGTAGGTCATCACCAGGGCATGGATGGGCATTTGGGAGACACGGAAGACTATAAACATAGAGAAATTGGGAATGAAGAAGGGAGAGGAGAAGACACAAAGACAAACTTTAAATGTCCATCCCAGACAAGCCCAATTTGCACAATCAGGTAGAGAAGTACTTTGATATAGAAGTACAACTAAATTATCAGAAAAATATTTTCCCAATGATAAACAAACACTGAATACCTCTTTTTCTTTACAGGAGTTGTAACAGGAGTAGCAGCAGCAGTGGTGCTTGTCGTGGTGCTGGTATTCAAAGAAGCTCCAGGTGGTCTGTATTTCAAAAACAAAGGTTGCAGGTTTGGCTTTTGTTGTTGTTGTTGTTGTTGTTTTGAGAAAAGGTCATGGTTGATTATAACAATTGGGTTAGTGAGGAGGCCAAGATAAAGTAAGACCTCCTTATTTCTAGTCTTTAAACCCACCCTCTCTCTCAACCCCCAATATCTCTTAACACCAGCTACAGCACTTGGTCTCTTTACCTACCTTCCTTGAGAAACACTGATTTTACATTAAACATGATTGAAAATCACCACAAGGGTAGGTTGTGGAGTGGGAGGGGGAGGGAGAGAAAAAGAAAGATATTGGATAGTGATAGGAAGACTCCTAAATGAGCATCGACAACAAAAAATTAATGCACAAAAACAATAAGAAGTGAACAAGGGGCTAGGCACAAATAATCTTAATAGCTTGTTAATTTTTACATATTAATCATAAAAATTTCTTTAAAAGTAAGATTCATAACAAAAGTTTATATTTTCTTATACAATCTTCATGTTCTTTAAACATTGAAAGTTCTATTGTTTTAAAGGAAAGAAGGAAAATAAATTAATACTGAAGATTAAAATTTGGCCTGACAAGATCTTAACATATCTTCCATTCATACATTCTGGCCAATACCCATTTTATCTAAATGCTATAGTGTGCACCCCTTATAGACAACCATGATTATGGAATCCCATTTCCATTAATAAAAGAATTGCAGGGAAGTGAAGTCAAGTAGGAAGGAGGTAGTAGTGGTGGTGGCCAGGAACATCATGAAACTGAAAAGCATTAACAGTCAATGACCAGTAGAAAAGAGTGAGGAAGAAAGGGGAAGGGATCATAAGTTCATAGGCTCATAGATTTAGAGCTAGAAGGGATCTCATAGACCATCTAGTCTAAGCCCTTCATCTTATAGATGAAGAAACTGAGGTTTCAGGGAGGTTAAGTAATATACCCAAGGTCATACAGGTACTTAAGTATTATAGGTAGGATTTGATGGGAGGATAAAGGAAGGAGAGGAGGGGAAGGAGAAAAGAAGAAAATTAGGAAGGCGAGTGAAAGGAAAGAGAGGAGAGGAGGGCAGGGAAGGAAAGAGGAAGAGAAGAGAGGAGAGGAGGTAGGAGAAGAAGAGAGGGAAGGGGAGGACAGGCGGAGAGGAGAGGAGAGAGATGGAGAAAGAAGGAGAGGGAGAGAGAAAGCGGGAGAGAGGAGAGAGAAGGTGAGGGAGAGAGAAGAGAGAAGGTGAAAGAGAAGAAAGGAGAGAGGGGAATAGAGAAGGAAGAGAAGGAGAGAAAGAGGGAGAGAGGAGAGAGAGAGACAGAGAGAGGAGGGGGAGAGGGAGAAAGGGAGGGAAAAAGAGGGGGGAGAGGGAGGGAGGAAGGGAGAAAACAAATAGGAAGACAGAGAACCCAGATTTCATGTTTATTTAAAAATGTATTTATAAAAATGATCGTGTGAGTCTGAAGTTAATGTAGAAAGTAAGGGTAGGCAGTACCTTGAATATACATACAAAGAAACAGAGATATTGTACTCTAAAATATAGTTTCAGTAGAAATGTACATACGGCTTTGTTGCTTCTGATGTTCTGAATGTGGACAAGCCTCTGATGGGGGAAAAACATCAACATTTGAGAAATAAACAAGTGGCAACAAAGAATAATTAATACCATCTGTGTTATAATCATCCATATTTTGATTGTTCAATATAATGACAGGTTAGAAATTCTTTGAGTGGAGGAAGGAGGAAAGCACAAGTATTTAGATAAATACCAAGAGATGGCCTCCCTATCTTGGCTGTATCTTGTGAGAATCTCCAAAGAAGTCTTTTTTTTTTCCCTCCCCAAAAAAAGCTGCTTCTGTTTTTACCAAATGTCTTTATTTGCTGTGCAGCTGTGTTCAATCATTTTCCTTGGTAATGAGAACGTAAAATCTGCATTTACATGATTTTTTTGTCAATACTGTTGCTGCCAGAATGTCTTTTAAAGTAATATACATGCGGTAAATGTAACGAGCTCCAGAGCCGGACTCTCTTGATTTCCAAAGACCCCATGAAGTTTTCCTTTTTCTTTGGTCGTGGACCTGATATAAAGGCCATTCACTCTTGAACCTTCATATATTTTCTTACTACCAGAAACATGAATTATAAAAGACCTTATGGAATACATTTAATAAGAATGGAGCTTTACACAAAAGATAGGTAAGTCTGAGAAGAGTTATGTACTTGAACCTTTCCCCAAAGTTAGTAAATACATGTACCTATTAGTTAGTCGGTTATCCAAGGTATTGGCCTTATAAGTTTTAGCAGCATCATTTCTGTCTGAAATCCTTTATGAAGAAACATGAGACAAAAGTCTTGATAAGCATTCAGTTTGCAGTGCCCCTTTCAAATTCTCTTTTAAGCTAGAATCATTTAAAAACATCATTCTTCCCCAATGAGAATCATTTTAAAAAATTTAGTCTCTGTCCCTTTCCCTTTATGCTCCACCCCCAACCAGATGCAGGTCTTGTTCATTTTATTTTTGATAATTCAGTCACATCCCTCTCTGCTTTCATAGTCATAGACCTAACTCAGGCCTTCATTTTCTCTAGACTTGTATAATAACTTGATACTGTGCTCTATAGGAACCGAACAAAACTGTGAACCTAATCCCTTTCCTCTTTCCAGGGAGTATGAGGTGGTGTGATGGAGGCACCTGTAGTTAGTTGGTTAGTTAGTAGCTTAAATACCACTTGCCTTTTCAGAATTATCTCTCACTATTTCCCTTCATGTGCTCTATGGTCCAGCCAATCTAAATTACTCACTGTTTAATGAACACCTTCAATGCTTTCCTGCCTTTACTAATGCCATCCTTCATGCCTGGAATGCACGATCACCCTCCTCCTCTTCTATTCACCTGTTGAAATCCTTATATTTTCTAAGGCCTGATTTACTATGTCACCATGCCACATACTGGAGTCAGCATGAAAGCATGATATGTGTCTTGAATGCCACATCTGGCCAGTGAAAAAGGTCCTGGTATAAATATAGTACTATCAGGGAGAATGGGTGAAGAAATAGCTTTTTGGATCTCTCTCCTCCATTGTTCTCCTCTCATGCCCCACCTTTCTGACCACATACCTGCCCAAGATACCTTGCATATTGTATGAATACATATTTCAGTGAGAGGCAATTCTAAACTCAAATGTTACCCAGGACCAAAATAGGATTAAAAGGAACTAGGCCCAGAAAAATAAAATTATTTAAGGTCAGTCTGTAATCCTTGAACCAGTATCTGATAGACCACAATCTGCAATATAAAGTCTTCTGGTCCTTGAAGAACTTACTCAGTTGCTCTATAATAAACTTTTGTGCAGTCAATTAACTTGTGTAAGTAGAAAAGAAACAAATGTTTCCAAGGCCAAGCTAAAACAGGAATAAATGTGGCAGAACACAGAATACCTCTAATATATTCCTACAGTGAGAAAATGACAGAGGACAATGACATCTATGTATTTTGTAGCTTGAAAAAACTTTGTGGTTTGTCCTTCATTTATGAAGAAGACTATGATGTGACTTGCGATTGACTTTGATATGAGTGAGGGACGGTTGTGCAAAGTCACCAGCGTCACTTTCTCTTCCAGAGCTATCTGAGTCCAGTGACCAGATATTCATCAGGACAACTGGAGATGGCCCAGGATGCAGTGGGAAATCTTGGCCCTTTTAAGCTAGGGTCTTTTGAAGTTCTCACTTTGAGTGAAACAATGCCCATTCAGTGAATAGATTTCTTTAAGAAGTGAGTCAAAGGATGGCTCCTTTAATAAAAACAAAAAACACAAACACAAACAAACAAACAAAAAAAACCCCACAATCTGTGAGTAGTCCAAACTGCCTGAATGGGGACCAGGCTGGCCAGTTCCAGGTGGGCAACTCAGGTTCTCCTCCCCTCTTCTCCCCTCCCCTTAGGATGTTTTGTCCAAAGGAGGGTAAATTTTGATGGCCAAAAGCTATCTAGTTGACTTGGGATTAACTGGGTAGATTTCTTTCTCAAAGGCTAAGCTTTAAACTCAATTCACTCTGGATCTCATGGATTGGACAACAATAGGTTCCTGCCCAAGCACCACTTAATGGTTATTTTTTTGGGCCCTCCTGGCTCAGTGCATATGTAAATATTAACCGTTTCTCTTTTGGCCAGCAACCTTGAGGGTCTTCCCCTTCCAGTTTGATTTTTTTTATAAAAATTGGAAAAAATTCATAAAACTTAACAGTATAGGTAGGTGTGTCTTTTTCCTCCGTCATGCACTCTATCTCTTTCTTCTTGTTTGGAGAACGGTGGCATTGTGGTGATTCCCTTCCCTTCCCTCCCATCCCTTAGAGAGGGATGGGAGGGAATAGATATGCTCTGATTTTATAAATGCAGGATTTCAGGTTGATTCAGTAGGGCTCATGCTCTGAGTTTATCATGGAAATGACTATCTATTATAATAACTGACATTTATTTAGTGATTTAAGGTCTGCAAAACACTACTACACTTTTAAATTTAAACTTCAAAATAACCCTGTGAGGAAGCTGTTGGCATTAATTTCCCCATTTTACAGATCAGGAAACTAAGGAAGTTGTCTCTTTTTTCTCAAAGATCTTATGTTTTTAAGAACTTAAAATCTAAAAAGATTCCCTTGCTCCATTTGCCTAAATACAAATATAAATGCATTCCAGTTAGATTAGTCCAATGGAAAACAATTTGGAATTAAATAAGATTTGCTAAGCTCTTCATATCATATCCTCTAACTCAGCAATACCATTACTGGTAATATACCCCAAGGAGGTAAAACACAGAAAGACAAGTCCCACATATAACCAAAATATATAACACCTCTTTTTGTGGTATCACTAAACTGGAATGATAGTAGATGTCCATAGATTAGGGGATGGCTAAACAAATTGTAGTACATTAATATAATGCAATATTGTTTAGCAAAAAAGAACAACCATGAAGTATTCTTAAAAACCTGATAAAGAACAAAGAATGCACAATCAGGAAAACAATATACAAAATGACTACAATAATATCAAGGAAAACTACACTAGAAACAAGGCAACTGAACTAGGATTAAAAGCAATGACCAATATTGGCTCAAATGGATAAATTTCACATCTCTCTCCTTTTGGTAGTGAGATGAGACACTCCAGATATAGAATGTTTTTTTTTTTCTGTTGTTCAGTCATTTCAGTCATGTCTGACTCTTGGTGACCCTATTTGGAGTTTTCTCAGTAAAGTTACTAGAGTGGTTTGCCATTTCCTTCTCCAGCTTATTTTACAGATAAGGAAAATGAGGTAAGTAGGGTTAAATGATTTGCCCAGGATCATACGGATAATAAGTACCTGAGGCAGAATTTGAACTCAGGTCTTGCTGACTCCAGGCCCTACACTCTATCCAATGCACCACTTAGCTGCCCTCTAGAATGCTACACAAACTATTAGACTTAGTTGTTGTGTCAATTAATTTTTAACTTTATTTTGTTACAAGGAAAGATTTTATTAGTTCTTATATATGGCAAGGGGCAGGGAGGGCAGTGAGGGTAAGGGTGAATATTGGAAAATGTCTATATTATGGTATAAAAAACAAAAGCTCCCAGTGTCCCTATTAGACTATGGGCAAGCCACTTAACGTGTGTGTGCCTCAGTTTCTCTTTCTGTCAAATGAGAGAGTTAGACTAGATGTCCTCTGAAGTCCCTTATAAATCTATGATCTGATGATCCCAATAAAATTTTCCAAAAGCAAAGAAAAAATGTTCAACTTGACCCTGATCCAGGTCACATTGTTCTGTTCTATCTCTTCAAGATACTTTCCCTACAAATTGCAGCCTTTTCTTCTTCCCCTAATATTCTATATGTGTATATATGCCTCCTTCTTTTCATGAACTTAAGCCCTCCTCTTTTCCCTTCTGTGCTGGTCTCTTCTCTCTCTCTGAGAGTGGCATGTGTGCCTTACTTTTTGAACTTGATAAAGTTAACTTACTCAAGCAGGGTAGTTATCTCATTGAGCTAATTCCCATTTCTGTTGACAATGATTTATAGATTTATCCTCAGCTAAACTTTCCCCCAAAAGGAATCAAAACATATTTTCGTACTATATAGTAATACATTCACTTCCCTACTTCCAAAGGATGACCTATTATTATATAAATTATGGAGTATGATCTGCCAAGCTAAAATATTACAAGTTCATGGGACACTTGGAAAATGGTTAAAAGAAGCTCATGTTCACAAGAGCATCTTGGATAGTTCTGGTAGAAAATATAATTTTTAAAAAGATGAGTCTTATTAACACATGTCATTGCCTTCATGAAGCCTTCTCTCATCTCCCCAACCAGAAGTAATCTCTTCCTCCTCTGAATGGTAATGACATTCTCAGTCTCATATGACATCATTTATTTCTTGTTAGGAGAATGGTGGCATTGTGGTGATTCCCTTCCCTTCCCTCCCATCCCTCTCTGAGGGATGGGAGGGAATAGGTATGCTCTGATTTTCTAAATGCAGGATTTCAGGTTGATTCAGTAGGGCTCGTGCTCTGAGTTTATTATGGAAATGACTATCTATTATAATAACTGACATTTATTTAGTGATTTAAGGTCTGCAAAACACTAATACACTTTTAAATTTAAACTTCAAAATAACTCAAGAATCAGAGAAGGAAAATTACCCACTGCCACTCTCCAGGTACAAATTGAGCAGAGTTCAAAGGGCTCCTGTAGGTACCATACTTAGGTTTGCACTGGAGGCTTGGCAGATGGTAATTATTCACTTTCTGATCAGGCTGCTGCCACCAACCTGTCTACTCTGGTAACAGAGCTGCCCATTTTTTCCTTTATTATAATTGTATCCTTCTCTTATCTTTATCCTGTGATACTGGAAATTCCTTGAAGTCATAGATTATGACATTTAATTTTTGTTCCCTCAGCACCGATCAAAGAGGTTTTATACATGGTAAGCACTTGATAAGTGTTTGAGTGAGTAAAATTATTGTTAAGACCAGAAGTGGGGAACCTGCATCCTCAAGACCACATGTGGCCCTCTAGGTCCTCCAGTGTGGCCCTTTGACTGAATCCACACTTCACAGATTTGTCATTCTGTTTGGATGTTTTGAAAGTTTGGATTCAGTCAAAGGGCCACACTGGAGGACCTAGAGGCTCCACAAGTGGCCTCGAGGGCTCAGGTTCTCCACTCCTGATTCAGACCAGTCAGTTAATTAGCATTCATCTAGTGCCTAATATGTACCAAACACCATGCTAAGCACTGGAGAGTCAAAAAAAAAAGACAAAAGACAGCCCCTCACAAGTATGATGGAGATCACAATATAATGGGAAAGACAACATGAAAGCAATTGTGTACAAATAATATATGCAGAGCAAACTGGAGATAATCAATAGAGGGAAGGCGTTAGCATTAAGGGAGAACAAGTAAAGTTTCCTGTAGAAGATGGATTTTTAGTTGGAACTAAGCCAGTTCAGTTAGCAATCAGGATGATTAGAAATTTTCCTAGCAACAAAAATGATAAAGACTCCATTTAAAAGTATTCTTTCAGATTCTCCATTAACTCAATCACCATCCTCTATGAAGATATTTTGGCATAAAAACTGATGTTGTAACAGATTTAGAGTAGGAAGGGGAGTCAGGGATCATCTTCTCTGATTAACTTACTTAATAAAGATCTGTTTGCTTAAATTCATGCACCTTATAAAGCAAGATAAACAAATGACCCATCAAATATTTTTTCTTGTTTTCAGATAAATGATAAAGGCAACTTCTCCAACACCTTTATTCAACTCTCCAAGGAAAACCACTGCCCAGTTGACTGCAGCTAGAATGTTGGATCAAATCTAAAAAAATGAAACTTAATAAGGATAAATGAAAAGCCTTAAACTTGGATTTTGAAAATTCTTTTCACAACTACAAGATGAGAGGCATGGTGAGACATATTTATATGCAAAAGATTTTTGTAGGTTTTAATGTGCTACAAGCTCATGAGTCAACAGTGTGATGTTGTATAGCACCAAAAGGCTAATGTGATCTTGGACTATTAAGGGATGCATAATGCACAGGAGGAGCAAAATGCAAGTCACACTATATTCTGCCCTGATCACACTCCATCTGACATATTGTGTTCAGTTTTAGACACAAAGTTTTAGGAAAAACATCAAGTCAAATGGAGACTACCCAGAGGAGACTGACTGGGATGTTAAAGTGACTAAAGAAAATGTCGTATGAGAATTGACTAAAGTGACTGGATATGTTTTTTGTTGTTGTTGTTCAGTCATTTTCTGTTGTATTTGACTCTTCTGATCCCATTTGGTGTCAGACCACCAGAGTGGTTTGCCATTTCTTTCTCCAGCTCATTTTATAGATGAGAAAACTGAGGCAAAGAGGGTTAAGTGACTTGCCCAGGGTCACACAACTAGTCAATGTCTGAGGCCAGATTTGAATTCAGGAAGATGAGTCTTCCTGACTCCAGATCCAGCACTCTATCTCTCCCTGCCTCTGGATATGTTTATCCTATGGATAAGAAGCCTGGGAGGGGGATAGAGCTGTCTTCAAGAATTTAAAAGAACTGCCAAAAGGGCTTGGACTTTTTCTGTTTGGCTTGGAGGGCAGAAGCAGGAACAATTGGTGAAAGTGGCAGAGATGCGATGTTGACCTAATGTTAAAAAAAAAAAAGAATTTCCTAACAAAGCTACCCAAAAGTTGAAAGGGCTTCTTTAGAAGTAATGGGATCATGCTTACTATATCTCATCTGTCATTTAAGTTGAGAAGGATTCTTGTTCTTCTATAGATTGAACTGGCTGGTACCTGAGGTTGCTAGCAAATCTGAGATACTGTGATTCTTCCATTCTGTGATACTCACTGGGTATAGTCAATCATAAAGTTCCAAGTCAGTCAATTAATTAACCAGTATTTACTAAGCACCATCTAATGCCAAGCACTGAGCTAGTACTAGGGATACAAATAAAAAATGAGGTAGTTCCTGCCTTCAAGGAGCTTCCATGTTTATGGGGGAATACTGTAGGATCTACTCACACTCTGTCTACCATAATTCATTTAAAAATGTCTGAGTTGTGGTCTCTATGAACCTTTCATAATATATGTATAGGAATAGAAATAGAGACTGGAACTATAATTTCATTGATATAGAGTACTCCCAGTAGGGAAATTTCCTCTACTAATGCAGGCTGGCAACTTCTCTACAACTTTTGGTCTTGGAGAGTTTCCTAAAGCACTAAGAAGTTCAATTAGTACTCTTTCATATTTGTCCAGTGTCACATTACCAGTATGTGTCAGAGGCAGGACACAAAACCTGGTCTTCTCAGCCCTGAAGCTGGCTTTCTATCCATGATACCATATTTCTCATTATGTGCATAAGGTCATATTTTGCTTTTTTTTAATTAATAATTTTTTTCATAATTTTGCTCTTAGAATTTTGCAACTTAAAGGACTTTCCTTCTGCACTCTGAGGAAAATAAGTGAATATTTAAATATGTAAATGAACACACTCATACATAGCTATATTATTAAGTAAGGCCCTTACAATAATCCTGGTAGGATCTTTTGTGCCTTAGAAGTTTATTTCCCCTCTCTTATGGAATCTAAGTTAGCACTTCACCTGTAGAATCCCAAGAAAAAAACCCACTAATATCTCTATGTTGTCTTTGACCTTTCATTTGAAAGAATAACTCAAGACCATTCTTCTGGCATTTACCAGATAATTTAAACTCTCTAGGAAGATTTATGTCCACATCACTTGGTATGTATCCTCAAGTATTAATCGTCCCTTTTTTAAAATTTTTGTTTTTGTTTTTACCCCCTAAAACTAATTGAGAAAGTCTCTCCTTCTTTTATCAATAATAACCTCACAGATAATTTGTCCATCTGGCCTAGATGTACCCATAACATCTAGTGTCATAAATAAGACTGTCCCTATCTACTTTGTTAGCCAACCTTGAGTAAGTCAGGAGATATTTCACTTTCATGGTCCCATACCCCTCAATTAATCACTGAATTCAAAGATCTGAAAGCTGAGGTAAGAGATAATACATTGTTCCCCACCAATCACCATCCTGGGACCCTCAAAAAATATGGAGTATCTCCAACATGTATTAGAGATGAGATTTTTTTTCTAAACAAAAAGGAAAAGCTGGAGAGTCATCTATGAAGTTGTCATTCCACCATTCCAATTGGGACTTGGATTTGAAAGACTGCAGCATCCTGATCCTATCTCTAGCCCTCCTAAGGCTATAGGAAATACACTTTAATAAATATTTTGTTGGATAAGTCTTGTGAATGAGCCTTTCCCTTTTCTCCTTAATATATATGCTGAGTTGCCACGCAATCGCTCATTTGGAGAGGCCTTTTCCACTAAATGTAGGAATTCACATGGAGAGTCCTCAACTGCAGTGATTGCTTCCTAATTCAAAGATACAGCACTTATTGAAAGAAGAGGTGGCCAGAGAAAGGAGTTTTAGTCTAGGCAGTCATAGAGACAATGAATAGAGGTATAAAATCATATATTATCTTGCCCTTTCCATTAGCAATGGTAATATTGATTTGATTATTGTTCCCTGGGCAAGACATGCAAAGAGAAGCAGATTAGGTAAGGGGCAGTGGAATGGATGACAAGATAGTCATGAGAATTCCAATGGATGGCTGAATAGAGTAAAGGATGGTCTGTGATGGTGAGATATAGAGCTGATGTGAGATTTGACTTATTCACCCTCTAATCCAGGCAGTTCTATTCCAAGAACAAGTCTCAAAGAGGAACAGATGAATATCTCTCCATGTGCTCCACAAGAGTAGCGTGAGACTTTGCCAAATGTTTTGCAAAAATCTAAGTAAATTATATTATCTGATTAGCTAACATAGGAATGCCATCAAAGAGGAAGTAAAGCTAGTCTGGTATGACCTATCATTCATGAAGCCATGATGGTGATGGCTTCTTATGATTCATCATTTCTTTATTTTCTACAGGATCATTATCCAGTTGGGCAATGCAGCTCCTTCATTCTATCTTCCTTCCCTTCCCTTCCCTTCCCTTCCTTTCTTTTCCTTTCCCTTCTCCTTTTCCTACCCTTTACCCTTCCCCTTCTTCCTCTGTCCACATAGGGTATCATACCCTTTCCTGCCCAAAGAAATGTAAATCACTGAAACCTCTAAGGCATCTTGGATTTAAGGGCTGGATTTCTTTCTTAAGAATCCTGCCTTAAACCCAAATCGCTCTGGCTCTCCTAGGTTAGCCAAGAATAGGTCCCAGACCAAGCCCACAGGGTCATTGTTTGGGCCCTGATTACTCAGAATGAATGTAAATAGCAATTGTTTCTGTTTTGGCCAGAAAATTGTTTCTGTTTTGGTCAAGGTCTCCCACGGCATCTGGAGCCATCTCCAGTGTCCTGATATATATCTTGCCACCGGACCCAGATGGCTCTGGAGAGAAAGTGAAGCTGGTGACTTTGCATAGCCCTTCCTCACTTAAATCCAATTCACTTGCAAGTCATAGTATGACTTTCCTGATGTCATGGTCCTCACAAGGGACAAATAACATTAGCAACAACAAGATGATTAACCATCCCGTTAATAATACATTATGGAATTTTGCCAGTAATCCAAATTCACTGACCTATATCTTCCAGACTTCTCTCCTCTTTTTAAAAAAAAATTAGAACACTTGCCTTTCTCTGGTTCTGAGACACTTTTCCTACTTTTTTATGAACTTTATTTTGTTTTCAAAAGTTTTATTGATGCTTTTTGCTTTTAAATCCTATTCAATTCTAAATATAAATTACTCACTCCCCTCCCCAGATCATCCATGACCTTTCAAAGATCATTGACCAAGGCTCAACAAACTTATCTACCAGTTCTTATATTCCCCTAGGACATAATTTGTCTAGGCCTGATAACTTGAATTCACTAAAGGAATCTAGGTGCTCTCATATCTCCCTGCTCATCTCATGTTTTAAATCCCTGTGAGCCACCTTTTTATTCCAGCTCAAAGGTTGACATCCAAAGTAAAAAACAAAACAAACAAATGAAAAAAAGAAAAAAGAAGCAAAAGAAAGTTGAGAAGTTCTCTATTTTTTGTCATCTGCTATTGTTGTCCCGTGCTGCCACTACCTTTCCCCTGCAAGCAATTCTCCTTCCTTGATACTGACCAAGATAGCTAAAAAGCAACAATAATCTTTTTGTTGTTCTTATCATCCCTAAATGGCTTTTCCTCATTCTGACACTATTCTTACAGGAGTACTCGTATTCATCTTCCATTCACTGCTCTTGCTTCCACCTTTTACATATGTCCTCTTAAAAAACTTAAGTTGGTCAATGAGTTTCTTGAGCAACTGTATGAAACTTTTTAAACAACTCCTTTTTCTCATCATACTTAGCTTATTTGGACACAGAGGACAGAGAACTCAACCTGGAGTTGATCCCAGTTCAAATCTGGCCTTGGACTCTTGTGTGATCCTGGGCAAGTCAATTAACTTCTATTTGCCTCAGTTTCCTCATCTGTAAAATGGGGATAATAATAGCCTGCTTTACAGGGTTGTTGTGAGAATCAAATGAGATAATAATTGTAAAACCCTTAGCATAATGCCTGACATATAGCATAGTAAGTGCTATTTAAATGTTCATCATCATTATTATTAAGAACTTTTCATCCTCAAGCATTTAAACACTAATAGGGCAGAACCAGCTTTTCTTGGAATTTGAACCAATATAGTCTGCAATAGGAGTTACAATGAACAATCACAAGTAACCCGTACACAGGCTTTTGACCTTTGTTTGTCCTAACACTCTCCAAAGAGGCCAAACAAGGAGTGAAAAGAACTACTTGTACTTTCTCTATCAAACACTAGGGGTCTCTGTACCCTATGTTACAGTTACTGAAACAATAGGTTCCAATTTTTAAAATGAATGTCTCTTATCCTTCCTACAGATTGGAATGAATCTTTTGTATTATTAAATGTAGTGGCTCCATAAAATAGATGCACAGAAACTGCAGTTTGTCCCATAATCAAGATGGAAACATCAAAGTTGTTAGGAGAGAGATGAGGCTATCTGTCCACATAGGTGGAGAAGAAAGAGCAGATACAAGGATAGATGGAGAAAGAAGTACAGGGATTTCTCAGATATAGAATTTATGCATTATAACTGAACTAATCACTCCTAACTCACTGTAGTTTTCCCTAGCTACATTCAGGCTACATTTTCTCCCTCCAAATTGCATATAAATTTATTGTTAGCATGAAATAAGAGGTAACATTCAGTCTCATGGATAAATCATGAGCTTTTTCAAGCAGAATGTCACATGTTCAGTGTACCTTAACTATTGGAAATAAAGCTTTAGAAAAAAAAATAAAATCAATAAATATAACAACAGCTTATGTGCAATCCATAGTCATCACTAGTATTTATATAGTACTTTAAGCATTGCAATCAATCAATCGGTAATCATTTATTAAACACCTATTCTGTGCTGGCACTATGCTTAGGACTGGAGATACAGAAATAAGCAAAGATAGTCCCTGCCCTCAAGGAGCTTAGATTCTAATAGGGGAAACAACATGCAAACAAATA
This sequence comes from Vombatus ursinus, assembly GCF_900497805.2. Lineage (NCBI taxonomy): Eukaryota > Metazoa > Chordata > Mammalia > Diprotodontia > Vombatidae > Vombatus > Vombatus ursinus. Next base: position 4,645,604 of record NW_020954720.1, read on the forward strand.
TATACAAAGCAAACTATATGCAAGATAAGTAGGAAATTATCAATAGAAAGACTAGAATTAAGAGGGGTTGAAAAAGTCTTACTGTTGGAGTTAGGATTTCAGTTGGTACTTAAAGGAAACCAGTGAGGTCAGTGGTCAGAATGGAGGAAGGAAAGTATTCCAGGCATGGGAGACAGACAGAGAGAATGCCCAGAGTCTTTTTCATGGAACAGCCAAGAGCCCAATGTCATTTGATTGAAGAGTGTGTATCAGGAAGTAAGGTGTAAGAAGACTGAAAAAATAGAATATATAAATGGCTTCAAATGCCAGAGAAAATATATTTGCTCCTAGAGGCAATAGAAAGCCCCTAGAGTTTATTGGGTTGGAACAGGGAAATGACATGATTGGACCTGTGATTTTGGAAAATCACTTTCTTTAGATAGATTATCTCATTTGATCTTCACAACAACCATTTATTATAAACACTATTTTATCCCCATTTTAGAGATTAGGAAACTGAGATGGAGAGGTTAAGTGGTTTCACAGGATCCCATGGCTAGAAAGTGTCTGAGGCAAAGTTTAAACTTAGGTCTTCTTGACTACAAGTCTAAAATCAGAATGTATTATATTCTAAACACATTGTACATGTTTAAAGCAACTTACCTGTCTAAAGTATCATCAGATCTGTACCGAGAAATTGTGACTTTGTTCTCGTCCCTTTCATTTTCACTCCTATTGCCAAAAGAGTACATCAAAAAATTAATAAAATAACAAAAATGATTCAAAAACTGTCATGCATTGTGGGGTAAAAACCGCTATATTAAAGTAGATAAAAGATACCATATTAACATAATTAGAGTTGGGAAAAACTTCTGTGAGAGACACACACCTACCTGGATGCTTACTCAAACATCCATTAAGTTGTCAACCACTTTGTCCTCATCCTTTTCACTGTCATATGATGACCTCAAGGACATTCAGATTTTTCTTTAATAATTTTAGCCTTTGGCTCCTCTTTTTTTTTTTCAGTTCCTCCCTTGCTATCATCCTCCTTTTTCAGGAATTGAAATATACATACTGATTTACATTTTGACAATCCTAACATTTAACTCTTTAGTGTCTATCTTGGCTCCACAGACTTCCATTTCAGCTACCCATCAACAAATAATAACAATGTTAGCTCAAGTTTACATAATGCTTAAAGTTTTGCAAAGTGTTTTACATAGATTATCTCATTTGATCATCACAATAATCCTATGAGATAGGTGTATTATTAGCCCATTTGACAGATGAAGAAACTGGGGCTCAGAGAAGTTGACTTGTCCATAGACACAAAGCTAAGGAAGTGACTGAGTTGGCATTTGAAACTAGCTTCTCTGATTCAGAATTTGAGCACAGGAAGGAACCTAGACGTAAAAGGAAACTTTGCTATAAAATATTTGACAAATGTCCATTCATCCTCTGCTAGGTGGGATCCACTTCCTCTCAAGTGAGCCCACTGAACTTTTGGACAGCTCCAACTGTTGAGTATTTTTTTTTCCTGACATTAAACCTAATTTTTCTTTTTTGAAAGTTCTACCCATTGCTCCTAGTTCTGTCTTCTATGGCCAATCAGAATAAGTTTAACCACTCCTTCATGATAGCCTTTCAAATACTTGTAGACAGCTATCATGTCCCCCCCACTCAAATCTTCTCCAAACTAAACATGCCCAGAGCCTTCAACCAAACTTATGACTTGCATTCAAGGCCCTTCACCATTTTGGTTGCTCTCTTCTGGAGAATCTCTGACTTACCAAAAAGTTTTCTATTCATTATGCCATCTTATCATCCTTTAGAACTGCTCTACCTTCAAAAGTCTGAACTAGTTACACATTGGTAAATGTTTAATAACCAGCTCTCCTCCCCCCAAAAATACTGTTATGTTTAATCTACATTATTAATATTTTCTCCATCATTTTCTTAAGTCTAGATAATTAACAAAGCAATAAATCAAGCTCTGATTTGTAGTATTTGCTGATTTCTGAGGTGGAAATGCTCACACTGAAAATTTAGCAATTTTTTTTTGCACATGAAACTGCAAATCTATTATGTACAACTTGCTATTCCTTTTAAATATGTAATAAAGTTATCATGTAAATTTCTTTTTTTTCTTTTTTCTCTTCCCTCCTCTCTTAGAGATACACACAAATATTTGTGTATAAATATGTGTGTGTATGTATAATCATTCTACACATACTTCTTTTTATCAGTTTCTTTTAAACTGGCTCTAGCACACCCATGAGCTGAATTCCATCTCTTATTTTTCTATCTCTCCCATTTTCTTTCTTTTTTTTTTCTTAGTGAGGCAATTGGGGTTAAGTGACTTGCCCAAGGTCACACAGATATATCGCTCCCATTTTCTAACAAATAAAGTCTGTTCCAAAATTTTTTCACTCTCCTCTATGATCTATGATGTTCTAGACAAAATAGGAGGAGAGGTTGTTGGGGTGGTAGGAATGAAGATAGGATTTTAAGAAGAGTGAAAGGGATATTGAAAGAAATCAAGTCCAAACTCCTTATTTTAAAAATGAGAAGGGCAGCTAGGTGGTGCAGTGGATAGAGCACTGGCCCTGAAGTAAGGAGGACCTGAGCTCAAATCTGTCCTCAGACCAAACATTTGATACTTACTAGCTGGGTGACCCTGGGCAAGTCACTTAACCCCAATTGACTAAAAAAAATAAATAAAAATAAATAACAATGAGGAAACTGAGCTCCTGAGAGGTTAAGTGATTTGCCTGAGCTTACAACTATGAAGTTGTAGAACCAGGTTCAACCTTTAAGTCCAAATCCAGGGCTTTTCCTACTACTTCCTACTGTCTCCCTAAGCGTGAGTACTTTCAACTTCACTCTCCATGCCTTTGGACTTCTCTTTTTTTTTATCCATTCCTTTCTCCTTCTCTCCTATAGAAAGATAATATGACTCTTTCCAAAAGCTAACCTCTCCACATGTACCCTTGCTTCCAACCACTTTTGAGCCCTCAATTCATCAAGCATTCCTTTTTTTTTCAAACATCCTTACATTCTCCCTTTCTTCTAGCTTCTCCTCATCCATATAAAAGTATACTCAAGTCTTCCTCATAAAGAAAAAAAAATGACTTTTCTTTTATTTGTTACTATCCCTTCAAGCTCCCACTCCATCTCTTTCATCCTCTTTATTGCTAAACTTTCAGAAATGTTATAAATAAAAGTTCTAAGATATGTGCTGATACTTCCTAACCATCTACTTACTCACCAACCCTTTGTAACCAGGCTTCAGCCCTTGCTGTTCTAATGATATTGTTTTCTCAAAGGTCACCGATTTCCTACTACTTGCCAAATTAATTAGGCTCTTTAGTCTTCATCTTCCTTAGTATTTCTGTATTTTCTGACACTGTTTATTATATCCTTCTGCATGCTCATTCTTTCTTTGGTTTCCATTTCACTGCAGTCTCCTGAATCTCCTACTTCTCTGATCACTTCTCTCTTTCATTGGTTCCTCTTCTTGCCCCAACTCCCTTAGATGATGGAGCTCTTTCAGAGTTCTGTCCTTGGCCTTCTTCTCTTTTCTCTCTGTGCTCTCTTTCTTGCCAATCTGATCCGCTTCCATTACTTTAACCATTCTCTCTCTGAAGACAACTCTCAAACCTGTATCTCTAGTCCTAAGGTCTGTCCTGAGTCATAGACCTATGTTTCTAGCTCTTCACCAATTATCTCAGTCAGAATGTCCATAATCACCTCAAATGCAACATATGCAAAGCATAACTCATCATCTACCCTCCTCCCCCAAACCTGTTCCTCCTCTTGGCTTCCCCATTCCTAGGAATAACACCATTATTTTCACAACTGCCTAGGCTTGAAAGCTTTGAGTCACTTTTTGACTCTTCCCTCTCACTAATCCCTCAGTTCAAGCATTTGCCAGGTCCTGTCAATTTTACGTCTTCAATGTCTCCTTCATTTATACCCTCCTTTTTAAGAACGATAATTCCCACATAATAGTGGTTTGAGGTATACCAAGTGCTTTCTTCACAACACCTGGCAGATAGGTAGCATAAGTATCATTATCCCCATGGTAACCAGAGACTGACACTTGTACAGACCTTATCAGCTTGATTGACTGATGTAATTCTCCATGTAGACAGGCTGACTATGCAGGAACTGAGCTAAGTCTTCAACCTATTCTTCCCCCTGAAGAGAAGGTATAGGAGAGAGTATTCCCCCAAGTATTGGAAGAAATATTTGTATTTTATTCTTGCTAAGTATTCAAGGTAAACACAACTTTTTAAAAGCTAATTGATGTTAAGTGGTTAAATGGAACTAAGGCACTAGTCATTGGCACCTAACAATAGAGGGATCTCTGCTGGCAAGGACTTGAGTTAATGATAATAGAGAAAAAAAAGAGTCTTGAACACTCAAGAGGAAATATAGCCAGCCTGGCTCTGGAAGCTGGAGCCATAGTAAACTTACTGCCATTTTACAGGTGACAAAACTTGGTTCAGAAAGTTTAAATGATTTATCTGAAAGGACACAGTAAATGGCAGAGCCTGAATTGAAACCCAGTTTTTACAATTCTCAGTACAATGTACATTCCACTATGCAATGCTGATTTTCATTCTATTCTCACTGCAATTGCCGTAATTCAGGCATATATTATCTCTCACCTGGCCTAATTAATTAGCTTTTTAGCTGGTTCCTCTGCCTCCAGTTTCTCTCCACCCATAAATCATCCTACTTACTACATCCGGATTAATAATCTTCCTAAATTATATCCTAATCTTTTCATTCCACTGCTTAAAGTCTTTCAATGGCTTTCCACTGACTAATGAATTAAGTTCAAATATACTCCATTACCCAATTAACTCACCTATCCAACCTTACTTAGTGCATACTGCTTCTCTCTTTATATTCTACAATTCAGTCAAGTTGGACTATTAACCATTCTCTGAACTCAACTCACATATTTCCATCTCTTATCCCTTTTCCTTTACTGTTTTTTATTCATGAAAATTACTTTCTCCCCATGCCTGCCTCTTAACATCCTACTTATCCTTTAAGGCCCAGCTCAAATACTGTTCCATTCCGGAATCTTCTAATTTCTGTATCTAGACACATCTCCCTCTCAACTCTCTTGGCACTTTTGTCTTTTTTTTAACCTCTTTAATGTTTTTCCCCCACATTTTACTTATTATCATAGATATTTTTGTATATCTCTTACCTTCCATACTAGATCTTCAACTCTTTCAAGGCAAGAATCTATGTGTTAGCACCTAGCAAGGGGCCCTGCATATAGTAGGTGCTTAATAAATATTTATCATTTCATGAATTAGAATGAATTAAATGAATGAATTTAAATGAATTAAATATAACTGAATAGAATAAAAAAGAAATAATACTCCCTAAAGTAAAGATCCATATTTCTACACCAACATTTCCCCAGAGTTGTTATATAGCCGCAAGTCATGGCACACTATACTATCCAAAGAACTGAAATTGAAGATCACTTAAGGGGCAGTGTCAAGATGCATGGTGGATTAGGGTAGGTTGTAACATTTCACAAACAAGAAATTTTAAAGGAAAGGTTTAAAGAATGCCATGAAATAAATGGACAGGCAAAAAAGAAGAGTATCTGGTCATATGGCATTAGCAAGAGATTACCATTTGGCAGCCCACATTCCATTGATATCCTTATAATGTCAAGAATAAGTTAGGAAGATGCCCAGCATTTTGAGTGAGCCTCCTTTGCTGCACTTTTGAGAGGACAAGAACAACAGTGGCATAGGGTAGGAATGCATAGATAGATTTCTGTCTGCATTGCTGGAGGGCATACCCACATCAGTGAGATAACAAATTCATTTGAGTGTTTGAGAATAAGAAAAAATGACAGCCAACCTAACTATGCTAATAGAGGAATCCTTTCTGTACCCAATTATCTAAACCACAATGTGACATATGCACATTGGGAATCAGAATATGCAAATCATATAACATAATATGCAAATTGGACAATAGCTAATATATATTATTGTCAGTGTTGTTAATTACTGTGTAATAAAATCTTTTTTCCTGGCAATCAACTATCTTGTACAGGCAGACATTTTGCTACCATACAATCTAGTGTTGGGGGCAAAATAGCTACTTCTCCATATTATATTTGATGCACCTGAAAAATCTAAATGGCAAATAATAGGTGATTTAGCATTAATTCATCATATTTTACTGGTAGTTCTTAGTGGGTAATGGAAAGAGGCATGGTGGATATTAGCAGGCTGAAACATTTTACCATCAACTCCTTTGTGCAAGAAAGGTGCATAAAATATATCATCCAAGATAAGTATGACCAGAAAGGAGATGGGTCATGGATAATAAAAAGATAGTCCAAGTGTTGTCTACCAAGTGGTAAAAGTATTAGAAGCCAGTCCTCCACCATGTCAGAAACATGAATCCTCTATAGAAGATTTAAAGGATATGACAGAAAAATGCACTTTTAAGCATTTATTATGCACCCACTGTTTGCAAATATGAGAGACGGATAGAGAGCTGACTCTGAGGCCAGGAAGTCCTGAATTCAAATCCTGCCTGCCTCTGACATACATTTTGACTCTGAGCAAGTGACTTAACCTCTCAGTTCTCTGGATAACTCTTTAACACTACAAGTTGAAGAAAAGGTACTGACTTACATTAGTAAAAGAATCACATAGGAATTCTCTATTCTAATGAAATCACAGGCCCTTAACCTTTTGGCTAGCCACTGTGCTGTGGGCTGAGGCCACAAAGACAAAAATAAGATAGTCCCTGACCTCAGGAAGCTTATATTCTACTAGGAGGATGGGGCATGAAGGCTTTGCTATTTGCACTTGCAAAGGGTGCACCCATGCAGATGAAATCACAGATCCATTTAATAAATGGATAATTAAGAGCAACAGGAAAAGAAAGCCATTTAGGAAATTATTTCAGCATGCAATCAGTTTATTTTTCAGATCACCTTTTGAAGAAGCTACTAAAAGATATTAGCTGAAAATGAGATATGCACACAAAATGTTCTAGACCTAAATGAAAAACTTTAAATTAATGTTGTTGATTATGGGCCACCTATCCAAGAGTTTTGAAATAACTGCAAGTAAAATCGGGGGACCAATAACCAAAATGTGTAAACTGCCATTACAAATGGTCACTGATCATTGCACAGACCTACTTGGAGAAAACGTGTAAAGAGAAATCGGGCACTGAGAATTCTTTGTGGGGATGAGTAAGCTCATAGACGAAGGAGAATATTGTATTCAGCCTAGTTTGATAACATTAAAAAGCTGAGGAATAGCTAGTTAGGCAGTTAAGTGATGAAGTGGAGAAAGTATAGGACCTGGCATGAGGAAGACCTAAGTTTGAATCCAGTCATAAATGCTTAATAGCTGTGTGACTTTGGGCACTCCATGACCTAGCCTTTCTCAGTTTCCTTTCTTACTTTCAGTTTCCTCATCTATAAAATGGGGATAATAATAGTGCCTACCTTTTAGGGTTGTTGTGAAGATCAAATGAGTAAATGTGTAAAACACTTTGAAGACCTTAAAGCACTATATAAATGCTAGCTGTTTGTTGTTGTTGTTGTTACTGTATGCAGAGGAAGGTAACCAAAATAGTAAAGGGCCTTGCATTAATGACTTATGAGGACTGATCAAAGGAAATGGACTTGTTTAGTCTCGAGAAAAGAATCAGGGTGGACATGATAGCCATATTGAAATATTTGAAAGGTGTTCATGTCAAAGTGGAATTGGACTTCTTCTGTTTGGCTACCAAGGCCAGAACCAAGAACAAGGTGAGTAGGAATTGCTACAAAGCAAATTTAGGATTGATTTCAGGAAAGAAAAAAAAAAAAACTTCCTAAAGATTGAAACTGTCCAAAAGTCAAATGGTTTGCCTTGAGGAGGGATGGGTTCCTCTTCCTTGGGGGTCTTCAAGTAGAAGTTGGCTTGCCACTTATCTCCATTATATTATAGTAGGGATTCTCATAAGGTCAACTAGATGATCTTTGAGTTCTCTTCCAACTCTCAAATTAAAATTACATATTCTGTGAGAGAAATTTTGATTTTTAAAAATCCCATACAAAAAATTGTTCTAAAAAGCTAACTTGTCATAGGATAGCATGGAATATTTTTTCATAGAAATTGAATAAATCCAGGAAACAAGGGTTAAATGGTCACGGTGGGGAGAGGCAGGAGGGCAAAGAGTAAAAATATTAATAATAAAGTCTCCCAGTCTTATTATACGATGTTTTATAAATGATCTAGAAGAGGAAGTACACAATAAATTCTTCAGCTTTGAAGATGTGACTGGACTATTTTGGATAGAGAAATGTCAAGTTAAAACAAAGCTGCTAGAAAATCTTTAAAGCCTGCCTGAGTGGGAAGAAAAGTGACAATTAAGATTTCATGTGGGTGAGTGTAAAGTGATCTCAACTATGTTTAGAGGATTATAGTTCCTGGGCTGTTAATTACCACTCAGGAATCTAGGTTGGACATAATGGTCACTGAAAGTCCTTTCTAACTCTCAAATTCTGTGATTCCATGAGAGAGGTTTTGATCTAGAAATCATTATAAACTATTCACAGAAGCCCAAAAGTGGCAAGGAAACAAAAAGCAGAGAAAATATGGCTGCAATATTTCAAGGATCTCTGATTTCATTGATGTGAAATGAACCATGGCACCAGTTTGCAACCCGCCCTCCCCACTCCTCTCCCAATCCTTGATTTTAATAGTTGGTTTCACAACCTTTTGGACAAAAATCAATTCACTACCTATTGGCCAACTGCTATTTAAGAGCTTTCCAACATTATCAAGGTTGTTTTTTTTGGAGAATGACTACCCCATCCTTTGTCAGGCACATCTAAACAGTCTTTCTAGCTTGGTAATACTTTCCAGAGCTTATACAACACTGGCACAATCCTCATCATCAGTTCTTAGTCTTTATCCTTCTTCACTGCTGCATTTGACACTTATCATATCATAAAGGAAATTGACTTGTTTTCAAATCCTAGAATAGCAGAAACTGGGATAGCTACTGATGTTTGAAGAGGTGGTTTCAGATCATATATAAAAAATGCTACTTTATAGAAAGGGTAACACCATCTGAAGAGGTGGTCCAAGGGAAAACAAAAACCAACTCAAATCAAATAAAAAAATCAGGATTTAGAAAATTTCCCAGGCTGTGTTTGAAGCACCTCCTTAACCTTTTGGGACTTGATATCCTGAAAGGAAAACATCTACTCCCACTCAACATATCTTTTTGGCACTGTCAGAGAAAGAATAATGGGCTAGTTGCTGTCAGAACCTGCTCAAGATACAACTACAGCAGCTTAAGCAGGAAGAAAAAGGAATAAGGTATGATCATCCACCCTAGGGTATATATGGTAAAGACCAGCAAAGCTTCATCTCTGACAGCTGGGATTCCATAGATATCCTCTGCCTATTCTTGACCCTTTCCAATCTGATTAGCTTTATTAGAATTAGAAACTTGTGTGTTTCTTGGTCATTGGTCTTTGATTTGCCCTTTACAACTTCCCTGTCCCTGTTGGTCTCCCTTTCAGCTCCTGCCCATCTGCATGCAGACTATCCCAATACCTAGTTCTCCAAGCTAGAGTTTCCTTATCTCTCACTGCAATCAAGAACCTGCTTAGCCTCCTCCCAGGCCCCTATTTTTTTTTTAAACCATGCTTTACAACTCCAACTACCTCATCTACCTCTGGGTAGAAAAGCTAATATTTTCACAGGGCCCCTTCCAGGGCCAGCCTCACCATTGATAGAATAGCTAGAGAATTTCTCTGATGAAACAAACCTCATTATTATATTCTTCTGATGAATATGTTCTGATGATTATGTTCTTCTGATATACTTTGGGACTTTCATTCGGAAAAATAGGATCTGAATCCCAGGTCTGACATTATTCCTTGTGAAACTTAGTAGCTCTTGTCCAAATCACTAGACTTGTCTGAAACACAATTTCTTCATGTATAAATTGGGAATCATACTTTCACTACCCATTTCACAGAGTTATTGGGATGAAAACTCTATTAGTATGGGCTATTATTTATATACTATAGTAACCACTTTTATAAATTCTATATTGGATTCTTGTTAGCATTTGAAGTTTCTGAGTTGCTACTGATTTTACCTATTATTTTAACATTTACCAGTTGTGTTTATTTGCTTTGAAGTTCCATATAATTGGAAATACTTTCATGAAAACCTACAATAGTTTCTAGAGAAGAGAAAAGGTTAGACCATCCAGACAGTAAGAAAACCTAAGATCTTAAATTATATGTCAGAGAACTAGAAGCTAGTTGGATGTACCATAAATAGAAAAAGGAAAGGTAAGGCTATCTAGTTCAACCCCCTCGATTTACGGATAAAGGAACTTTATCCATAAGGTTAAATGACTTGTCAAAGTTATAGAGTTAGTAAGTGGAAGGGCTGAAATTGAACCCAGGTTCTCAGACACCAAATCCAAGAATGGTTCCTTCCATATTCCAGGGATCCTTTCTCTGGGACTAAAGGACCTCTCTATGGGAGAGATTAAAAAAAAAGAATAATTCATAATTACATAGCTTTTTGACCTTTTAGAATCATATTTCCAAATGTTTTCCTTCACTCTCACCAAATAATCCATCCCAAACTGGTGGTCCAGCAATACATCATGTTGGTAATACTTTCCAGAGCTTATACAACACTGGCACAATCCTCATCATCAATTACCCATGGTTTTTTTTTCTAAGTGCTCTGGGTAATTATAATTGAAAAGACTACTACAGTACCTTCCCTTCCTCTTTACAAATTCATGATTATGTTGCAGAACTCTCTTAAAGCCTCATGTGCCCAAAGAATTAAGGAATTCCTTACTTTTGCCACCGATAATCAATGGTTAGATGAGCATTTCTAACTAAGACAATACCTTTCCCTTGGCTTCCCATTATTTGAAATTTCTGCTATTCATATACCTTGACTGAGATACCCACCTGTCTAAGGCCTCATGGGAACCATGTCTATTGAGCACCACTCTGCCATAGTTTTCATCTCTGAAGATTAAAAAAAAAATAGAAATAGTTACTACAGCATTTGGTAAATATAAAACAAAGGAGAAGGGGAAAAAAAGATCTCACAATTTTCTGGCAAAGGTTTCTTCATTTCACTGCAGGCAAAAGAAAATAAGCATCTATTTATTTTAACCAGTTACCATTTGACTGCTCATGAGGACATGAAAATAGTCTGTCAGTACAAAGGGCAATTTTTCTAAAGTGCCTCATGACATTTCCATGAAGTTCAACAACTGCATCAATTTTTCATCAGGGTGTGGGAACATGGGACCACCTATTTTTCAATGTATTTCAAATAGTTTTTTAAAGCAGAAAGGCAGATGCATAAGTCTATCCCAATCTAAGCAGGCAGTTGAACTTGTAAGAAGATTATTATGTGCTTATTTGAAAAACCTGGTAGATTTCACTTCAGATATCCAGACATTTTAATTTGAAATGATAGAATAATGGGTTTGTAGATCTAGAAAGGGACTTAAAGGCTATCAAATCAAATCCCTTTGGTTTGCATTTGAGGAAACTGAAGCCCAGAGAAGGTAAGCAATGCACCTACTATGCTTTTCCACAGCAGAAAAAAAGAAGCTTAGGAAAAACAAACAACAATTAATGTAATAATTCAAAAGAGAAAGAACATTTTAAGCCTCTGAAACTACAGTTTCTCTAGTTAGAATAGACCCTCATATGTGCTATCTAAAAGCCATATCTGCTTTACTTTGTATAATGATTTGAAAAGGAAACTAAGAAGCTTAGGCAATTTTAGGAAATGTCAAAACATGTAGTATGGTCTATGGACATGAGCCAAGGCAGGAAGTACCTACATGGAGCTGCATCATATCAACCCAACCTGAAATACCACATTTTTTCCTAGCTTTGCTCCCTTAAAGTTTCTCAGTACTGTGAAAATACATTTAATGAATGTAGAAAAAAGAACCGTATTTATAATTTTTTTTTAAATTCTGAGCATTGAGATTGGAATAATAAAAAAAGCTGCTCTTGCTAGCTGGAGGTTCAGTGCCTTTGCCCACTTGGACTCACACCTGTGCCCTGTTGATGCTTAACTTATCTTTCATGCTATGCCATGCCATGAAGTTGAGAGGGAGCGGCAGGAAGAAGGGGAGGCTCTCCACTTGCAGGAGAAGAATCACAAGCAAACCAGAAGCTGGCCATCTAGAGTAAAAGAAAGATGTTGCCAAAACCAATTCCCCCCTTGAGCTGCAGCAGCCCATATCTGTCTACTGTCCTGTATCTTGTTAAGGAAGTATACTTGGTACAAAACCACTTTCCATTCTCTCCTGCTGCTGCCTTGGAATAAATTAGGTCCTCAGTATCATTGGCATATGGATGTATAAATTCCACTATGTCGGAACATTAAAAATGCCATAATGTATCAGACCAATGGTCCATATAACCTCACATTTTGATTTTACTGTACCATCCTAGGCTATGTTCAGTTGGATGTTGTTGCCCCCCTTTCATGATATTAATCTTAGAAGATTAGAAATATTCCACACATGCCCCCTAACTTCCTTTAACCAATGAGAAAGGCATCATGATGTAGTTCAAGGAGTGCTGGGTGTAGAGTCAAGAACCTCAATTGAGATCTTAGCTCTGTAACTTACAATCTAGATTAGTCACTGAATTTCTCTGGGACTTAACTCCTCATTTGTAAAATGAGGGGTGGGACTAGATGATCTCTTAAGTCCCTTCTAAAAGTCGATGATGCTATGATTCTAAGATTTAATGATAAATATTGAGGTACAATTGTATTGATAAATATGTGAATCTATATCTCAACAATGCATGTAGCTCTATACAGTAAATTTTGGGCTAGTATGTGGCCCATGTTCATCAGTGTCCCATAGGGAAAAACAATGGTGCCACAGCAAAAGAGCTACATCCTCCCAAGTATGTAATTAGTAAAACTGAAAATTCATAAAATTTATGGAAAAATTGAAGAGAAAGAAGAAGCTTGGTTTCATTCTTATAGACTATAAGCTGCTTGAGGGCAGGGATTATTTCATTTTTGGCTTTCTATCCCCAGCACCTGGTGCCTAACACATAGTAGGCAGTAACCAAATGCTCGTTGATTGGTTGGTTGGCTGTTCAATTTTTTTTTCAATAGAATCTGTAATTTCACTGATATGACAAACTTGTGAGGAGGAAATTCTTTCTACCAATGTAGATAATCACTGCTTTGAAACAGTAATAAAGAGTTGTCTGGTACACCAAGAGTTTTAGTGACTTTGCCAAGGGCTACATAGCCTGTAAGAATAAAGATCATATTTGAACCCAGATTTTCCTAACTCTGAGGTCAGTTCCCTATCCTCTACTCTAGGGGTCTCCAAACTTTTTTGATGTCATACCTCTAGGGGTCTCCAAACTTTTTTGATGTCATACCTCTGTTAGTAAAAATTCTTTTAGCATATACCTCCTTCATTTACCAATTTCTAAATAATATATATGAACTACTGTACTAGTAATTATGTATGTGATAAAACTTACACAAAAAAATTTTAAAGGATAAAATTAGATGAAATAATATTTGATCCCAGAGAGCTAGAAGAGTCAATTTAGTAGGGAAGTGACAGAGCCAGACCCATGCTTTAGGAAAATTTCTTTGGCAGTTGTATGTAGGATGGATTGGAAAAGGGAAATATTACTTGAGGCAGGGAGATTAACCAGAAAGCTGTTTTAATAGTCCAAAGGTAATGACAGAATGAACTAGGGTAAGTGCTGTGTGAATAAAATGGGAAATACGTTGTGGAGATAGAAATGATAAGACTTGGCAATTGCTTTGACCTGTGCAATTAGGGAAAATAAGAAGTTAAGGATAATAAAGTTATGACCTTGTGTCACTGGAAGGATGATAGAGCCCTTAGTAGAGGTAGGGAAATTCAAGGAGGGATGGGAGGTAATGAGTTCCATTTTATACATGTTCAGTCTGAGATACTGATAACACATCAATTTCAACCAGTCCAATAATCAGAGATAAGGGATTGGAACTCAGGAGAAAGATTATAGGGATCTGAAAAAGAGATCTAGAAGGGATCTACAAGATGATCATTAAACCCATGGAGGTTAATGATGTCACTAAGTAAAAGAGTGTATAGAAAGAAGAGGGACCAAAGCAGGGGTTGTAGACACGGACCATGATGGAGTAAAGGAGAATGAGGAGGAGGAGGAGAACCAAGAGAAAGGATCATCATGACAAGCTGGAGAGGAGAGAAGACATATTTAGCAGGAGAGAGGGATCGACGGTGTCAAATACCTTAGAGAGGTCAGCAAGGATGAGGATTGGGGAAAGACCATCAGAACTGTCAATGAAGAGATTAGCAACTTTAAAGGAATCAGTTCCAGGAGAGTGAGAGTCAAGAATATCAAAGAGGTTGAGAACCTGCGAGGGTAGAAGGTTGGATGTACCATAAATAGAAAAAGGAAAGGTAGCTTTTGGGGAAAAATAATATAATCTCATTCTATCTATGCCTGCTTGTTCTGTGCTACTCACTCTTTCCCAATGAAAAATGATAAGTATTGGGGGAAAGGGGAGTTTACTCATTAGCTACTGCCTTGGAGGGAAGTGCTATCACTCAGGGGCACCTGAAGCAGCCATGAGATAATGGGGAGTTGTAGAGTGCAGGGGTTGAGGATACTTGAAAAAGGCAAAAAGAAGGGAATACACATTTATATAGCATCTACGATGTGCCAAGCATTGTGCTAAGTGCTTTTTAAAAAATATTATCCTATTTGATCCTCACAACAACCCTGGCAGGTAGGTGCTATTATTTCATAATTTTATAGTTAAGGAAACTGAGGCAAACAGAGGTTTAAGTGACTTGCCCAGGATCACACAGCTAATAAGTGTCCAAGGCCAGACTTAGACTCAGGTCTTCTTAATTCCAGGCTCAGAACTATGTCTACTTCATTCTCTAGCTATTTAAACTGCTTCCCTTATTTACTCACTTACTTAGTGAGGAACGCATGGAATTTTACCTGCATAGCTACTCTGTGGCTACCAAGGTCAAGTTAGATTAAAATTCCCCTGAAGGGCTGGCTTCTGGGGTATAGCCAAAGAAGGCCCATAGTAGAGTAGCCCTGCTATAGTGGCTTGAATGTTATAGCAGTCACATGAAATATACAACCACACCTTTAGGAAGTGTGCTTATAGACCCTTCTATAATTCCTTGATTTCCTTCATAAATCAAAAATTGAGGGTTCTAAAAGGATATAGCTCTAGGATATTCCTAGTCACTGAAAGACTGTGCAATTACTCTGGGACAGAATACATAATAGCTAAATTCCCTTGTCAGTTCAAATTGAATATGTAACATATTAGGTAAATTATTATGTTATTATTCTAAGTAAGTAAATATAGAATAGTGGACGTTTCCTTAGATTGACGGGATTGTAGCTTATTTGCTCCCTGTCAAGTCAAATTAAACAAGTATTTATTTAGTTCCTACTATGTGCCAAGCACTGAATTAATTTAAATAAAATGCTATTTGTTTGGAATCTGAAAAATAAAGTTTTTTTATTTCAATTTAGTGAGCAAAACATAAGTGCTTTGTCTGATAGACAAAAACAGAACCATAGTATTTCTGATTAATGATTCATATACAACTAAGGATTCCCCACCATCAAAATTGTTTGCTTTCAAAATCTGATCCAGTTAATATACCTGAGTATGAATATACAGACATACACACATATATACACAAAAATAATATCAAAACTATAACAAGGCATAGAATATGTAACAAAATCAATGACAAGGAAATTGTTCATCTTTCTCAATTCATAGGGGCAATGCAATGCAATAAAAAGAACACTGAAATTGTAGTTCAAAGATGATTTCATATCCTAACTTACTACTCGTGTGACCTTGGACAAGTCTTTTAATGTTTGTGTGTCTGAAATTTCCCCATCTGTAAAAAGTAGATTTGTTGTTGATCAGTCATTTTAGTCTTATCTGACTCTTCATGATCCCATTTGGGGTTTTCTTGGCTAAGATACTAGAGTGGTTTGCCATTTCCTTTTCCAGCTCATTTTACAGATGAGGAAATTGAGACAAACAAGGTTAAGTTACTTTTCCATCATCCAGCTAGTAAGTGTCTGAGGCTGGATTTGAATTCAGGAAGATGGATCTTCCTGCCTTGGCACTGCATCCACTGTGCCACCTAACTGCCCTTAAAATGTAAGTATTGGACTAGATAATCTGTAAGGCTTTACATCCTTCCCCCATTCCCTTCCTTCCCCTATTTCCTCCCCCTTACTTTTCTTCTTCTGGGCGTTTCTTTATCCAGCTGCTATCCTGTAAGAAAGTCCTTCGCTTGTTCACTTCATGAAAACCTTGTTGTCTCAGTGCAGTCCCCAGAGTAGTACTCTTCATATCTAATCATTAAAACATAAAAATTTGCTTTACATGAGAACAAAATGAAATTGAGTTCTAGGATTTAAAACATGGAAAAATTTACAGTCGTGCATCAGATTGCCCAGTGTTAAGTACTGAGACTGGCAAGCTCAAGAATGTTCCAACTTTAAGATGTGCTGACAAGAAAAAACAAATCCCACACCTCCATCATAAAAGATAACACAAAAATATTGCATAAATACCAATTAAAACTACAGATGTCAATCACTAGGCATAGTCCTAGTGCCAGGAATACAGAGCTGTGAACCTGGCACAAACACCAACAGTTTATTGACTCTGCTTTTCTCCCCCAGGTGGGCTTTTAAAAGCCCACAGGAGTCATAAAATTTTGACCTAGAATGGCCCTATCAATGATCTAGTCTGTCTCTTTTGTTTTATAGATTAGTAAACTATAGGTTTAATAATTCCCTATTGTATTAGTTTAGATGCTAGCACTGTATGTGTTGTGCATATTCTGATTTTATTAAAAGGAAAAGTTGAACTGGGAAAAAAAAAAACCTTAGCCCAAGAGAGGTTAAGGGACTTACTTAAGGTCATAGAGCTAATTAGTGGTAGACTGAGACTAGATCAAGGAGTGTGTTGGTAAATGTTTATCAACTGATTCTCCAAAAGTGACTCACCAAAATTTAAAAAAAAAGACATGACACATGACTCACTTTTGAAGTTTAATCTTCATTCTTAACATTTTCTCTAACACGCTCTTAGTTTACTAGGGACCCACAAAACGATAAATCAAGCCTTGCTGATTTTAGAAGTGTAAATGTTCACACTTAAAATTTAACCATGGGCTCTCACAAGCCAGTTAGAGCTGGTTCAAACATAGCCTCAGGATCCTGTTCTAATCAACTGCTCTAAGAATCTAGAGGCAGGTAGGTGGCACAATGGATAGAGCACTGGAGCTGGAGTCAGGAAGACCTGAGTTCAAATTTGGCCTCTAACCCTTAGTAGCTGTATAATCCTGAAAAAGTCATTTAACTTCTGTTTGCCTCAGTTTCCTCAACTGTAAAATGAGGATAAAAATAGCACCTACCTCCTAGGGTTGTTGTGAGAATCAAATGAGATAAGAATTATAAAGTGCTTAGCATAGTGCCTGGTTCTATATAAATGTTTATTTCTTTCCCCATCTATAGTTTCCATATGTACTTCCTTAGTAGGAAAGTTCCTGCTCCTTGAAGGTACTGTTTCATTTTTGTTTTTGTTTCTCCAGTGCCTAACCCAGTGTCTGGCACACAGTAGGAATTTTTAAAATTCTTTTTGAATTTACTTTAACTAAATTACTAAGCTATAATATCTTACTTTATGGAAAATATGTTTTTGTCTCTCATCACATTTTCCTGCTCCATGTATTAAATAAAAGTCATTACTTGGAAGGAAGTACATGCAAGATTTATTTTTAAAATCCTTTACATAGTACCTGACAAAAGACTTAATAAAAGTTAGCATTTCTATAGCACTTTAAGGATTGTAAAGTTAACTCATTTTATCCTAACAATAACCCTATAAATTAAGTGTTATTATTATTCCTATTTTGCAGATGAGAAAACTGAGGTTTTACCATAAAGCTACTATGTGTCTGAAGCAGGATTTGAATTCAAGTCTTTCTGATTCCAAGTCCAGCATTCTATCTACTACATTGCCTTATTTAAGAAATGTTTGTTATTTTGAGATACCTGAACTCCTCAGCCTTCATAGTAGCCAGAGTTCACAACAATTTAAATATTTTATTGTTTGATGTCTATTAAAATGTAAGAGTATGGTCTAAAAATAGGAGCACCATTCCTTCTTCTGCATTACTTTTTGTTTGTTTATTTCCTAATGAGTGAAATTAGATTATACTTAGGTATGATTTCTGTATAACCGCTATAATCAGAATGATAGTGTCATTATTTTGTTGTTTGATTGTTTCAGTCATGTCTGATTCTTTGTGACCCCATTTGAGGTTTTCTTGGCAAAGATACTGGAGTGGTTTGCCATTTCCTTCTCCAGTTCATTTTACAGATGAGGTAACTGAAGCAAACAAGGTTAAATGATTTGCCCAGGGTCACATAACTAGTAAGTGTCTGAGGCTGGATTTGAACTCTGGAGGTTGAGTTTTTCTGTTCCCAAGCCTGGCACTCTATCCACTATGCTACCTAGCTACCCAAGTATCATTATACTCTTTACCCTATTCAGACTATATCTAGAGTGTTTTATTCACTTCTGGTTACCACATTTCATGACTGATATAAACAAGCTGAAGCAAGAGAGCACAAAACTAAGTCATCCAAGGATCAAAAGAAAGAACAAGGGATAAAATATTCTTCCCCAATAGAATATTAGCTCTTGTGAATAAGAATTGTTTTATTTTTTGTATCTGTGTTCCCAGCCCTAGCACAGTGCCTGACTCAGAGAAGGCACTTGATTTATGCTTGCTAATGGATAAATATGCTAGTTATGAAGGATAATCATCTATATTACCATTTCCAGGAGATGATTTTCTCAAGGCAATATTTGACATGTTGTTGTCCAGTCAGGATCTGAAATAAAGTGGTAAAAAAAAAACAAACAAACATTAAGTCTATGAATTTAATTTAGGGACTATTTTAGCACTTCTCTCAAACTCTTGTGTTTATTTCCACGAACATATTTTGAGTCAAACACAAACTGTACTCTACTGGAAAATAGTTTATGAGTACATTTAGCTTCAGAGAGTGTATGAACTAAGAGGTACCTTGGAGTGTACCTAGACTAACACTTTGACTTTACAGATGAGCAAAAGTTCAGAGAGAGGAAAAGCCTGGCATTTCCCTCTTTCTCCATTGCCTCTAGAATGAAATACAAAATCTTTAGCATGGTCTTTACCACTATTTACAATCTGGCCCCAACTGGTCATATTTCTTTCCATTACTCTCCTGTGGTTCTTCAGTCACTTTTTCAATCATGTCCAATTCCTTGTGACACCATTCAGGGGTTCGTTTTGGGCAAAGATACTAGAGTGGTTTGCCATTTCCTTCTCTGGGTCATTTTACAGATGAGGAAACTGAGGCAAACAGGGTTAAGAGACTTGCCCAGGGTCGCACAACTAGTGAGTATCTGAGGCAGAATTTGAAGTCGGGAAGATAAGTCTTCCTGACTCCAGGCCCAGTACTCTATCCATTGCTCCACCTAGCTGCTCCATTACTCCCCTAAACACTCTCTATTCTGGGTGAACCGGACTACAAGCTCTTCCCCAAACTTGCCTTGCAATCACTTCCTCTACAACATTCACATTCCAAGCCTGGAAAGCACATCTGACTTTATGAAACCTTAAATTCTTCTTCTAGACTCAGCTCCAGTGCCACCTCTGCCATAAGAGGTGATCTGGGCAGACCAAATCTACCCAGAGGAAAGTCTTCTTTTCCTCCTCAACTATTTCTAGGTCTGGATCTCGTCTTTGCCCTCAACATTCTCTACCTTATATTGAATTGTCATCTCCTTGAGAGCAAGAACTCTATGTTATATACCCTTCATTCAACTGTACAAAAACTTGCATCAGTAAGGAAGTTGTATATCTTCTGGTTTTAAGTCTTAATTTGTACCTTATACCCAAATTACTGAGAAGAAGAAAAACTAAAGAGGCCTTCTTGGACAATAGTAGAGATCACCAAGTGTTTTCTCTTACCTAAAAAAGGACAAGAAGGAGAGGCAGTACCGTGTAATGGATAGAGACCTGTCCTTGCAGCCAGGAAGACCTGGATTCAAATACCACTTCTGAAATAGCAATCTAGTCCAACTCCTTTCTGAAGCCTGAATAACATCATGATGGCTGTTTGATGCTGGGCAAGTCACATAATTTCTCAATACTCTTGGCAACTTTCTAAGACTGTAAGTTGCAAAGCAGGTAGCCTTCATTGGTAAAGTGAGTTTCCTCACCAGCTAGTTCCCTCTACAAGTGAAATTAAGGTGTGGGGCTTATTCTATTACATGAAGACTGATGAGTGGATGTTATTGTTGTTGCTGTTCAGTTGTGACCCCATTTGGGGTTTTCTTGGCAAAGATACTGGAGGGATTTGTCATTTCCTTCTCTAGCTCATTTTACAGATGAGGCAAACAGGGCTAAGTGATTTGCCCAGGGTCACGCAGCTAGTGTGTGTCTGAGGCTGGATTTGAACTTAATTAATGGATATCTGAAATCTTAATTTTTATATAGTCAAGCCATGGGAAAACTGTTAAAGTTAACTAATCCTTTTACCGAAGAATACTGACAGATATTCTGCCTTTCTTAACATTTGATGGGAGATAATTGTCACCTAATCAAGAAAGTACATAAATGTTTGCACTCTCAGAGGGAACGTTCCCATTGACCCTTGCATGTTCTCCCAGGGTATGCTCTGTGCATGCCAATACAACTAATAAAAAGATGCCTACCAAACTAAAAGTTAAATCCAGAGAGAAAAGGTAGTTCTCAAGGAAGTGGTGCAGTTATCAAACACATGCTATCTTTACTAGGTGAGACAGAACCAAGATTTCTCTCTTAGAAAGTAAATAGACTGGAAAGAATGATTTGCAATATAAGACGGGAAGTTAGTATGGCGGGCTTTAATATCATCAAAACAAAACTAGGTGATGAAGGTGACTGACATGTGCTAGGATTGGCATCCACCTCTGAAATCAAGCCCCAAAAGAGCCAGAGCAATTGTAGCAAGTGACCAATAGCAACTTCTGATCATCTTTGCCAAAAGAGTCCAACAGAACTGTCCCCAGGTTATGGTGATGAAAGGTTCTATAGAGGCTAGTATAGTTCCTATGCTGCCTTTTCCACACCAGTCCCTGTTTCCCCAACTCATACACATTTAACACTAACAGACTTTCACAGTATTTTCCTCACAGCAACCCTGAAAAATGTAGCAACTGAGTAAGGTGATTAATATCCCTGGGTTTCAGTTTCCTCATCTGTAAAATGAACAGGTTCAAGAAGATGGCTTCTGAGATATTTTCTAGCTTTAGTTCTATTATCCTATGATTAGAATTCCCATTTTGTACATGAGAAAACCAAGGCTCAGAGAGATGAAAATAGAAGGGATATCACAAGGGTGTGCTGGAGCCTGCTGAAAAAAGCCAGATGTTAAATTTTCAGTGTGAGTATTTTACATCTCAGAAATCAGCAGATGCTGAATATCAGAATTAGATTTATTGTTTTGTTGATTATTTAGATTTAAGAAAATGAGAGAGAAAATGTTAATCATGGAGAATAAACTTTTTGTTTTATTTTTGGTTTTTTTGCTTTTTGGTGAGGTAATAGGGGTTAAGTGA
This sequence comes from Vombatus ursinus, assembly GCF_900497805.2. Lineage (NCBI taxonomy): Eukaryota > Metazoa > Chordata > Mammalia > Diprotodontia > Vombatidae > Vombatus > Vombatus ursinus. The sequence continues at coordinate 4,667,374 of NW_020954720.1, forward strand.
CTTGCCCAGGGTCACACAGCTAGTAAGTGTTAAGTGTCTGAGGCTGGATTTGAACTCAGGTCCTCCTGACTCCAAGGCCAAAGCTCTATTCACTACACCACCTAGCTGCCCCATAAACTTTTTTTTTAAAGAGTCAGTTGCTAACCATCTACCAGAACACTCCTGGATAAGCAACATGTTGAACCATAGAATAAGTAGACAAAAATACCTCAATGGACTCGGATAATGGGTCATATTTATTAAGGTAAAATTTAGTAGAGAAAACTAACTAATTCATAGAATCATAGAGTTAGAAGGGTTCTTAGCAGCCCTCTAGTCCAAAACCTTTCTGAAGCATGAATGACATCATTAACAAGTGGTCATAAATACTCATTGTGTACAATCTCAGGCATAAGGAGCTAACTACCTAACAAGATTCTATATTCCATATTTGGGAAGAGCTCTAATAACTAGAAAGTGCTTCCTTACTCTTAGCAGAAATGTGTCTCCCTATAACTTCCATCCCTTCATCCTTCTTCTACCATTTAGGGACAAGCAGAGTAAAGTTATCCCTTCCACATCTGACTTTCCCCATTGCAGTTTCGACATATTGCAAGTCAGCATAAGAAATTAAATGGGAATTTGGGGGAGTTTTGTGGAAGCCACGGACAACACAGAAAAAGTTTAGAAACTCAGAAATGCATAAAATATATGTATAGTGTTATATAATATCAACATATTTTATCTTTTAATACCATAATAATTCAGATTTCTTCTTTGGTACAAAGAGAGGGCCAAAAGATTTTACACGGATTTTCCAGATCACAGAAGCACTGTGTCCCTAACCCCTGTAATGTGGAAGGAATAACTGTAATCAAATTTCTTTTCTATCTTCTTCCTTCATTGGTTTGAAGTGATTGTGTGATGCTTAGGTCATGTCTTCTCCAGGCTAAATAGCCTCAGTTCCTTCAACTGGTCCTGCTGTGATATGGTTATAAGCTTCCTTACCCCTCTGGTTGCTCACTAGCTTGTTAATATACCCTCCTAAAATGCAGAAATGAATGAAATATTCCAGATGTAGTCTGACCAAGGAAAAGCACAAGGGTAACAGAACCATTTTTATTCTGGACCTTCTATTTCTACTATTTCTACTATCATCTCATTTTTGTTATGATACACACTATCATCACATACTGAATCCACAATCCAAAAATACAAAACCCTAGGTCTTCTCTATGTAAACTCCTACCTGGTTATTTCTCTCTCATTCAATACAGTTCTACAGTTGGGTTAAAAATTTTCACTTTGTAAGACAGAATGCAGATTCTGGTGCTAGATAGTAGTTCAAATGAAAAAGGTGGACTGCAAGGTCAATATGAGCCAACAGTATGATATGATAACCAAATAATCTAACATGATCTAAGGTTCTCTTGATAGAAGGACAGTATAAGAAAGGGGAAAAAATGATAGATCATCCCTCTGTTGTCTGCCTGGTCAGGCCATATTACTGCATTTTTAATGCTTTACATTTTTTAACATTCAATTTTCATTTTTAAGAAGGACATTAACTAAGTAGATAGTGTTTAAAGAAGAGTGGCCAGTATGGTCCAGAGACCAAAGACCATCTTATTTGAAGATTGGTTTAAAGAGCTGAAGATATTTAGCCTGAATATAGCCATCTTCAAAGTATCTGAAGGGCTGCCAAATGGAAGAGGCAAATGTATCTCCCTTTAACTTTCATCCATTCATCCTATTTTTAAGCCACAGAGGTCAGAGCTTACAGTAATAATTAGAAGTTGAACAGATTACTTTTGACATAAGGAAAAACTTCCTAACAAGTAGAATTATCATAGGATCATAGATTGAGAGTTGGAAGAGACCTGCAGATTATTAAATACACCTCTCTCATTCTACAGATGAGGAAATTGAGGCCCAGAAAAGTTAAGTGAATTTCCCAGGACAACATAGCTAGTAAGTGTTTGAGGTGGGATTAGAACTCAGATCTTTCTGACCCCCTACTCCACTATTCTGTAATGGGCTGATTGCTTCCCCATCACTAGGATGGGGAACTAAGGATGTTGTACTAGACATGAGGACCTCTGAGATCACTTTCCAAACTGAGGCCTTTTCAGATTTCTTGTACAGAGTCACAGGGCTAGTATTAAAGCTCAGAACCTTGGTCTTTTGACTTGAGGGCCAGCACTTTCCCCACTATACCAGGGTTGGCTATGCCTTCACTTTAAATCCACAATTTCCCTCCTTGTTTCACTGCATCAATTCCTTTATTCTTTGCAATTTAATCTCTCCTTCATTATACTCTCCTTGTCTTCAGTCAGTGTTTCATATTTATTTTTATTTTCCTAAGTGTGCCCCATTTCCCTCCTCAGGCTTGTTTGCTTCAGACTCTGGTGGAAGTCAGCCAGAGAAAACATGGCCAACTGAAGAGTGATAAGAAGTGATTAGTGGCCTGCTTTTAAAGGGCCAGAAGTCATGGAAACCTTAAATCTGCAAAACTATTGTAATTTTAGACATCTTCCTCCTAGGGAAGAGGGCAAGAGTCTTTCACCACAGAAGCAAATATGCTTAACTGCATAGAGTATTTTTACTCTTGGGGAAGAATCCATGAAAAAATAATGTACATTAAATAAGAAAACATCTACCTAATGGCTGAATATTCACTGCCTCTCTCAGACCTTGGCAGTCTGCAAGCAATAAAAAATTACTCCAAATTTAGGAATTCTTGGGAAAACACAATTTGTTTAGCTCATCACCAAATTCCCCCTGTTAACAGGCAAAGGAGTATAAACAGAATAGACAAAACTTTCAATTTGGTATTTGACTCATATTTTCAGTAGGGCCAGTTCTTATGGGAAGAAACCTGAACTCTGAACCTGGAACTCCAAACTTTTCCACTGGTACAGGGTCATAGACTCAAGAACCAGTAAACTTAAGGAAAAAAATAGAAACTCTCATGGCCAAAAATTTTCTCAATCACAAACTATGCTGTTGCTGGTAGAGACTTCCATACATATATATATATATTTACCAAAGCTAGCTTATCACTTATGGAGCAGGATTAAGTGGACCCCATGCCTGACAAGGAGAAGCCTTACAATCCTGGCATCTCTCTGCCCTTGCTTCCAAGTCTCATGCATTTCCCACTTTCTGTGGAACACCTACTCTTTTGCTTTTCTTCCAATTGACAGCTTAACTTAGCTGCTCCCTTTCCCTCACTTAGATGGGAAGGGTAAGATAATACTAAGTAGATAGTACAGGATAAAATGCTAAACTATGTCTTCAGAAAAATATAGGACATTGATTGAAAAACACCATACTGAGTGCTAAAAATGAGATGCCGTATCTGGCACTTGAGAATCTCTAAGCAGCTGCTTACTCTTATCCAGATCACAAGTGCAAGCTCAAAAAAGCAGGAAAAGAGAGGAAACCAGAATGCTTACAAAGAAATTAAGACCATGATAGGGTATCCTATCAAGTGAATAAGACCATAAATATATGTATAGAGTAGTGAATACTGAAAAGTTACCTGGCAATAAAAGAGAGAGAAAGAGAGAGACAGAGAGAAAGACATTTTATCATGCTAGAAAAAAATGTGTCAGTTAATGGGTAAGATGCTTTCTATCATTTGAGTAAACATTCTATCCCCATTCATCAAAAAACCAAATATAAAGCAACAAACAATGATGTTTATAGTTATAACTTCAAATTCCACTCAGAGGGAAAGAATACTGGGTTTTGAATCCAAAGATATGTGTTGTGGGTGGAGCCAAGATGGTGGAGTAGAGAAAGCTGAGTTCTCCCAATGTTCCTCTCCAAACAACTTTAAAATAACACCTTAAATCAATTTCTGGAGTGGCAGGGCCAACAAAAATTCAGAATGAAACATTCTTCCAACCCAAGACAACATAGGAGGTTGGAAAGAGAGATTCATGATACAAGGAAGGAGGCTGACCTAGATGAAACACCAGTGGTAGGAATAGGTGGTAGTGATATAAGCAGCAGCAGCTTCAGGAGCTCTCAATCCAGAGACGATAAGGGGACTTGGCAACTGGTCAGAAAGAGATTACAAAGTACCCCAGTGCTGGCACTGTTGATGCTGTTTGGCAACGCCATTGTTTATACCAACTTCCGAATCATAGTTCAAGGAGAGAGAGTAGTGCTTTTGCTCAAGAGGGAAAGAGAGCCCTGAGAGACAACAGTTTGGCAATTCCATTGCCTATACCCACTTCTGGGTCAGAGCTCAAGGGCAAAGAGAAGGACCTTCTGTCGAGAGAGTGGAAGCCCTGAAGAGAAGCGTCACTTCTGACTGAAAGGGATAAGGGACCATGAGGAACAGTATCTTTTCTGGTCCCAAGGGAGAAGGGGCCCTGAAGAGGGAGCAGTATTAATTTCAATCACAAAAGGATTCTGGGAAGATGGCTGAGTAGGTCAGAAAATTCCAAGCTCTCAAGATTTTCTCCCATAAAAGAGATAAAATAGCACATTAAGGGAACAAAGTGCCAGTAAAAATAAATAAGAATAGGAGAACAACAAGGGTCTTCCCGGGACAATTCAAGAATATCAGAAGAAAAATCCCTGAACAAGGTTTGGTCCCTATGAAGAGTAAACACCTCCAGGTTAGGGTCCCTGTTAACAACAAGCAACAAGCCCTCAGGTTAGTTGGTTTGGGAGGCTGACTCAGCCCCAGCCACAGGAACTTTTACCCCCAGGATAGTGAGGGAAGTTGGGCTTCTGAGCCCAGGAAGATCAAGGGAACCTCTGCTGACAAGGAGCACCAGACCCAGCTGTGCTGCAAAGGGCAGCAGGGGCAAGAAGGAACCAGCACACACCCAGTGGGTGCAGAAGCAGAGGGGCATAATGCCTCTGGCTATGGGCACTTACAGGAAGCTGGAGGTTTTCCTTTGGTTCCAGGGTAGAGGGGAGAACTGAAAATCTGGGACAAGAGGCACCATCTCCCATGCCCCAGGGCTACAAAAATTAAGTTATTACTACATGCACAGGCAAAGGAGAAAGAATCCAACCATAGAAAGTTATTATGGGAATAGAGAAGACTGGAGTTCATCTTCAGAGCAAGATATTGAAGCAAAGCAAATAAATAAATAAATAAACTCTTCTACCCCAAAGAGTAACGTCTAATGGTCACCTGCCCAAAAAGAACTCACAGAAGAACCTAAAAAAGACTTTAAAAATCAAATGACAGTAATGGAAGAAAAATTTTTTAAAAATAATAAGAGTAAGAATAATCCAAGAAAAACAAGAAGATTATGAAAAAAGAAAGACAACCAATTAGAAAAGGAGATCTAGAGACTTAAGGAAGAAAATGACACCTTGAAAATTAGAACTGAGCAAGGTGAAGCCAGTAAAGTTGTAAGAGATCAAGAAATAATTAAACAAAATATGAAGAATGAAAAACAGAAGAGAAAGTGAAACTTATAAGAGAAAACAACTGGTCTGGAGAACAAATCAAGAAGAGAAAACATAAGAATAACTGGACTACCTGAAAGCTATGATCAAAAAAAGAAGCTTGATAATATAATCCAAGAAATAATTAAAGAAAAATGTCCTAAAGCATTAGAAAAAAGGGGGGAGGGATAGAAATAGAAAAAAAAATCCACCAATCACCACTTGAAAGAGATCTCATGAGGAAAACTCATAGGAATATTATAGTCAAAATCTGAAAATGTTAAAAGCAACAAGAAAAAAAGTTAAACATGATGGTGCCACAATTAGAATCATCGAAGACCCAGCAGTGGAGACACTAAAGGATTGCAGGTCTTGGAACACTATATATCAAAAAGCAAAAGAACTAGGGCTCTGGCAAAAAATGTCATACCCAGCAAAGTTAAGTATAATCCTGACTGGGAAAAAAAATGGACATTTGATCAACTGTCAGAATTTCAAGACTTTGTTAAAAAAAAAACCTGAACTTAATAGAAGAGTTGACATACAAGAGCCAAGAGAAACACAAGGTAAATACCAAAGACTGATTACAAGGGGTTCAATAAGGACAGACCATTTACTTTTTATATATGTAAAATTTAAAACATGTCTAAGATTGTTATTAGTAATTGGTTAGTTTGTAAGAAAGACTAGGGTAGACCTGACTATGATATGACTTTAAAAAGTAAAACCATCTAGGAACAACTAAAAAGAGTAATTATATCATACAAATGATGTGCAAGAAGAAGAATCATTACAGAGGAATTAGGGGAAGAAGGCCAGTAGTTCTGGTAACCTACTTTCACCAGGAATGGGTTTAAGAGGGAACAATACATATATATCTACGAGAGTATGAACATCTTCTAAATTCAGAAGAAATAAAATGGTAAGGGGATAGGGAGGGGGGAGAGGACAGGGGAGAGATTTCTAGAGGGGAAAGAGAGGGAATAGGTTATAGGGGGCTATAGAAGGGTGTTTAGATTATGGGAGGATAGAGGAGAGATCCTTTGGAGGGGGGTAGGCTAAGTAATAGGAGGGCAAGGTTGTGGGTAGAAGAAAAGTAGAAGAGTCAGGAGGGATAGGAAACAAGAGATATGTACAAATATAAAAGCAAAGTTTAGGAGTAGAATTTGTTAGGGAAAGTATATGTCTATATATGTCTATATATAGGTGTATATATGTATATATCTATATATCTATATCTATATAGAAATATATCTGCACTTAATTGTAGACTTCTGGGGATGGGGAGAGGAAAGGCAAAAAAAGAACAGAGTAGAAAGTGCACAGCAGAGAACAATGGAAAACTTACAAGAAAGCAAAGGAAAGATGGACAGCTCTCATCACAATGTGTAGTATTTATCATACAGGCTTTCTTGAAATGAAAATTATCGATACATATTTTGAATCCTCTCTTATGTTCTACTATGCACATGACATCCTTTTTTCTTCCTTTTCTTACTTTGTATTTAAGTTCCAATATTTAAGTTTATGATTTTTTCTTCTTTTACCTATTCTGTATTTGTGTTCTGGTGTTTGTCTAAAATAAAATAAAATTTTTTTAAAAATTTCAATCCCAAGAAATAAGTGGCTCTTCCTGGCTAAGAACCAGAGTGGAAAACAAGAGAGCACCTTTCCCCAGATCACACCACTTTGGAAGCACCAAAAACTTCCCAATCCCCAGAAGTAGCTCTAAAAACAGCAATGTGAAAAAACCTGAAGCTTGAGACAGTATCCTCCCTGCCCATGCCAGGAACAGAGGCCAACATTAACATACAATTCCAATTCAAGAAATAGGGTGGGAAAATGAACAAATAACAAAAAAAAACTGGTCATAAAAATCTACCACAATGACAAGGAAGATCAAGACACAAACTCAGAAGAAGACAATGTCAAAACAGTCATAAGCAAAACCTCAAAGAAAAATGTGAATTAAAGACAAGCCCAACAATAATTCCTAGAAGAGCTAGAAAATTATTTTGAAAATCAAATAGGAGTGATAGAGGAAAAATTAGGTAAAGAAATGAAAGCAAAGGAAAAAATTCTGAAAATAAAACAATTAACAGTTTGGTAAAAGAGACAAAAATACAGAAGAAAATAACACCTTAAATAACATAATTGGTCAAATGGGGGGGAAAGGTACAAAAACTCACTGAAGAAAATAAATCCTTAAAAATTAGAATCGTACAAGTGGAAGTTAATGACTCCATGAGACATCAAGAAACAATAAAACAAAGTCAAAAGAATGAAAAGCTAGAAGATATGTGAAGAATCTCAAAGGAAAAATAACTGACCTGAAAAATAGATCAAGTAGAGATCACTTAAGACTATTGGACTACCTGAAAGCCATGACCAAGGAAAGAATCTAGACATCATATCTCAAGAAATTATCAAGGAAAACAGCCTCTATGTCCTAGAACCAGAGGATTAAATAAAAGTTGAAAGAATTTAACCAATCACCTCCTGAAAGACATCCCAAAATGAAAACTCCCAGAATAGCCAAATTCTCAAACTCCAAGGCCAAAGAGAAAATACTTCAAGAAACCAGAAAGAAACCATTCAAATACTGTGGAACCATAGTCAGGATAACACAAGATTTAGCAGCTACCACATTATAAGAGTGGAGGGCTTAGAATATGATATTCTGGAAGGCAAAATACTTGGGATTACAACTAAGAATAATCTAACCAGCAAAACTGAGTATAATCCTTCAAGAGAAAAAATTGATATTTAATGAAATAGAGGACTTTCAAGCATTTCTGATGAAAAGACCAGAACTGAATAGAAATTTAATTTTGAAATACAAGACTCAAGAGAAGCATAAAAAGGTAAAAATGAAAGAGAAATCATAAGGGACTCAATAAGATCAAACTGTTTACCTTTTTATGTGGGAAGGTGATACATGTATCATCTAAGAACTTTATCATTATTAGGGCATTTAGAAGTATTCTAAATAAAAACAGAGTACATGACTGAATCAATTATGTTGGGACAACATAAAAAATGGGTAGGTGAGAAAGAGGGATGCTGTGAGAAAAGAGGAAAGAAAGAGGGAGAATGGAGAAAATTATTTACAACAGATACAGAAAAAGCCTTTGACAAAATACAATACCCATTCCTGTTAAAAAAAAAAACACTAGAAAGCATAGAAATAAGTAGAGTCTTTCTTAAAATGTTAAGTAGCATCTGTCTAAAATCATCAGCAAGCATTATTGGTAATAGGGAGTTGGGAATAAGTGGTTGGTATAGGTTACATAGAGATGTCCCTCAGTCATGGCAGAGAGGGAGACCAGACAGGAAGCTTCTCCCCCTGCTTCCCAACTGACACAAAAGAGTAAATATCTGGACTTTTATGGCTTCTTCAGTATGGCAATAGTTTTGCATCAGTTCATCTTCCTAAGATATGAGGATAAAGCCAACTTGTGTCTATTTCCTTTTTTTTTTTATCAAAGTGAACAATTTAAACAGATGGTGTTGGAGCTGCTATAATCACAGACATCTTTATCCTTTATTTTTACTTTCCTTTGATTTTTGCTCTAAAGAACTGATGATTTTGATTGCATGCAGAAAGGTGATTCTGAAATGACTACTGCACCTGGAACCAGTTGCTTCATGTCTATTGAACCAGACTCAGAAATTATCCTTCAATTTCACTTTTCTGATTTCATTTGATACTTGCCACATTCAATATTTTCCATCTCCCTTCTTGAAGAAGATTCACAATTGACAGGCTTGAGACTTCTAACCATTCTACAAGCCTTCAATTTTTCTTGTTTCTTTCCCTAACAATTTCCATCATCCTGTTCTGAGCCCATTTTCATGTGAAAATAATGAATCTTCAAGGAAATGGGTTTGAAGTCACTGGAGTTTTCGGTCAGAGGGTGGATGCTGCTTGTCAGGGCTGTGAGAGAAGAAATTATTGGACAGGTATGCTCTGAAGTCTTTTTCACCTTAGAGATCCTGTAATTCTGAATGAATTTGGTGGCTCTTATTGAGTTTTTCAAATTTTTTTTGTACCCCATCATCCTTTATAATGGATGATGACACATAAACTGCAGATGTCTTCATGGTGATCCACTTGTTTATGCCCATAATAGATATTACAAGGCAAAGTGACCAAGTGCCCCATGAAATATTTCCTTTGGACCCAGGATGAAACCAACTTTACCAATTTCTGTGATCACCTCTCCCTGGAGAACTTAACAAATTAGCCATCCATTTAGTTGTAACTCTGTTTGTCTTCTGGTTCAACAAGTTAAAGTTACGTGACTCAGGGTTGGTTTTTGTTTTGTTTTGTTTTGTTTTTTTGTTGTTGTTTTGAGAGGGAGGAGAAATGCTGATTCTGATGTTCATTGTGTTATCTATCCCTACAAGGTTTCTGTCTGCATCCTATGGTAATAATAATAATGTTTTTGTTGAGTCACTGTCAATGATCTTTGAGTGACTGGAGGTGAGGTGTGGGGGGTATTGCTACAGGACTGAAGACATACATATGTCTCTGTCTAAAAATTAAAAAAAATAAAAAAGCAAGGGAGTGGAGCCTATGAATTATTGGCTGATGAGCTTGGCTTGGCTTCTATATTATATTACTAGAAGGATAATATATTAACATTTAGAAAGAAAAGTAGTGACTACTAAAATAAAAAATAGCTTTATCAAGGACAAGCCATGCTGATTTATCCCCTTTTACTCTTATGATGAGGGCAGCTAGGTGGTACAGTGGGTAGAGTGAAGGGCCTAGAATCATGAAGACCCCTCTTTGTGAGTTCAAATCTGGCCTCAGACACTTCCTAGCTGTGTGATTCTGGGCAAGTCACTTAACCCTGCTTGCCTTGGATCCTCAATCTATAAAATGAGCTAGAGAAGGAAATGGCAAACTATTTTAGTATTTTTGCAAAGAAAACCCCAAGCAGGGTCACAAAGAGTCAGATACAACTGAAAAACTACTAAGCAACCAATACTCTTATGATGAGATAGTTAGACTGATACATTAAAGAAATGCTAGAGACATAGTACATCTAGATTTCAGAATGGCATTTAATATTTTAAAAATGAAATTTTACTGATGTCTTTTGTTATTATATTACAGTAGTATATGGAAATCTCCCTCTATTCATCAACTCCCCCATGAATTTTATCCTTCCTGAACAAAACATTTAAACAATAAATCCAATACAGTGAACTAATCTGACAATATATAAAATATTCCCAATAAAACACTTGACAAAACTTCTGATATTATCCTTGTGGACAAGATGAACATGTATGCTCTAAATAAGAGGGCAAAGTTAAGTCAATTTAGAACTAGCTGAAAGACTGGACAATGAGAATAGTCATTAAGGTGGCAGTGTCAGCTTGGGAGGTCTCTAGTGGTGTACGGCTGGGCTTTGTAATTTCCTCTGTCCTACTTAACATTTTTTATTGATGATTTAGGTAAAGGAATGGATAGCATACTTAGCATAATCACATAAACCTGAAAAGGATAACTAACACATGGAACAATAGATTTAGGATCAAAAAGATTTCTGAAAGCTAGATCAATGGGATGAATCTAATAATATGAAATGCAACACAAATAAATGCAAAATACTATAATTTTGCCTTTAAAAAGCAACTTTACACATACTTGATGGGGAAAGAGTTGCTAGCTAATTCACATGAAATTAGTGTGTGTGAGGGACTGTCTGATATTGACTGCTGCCAAGTGGTAGTTGTGGCAAGATCGGGGTAAGATCTGGGTATTTGGAAGTAGCTGAGGCAGGGGCTGTGGTAGGCGGAGTTGTGGTGAACTGGGATGGGCTGGATACGGAGAAGCCCTGAGGCAGTGGGCAGTGCTATGTGAGATAAGCTGGGGAAGGATCAGGATACAAGGAAGCAGTGGAGCACGTGCTCCTGAGGCAAGGGGCTGTGCCACGTGGGAGTGGGACTGCAGAGGACGAGTTCCCTTTGCTTAGTCCCCTCCCTATAGGCAACATCAACCCCAGACGCCTCCTTCCTGTGACCTTCCTGACATCCTGGGTCACGTACCTTCCCTTTGTGTAGCACTGACCCCAGACGCCTCCTCCCGGTATCTGGGCCTGACTTCCTAGGTCACGTACTCTTTGTCTATGCACTAATCCCAGACGCCTCCTTCCTGTATATGGTCCTAGCCTCCTGCATCACTTCCTCTCCCTTGGTGCGCTAAACTCAGACAGCCCCTTCCGGTATCTGACCCTACAATCATTGACTAGTAGGAGGGCTGAGGAGGAGGGGCTAAGTAGGTACTTAAGGAACGGTCCTGGTCAGAACACGTTCTCTCTTTGCTCCTGCTCTGTTGCTCTGGCCTTCCTGCTTGGCCTTGCTGTGATGGCCTCTGAATAAAGCTTGGGTGTTGGCACCTCCTGGTAGGCTCGTCTCTGTGTTTATCCGGTTGAGGACCGAAGACTGGTAAGTATGACTCTGGCAGCCTGCTCCTTATAGGAGGAGAGAGCACGGCGCGGCCGGCACAAGGTCAGGGCAGCCGGCACAGTTGTAGAGTGAGGAGTTAGAGTACTTCAAGGTCAAGCATGACATGACAACCCCTCCTCTCTCCTCCACCCCAGACACACAAACCACCTAATGTGATGTTAGGTTGCATTAAAAGAGAATTGTATCAAGAATAAGGAGGCAGTAGTCCCACCATACTCTGTTCTGGTCAAACAATACCTAACATATGATGCTCATTTCTGGGCATCATTTTTTAGAAAAGGTATTTATAAGATATAATGCATGCAGAGATGAGTGACTATGATAGTGAGAAGAAGCTATGCTGGCTGAAGGAACTAGGAGTGTTTAGCCTGGAGAAAAAAAAGACTTAAGTAGGAGATGATAGCTGTCTTCAAGTATTTGAAGGGCTGTTATGTATAAGAAGGATTAGACTGGTTTTGCTTGGCCTCAGAAAGCAAAACTTTTACCAAAAGGAAGAAATTGCAGAGAGTAGATTTAGGTTCAATGTCAAGAAAACTTTCTAACAATTAGAACTACTCCAAAGTGAAATGGACTCACTCAAGAGGTGAGGTTCCTCTTCCCCAAAGATCTTCAAATGAAAATCACTTCGGGGATAAATTGTAGATTTCTTTCCTCTTCATAGACATGCTAAAGTCAATGACCTCTAAGAGCACTTCTGGCTCTAAATATATTATCTTACAATCCCTTCCAACTCAGAGATTCTGCTATTGTATAAGTAGGAAGAATAGCAATACAGACATGGTTCAGTTTATCATGTAGTGTGTCAATACTGATGATTGCACAAAGATCATATGATAATAGCTTGAACAATTAAATTAGTTTTTGCAGATGGTATGACAACTGTATAATTCTTTGCATCCCTGCCCCCTCCTTTTCTGTCATCTTACCACCATCCCTGCCTTCTTAAAAGACCATCTGTTTCATGGGATGCTATGGCCCCCAAATTAATTAATTGTTGACCAACCTTCTGGTGATAATTCTCTTCATACTTAGACAGCTAGCTAGGAGTCAGGAGAACCTGAGTTCAAATCCTGCCTCTGATACTGTTAAAATGTGTGACCTAGGATAAATAATGACTTCTCTCAGCCTGTTTAATCATCTTTAAAATGGGAACTCATAACAACACCTACCTCACAGGGTATTTGAAAATAAATAACATATGGAAAGTGCTGCACAAACCTTAAGGTACTATATAAATGTTCATTTTTGTTGTTGTTATTCAGCTTGCATAGTTCTTGGATAGCAGATAAACATCCTCAAACATCCTCACTGGGCTGGTCCTCAGAGCTTTTCTAGCTTGATAGAACCTGTCAGAGCTTGGGCTCCTCCTGCACAGTCTCAAAACTGGGATTTGACATCAGAGTAGAATGTTTTGTTTTTATTTTTGTTTTCATTTATGGAGAAAACTCTATTAGTCTGGATAATAAATTGTTCTCACATAGGAATTTTGGTTTCCTAAATTTTATTTTAAAATTTTCAAACTAAGTATATACCTTTTAACAGGAAATCTAAATTTTAGCTAAGAAGAAAGAAATGGCTTTGATATTCCTCAGAAGCTTAAGTAATAATAATGATAACTGGTATGCAGCATTTTAATATTCATAACATACTTGACATATATTACACTCTCTGAGCCTCAGTTTCCTCATCTGTTGTTAAATGAGGATTTGGGACTTGAAACCTGAGCCTCACAACACTTCAGGGTAGGGAATATCCTTTTTTTACAGAAAAGGAAAATGAGGGCCAGAGAGGTTAGGTGGCTTGCCCATGGACACATAGCTAGTTAACTGTCAGAGGCTAGAACCAAAGGACTAAACACCTAATAGAAACAGATGCCAACACCTATATTTTCAGTATGACAGACTAGAGCCAAGACAGTATTAAAACTGGATCTTCCACCTTCAGAAGCCCAGAGGCCTTAGGGTGAGAACTGAGTGGTAATATTACAACTCCACAACCAGGAGTCTGTGAAGACAGAAAAAAAAAATGACCCAACTGCTGTCATTCATAGACAAAACCCCTCTAACAGGTAATCTCCACCCACAGCCTATGTTATCTTACCCCCACACCCTTGTGAGCCTGCTGGAGTCTAACTTTTGTCTTTAGTTCTCCACTGAAACCATTCTTTAATTCCTGCCTTCTGATATAATCTCTCTTCTCAGTCCCCAATCTTTTCAGCCTTTCCAGTTGCACTCCACACTATCAAGCACCTCCATCTTCTTGAAATTCTCTATGATTTTGGCATCCATGGGCCAGTTCTCTTCAGTTCATAACAAGGCATTCCTTTTGGGATTTTTTTCAGTGGTGACTGTGCTTGAACTGTGGGTGGGTCTTTCTCCTGGGAGAATTCTAACAAATGCTCATTGTTCTATTTGCCCAGCCTTAGTCCCTGCTCCTTTCAGTAGAGTCATTGGGACACTTGGTTTCTACCTGGGCTACCTACCAGCTAAGCACCAACCTTCCTAAACTGTCTGCCTCCCTCTCCACAAAAAGTCAGGGACATAATCTTTCTAATCTCTCCTGAGGATAACTTTTCATTAGTTTTTCATTAGGCTTGACCATTGCAGCTTCCATCCCTCCCTACTATCATCACCCCTTCCCCACACTCTTTAGCAACAGTGTTCATTGAGTAAGAGAGAGAACTATCCTGGCAGAAAGATACAGATCTGAGAGGAGACAAAGAAAGTGAGAGAAAAGTGGGTTTGGAGGAGAAAGTAGAGTAGCAATGGAGGATAGAAGAAAAGATAAGAAAAAAAAGACTAGAAAGGTTAGAGAAAACCTAACTTTGGCTTAGGGATGGAAAGTAGGTGGGATTAGTAGAACAGAAGATCAGTTTACTAATTTATTGCAGCACCAGAAGCTACGATATCTCTAAAGGAGCTCGGTTATGGAGAAGTTGATGGAGCCAAGAAAAATGGATAATCAACAAGGAAAGCACAGATGAGATAGCAGCTTTTAGGAGTATGGGCACCGACACTGGTGTGTTTTAACAGTTTTGGACAGAATTTTGCATTAACCAACTAACTAAAAATTATATTTGAGCCTGAAAATTAAATTACCTACTAAGAGAACAGTTCATACTATATATGTTTTGCAGCCAATGTCCCAAATGACTAATGCTAAATTAGTTTCTTTGTCAGCTGGGAACCAAAGTGAAAAGACATGTTCTGAATGCTCGCCAAAATGCTAATTACTATTCACAACTGGCTGATGTAAACATCAGTCAGTCAAATACCCAACTGCTGATTTCAGTTGGACATTAGCCAATGAATGAGGCTGAGATGTCTGTCTTTGTGAAGAATTTATGTGCCCAAGCTTGGTAGAAATAGATCAGCAAGGCCAAACAAATATAATTTCTAATGATTGTGGGGAAGAACAGAACTAAATACTTGAAACATTTTTAGAATGGATGATACTATTTTTTTTGGGGGGGGGCAGACCTGTGATGCTATCAGTGTAGAGAACTCTCTGGTGTAGAAATCTTATCAGCAATTCCTCTCTACTTATAGTCTTAGAGAATTGCCTTAGAGAAGTTAAGTACTTTGCCAGTGGTCCTACAGTAGGTATCATCAGAGGCAGGTCTTGAACCTCAAGCATTTAAACTCAAAGACTAGCCCTCTATCTACTGTTTCTCATGAGTTTCGATGGCATCATTGTGTGTCATGGTGATAGGACAAGAAAATGAATCTATGAGTACTTGAAATGTGTCACATAAATGCAAAGGGCATGGGAAATAAACAAGAGAAACTAGAAGACAGTAGTTTAGGATTGTATTTATACATATATGGAATAAAAAAGAGGCAATGGAGTGACATTTGTGCTTAGAATGTCAATATAAATGGCTAAAGGTTGTTCAAGAATAATGGTCCCAATGAGGGAAAAAGTGGGGATAGGAAAGGTATTGTTATCTTTTTTGATAAGAGCAAAATCCTAGTTCATAAGATAAGCTAGTTTTTCCTTAAAAGGGAACTAAAGACTTGACATAATTTTCTGATGTGTAAATACAAAAAACAAGGCATGAGGAATTATCTAGCTCCTCCTTCTGGCTTTTGATTTATAAACTAGATGATTCAATGCTGTATTCTCACTGAATATTTTCTCCCTGCCAGGGATTAAGTAAACTTTCTGTTGACTGTCAGATGGTCTATGAATGTCTCCTTTTGTTCCATTCTCATATCTGCAGTATCATACTGGTGTGAATCAGGCCTACCGTAAATTTGTTTTATGTTATTGCCATCATCAATATCAACAAATATTCAAAATGCCTTCTATAAGTAAGGCACTGTGTTAAATATACACTTAGAAGACCAAGAGTCTCAGGGCCAAAACGTAGGATGTGTCTGTTTTTCAATGAAAGGTATGGAGGACAACTATGCCATTTATGGAAAGGGATCTCCAAATAAAAAAGAAAGATAATTGAATAAGACTTTCTTTGGCAAATTCAACAAAGCATCTTAAGGTCAGGGTAGAGTGGCTAGAAAGAGACTTGGGCATACTTTTAAGAACTCCTTTCACTTGTGATTCTATGGAAAAGATGAATTGTGAACACAGATGATTAGTGCAAGGCTCTTATATAAAAGCAAAAGGAAATGTCAGACTTAAATATTACTATGATTTTTACTGCCCATCTAATTCTGGAACAGATTTGTAGTGTTGAAATATAAAAAAGGACAACTAAAGATAAAAACAAAAAAGGTAAAAAGAACAAAGACATATATGCTGAGAGCAGCACTGTCATCACTTCAGATTCATCTTTTACTCTTCCCTCTTCTTCATCTTCCTCCATCCCACAACCAACAAATTTTCAGGTCCTTTTCCATCTGACCACAATATCTCTTGAATCCTTCACCATCTCTCCACTCACATGTGTGTCCTCCATGCTACGTTAAACTCTTATTGCCTCGCCTGGCATGACATTAGAGCATAAAAAGGGTAAGCATGCTAATTTTTAACAAAGAACAAAAAAGGGACAGCCCTAGTCATTACTAATAAACTTAACATCTGTCCTTGTCATGATCCTTGAAGACAGGTCAGGTACCACCTTTTTCTATAAAGCCTATTCTACTCCTGATATGAAAGTGTTCTCTCTTACTTCAAATTTTCCTCAAACACTTTTCTCAGTCCTTATTCTACTTGACTCTTTTTGACATTTTTTCTCCCCTGGCTTCCATGACATTGCATTCTCTTGGTTCTCTTCCTGCCTATCTGCCACCTCCTATCTAGTCTATGTTGCTGGATCACCATGCTGCTCCAATTCATTAAGTATGGTTGTGCCCTAAAGGCTCTATTTGGGTTATTTTCTCATTCTTTCTTTCTTAGTGATCTCATCAACTTCCATACATTAAATTGTCATCTCTATAGTTCTGAATTCTACAGATTCAGTCCTAATCTTACTCCTAAATTTGAATAACCAACTCCCATTTAGATATCTCAACTTGGATGACCCTTAAGTATATAAAATCTAACATGTCTGATATTTCCCCCAATCCCATACCTTCTTCAAAGTTTCCAATTTATGCTGAGGACACCATCATTCTTCTAGTCACACAAGTTTGTAACTTTAGAGTGATCTTCCACTCTTTATCTTCTTAACCTTCCATGTTCAGTCAGTTACCAAGACCTGTCAGTTAGACAACATTTCTCACATCCACATCCCTCCACTTGTATAGCCAATTACTTGTTCAGGCCCTTATCACCTCTCACCTGGGCTATGTCAAAAAAAGCCTTCTAATTGGTATCCCTGTTTCTAATTTCAGCCCTCTACAATTTCTATCCTCCACACAACTACCAAATTGATATTCCTAAAACAAAGATCTATTCATGATACTCTCCCTACTCAAGAAAACTTCAGTGGCTCTCTATTATCTCTAGGATCAAATTTAAAAATCCTCAGCCTGAATTTAAGGCCTTCTAGCTATCTTTCCAGTCCTATTTCATGAGATTCTCCTTCATGCACTCTTCATTCCAGTAAAACTAATCTGCAAACTAACCCATCTATACACAATTCCATCTCTTCCCTCCATGTCTTTGTACAAGGAATCCCCCATGTCTGGTATGTATTTCCTTCTCTTGGAATCCTTAGTTTCCTTAGAAATATGTAGCTCAAATACCTCTTCCTGTGGGAGAACTTTCCTGATTCCCTCCTCATCCCTCAACCTTCTTGTTAGGGTCTTTTCCCACTTGAAATTACCTTATTTATACTTGATATTTACTTATCTGTGTATTGGTTGTATTCTTGCAATCTAATGGAAGCTCCCTGAGGTAAGCGAGTGTTTTGTCACTTAACATAAGACCCTCTACACTCTGAACTTGTTGTTAAGTTGTTTCTGTTCTATACAACTTTGTGACCCCATTTGGGGTTTTCGTAGCAGAGACACTGGAGTGGTTTGCCATTTCCTTCTCCATCTCATTTTACAGATGAAGAAACTGAGGCAAACAGGATTAAGTGACTTTCCCAGGGTCACACAACTAGTAAGTATCTAAAACCAGATTTAAACTCCGGAAGATGAGTCTTCCTGTCTCCAGGCCTAACACTCTCTCCACTGTACCACCTCTACATATGAGGCACTTAATAAATGTTGAGTTAAACTGAACAAGCCTCTCCTTTGCTCTCATCTCTATCATGTTGTTATTGTTCTATGTGTCAGATCCCTTCTTTTTCTCCCAGAAGAAAACAAGTTATTTGAAGATGGACTCTGTGGTAGAAACAACATTCTATGGCCTTATCCCACATAGGCTAAGCTAACTTTTTTCTTAAAAGTTATTGAAACCATACTGAAAGCTTATCTAGCTCAAGAATGGGCAAGGGAAGCGGGAAAAAACAAATAAACAACATTTATTAAGTACCTACTGTGTGTCAGGCACTGTGCTTTATAAATATAAATAATATATATAGCATATTATGATACATATTATTTTATAATTTATTTATTATAATTTATAATATTATTTTATAAATATAAATATAAGTGCTTTATAAATATGTTCTAATTTAATGATAATAATAATTAGTATTTAAATAGTACCTTCTATGTGCCAGGTACTATGCTAAGCACCTTAAAAATATTATCTCAATAATAATAATAGCTAGCATTTATCTAACACCTACTATGTGCCAGGCATTCTGATAAGCACTTTTTGCAAATATTATATCATTTGATCCTTACAACAACCCTGGGAGGAAGAGCTATTATCAACCCTATTTTACAAGTGAGGAAACTGAGGCAGTTAAGTGACTTGCCCAAGAACACACAGCTAACAAATATCTGAGGTGACATTTGAACTCAGATCTTTCTGACTCCAGCCCAGATCATTTGATCCTAATAATAACCCTACAAGAGAGGTACTGTTATTATCTCTATTTTACAGATGAGGAAATTGAGACAGATAAAGTATAAATTATTTGCCCTGGGCAACATAGCTACTAGACGTCTGAGCTCAAATTTGAACTCGAGTCTTTCTGACTCCAGGCTCAGCACTCTATCTACTGGACCTCTTAGGTGGCAGAAGAGAATGAAGGCCATTGCTGTAGCTCCTTAGTGGCCAACAAACAAACATTCAGGGCACAAGAAGTCACCTGGATTATCCCTCGGGTTTCCAACTAACAGACCAATACAGGTACCTGGAATCTCTATCCAATTGACTCAATACCATATCCTCACTGAATATACCCTGCTACTACTAAGTAAACCTCCTTGTGTTACCTCTCAGATGTTCTAAGAGTGTTCCATTTTATTTCAGTCTCAAAATTTAGCTACCAGACAGGCCTGAATCAGGCCATAGCTTTGCTTTTTTCTCTATCCTATATTTATGAGTGCCTTTCACCTAGTGGATACAATAAATGGTTTTTTTAATTTGTTTAATTAAATCCATGGAAGATAAGAATAAAACATTACTTAATCACTCAGCTACCTCATAGAAAATACTGTAAATAATCTAGGAAATAATGTAAATAATCACCAGGGCTCTATGAAAAGTAAATAGTCTGGACCAATTAAATTTCTTTCTAACAATAAGCCCCATGAGACTTGTTGAATAATTTTAGATGTACATTCAAAGGAAATAATTTTCAAAAATCATCACTCTGTAAAACAGTCCATTTTAATATCCTATTTCCTCAAATAACAATAATTTATATAGTGCTTTGATTTTTAGAAAGCAGTTCCTCACAATAACCCTGTGAGTTTGGTACTACAAACATTATTCTCCCCATTTCACAGGTAAGGAAAGGGAAGTCCAGAGGCAATCTACTTGACCAAGATCAGATGGTGAGGAGGGACACAAAACTAGATCTTTTAACAAACAACCAGGTCAAGAGAAATCATCTGGCTTATCCATCAGGTTTCTGACTATCTGAAAGTCTAATGCATTTCTCAGCTGCTCAAAATCTTTTGAAACTTACCCAACCTGCTCCAAGAAGAGAGGCTGAGCCCAAAGTGCCCTTTACAAGCCTGTTCCCCACCTTTCTTTAAGAACTCATGATCACCCCACCCCACCACCATCACGCAGCTTTGGTATGAATAGAATTCTGCTTTTTAAGATTAACAGCTAGACTCATTTAACAGAAGATAAGGGCTCTCTGTTCAGCCACACAAGGAAGTATCATTTCCTCAATATGGTCTCAAAGAGATTTAAAATTAAAATGATTCTTTTATTGACTTCAAGAACTTTAAGTCCAGGCACACTTAACTATTATCTAAGAGTCACCTTATCATAGGATCTAGAGGAACAAAGGATAATAGCAATTATCTCATCTAGTCCTTTCATTTTATAGATAAAAATCTCGGTGAAGATAGGATTCTCAGGCCTAGTAGTCAGTAACGCATATTTCACATAATGGATATTCACCAAACATACCTTCTGACTTAAGGATGGTATTTACATAGATGGATACATGTTTACAATACACATATACACATGTTCTTTATAAGGCCTGTTAGCAAATAACAGCAACAAAATCTAATAATAGTACGTCAACTCTACCCTGAGGAGCTAATTAACTCCTCATACAGCCAAAATCCGGCATGACATTTGGGTTTTTACAATTCAACCACAAAGTGACAAGACCCAATCTACAAGACTCATTTTGAAAGTTAATTTCATTACTTTATAGACTTGCTCCATATGTTGTAGTAACACATTAAGATAACTGAGGCTAAGGAATTTCCGATTTCAACATGATTTATAATTCTTTTCCAGTGGTGGAATGTTGTTTATTTAGAATTATAGAATCAGAGAATGTTAGAGTTAGAAGAGACTTTAAAAGGGAGACCTATCCAAATCCCTCGTTTTATATATGAGAAAGTTAAAGGTAAACATGGTTGTAATGATTTGTCCAAAGCCACACTAAAAAGGAAGTTATGGGCAGAAGTGGAAATAGCACCCAGGTATCCTGATGTCAAGTCAATGTCTTTCTCACTATGTTGCATTTTTGTTACTAAACATTTTCATTTACCATGAGCAAATAACACTGAGAAAGTAATGAGTCTAGACCAAAAGGAATCAAATTGTTATGAGAAAAAAAAGACTAAGGAATCAGGAAACCTGGATCCTGGTCCCAGCTCTGCCACTAATTCATGTATGACTTGGGCAAATCATTTTATCTCCCTACTCTTTATGTTCTCATCTATAAAATGAGAAGGCTGGATAAGAGCATGGTTAAGATCTCTTTCACCTCTAACATTTTATTATTCTATGATTTAACTTGCATAAATAATATAAGAATTCAATCAAAATGGAAAAGCAGCCCAAACCTGGGTAATTTTTCTATATGACAAAAAGATCCAGATGTTTGGAAACATCTAGATGTTTTTACTGACTTGTTATGCTTTTAGTTAAATGTTTGGATTTGTAAAGATCTCTCCTAAAAATGGAGTTCAAAGAAAATCTCACTGAGTAGCATTTAGATATTTTTTAAATACTTGAAGGAATATAGTAAAATATATATAATATATATTACATATAAAATATAGTAAATATCAACCCAAAAATGCCATACCTGCAGGATAGACCACAAATATGGAAGGAAAAAGAAGACAATTTTGATTTCTACACCTTAAAAATAAAAAAAACAAACAAATAAACACAAAAAAACTCCACTTTAATATAAAATTCCAACCATAAACGTCTATCTCTTAAGTTTGGGGCTATTGCAAATGTTTAAAATGCTTTCATTCATTCAAGGACAAGTTATCAAATTCTTTAATAAAACATTGTGATTTGAGCATATATGTCTGGAGATCTTCTCCATGTACTCCAGCAAATACCACAAAATCTCCGAATCTGGTGGTTTTAAGGTTAGTGTACACTGTGCTCCAAGACATCCCCTTTGGAGAACACGTTCCTGCTAGCCAAACACACTTGGACACTCTGGACTTAATTCCTACTATGCTAAGTCAAAATGTTAATGATGGACAAAACCAGGCAGAAGGAAGGAAAATGAACTAACCTACCAAATTAAAAAAAAAAAGACTGTTAAAAATAATTTGCCTATTCATATCAAAGAGCTTCTAAAACTGGTTTTTCAGGACTTGGTTGGGGATATTTCTGTCTTGAAACAAGAAACAGAAGTTGGATGTTGCCCCCCCCCCCCATAAATTAATCACCTGCTAGGTTAGAACTCCGGATTTTATGTGAGGCAGTTGGCACTCCATACAGAAAAATCTGGAGGAAAATGAAAGAAAAAAATCTTTAAGCCACCCCATCGTCACCCCTTAGTCAAGCCTACCAGAGAGACTAATCGTGTACTTTTTTTTTGTTGTTGTTGTTTTTGGCATCCACCTATGACATCTGGATGAGCATCAAATTGCTTAGATCAAGAATAACAAAGCTACCAGTAACTGAACAATACTTGCTTAAATAATTTTACTAAAGTTATCATCTATCAAAACAGAGATTGCTTGTTCAATTATTAAGTATTCAGAATTGAGAAATAAGCTAGTGAGAGCTGGTCTAGCCCTTCCTTTTAAAAGACATGATCCATATTTGCTCAGGATTCCCCAGATGAAATCTCTCACAATAAAAACTGAATAAACTATTTATCATGATACCTAACAACATATGAAGTTGCAAAGAAACTAGGAACAGTATGATCTAAAAAACCACAAGGACTACTAATGGGAAAGAGCTACTCTGTAAAGGCTGGCTTAGTAAACCGGTCAAAACTTAAGTAAAAGGAAAAGTTCATTAGTAAGAGCTCCAGTTTAAGAGAAGGATAAGTGATGCAAGAAATCTATCTCATTTATTTGCACTGGTAGAATTCACCTTACCTCCTTTTAGCAGAGAGCCAGGGCTTCGTAGGTAGATGGTCTGGAGTGGTTCCCCAACCTGAAACTGAGGTGTAGCTAAAGATGACTGGAGGTGGAATCAACCTCTATCTGACTGTTTTAATGAATAGTTTAGAGGCTTCTCCCTCAATGGCTGAGTCACTCAGGGAGGAGGAGGTGAGTAGTGTGAAATAGGGTGCCACCTAGAACAAATAGCAATTCAATTAAAAGCAGCAGAGTCCCTGAAACTTCTATCCCGGGTGAATTCTTTATGCAATTTATGTCCTTATTGTGCCAAAAATTATACCTATCAACACATTTTGTTGATGCCAATGAAATAGTGCAATTGTTCCACTATGTAATTGGGAGAGTATCCAACTATTATTTAAAAAAAAAAAAAACTTAGTTTGGAAAGGCTGTCCATCTTGAAAGGTGATGCATAGGTACAAGAAGGAATCTAGGCACCCTGAAGGAAAAGTGCTCCTTCAGGAGAGAAAAGTTCTAAGAGTGCATGTATTCAGGAGGACAGTCCAGAGATATGTGTTATGCAAATATTGACATATGGAACATTTTGTTATATGGTATCAGGCACGAAGATACCACCTGAACAAAATTTGTTTTCCTGGATAGAAGGAGTGGGGAAGAGAAAATATGAGAATTTGAAATCTCCTACTACAGTTCCTATGAATAAAGAGTGTGAAGAAACAAAGTATTTTAGGTTTTTTTCATGTTTGAGGGAAGTTAAATATTTCATTATTCTTTTATTCTTTTTTCAGAGGGTACCTTGTTAGAGGATAAGAAACAAGTCAGAATGACTAGTGTCTTGGGTGAAGACTACTATAAAATACTCCCTAATGAACATATTTTATAATAACAAACATTTTCTGTCATTCAAGAAGCTTTCCAGACGTTCACCTTTAATAAAAGAAGTCAGTTCTTTAGAGTTTCTGAAATATAAAATCAATGAATTTTAGAGATAGAAGGGGCTTTTGAGATCATTTAGCCATCTTTCTTCATCTGCCACACAATTAACCAAGTTCTACCAGTTAAGCAGGTCTGCTACACAGTACAATTCAACTAGGACTTAGTCAATGATTATAATAATAAGCAGGAAAGTTTAACATTGTAGAACATAGTCATTAACAATATTCAACCAGTATTAGGGGAGCCACCACACCTGCTCTGGGGAATAAAAAGTATTTTTATGCAATAAAACAAAAAAAATCCATAAAATTCTATTATTCAGTATTTCTATGCCACCTGATATATGTGAAGCAAGTTACAAACATATTTACTAGTTATTTCTCACAATGCCATGATGTTGATAGGTCAGTAACATTACAGAGGAAAATAACTGAAAAAGATGTGACACCCCAAATTAGAAAACAAATTAGTAGGAAGGCATAGGATTAGAATTTACCAAACTGAATGCCACTGAAATTTGCATCACTTTATAGGGACAAGAAGAAACTGAAACTAGAGGAGTCTTGAAGGAAACTTTATCCATCATAAAAATATTTTCTTACATATGTGATATATTGTGTGCATTATGTAGAGGTAATGAGGCCCTGTGGACAGAGGGGACAAGGAAAGGCTTTGCTCAGGTGGAGGTTCTAGAGCAGATCTTGAAGAAAACCAGGGGGGTGCCCTGCACCAAAAAAAAAAAAACAAAATTTTAAAA
This sequence comes from Vombatus ursinus, assembly GCF_900497805.2. Classification (NCBI taxonomy): domain Eukaryota; kingdom Metazoa; phylum Chordata; class Mammalia; order Diprotodontia; family Vombatidae; genus Vombatus; species Vombatus ursinus. The sequence goes on from NW_020954720.1 coordinate 4,692,241, forward strand.
AACCCTAATTTTTTTTTTGAATGCTCAAAAAAGTTTCAAGGCCACTGTACTAAATTTTAGATCTGCGTGATTGGACGATGTTCCTTGATGTATATCTGAAAACATTAATACCAGAGGAAAAAGGGTTCACCTTGCAAGGTGAATATATATAATACACATTATGATTTTGGTGACTGTAGAATCTAATATCTGCATAGAATTGGCAATTGTCTTATTTATATTTCACCTACCAGCATTCCCATCTTCTATCTCTTTGTTTTCTCTAAGCCCCAAATCTAAGAAAACAAATGCCATTTCCAAATACATAACCCAAATTGATATAGCCTATTACTGAAGAAAATGTTAAAAAATATTGGGTTGCATAAAATTAAAGGACCAGGTTAGGGAAGCCTGATCAGTCCATGATTAAGTAGGTAGAATATTCTTGCTTTGACTTCACTCAGGTCTTAAGAAGTGAAGTCTTCTAAACAATGTCTAACTCAAATAGAATCAGAGCCCTGCAGTCACATATTGACTTAGAAAACCTTAAATTAATATTATCTACATCGTATTGTATTTTTATTACATTTCCCAATTACATTTTAATCTGATTCTGGATGAACTTGGGAGATTTTGCAGGGCACTTTTTCCAGTGGGATGAGATTTGAACAGTATAAAGGGATTATTTGAGTGTATCATCTTTGGAATGTTTTTGGAATCTCTCTCTCTTTCTGTCTTTCTGTGTCTCTCTGTGTCTCTGTATCTCTGTGTCTGTCTGTTTGTCTGTCTCTCACTCTAACTCTCTTTTTCAAGTGGGAAGAAAGGATAGATCTGTGATTTCATCAATAAACCTAACAAAACAGATTAGTGCCTTCTCTGTAATTTATAATCTTAGGGAGTTGCCCTGGATTAGGTGACTGTCCTAAGATCACATAACCATTACGTATAGAAGGGATAAGAACTGAACCCAGGTGTTCCTAAGTTCAAAGTCAGCTATCTATTCACTACACCATGTTGCATCTGAAAAAGACTCTCATAAGGAAGTAAGTGATAGATTAGAGCTGGAAAGGATTGTAAAAGTAATCTAGCCAATCCTACTCCCTTCCAATTTTGCAGGTAAGGAAACTGAGTCCTGAAGAAAAGAAATAACTCGCTCAAGATCAGAGATAGTAAATAGGAGACCCAAGAGTCAAATCCAGGGTCTCAACCTAAGTCCAGAATTCTCCCTACACTACACCACCAAGTTCTTAAGAGAACTTCTGAGAAGTATACAATGAAATTCACTTAAAAACCATATATTTATAAATCACTACCACTTCAATATGGCAGCTAGGAGGCACAGTGGGTAGAGTGCTGGGCCTGAAGTCAAGAACACTCATTCAGCCTCAAACACTTACTAGATTTATGACCCTGAGCCAGTCACTTAACCTCAATTGCCTCAATTTCCTCATCTGTAAAATGAGCTGGAGAAGGAAATGTGTCTTTGCCAAGAAACAGAGTCACAAAGAGTCAAATACAGCTAAATAACAACAATCACCCTTTAATAATTCCCAGCAGACCCACAAAACTTTCACTGAAAACCGCAACTAGTGTTAGGTGCATGCCTCATTGCATTCTAATCTACTACATTGTGGAATCTTAAGGACTATTATTTAGAGAGGTAAAGGGCTTCCATTTGCCTGACTTTCCAATGGAGAAAATAAATGTTATGTGAATGTATACACAAAAGAGATATCATTAGGGTGATAATTACAAAGCAGATTTCTCTTTGACCAGGTATAGATGGATGCCAGAATTAATGAAATAGCAGCCAGTGGTGCATGTACTAGCTACATTGTTTAATCTATTTTAATTAAGCTAAAGACATGTGGTTTCATGTGAAGCCCACTGAAGAGGTAGCCAGAGACCTAGTGTGTTCTATTAGCAGCTCCAGCACTGACTCATTAATGGTCCCATGTGAATCACTTAACCTCTCTGGGTCTGTGTGTGTGTTGGTAAAGAGAAGATAATGATGCTTACTGTCTCCTTCCCAACTTTGCAGAGCAGAATAAAAGTGTCATGTTTTTCAAGGCCTGTCCCTGCTCCATCCCACTCCTAGGAAGAAAAGGCTGGAGGCAGGGTCTAAAAAGTTTTCCAGGTTTCCTCTTTGCCCAAGCATATTTGCCCAAGGAAACATATCAAAAAGGCCTGGTTAGAAACAGAGGAGTGTCAGTTTGGAAGAAGGAAACTAGTTCTTGTTCTGTAAAGATGTTTAGTACCCATTTCTCTATTGGAAATTCCATACAGTAGCCTTTAAAGAAGACATTCCCTTCCATTCTCATCATCTACAACTCTTCAACCCAACTCGTGTAAGTTACCTTAGTGCCCTTAGGAACAACATCTAGAGCTTCCTTGCTTGAACCCCTGTCCTTTGATTTTAGCTCTACTCTCTGATTTTCTCACAATTCAATCAGTCTTCTAGTCCATAAGCCTGACTGTTCCCTTAATCTTTAACTTTTCATGATCTAAATCACTGACCCAAAATTGTATAGTCTATATCTAGGCCCTTTGGTTGACTGGTCTTAAGCATTATAGCCAAAGTTATTATAAGCTAAGCCTTTAAGATTGAACCTAATCCAGAGCTCTAGTTTTGGACATTGTTACATATTATAGTCTAGGTGGGTGTGTGAGAGGACCTCATACATGTGTCTTTATTTGTGTTGTCCATCTTAGGCGGTAAAGTCTTAGAAAGCAGAAGTTACATCTTAATAATATCTTCACAATAATTCAATCATGGAATTTCAGAATTGGAAGGGACCTTATTGGCCATTTAAATCAATTCTTACCTAAAAAAAAAAATCCCTTACACATTCTGAGGAGTATTCATTCAGGCTTTAGTTGAAGACCTTAAGTGAGAGAGAACCTGCCACATCCCTTGGCAACCCATTCCATTTTTGTATAGTTTTAATTGCTGGGAAGTTGTTATTGTTGTTATTTTTTTTCCCTACCAAACCTCTTGGTAACTTCTATTCATTAGTCTTAGTTCTGTCCTCTGGGGCAAATTGAACAAGTTTATACCCTCTTCTGTGGGATGGTCCCTTAAATACTTGAAAGTAGTTATGTTAACCCTCTCTTCAAATATATCCTTTTCCAAACTAAACACCCCTAATTCCTCCAACTGCTCCTCATACAGAATATTTGAGGCTCTTGACCTTCCCCTGGAAACTCTGCAGTTTATCAAAGTCCTTCCTAAAGTGTGGTACACACTGCCCCAGCAGGGCATACAATAACTCTGCAGAGGTGGTCTGCCCACAATAAATCTTATTCCTGAATGTTATTCCTCTCTTATGAGGAATACAAGTAGCTTTCTCAACCCCCTCAAAGAAAAAGCCCCTCCCAGGGAAGCTGACTCATTCAGTCTGAGTAAGATCAATAGAAATGACTCAAAGCCCCCTTGCCAGTCAGAAAGTTTGAATTTCCCAGGAGTCTTACCTCCTCCCACTCCTCACTAGCTTGAATCAGCATCAATCCTTAGGTCCTCGGTCTTCCCTCCCTTCCCTCAGCATTTAGTCCTGTTAGACTGATTAAAATACAAAATAAAACACCCTATTAAAAACCCATTCGATTTTATTGATTGGAGAGAGGGGGGTTCTCATTCCCTTGGAGCCTCACCACAGTGCTCAGTTCCTTCCAGGGCCTTGCTGGATGCTCATTTTCACCCAGGGCTCCTCAGACTTATTTCCATCATTCTTCCTGACTTCCCTTCATCTTGTGAATATCTTTCCTCAATAAAGCTAGCCTGCCTTACTATCTTGTTGTAAGCTCCATGTTTCCTTGTACCAGTTTTTTTGGTATTCTGAACTTTTTTAAGCTTGTGTTAAGACATTTCTTAATGCAACCAAAGATCACATTCACTTTTTAGACTTCTATAAGTGACTGCCATAGAACTGTGTGCATAGCGGGATCTCACAAAGCTTTTAACAGATTGAAATGACTACTGATTATAAGTATATTCATGTGATCTCAGGCAGTGGTGTATTCAAAGGAGTCCAATATTGGGGGTCAGAAGGCCTATGTGGAGGTTTATCTATGAAACTGTCAAACAGTCTAAACTAGGTGTGGGAAACCTGAGGCCTGGAGGCCACATGTGGCCTTCTAGGTCCCTGGGTGTGGCCTTTTGACTGAGTCCAAGTTTTACAGAACAAATCCTTTTGTTAAGGGAATTTGTTCTGTGAAGTTTGGATTCAGTCAAAAGGCCACAGTTGAGGACCTAGAGGGCCACATATGGCCTCCAGGCCTCAAGTTCCCCACTCCTGCTCTAAACCTCAGTTTCTTCATCTTCAAAATAGATATATTAATATTTATGCTTAGGGGTAGCTAGGTGGCACAGTGGAAAGAGGACCAAGTCAGTTAAGAAGACTTGTATTCAATCTAACCTTAGACACTTACTAAGTCACTGTTTGCCTGAATTGTCTCACTTGTAAAATAGCGATTATAATAGCACCTACCTCTCAAAGTTATTGTAAGGAAACAAAATAATTATTGTAAAGCACTTAGCACAGTGCCTGGAACATAGCAGGCACTACATAAATGTTAGCTGTTATTATTATCATTATACTATCTGCTTCACAAAGTCATTCATTCTAAGGATTAAAAATAAGATATGAAAATTCTTTGCAACTCTAATCTTATAAAAATGTAATCTATTAAAATGTGCAATCATTTGTGCACTAAGATGCCAAAGCAAAGATATTTTCAGATTGAGTGTATATTTTTATTTTTAAAATGATCAATAGACTTTTGCTATACAAAAATAGTCTATAACTATGCCCATTAAATCCCTTTGGAATAACCAGTGATTTCCTACCATTTTATTGGTTTGATAAGAAAATTAAGTAATTTTGCAACAACAATCTTCCCCTCTTCATCTTACCTTACCACCAATACACTTTTCCAAAGGGATCTGTGTGGCTCTCTCTCTCTCTCTCTCTCTCTCTCTCTCTGTCTCTGTCTCTCTCTCTCTTATTGATCTATTTACCTATCTGCAATAGATAGATAACAAATATATAGTTATATAACTGTGTGCAGGTATTTTATGTACCTATACATAAGTGTATGCAATGACCAGACAAGATTTCATACATCGGTTATTCCCAGTGCAGAAACTCCTTTTACCAATACAAATTGACACATACTGTCCAATTTATAGTCTTTAATAGCTGTCTGGAGTACAGAGAAATTAAATGCCTTGCTTGAGGTCAAATAATCCAGTGCTTATCAGGGGCTACACATGAACCAAGAACTTCCCAATTCTGAAGCTGCCTTTCTTTGCCCTATGCATTAGTGTATGACTATGTGTGAATCATTATAATATAACATATGCACAAATAATTTATATTAAAATCAAATTTCCATTCAGAATTTAGAGACAATTTGGTATTCCTTCTTCATATTATTTGAGGTGATATAGGGTATCAGGAAACCATAGCTGGTTATTGCTAATATAAAGTGTTTGCTTATCATTTCCTTACGTCTTCCAGCTTTAAAAAAAAAAAGAATCAAATAAACTCATTCACACCTTTACCTGTCCTGTGATAAGAGCAATATCCTAATCCCTGCTCCCATACGAGTCAAGCTAATTTTTTCCTTAAAAAGCATTGGAACCATCCTTGAGATTTGGTTGGCCCAGGGGACCAAAGGTTAAGACTTCTGCCTTCCTGGTCACCTAAGTACAAAGCAGATGAGAAATTCCAAGCACCCACTCTGATGCTTGGCTAGTGGACAATGGACAACTCATTTAGTTAAGTTATATTCAGCTAAATCAACTCTAGGTATCCCAAAAGCACATCCTTATTGAGCATTCTCCTGCTTTGGCTAAATAAATCTCTTTTGTTAACTGCTGAATGACCTACAAACTTCTCATTTCATTCTAATATCAAACAATCTTGAATCAGACCCAGCCCAGAACACTTCCTAAAGGTGTATGCATTTTTATGGGCATCAAAGCCTTAAAGTAAAATAGAGAATGTCATTTATGTTCAGACTCTCCTTTATCCAGCTTTTAGCTCTGCTTGGGTACTAGGAAAAGAAGGACTACAAAAACATGAAGATGATGAAACACTTTGTTCATCTCCTGCCAGAGAGGTGATGAACTTAAAAATGCAGAAAAAATACAAACGTTTTCAGTCTTGGCTAAGGTGAAAATTTGTTTTGCAAAACCACACAGATTTTGTGTTGAGATTTTAATTTTTTAAATTTGCTCAGGGATGAGGATGGGGTGGGGAGGAATGGTAGAGGGAAGAACAGATTTTTTTTTGATGTTTATTAGCTGAAAAAATTTAAATGTAAAAATGTAGGGCAGTTGGGAATCAAACGACTTCATGTGCTATATAAATGTCATTTATCCATTAAGCAAAAGACAAGAAAGACTGCTTATTTACAGGGCTACACCCACACATAAAACACCTTATACATACTTGATAGAGGGGTTGGGCAAGGAAACTAAATGAGCTGATCTGGGTCTGTGTATGACCTAAATAGGAATGTCAAGGTCTCCACAAAATAACAAATATACAAATCCATTCAAAACAATAACTCATATCTATATAGCTCTTTATCAGGTATAATAGCTTATTTACATAGTTCTTAATCAGGTATCACAATTGCCCTGATAAGTAAGTAGAGCAGGTGTTATTAACATCCCCGTATCTCCCTCAGGAAAATGAATGTCATAGTGATGAGGTGACTTGTCCAAGGTCACATGGATAGTTTGCAGAACCAGGCCTAGAACCCAGGTCAATGGAGTCCAGATCCACGCTTTGCACTATTAAACCAAATTATCTCCCAAAATAAATAGTCCTAATCTTACAGTCATTTGTCTTTATCAAAGGAGACACTTGAGGCAAAAATCTATATATTGCTTATGGAATTGTCATTATTTGGATTCACAATGCTCATATAAGAAATCAAAAGTGACAGTTGAAGTCTTTAGGCAAAGGATGGAAATGGAGACTGTGGAGATAGGCAAATAGCCAAGAGAAATGAATGGCAGCTTTCACTGGTCCACAAAACTGAGGTAACTTCAAGTCCAACCCTATGCTAATCAGCCCTATTTAAAAAAGTCTTTAGTCTCTAGTCTCACAACTCCACCCTATAGAAGAGTTCTTTTGTTGCTGATCCACCATACTTCAAGAAGACCAGTGACATCACAATGTTGGGGTAACGAGGTATAGTGTGTTCCACTGTGGCCCATCAGTCCAATATGAGTTTGAAAGGCTCTACCACAGGTCAGGCACAAATAGTCACTTTGAACATTTGGGATAGAGATATTTCTAGGGAATCCCAGTACAGAGAGAAGTGCCCTGTCACTTAGAATCATAGAATTTCAGACCTGAGACAGCTAGGTGGCATGGTAGATAGAGCACTGGTCCTGAAGTCAGGAGGACCTGAGTTCAGATGTGACCTCAGAAACATAACACTCACTAGCTGTGTGACTCTGGGCAAGTCACTTAACCCAAATTGCCTCACTAAAAAAAATAATAATAATTTCAGACCTTAGATAGATCTAGTTCAACCCCCTCATTTTAATGAGGAAATTAAAGCCTAGAAAAGTTGAATGACTTGTTGAGTGACTGGCCCAGAGTCACCCAGTTGGTAAGTGGCAGAACGGCACTGAAAACCCATTCCTCCTCTTTCCATTTCCTTGTTGTATATCATCCTATTGAGAAACAACTGACTTTTTTCCTCTACAGGGATTTATTTTGCCCGCCTAGAAGGGAACTCAATGAAGACAACCTCCGAAGTCCTTTCCAACTCTGAGGTGTGATTCATCCAAAGAAAATTTCTGATTGGACCATTTGGGTTTCTTCTCTGTGACCTGTCTCTCCAATACATCTATTTTTTTCAGCAAATATGGAAATAGGAAATAGACATTGACTTTATAAAACCATCTCCAACATTAGGTTGAAAGCATAAACCATATTAAGAGAAGACAATCCCTACTTAAGACTATCCTACCAGAGACTGGGCAACAATCACAGAGCATAAGTTAATATATTTCTTTTGTTGTTGTTTTCATAGAATTATAAATTGTTTGACAGCAGGGATCAAGTTACTTTTAGTTTGCTTTTATTTTGTTTGCATCACCTGAAATGCAGCACAGTGTTTTGCCCCAAGTAGGAGCCTAAGAAATATTCATAAGATCATAGATTTAGAATTGGAAGGCACATTAGAAGTCATCTTGTTCAAATGCTTAACTTTATAGAAGAGGACACTAAGATTACAAAAAATTTAAGTGGCAGAGTTGTAATTTGAACTAAGGACTTTTGTCGTTATTCGGTTTATGTCTGACTCTTCATGATTCCATTTGGGGTTTCTTTGTCAAAGATATCGAAGAGGTTTGCCATATCCTTTTACAGCTAGTTTCATAGATGAAAAAAATAGGCAAACCAAGGTAAGTGACTTGTCCAGGGTCACATAGCTAGTAAGTGTCTGAGGCCATATTTGAACTCAGGTGTTCCTGACTCTGGGCCTGACACTCTATCAGTGGATAGAAGCCACCTTGATGCCCTGAACTAAGGACTACTAACTCCAAACCTCCAACTTATTTTACTGTAAGTGGGACACAACTCAACAATCAACAGCACTATATTACACTACTGTTTGACAAAGATTACATTGGATTGGGGAGAAAGGTCAGCAAATTACCTAGGGCTCTGTGCCAAATCTGGACAGCTCCCCTCCTCCCTCCCAAGCTTTTGATGGGCCCTTGAGCTAAGAATGTTTTTTACACTTACATTGCCCATGGGCCATACAAAAGCAGGGGTGGGCTGGGTTGGGCTTACATCCCTAGGCAAAACTGTGAAGACAAGTTCAGTGGATTGAGGCAAACAGAGTTAAATGACTTGCCTAGGGTCACACAGCTAGTAAGCGTCAAGAGTCTGAGCTCATATTTGAACTCAGGTCTTCCTGAATCCAAGGTCGGTGCTCTATCCACTGTGCCATCTAGCTGCCCCTAAATTTATTTTTTTATGTGTAAAGTAATTGCTCCCTCAAACAGAGGGACAATGCCATTTTGCACAAAGTATGGCTGGAATAGCTATATCTGGGCTTGGAGTCTATATCTGAGCAAGCTACCAGCTTAAGAAACAGAATGTGCAGGAAGGGCCTTCCCATTCCTGTGCCCTTTTTAGTCACCATGCCTATGAATGTATGTGACCAGATTTTCCCTTTCATTGCTTCCCAGTGTTTCTGTCTAAGAGTATAATTAATTTCCATCTTAATTCATACCTAGCATGGCTCAAGTTCACCTCCATTTCACAAGATCCTAATAACTTTTCCCCTTCATTATCTGCATGATCCACTAATACTATTTAATTGACATATCTATTAAATGCATTTAAATTAGAAGCAACAAAACACAGCTAAGAAGAACATTCTGAAGTAGCAAAAGTAGCACCAGCCAACCTTCTCCCACCCCTCTCACTGTCTTCTGACTCTCAATATTGTGGCAGAGACAATGTACCCAAAGTCCAAAGTGGCATGGCAGAGACCCTCCTGTATATTTGTCTTGGTCTCAAAGGTCAAATGATCAGGGCATCAAGGGTAAGAGGGTCAGGGTGGACCCTTTAGCAAACTACCTCTTCCTCCAGGCTTCTGATGTTCTCTGGAGGATCTCCTCAAACTTCTAGCTACTCTAAGTAAAACTGATGCTTGATTCCTTTATTGGCTAGTAAAGTTTCCTGTTCACTGTCCATTAGGCAAGGCAGTATACTACCCTTCAAGAGCCCACTGCCAAACTATTTTTTTCAGACCATTTTCTTCTTTTTATCTTTCTCCCACCCAAGCTTGAGAGAGTAAGTAAAAGATAGAGAAAAAGGCAAAGCCTGCCTCACCTTTTAAAATTCCTTTGGGAGTAATTAATTTTTTAGGATCTTCTGACCTCCCTTTATGGTAGCCTACTTTGAAGCTATTCAGTTCTTTACTTACTGTCTCTTAGGAATTTAGACATAGTGCAGAGGAAATACACAATATCCCTTCTGCATCGTAGGGGTTAGGAGTGTGGCAACCCCCATGATCTAGAAAATACCCATAAAATTTTTTGGCCTTCCCTTAGTTCCAAAGAAGAAGTTGAATTATTATGGTATTAAAAGATAAACTATGATAATATTATACAATGCTACACATATGTATGTAATACACATATACATATATTTTATGCACTTCTGAGTTTTTAAACTTTTTCTGTATCACCTGTTGGCCTTTATGTGTTGTCTGAAACTTCAGCAAAACTCCCATTTAATGTCTTATGCCAACCTGCCATGTATTGAAACTTCAGTAGGGAAAGTCTCAATGTGGAAGGGATAGCTCCATTATAGAAAATTATCCTAGGAAGTACAACAAACGGAAATAATAATAATAATATGATGGTGACAATGATGATGTAATTATAACCTTCCCATGGAGCATTCATTGGAATGGACTTGGGCTTTGGACTTGCACTCATTGCTAAAGGACTTGGTACTTTAAGATAATGAAGCAAATCCTGGGTGGTCCCATAGTAACACATAAGTAAGGGAAAGGGGAGGCAAATTGCACTAAAGCTGATGACAGAGAATTGGCTGCTGAAAAAGGAAGAATCACCCATTTAATATATTTATTTTTAAATTAATTTTTTTTCAATTAACAAAAATCTAATTTTTCTCTTTCCTAACTCACCCTCTCTTTACTGGGGGGAGACCCCTTATAACAAATATGTATAGTCAAGCAAAATAAATTCCTGCGTTGGCCTAGTTGAAAAAATGTATGTATACTCAATTGACTTTAAAAGAAGTGATTTTTGTCCTCTTCAACTCTCTTCCTTCCTCTCTCTGGAACATGTGGCATGTTATGTTTTTTCTGGTACTTCTCATGGGAGAAGTGAGTTATAGCAACTTGTGAATTCAAGAGGTCAGGGGCTGCTAGGGCCCTCAAAAGCTACTTCAGTGCTTTTTGGAGATGACTACCCACATGAAGAAGAAGCCAACCCCCAGGATGGCTTCCCAGAAAACAGGAGAGAGACCAGCAGAACTGACCCTGAAATGATCATTTGGATATTCTAGAAAAATGTTTCATATTTTGATGTTGTAGACTGATGGTGTATAAAAATAGTTTTAAGTTACTGATTCATGTTTTAAGTCTTTTTGTCAATGTGTTCTTGTCAATCTGTATTTTTTAACATTTCTTTTATGTGGAGAAAATAAATAGCTGTCCTATACCTAATATACATTGTACACTAAGTACCTTTTGGGAAGATCTAGACATTAGGTAAGCCTAAGCTTTAAGTGATTCTCCTTGGGGCTCCGGAGTGAGGGTGTAAAGAGCCAGAGACATAATGAGAAAGAATCTGACCCCTTTCTTTAAAGTCAAGTTCCTCTTAGGACTGAACCTAGTACATAAGGAGATCTTTAATGAGACCAGGAGAGTGTGAGTGCCCTAGCTTCCCTAGGCTCAGAAGAAATTCTGTGTTGTTACACTAATAATAGCTAACAGTTATATATTAAGGTAGCTAGGTGTTGCAGTGGATGGAGTATTAGGCTTGGGAGTCAGAAATAGCTGAATTTGCATTTGAGTTTATATACTAGCTACACAATCTTGGGTAAGTTACTTAGTTTTTCCATGCTTCATTTCCCTCATTAAAATGAAGGTATTGGACTAGGCCTCTAAGCTCCCTCCTAGATCTGGACCTAGGATCCCAAGACATAGGGCTTTAAAGTTTAGAAAGCACTTTACATATGTTACATCATTTGGTACTCACCACAGCCCTGTGAGGTAGATGTCATTATTAGCTCCCTTTTTCATATGGAGAAATTATAGCTGAGAAAGAACAAAGGAAATATATACCAACTACATTATAGGAAGCTATCCTAGTGACTTGCCCAGGGTCACACAGCTAGTAAGTGTCTGAGGCTGAATTTAGGTCTTTCTGTCTCCAGGCCCAGAGCTCTACCCAACTGCTTATGTAATATGTTGATATAAGAACTCCTGTCAAAAAACTATATTATGACCCCCCACCACCACCAGTAATTTAACATAAACTCATAATATTTATAAGTATTTATTTACTGCTTAAGACACCATTAAAGACTTTTTAATACAAACCCTTTGGGCCATTGCCACAACTATTGGGCTAGATAAACTTAAAAGCCCTTTCCAGTTATATGTCCAACGTTTCTGTGAACCTACCCTTCTAGCTTTAATTGGAACCTGCCTTCTAGTGCCATATCCTCCCTTCCATATGTCCTAGCCAAAGTAAGTTACTCCTTGCTGTCATCCCCTTCCAGCCACTGTAATCTCTCAGCATCTCAGTTCTTGTCAAATTGCTCCCTATGACTGGAATACCTTCCTTTTAATGCATAACTCAGGTGTCACCTCCTCCAGGGAGCCTTCTCAGATAGCCTCCTGTCCTCACCCTAGATCTTGCAGAGCACAAACACATCCATTTTGTACCATAGTTATCAGTTTGTGGCCTTATTTCCCTCCTAGATCCAAAGCCAGACGATGAATCTATCTAAAACTTGTATTTCCCACACCCACTCAGTGTTGAATACACAATGGTTGTTAATGAATGTTTATTTATAAGTATCACTTAGTGGGCAGCTAGATGGTGCAGTGGATAGAGCATCAGTCCTGGAGTCAGAAAACTTCATCTTGTGGAGTTCAAATCTGGTCTCAGACACTTACTGTGATTCTGGGCAAGTCACCTGACCCTGTTTGCCTCAGTTTCTCATCTGTAAAATGAGCTACAGAAGGAAATGGCAAACCACTCTAGTTTCTTTGCCAAGAAAACCCCAAATGGGGTCATGAAGAGTTGGACAACAAAAACAACTGAACAATAACCATAAATCTCATGGCATTGTACTCACTCAGTGAAGTCTACTGGCCCAAGGAAACAGATTGCCCTTTTTTCTTTCTCATTCCACACTTCGACCCTCTTCAAAGTCGAATGAAGTGTAAAAGCTCCTATATATATCAGAGACCACATCAATTTACCACAAAAGCCAAAGTTTAAAAAAAAAGGTTTAAATTGTGATAAAATTGATGCAGCTTCCTTAAGTCAATTAACTAAATTAAAAAAAAAAAAAACCCAAAACACTAATTTAGCAACTACTAGAGGAAGTCACTTGGGTAGTTTAGTGGCCCCAGGCAAATTCCTGACCACAGTAAACAGCAAATCCTAATGTTTAATCTTTGACTGCTACTACTGGTCCTGGGGCAGGTTCTGGGTCTCCCTGAGAAGGTATGCAGCCAGACCCTGGGGCCCGCCCTTCTGAGCCAAAACTGACTTACTGAACAAACAGCCTTCTAAAAGGCCAAGGAATTCTTGAGTGACTCTGCCAGGTATTTGGCAGCCAACCTCTCCCCTTCAAGGTGTGGCACCGAGAGTGAGTGGGGCCAGCCATCACCTCTCAAGGAGAAGCACCTTCTTAACGTAGTTGTGAGGAACTCAGATTCGCATGAAAATACTTGAAAGCCTTTCCCTGATCCAGTCATCCTCAGGGCATTCTTTCTAAAAGTTCCATTCCTTTGGCAGGTTTTCACTTCAAGTTAATTAATATCCTCAGTCCAAAGGGCTTTTTGACTTCAATTGCTCTCTTCCAGGCTGAAGAGACAATTAATTAGTTCCTGACCTCTTGGAGTATCCTTCTATGTTTTAGAGGTTCTATAGAGGATATGTAATCTTGGACAAGTCACTTAACCCTGTTGGCCTCAGTTTCCTCATCTGTAAAATGAGCTAGAGAAGGAAATGGCAAACCACTCCAGCATTGTTCACAAGAAAACCCTAAAAAGGGGTCACAAAGAATCGAACATGTTTGTTGTTCTTCCTTCATCTAAGAGGACTAATGACATCAGGAGGGTGATGGCTTGACTTGCAAGTGATTTGGATTTAAGGGAGCCAGAGCTGTGCAAAGTCATCAGACTCACTCTTTCCTCCAGTCATGGGAGTCCAGTGGCAAGACATAGGTCAAGATGACTGGTGATGGCCCCAGATGCAATGGGGGTTAATGGCCTTTTTAAGCTAAGGTCTTTCCCAGGTCTCAGTTTGTCTGAGAAAGACTAAGTAAAATTTGAGGGGGGAAAAATGGCCTACTTTGCCTGCACAAAGAAAAAAATGACTCAGTAACAACAATAATTAAAAGGTGGGGTAAACTATGAGGTAGAAGGTAGGTCATAGTGGAAAGATTGTTGGATTTATAGTTATAAACACCTGGTTTCAAATCCTGCTTTAAATACTTAATAACTGGGTGATTACAGGAAATAATGAAAATAGTTGATATTTACATATGTGAGAGTCAGGTAAAGGTTATATTTCCACAGAGAAAGAGAATAATGCAGAGATTTAAAGAACAGTTCCAGGAAGTAGTACACCGTAGCTGGTCTAGGGCTTAAAGGATAAGAAGTTGATGGCTCTAAAAAGATTCCAAATTCAAGATAAGGTCGAGCCAGCTTTCGGGTCTACCTGAGGACACCTGAAAAATGTTAGTGCGCCTGCTTAATGAACTTCATTACTATTATCTGACACATCCCGCATAAAATTAGAGCCTCATTAACAAGTCATGGGATGTATGACCAAGGAAGGGGGAACATACTTGAGCATATCAAGGGGAAATATGTAAGGAGGGGTGTAACCCAGAAAGGGATGGACCAATCTGGGCCTGGGAAGTTTCACGCCAAATTTGAAAGTATAAAAGCATGCTTGCCCTTGCACTCAGGGCCCATCCCTCCCCAAGAGGGGTGGAGCCCGCTTCTGGCCGGAAACATCTAATCCTCTGGACTTTCTCTGTAATAAACTTTCTTGACACTAAATTTTAGATGTCAAGCGCATTTCTAACACATATATTATCTACTTTCAGGTAAGGTCTATTACCCCAATTTTACGCAAAAGGAAAAATGAAATTGAGAGGGAATTTGAACTCAATCATTTTGGATTATTGGATACACTGCTTTATCCTCCATACCATTTGTGTGTTTGAGTCTATTAACCTCTCTGAGCCTAAGTCTTGCCCTTTGTAAAATGAGGATGACAAATATTAGGATTACATAAAGTGCTTTGGAATCTTCCTGTGCCGTATTGATAGCTATCATTTTTATTAATAGTTAAATTACTTGAAGTCAACTAAACAATAAGGTTCAGATTTATAGCTACTTACTAGGGTTCAAAACCTGCCTTTGGCATCCTTTGGAAAGTCAATTAACCTCTCTGAGCCTCAGTTTCCTCAACTGTAAAAATGAGAAGATTAAACCAGAAGGCCTCTGAAGCCCATTCCAGTTCGAGGTCTACGCTCCAATGCACTTGCTTGTGTTCTCTTATGGTCATCAAAAACATGGCCTTGGAACATCAAGAGAAATCGCAATATTTAGCATAGGATAATTTTATCTTACCAATTTTAAACTGTTGGTGCTTATAATTTGAATTAAGCTATTGGGGGTGGTGAGAAGGGGCTTTTAACATTCATGTAATGCCTTAAAATTTACAAAGCACTTTCCTCCCAATAAGCCTAGATGATTTCTATTTCCACAATCCTTAATTCCATAATGAGATAATCTTTACCCAACAAGTAATTGCCACAAAAACCAGAAAATCTGGATTTGAGACTTGATTCTACTGCACTTGAGCGGGTGACAGAATTTGACAAATTCAACAAATATGTAGCTTCCAGTTTCTACTAAGTGAGGAGCATTGTCCTAGGCACCAAGAATATAAACAGGAACAAAATTTTCTAGGGGGAATAAGTGTGTGCACAGATAAACATACAACCTGAACTTTGTGATAATAGCAAAGGAAAGATACAAAGAAAACAATCTAGAAAATTTTGTGGAACAAAAGACCATTTTCTCCTGGAAGAAAAGGTCAGGGAAGACTTCCTGGAGAAGGCAGTTGGTGCCTAAACTGAAGAAAAAAGGGAATGATTTTAATAGGTGAAGAGAGGGAGAGAGTGTGTTATTGGGATTCCTGAATGGGACCAAAGGGGATTGACAGAAGAAGCAAATGACCTGCTGAAAGAATAAGCAATGTGAAAGGCCACATGAAATGGCTTAAATGGAATACCAAAGGAAAAGTTAAAGGCAACAACAGAAGGTTAAGTAGGGCATTACTCACTCCCCAAATTAGGACAACAACCATTACCTTCAAAATAGGAAAGCCCACTGAGCCCCAAACTGAGGCCAACTGACTCCTTCAAAGTAGGAGTGGAAACAGGAAAGGGACACTGCCCTTTGACAGCATTGTCAATAGAGCATTGGGGACCATAGTCTTCAAGGTAAGACTGGAGGACTCAATCTACAATGGTCTTGTAATACCCTGTTCCACCAAGCTCTCACCTGGAATCCTAGATCCAACCTCATTGTATAGAAGTGAAGTTCAGAGAAACCAACTAAGTCCAAGTAGGGGCAAGATCCAGCTCAGGCTTGACTCATTGAGTTTCCCATTCAAATAAGACACTAATTAGCTAGGAAATTTAAAGTTTCTAGTCTATAGGTGTCCAGGTATGAAAGATGGCAGATATAGGGGTTTCCAGAAAAGTGAAAGGTCAAGAGGGAGGTTTTACCAGGTAGAAAGAGAGGGTGTAGTCAGAGCATAGATAACTCATTGGATGGATGGAAAAAAATTAGGCCCAGTGTGTTTTGCTGGAGGACAATAGAGTTATAGAAAGAAATACAGCCTGCACAGAAACTGAAACAGCCAGAGGAGATCAGGAGTAGCTAGTTCCAGCAGAATGAAGCAAATGGATAACCCAATTTGAAGTCAGGGGATCTAGGTTTGATTGGAGATCTCCAGAGCAGATCTAGGATCTGCTCTGTCACTTGGTACCTTGTGACTTTGGGCAAGTCATTTTAATTTTGGGGGTACTGTTTCCTTTTCCACAAAACAAAGGAGTTGTATTTGATGATCTCCAATGTCACTTCCAGTTGTAGATCATATGGCCAAAAAAAAAAAAAGAAGACGTGATTGAAGACTTTTGGGCAGGGAAATGGTCTGCTCAGACGTGCATCAAAAATATAGTGCATGACAGTTAGACTAGAAATGGAGGAGGCTAGAGGCAGAGAGAGAAAAGTATAACCCAATTAGTTTGACTTCAGTTCTTGAGAGAAAAAATATTTAATGTGCATAAATTATATATTACTCACAATGCGTTTATAGTATAATATCATACACATTATATCATAATACTTGATGTTATCTATATCATAAAATATGAAATTTGCATTATATTTTATTATATATGGGCAACTACATAGAGTGTCAGGCCTAGAGTCAGAAAGACTCATCTTCCTGAATTCAAATCTGACCTCAGATACTTACTAGCTGGGTTATCCTGGGCAAGTCACTTAACCTTGTTTGCTTCAGTTTCCTCATCTGTAAAATGAGCTGAAGAAGGAAATGGCAAACCATTCCAATATTGTTGCCAAGAAAACCCCAAATGTGGATCACAAAGAGTTAGACATGACTGAAATGACTGAACAATGACAAAAATACATTGTATATCATATTATATGATTTCACATCATATGTTATAATATATTATATACAAATATACATTTTATTTATACACATATCAAAAGGGATGGTTTGTGAGTATTTAGAAAGGAAAGCAATGTGCACCTAAAGATCATCAAGGCTTCATCAAGTCAGTCTTTCCAGACTAACCACATTTTCTTTATTGATAATATCACTAGATCTTTAGATCAGGGGAATATTGTAGACGTAATAAGCCTATTGTTCAGCATAGCAGATCTATTCATTGTCAATATTTTTTAAAAAATCTACCTTGGGATCTGTCTGGCCCACTCAGAAGTTATTCTTTGCTAACATCTGAGGTTTGCTTCACAGTGTTTTTGTTTCATTTTTAAAACATCTGTGGATAGTTGGAAAGATGTGGGATAGATGGTAAATAGAGTTAAGTGGATTTTGGAACCAGTTGAATGGCTGGACCAAAATAATAGTCTTTAATGAGTCAATGTCAACTTCGAGGGTGGTTTCTAACAAAATACCCAGTGATCCCCACTTGGTCTTAGGCCATTTAGCATTGTTATTAATGACTTAGATGAAGGCATTGATGGAATGTTTATCTAATTTACAGATAATACAAAGCCATGGGGGGGCATGGGGTGGAGGGTAGCTAATGTGTCAGATAATAAATCCTATACACATCTCAATAGTGAGAATGATAGGATATAATATAATAAGATGACATATTATAGTAATAAAATATCAAGTCCTATGTTGATTTCAAAAACAAAACTTTACAAGGGCAGGTGTGGCTAGACAACAGCTCATGTGAAAAAGACCTAAGGATTTTTATGTAATATAAGCTCAATATGAGCAGACAGTGTGAACCGGTAACCAAATAGGCTAAAATAATCTTCAGCTATATTAAGAGAGTTCAGTGTTCAAGACTAGGGAAACATTACTGCCTTCCCTTTTGAATTTACTTCACATCTACTCTGTATATATCTTGTATCTGGTTATTTACATGTTGTCTCCTTCATTAGAATGGAAGCTTCTTGAGGTTTGTTTCCTTAGCACTTTACACAGTGCCTGGCACATAAGAGCTTAATTAATTTTTCTTATTTGATTAATTGGTTGGTAGGTTGACTGATTGCCAGATCCAATGACCTTTTCTCAATCATTAGCCTTATCCGCAGGCTTTGACACTATCACTCTTTTCTCTCCAGATTTTTTGGTACTGCTTTCTCCCATCTTTTCTCCTACATTTCTGACTACCCTTCTCATTCTCCTTTGCTAGATTTCATCAAGGTCATGTCCTTTAGCCATAGGTTTCCCTCAAGGCTCTGCCCAGGTCATCTTCTCATCCCTCTCTATAATATTTCTCTTGGTAATTTCAACAGCTCCCATGGATTCAGTTGTCATCTGTAGGCTGATTCCCTACTAATCCTTCCCTAACCTCTCTCCTAATCTCTGCTACTCCATCTGCCTTTTAGATATCTTCAGTGGGATGTTCCAGAGATATCTCAAACTCAACATGTATAAAGCAAAACTCCTCAGCTTTTCCCCCCAAAAAAATCTCACCTCTACTGAACTTCCCTATTCCTGGCTTGGTTGTTGGACTTCATGCTCAAAGAAAATCAAAATGGCATCACTAAGTCGAGATCAATGTGCAGTTTGTCTGATGGTGGCTGATCAGACCAATATGAGCTCGGGTACAAAGAGTCCACGTGAATATTTGGAGTGGAGATGTCTCTAAATGTATGCATCTCATATTCCTTTTGAGCTATTGCAATTCTGCTTTGCTTATAGAGCACAGCACTTTTTTTGATGTAGGCACACCATGCTAGGCAGGCCTGTGCCAATATCTCCCATGCCTCACAATCAGTTTCAAATTCTTCAGAGAGAACTTGACTGGGTCCTTGTATCACTTCTTCTGACCTCTGAGTGAGTATTTGCCTTGTGTGAGCTCTCTGTAAAATAGTCTTTTAGACAAACATATAATTGATATCCAGGCAATGTAGCCAGCCCATTGGAGTTGTGCTCTCTGCAACAGAGTTTGAATGCCTGGCAGTTCAGCTCTAGAAAGGACCTCAGTATCAGGTACCTTATCTTGCCAGGTGATCTTCAGAATATTCCTAAGACAATTCAAATGAAAGTCATTCAGTTTCCCACAAACATAATCAATGAGGTCAACACAACAGCTCTGTAAACCTTCAGTTTGATAGTCAGTCTAATACTTCTCTCCCACACTTTGTTTCTGAACTTCCCAAACACTGAGCCAACTCTGGAAATGCATGCATCAATCTCATCACCTATATGGATATCCATGGAAAGTGTACTGCTAAGATAAGTGAACTTATCCACAGCATTCAGAATCTCTCCATTTTCCATAACCAATGGTTCCATGTATGGATGGTGTGGTGGTGGCTGGTGGAGAACGTCTGTTTTCTTGGTGTTGTCACACCAAAATTAGCACAGGTGACAGAGAATTGTCTGTATTCTATTGCCTCTCAGCCTCAGAGGCTTCATTGAAAACACAATCATCGTTCAACAAAAAGTTATGCACCACTTTAGTCTTGACTTGTAGCCTTTTCAAGTTAAATAATTAACTGACAGTGTGGTAGTTGACCTTGATGCCATTTTCAGCAGAGGTTAAAGACCTCTGACAATATCACTGACAACTTCATGTTAAAAAGCATGGGAGCAAGCACACAGCCCTGCTTTACTCCGTTGATGACTTGGAAAGGGAGAAAAAGCATCGTTCATTATCCAGAACTCATGCAAATGTGCCATCATGGAAATGGCATACAATACTGATGAACATCTCTGGGCAACCACATTTTGCTATGGTCTTCCATGAGCCCTCATGACCAATGATATCAAGGGCCTTGGTCAGATTGATGAATGTTGTGTACAAACCTCTATTTTGCTTCTGACCTTTCTCCTGGAGTTGCTGGACAGCAAACACCATCTCAACTGCTCCTCAGTCCTTTCTGAAGCCACAGTGGCTTGCAAGTAGATGACTATGCTCCAGGTAAAGGATGAGCCTATTAAGGAGGACTCTGGCACGAATATTGTGGGCAATGACTAAGAGAGAGAACACCACCCCCCCAACTATGATTGACACATGATAACCTATTACTTTTTCCTTTATATAAATGGACAATGGAGTACTGTCTACAGTACTTCCATTCTCTTGGTTACCCAGGCTTTACCACCTTGGTGTCATCCTAAACTCCTTACTCAAACTTACCTCAAATATCCAGTCAGTTGCCAAAAGTTGTCATTTGTACCTTCACAACATCTTTCATCCATACTTTGTTTTACTCACCCAGCCACCACTCACGTACAAGCCTTCATCACCTCAGACTTAAACTATTTCAATAGCCTTCTGATTTGTTTCCCTGACTCAGTTATCTTCCCACTCCAATTTATCCCACTCTAGTTCATCTTCCAGTAAACTGCCAAAATGATTTTTCCTCAAGCGCAGATCTGGCCATGTCATACCCACTCCTCCCTTACTCTATGAACTCCAGCAGAACCTTAGTAGCAGCAGGATCAAATACAAAATTCTTCTGTTTAGTTTTTAAAGTTAAACTTAACCTGGTTCCTTACTATCTTTCCTGTCTTCCTCCTCTCCACATATTCTATGATTCATTGACTCTGCCCTTCTTTCTATTCCCCATACACAACATCTATCTCTTGATTCTGTGCTTTTCTCTAGATATCCCCAATACCTAGAATGCTCTCACTTCTCATCTCTACTTCTTCAGCTTCCTTCAAGACTCATCTGAAATCCTGCCTTCATCCAGAGACCTTTCCTAGTGCTTATATAGTGCTTTGCTAGTGCTTTGCTTCTGCCACATTTTTGTGGCCCCATCCCTTTAGTACCAATGAATAATTCCAAAAATTAATTAGCGATTCACCAGCCAGTGTGGCTGCGTACACACTCAAGTCCCATAAAGTCAGCAGTAACTCAATAAAATGAGAATTAGCTGTGCGGTGTATTTTAACATATTTGTGCTTTTAATGAATGAGCCAAGGTAATGTGAGTTGGTAATTCACTAATTGTCAAAGTGGAAATGACAGGAATTCTCAGAAAAAGTAAATGTGTCATTTTAAATTTCTGTATGAAAATGGGCATAATCCAGTGAATTCCCTAGAATTTATCACAGGTGATCATACATCAGAAACATTGGCACTAGAAGGAAATGCAGAACTCTAGTCTCACATTCTAATTTATAGATGAGGAAACTAAGACCAACTAAGACTTAACCAAGTGAGGTTAAGTGACTTGCCCAGGGGTCACAGAGTCATGATTTAAATTGGAGTCCTCTGACTCTTCCAATACTTTTTTCCATTGTGCTCCACTGAATGTACAAAAATAGCCCTCCAGAAGTTCAGAGAAATGCTAGCTATGAACCCATGGCCTATGCTCTAGAGGAGAAGATAGATCAAGACCACCTCTCAAAAACCAAATTCTGATATTGCAATTATAAAGCTGATGAAGAAGAAAAGTGAAGAGTAGCATCTAAAGAGGTAGGATTTGAATGCTAATACTTAGACCTTTCAAGTTGGAGAGACCTTAGGGGCTATCTTGTCCGACCTCTTCATGTTACAGAGAATAAAAATGAGACCCAGAGAGTTCTAAACCTCCTGAAAGAAGTCACCAGACCACGCTAACTGGATCCAGTCTAAATGTGTGCTCTGTAATTTCACCTGGACAAATAGGCCTTTATAGACAGTTTGCCAATGAGCTTAAATTGTAAAAGGATATGTGGAAAAGGTAAAAGCAGGGGTGTGTAACCAACAAAGCATACAGAAGAATGACATGAACAGATAAGGATGGTGTCAGAAGGCTTGCAAAAAAATGCAAAGAAAGAAGGAAAAGGCCTACTATTGGGTGGACAAGACAATAAAGGATGTCAGAGAAAAAGCAGAATGATTCAATTCTAATCTTCCATTTTTTTTTTTATAAACGTTTTCTCAGTTAAGGAGGGTAATGTTCAGACTGTAAAGGGTGGAATAAATTTGGTTAAGGAGGAGGATTGGACAGGTGAGGAGACAGTGGAAAAGCACCTAATTGGCTTTAAATAAGCTCAAGTTTCTTGAGTCTGATAAATGCCCAGGGACATAACTGGTAAATGTTTAACAACCAGCTCTCCAGAAGAAAAACAAAGTATGACTTACAAACTTTTAGGTTCAATCTGTATTATTAACATTTTCTCCATCATTTTCTGAAGTCTAGACAATCAACAAAACAACAAATAAAGCCCTGATTTGTTGTTTATTTCTGAAGTATAAATGTTTACACCGAAAAATTTACAATCTGCTCTCATGAGTCAGTTCAAGCTGGCTCCAGAACACCCCTGATTCACTCTAGGGTGGTAATTGCTAGTATTAATATAGTGCTTAAAGGTTTGCAAAGCACTTTGCAAATATTATCTCATTTGATCCTCACAATAACCCTAGGAAGTAGGTGCTTTTATTATTTCTAATTTATAGATGAGGAAATTGTATTGAGTACTGAAAGAATTTACAAATGTAATAAATGTACTACTGAGTGATCTTTAAAGATTATAGCAAACAAGAAAGGTATTGTGAGATGTCCTGATTTTTTTTAAATGGGATAGAAATGACCTCTATAACTATATACAAATTAGCTTGATTTTACTCCTCTGCAAAGTTCCAAAATGAATTGCAAAAGCAACGGTTTGGGAAGACTGAGAAAGGGAAATAATTATTTCTACAATCTCATTTGATCATCACAACGCTATGAAGTAGATCATACAAGTATAATTAACTTTGTTTTATAAAGGAGGAAACTGAGATTTAGTTTTGGTGACTTTACTCAAGTCAGAAAGTTAGTAAATGGCCAATCTCAAGTTTGAATCCCATGGTGTGACACCAAGTTTAGCGTTCGTTTCACTTTTTGATTTAGTCTTTCTACAAGGAACCCAGGGACTTCCTAAGCCAGAATTTTCAGCTCCTCCTTTCCTATAGTGAAGTACCCACAAGTGTGAGACTGTTTCTTTGAAGCAAAACATATTCATCCAAGAGCCCCCTATAGGGTCTTCAAAAGCTACTTTCATCTCTAAAGAAAAGAGAAAAATAAGCTGTTTGGTTTGTTTTTTGTTTGTTTGTTTTTCAGGAATTCACCTGGACCCACAAAAGCAATATCTAGGTTGCTTTTCTAATGTCTGATTCTTTGTGACTCCATTTGGGTTTTCTTGACAAAGATGCTGGAGATTTGCCATTTCCTTCTCCAGTTCATTTTACAGATGAGGAAACTGAGGTAAACAGGTTAAGTGACTTGCCCAGGATTACACAGCTAGTAAGTATCTGAGGACAGATTTGAACTCAGGAGGATAAGTCTCCCTGACTCTAGTCTTGCCACTCTATGTGGCACCCAGCTGCCCCCACCCCAAGTAGCTTATTCAATCTTTAATAGAAGAAATACTTTAAATATAACTTCATCATAACTTTAACTTCAAAGTGTTAACAAATGATACCTTTGTGGCATTTCTGATTATTGCACCAAGTCCCTAAGCTACTGGGGCATTCTTTATCAAGCTGGAAACTAGAATTAAAAGAAGTAGCCTGGGCTCCTGGCACTTGGGGGCCACAGCATTGTCCAGCAGGAAGTAGTCACCATCAGGACAATCCTCAAGAATTTGAACTAGGTCTCAGATTGTGCCTATCACCATCAGGCAGAGCCCAATAATTCTTACTGGTCTTCTAACTCTATTAGGCTTACACAATGTCATAGAAAGAAAATGGATCAAGACAGTGGGATTTGCCTTCACCAAGCTGTGAGAATAAAAGCTAACCACCATGAAATTGTTTCTCTTGGGCTCATTTAAAGTTTGCTCATTGGAAATCTCATGAAAATCAAGTAAAATGCATCTAATTTTACTCTGAAAGACACAAACCAATACCTTTTCCTTTTCGCTTTGTCAAAATTTTTCAGTTTTTTAGATGGCAACTTAATTATGACGTACTTGGGTGTGTGTGTTGAAATATTCACAACCTCTGTCTTTCTGCGGAAGGGTTTTTCTGGCTTTGCAACCTGCTATTTTTCTTTGGGGAGTGGTAGAAACAGGAAATGAGTGAACCCAGAGAGGATGATTTTAAAAACACACTCTTAGTGCTACCTCAAAATGTAAAATCAGAGAATTTTAGAGTTGGAAGGGACTTCAGAGATTGTCTAGTTCAATTTCTTAAATAGAGGGATGCTTTCAACAACAACCCTAACAAGGGGACCTCCAGTCACTTCTTGATACTTTTAGTAATGGAAAAGTAAGGGAACCCAATCCATTTTTTAACAGCTTTTATTATTAAAAAATTCTTCCTTATATCAAATGAAAATCTGTCTATCATTTCAAGTAATGGTTACTAATTTTGCCCTCTGAATCCACACATAATAAATCTGTTCTCATTTAGACATGATAGCCCTTCAACCAACAGAAGACAACTACTTGGGATTGTCCTACGTAACCCAAGTTTAAAATTAACAATGCATGAACCCATGTCATGGGTATGATGTAGGGGAAATAGTGTTGGATTTATAATGAGATGACCTAGGTTCAATGGGCAGCTAAATGGTACAGTGAGTGGATAGAGCACTGGGCTTGGAATCAGGAAGACTCATCTTCCTGAGTTCAAAGCCAGCCTCAGATACTTACTGGCTGTGTTACCATGGGCAAGTAATTTAACCCTGTTTACTTCAGTTCCTCATCTGTAAAATGAACTAGGGAAAGATGGCTCTAATATCTTTGCCAAGAAAACCCCAAATGTGGTCCCAAAGAATTAGATATGACTGAAACAATTGAACAACAACAAATCTAGTTTCAAACTCCGGCTTACATAAGATCCCTGGGCCTCAGTTGCCCTGAAGGTGTGGGCTAAAATCCCTTCTAACTCTAAAATCCCATATTCCCCAAGTATTCCTGATAGCCTTTTAAAAAGGAGAGAATCAGATTATTTTTCTTCAGTTTCATTGGTTCTTTTTTCTTACTATTGACTCCCAATTTGAAGGGACAGGGGAAAACATTCCCTTCACAACACATTTAAAATCAGTAAAAGGGCAGCTAGGTGGTACAGTGGATAAAGCACTGGCCTGGAGTAAGGAGTTCAAATCTGGCTTCACTGTGTGACCCCGGAAAGTCACTTAACTCCGATTGCCTCCAAGAAAAACAAACAAAAAAGTCTGTGAAAATCATTATCCATACTCAACTTTTTATCAATAAGGAAGGGTATAAAGTGGAATTTGAGGAGCGATCCGCTCACTGGCAAATAGCCAATTAGGCAGAGAATTAGAAGTCCTAAGTCTTATTCCATTTTTTTAAGTCAACTTTCTAAATGACCCCCAGGAAAGATGCCTATTATGCTTATTACTGGATTCAAAGAAAGCCCTTACATGGTAAGCAAAGTACCTTTAATTATAGGTGGCCAAGGATCTTGATAGGTGAAGTGATAGGCCCATTAGAGCTATTGATTTGATACACATTCATAGATGCCTTATCTCAATAGTGAACTATAAAAGTAAGCTCCGAGAGTATACAAAGAGCCATGAAACTGGGAATTATATACTCTGAAACACTGTCATCTTAAAATTGGGGTATTTAGTCAGCCTTCATTCATTTATTTATTCATTCATTCAACAACTATTTTAAAGGAATCTATTATGCGCAAAAGGCACTGTATTGGGCACTGGGGATTCAAAACTAATAATGAATCAGTCCCTGTTCTCCAGGACCTTATTGTTATACTTGTTCATCTGGAAGAGGATCAATGACATCACGAAGGTAATATCTTGACTTGTGCGTGAATTGTATATAAGTGGGGCAGAGCTGGGCAAAGTCAGCAGCCTCACTCTCTCCTCCAGTCATCAAAGTCTAGTGACAAGACAAAAGTCAACACGACTGGTGATGGCCCAAGATGCAGTGGGTGACCTTGGCCTTCCTAAATTAAAGTCTTTCCCAGGTCTCAGTTTGTCTGAGACCACACCCATTCAATGTCTAAGGATTTACATTCTGCAGGATAAATGTTCCAAAGTGATGTCTTTTCTGCTTGGCATGGAACTACGCCATGCCAAAATAGAGCATGTGGTAGAGTACGTGGTAAGTGATTGAAGAACAAATGTATTTGAGACTCTCAGTAAATAAAAGGTTCACTGACTGATGTTTGGGGTCTTATGTTGCCAAATATATTTCCCTAATCTCTTGTATGTGAGTCAATCTCTTTCAAAGTGAGTCACTAAAAGCTCCGGGTAGTTCAGATTGAATCATAGTATCTCAGAGCTAGAAGGGAATTTAAGGATCATAGGAACATAAGATTTAGGACCAGAAGGGACCTTTGAGGTCAGCTAGTCCAATGTCCTCATTTTACAAACGAGGAAACTGAAACTTAAGGAAATGAAACAAAAAGTGGTTTCCTCTGCCTGTGTGTCGTCTTCATTTCCTCACTTTTTCAAATCCCTTATCTAAGTTAAGTTTTTTTTTTACTAATTTATTTTGAGTTATCAATAATCACTTCCATAAGCTTTTGAGTTCTAAAATTTCCCCCCCCCTCCCCACCATCCTCCCCCAGATGACTCGCAATCTGATATAGGTTATACACATACATTCCTATTCAACTTCTTTTTAAATTTTTTGTCATTTCTACTTTTACAATATCTCTCCTATATGCCTCCTTCTCTCCTCTGACACCACCGCTATCCTGGTACATTCACTCATCTCCTCACACCTGGACTATTGCAATAGCTTGTTGATTTGTGTCTTTTCTTCAAGTCTCTCCCTAATCCAGACATCCTCCATTTAGCTATAAATATAATCTTCTTTTAAAACAAAATGAAATAGTATCTGCTGGACTTTGCAGACTTTAAAGAGCTGTATAAATGTTAGCTATTGTTTAAGCATACGTCTGACTATGTCACATCCCTATTAAATAAATTCCAGTGGCTCCCTATCACCTCTGGGATCAAATACAAAATCCTCTGTCAGATATTCAAAGCCCTTTATAACCTGACCTCCTCCTACTTTTCCAGTTTTCTTATATCTTGCTCCTGCTACAGCATATTACAAGATCCTCCATCTCTGGGCATTTCATTTATCATCCCCCATGCCTAGAATTTTCTCCCTTCTCATCTCCACCCTGACCTCCCTGGCTTCCTTCAAATCCTGACAAATCCCACCTTCTACAAGAATCTATTACCTATCCTGGTTAACACTAGTTCCTTCCCTCTTTGAATTATCTCCAGTTTATGCAGCACATATCTTGATTCAATATACTAGCTTGCATAGTATCTCTGCTATTAGACTGTGAGTTTCTTGAGAGCAGGGACTGTTTTTTGCCTTTCATTGTATCCCTAGAATTTAGCAAAAGGCATGACACACAGTAGGATC
This sequence comes from Vombatus ursinus, assembly GCF_900497805.2. Lineage (NCBI taxonomy): Eukaryota > Metazoa > Chordata > Mammalia > Diprotodontia > Vombatidae > Vombatus > Vombatus ursinus. The sequence goes on from NW_020954720.1 coordinate 4,720,093, forward strand.
TTAATAAGTGCTTATTGACTGCCTCATCAAAAAACATATAGGCCATAAGAAGCGGCACCAATATATGGACCCAGGGCCTATGATTCTAAATCTATTGCTCTATAGCAAGAGGCTATCTCTACACCCTAATTTTCAAAAGCTGAAACAATCATCTTGAAGTTACTCAAGAAGTAAACCAGGAACAATGCCAAAGTAGATAAACACGCATACACACACACACACACACACACACACACACACACACACACACACCTATTAGTGTCAAATAGCTTTGAAAAAAAAAAGAAACTTCTGACTTAAGTGTACCTTTTCTCAGCTTGATCAATTTCATTTCCAAGTGCTCAAGAGGCTTCCTGTAGCCCCTGAAATTTTAACTTGACCTCCCCATAAATTATGGGGAATAGATTTCCCTGGTCAATCGATATATGTCAAAAGTTAGCCAAGAAAATATCGCAGCAGTGCAGTATCTGCCTAATGGCCTAGTTATATCTGTCATTACTAGGTATGGACCTAGTGCTTTTGAAGGATACTTGTTCAATGCTTGTAGAAGCTGAAAATGAGGAATCAGAAGATAGATTTTTAGTATAAAAAGTCTTGAAGTTGGACTAGACTGGTGGAAAGTCAGGCATTTGCCTCCTAGTCTGTCCGGTAACCTGCGCCTTTGAGGAAGGAGCAGGAGCAATAACTGACCTGTCACATTAGAGACTCTGACAGGTAACCAGCCATGATGGGAGTTTGTCCAGTATGCTCTGTGGAGGTCACAGAATATGCAAAAGACTTTGTTTTGCAGAAGGGTCAAGGTATGCTGCAGTCAGGGTCGGGCTGGAACCAGCTCTAGCTGACTTGCTAGAATTGATTGTTAAATTTTCAGGGTTAGCACTTACACCTCAAAAATCAGCAAATATTACAGATCGGTGTGATTTATCATATATTGTCTAGGCTTAAGAAAATGATGTAGAAAATGTTAATAATACAGATTATATAAAGGACAGATAAAGGAAGCCACTATCTGCATCCAGAGAAAGAACTGATAAATAGAAGTATGTATAGAATGATTTATAAAAATACACACACACATATTTGTGTCTAATTGTAGTCATCTCTAGGGTAGGGGAAGGGAAGAGAAGAAAAAAAAAGAAATATACATAACTAATATATTTAAAAGGCATAGCGAGTTGTATATAACAGATCTGCAGTTTCTTGTGCAATCATCTTTTTAAAATTACTTTACGGAAATGCTTGTTTTATTCCATAAATTAAAAATAAATAAAAATAAAATAATGCAGATTAAATTTAAAAGTGATTCATGGGATATAGTTTTCCCCAGTGCTGGTTGTTATACATTTTCCCCACCCCACCCCAGCTACATCTTTGCTTAGCATTGTTGTTACCCGTCCTTCATTCTCAAAGAAGACCAATGACATCAGAAGGTTGATGTCTTGACTTGCAAGTGATTTGGATTTAAGTGATATTGAGCTATGCATAGTTTTTAACCTCATTCTCTCCTTCGGGGTTATTTGAGTCCAGTGGCAAGGCAGCTAGGTGGCTCAGTAGATAGAAGGCATGGTCTGGAGTCAGGAAGATTTGGGTTCAAATCTGGCTAGCTGTGTGACCCTAGGAAAGTCACTTAACCTCTGTTTGCCTTAGGCCACTGGAGAAGGAGATGGCAAACCACTCCATTATCTTTGCCAAGAAAACCCCATGGACACAACTGACATGCTACGGTCCATGAGGTCATGAAGAGTCAGACAGGACTGAACAACAACAATACTTTGCTTAGCATAATGTTGGAGGGTAAGTATTCACTTAAAATTCACTGAAAATTAGAGATAAGGTGTGCTGCCTAGGCTTGTCCTTGGTTATCAACAATGGGAAGTATATCTTTTGCTTTTCTAAAACCCTCAACTCTACCCCATATATTTCACTCTAAAAAAATTATTTCAGCTCCTTCTTTCCCAAGATGACTGAGTACGTTCCCAAGGGCACTGCATCCTACAAACCTTCAAACTTTTCTGTGTATTTGTTCACCCCTATCTTTTCTTTTCCTCCCATCTCAAGGGAAAAAGTGAGCCTTATTTCTTTCAAAGGGTAGTAATTTTTGTTATTAACACCACCATCTCTCCTTTTTCCATAGGCTTCTTTCTTTCTACAAGCAAGTCCAGGTGTCTCTTATCTTCAAAGAAAACTTCATTTGAAACTGCATATATCTCTGTCTGTTGTTCTCCTTATTTCCAATTCCAAATTTCTAGATAGAGTAAAGTTCATATTTGTTGCTTTCTCCACTTCCCAGTGACTCACTCCTAAATTCCACACAATCTGGTTTCAATACCCCTCAAAACTTCTATTGAAATTGCTGCCTCAAAGATCACCAGTATCCTTAGTTTTAGTTAATGTGTACATAGTTCTGATTTTGCTGCTCTTATTTTCTTTTATCATTGTTTTTGATACTTTCTCTTCCATTGGATTGCGTGAGTCTATATTCATCTTACTTTCCTCCTGCCTTTCTGACTTCTTTTCTGTTTCTTCTGCTGATTCCTCTTACTCCTCCAGGCACCTTAAAGTCCACATTTCTCAAGCGTTTGTCCATGTCACTCCTCTGCTCTATAGGGTTTCTCATATCCCTCTAATCTACTTTCAGTCATTCTACTATAGTATTTATATCATATCATATCTACTCCTACATTCATAGCTTCATCCTTGACTTCATTCCTTAAGGGAAGTTCTAAGTGGGTTGTAACCAGATGATTGTTGTGTAATAAAGAGATTGCTGGATTTGGAGTTTAGTGGGCCTGAGTTTAAAGAAAGAGTAGGAAAAGAACTACTTCATGGACAATGTGAATTGGTTACAGGGCAAGTCATTTATTCCTAAAGAGAAAATAATGACAACCATAATTGAATCATAATGTACATCAATATAATAATTTAAACAGGATTTGGAAACTCAGCTTATAACTACTAGTACTATTTTCTGGGAGACTAATATTCAGTCTCATTGGGTCATAACACAGCTTGCAGGGGCTGCTAAATAAGTTTACCTTTTCCTTGAACAGTCTGAATGCTATGATGATGAAAGCTTGCAAGTGAAGCAGCTGAACTAGAATCATCACAGATGCTTCCCCTGCACCCAACCCTTACCACTTTAGTGGACACTACTGCTAACACCATGCTGGAAATGTGGAGGCCATCATTGCAATCACAGATTTCCAGACCTTTTGAAACTCCCAAGGTCACCTACTTAAAAAAAGAAAACGCAAAAGACAGGCAGGCCAGGCAGGCTATGTGCTCACTGGATGGTAAATAGGGATCCTGCCCTTCTCTAACCCAGCTCTCAAGAATAGTATACACACTTCGAAGATGGGAAAGATGAGTGAGAATTGGAGGGACAGGTCAACGCTTTTGAACTTTCACTGACTTCTGGTTCAGCAGTCATTTTAGGGGACTCTTTATTGTTATATATGGCAATCTGCTAAGTGAGGAGTTATATATGACAGAAGTTTGATCCCTCCCAAGCACCTACATAGTCATTTGAAATAAGGAATGATGGTGACTGGGCATGTTCTATTGTGCATGGGGAGGAGGGAGGGTCAGTTATACACTATTCCTCTTACTGAAATTGGAATGTTCCCCACTTACGGCCCATTAAAATCATTCGCCATTCAATGCCCACATCAAATGCCATTTATTTCATAATGACACTACTTTGATTCATCCGTCCTTTGACCTCTTATAGCTTTTTTGTATTTGTCTTCAGTACTTTCTTGCTTGGTACATGTTTTCATCTTTGTACATGCTCCAGTATCTACCATGGTACTTTGCATTTAGTAGTAGCTCAGCAAATGTTTGTTGCTCAAAGTGTTGACATCCACCTGGGTTACCCAGAGGTGGCAAAAATAAACAAAAAGAAAATCCATCATGGTCTGCCGGTCAGAAGTGGAACAAGTAACCCCTTAAGCCAGAAGTGGATTTTCCCCTCTTCTTCTTTCATCCATTCATTTGTCAAATACTTATTAAGAATCTGCTTTATGTGATGCACCAGGCCAGTTACTAGGGAGTAAGAAAACTTAATAAAACATGCTTTTTGCCCTCAAAAAATTTTATAATATTAGTAGCCTTATAACCAGTAGGGGAGATAAGACATGATCGCATACAAATATAATACAAATTAAAACACAAAAGATATTAGAGGACCATAAGATTCTACATGTCACATATATAGTGTTACAGTTTACAAAAGTATTTGTCTCACAATAACCCACTGAGAAAGGAATCAGGAGAAAACTGTTACGGCAGAGGGGAATGAGGCTAGGTAAACTTTCTCAAATTCGTATGCTTTGTTACATAATAAAAGGCATGTCTGCAAAATGAAAACATTTAGAACATTAAATCTTTAAATAGAAAGTGTGCTTCTAATTTCAGCACAATCCCCATTGTAGAGCAGTCAGAGTACCTGGGGAAAGTATGCAATACGTCATCTCTTTTGTCTCTAGGCTTTTGTGTAAGTAGTCTGCCCTGTGGACTGGAACTTCAAGGGTGACAAAACCAAGAAATGCAGCCAGCACATAGACTTAAATTCTGAAAGCTTTCATTGTTTAAACAAAGGCCAAAATATCTAAAAGCTATGGATCTATAGTGCAAAGGAAGATGTGATGAATTTGAAGCTACAGGTCTAAATGGAGGCTCTGCTACTTGTGTTATCGTTGGTCAGTCACACCCAGCTCTTCATGACTCTATTTGGGGTTTTCTTGGCAGAGATACTGGAATGGTTTGCCATTCCTTCTCTGGTTCATTTTACAAACGTGGAAACTGAGGCAAACAGGGTTAAATGACTTGCCCAGGGTCACACAGCTTCTAAGTGTCTGAGGCCAAATTTGAACTCAGGAAGATGAACTTTCCTGACTTCAGGTCCCATACCCTATCCACTGCTCCACCTAGCTATTTGTGTGACCTTGGGCAATGATTTCCCCTTTTGGGGTCTCAAGTTTCTCATTTATAATATGTTGGGGTTGGACTAATAGTCTTCTACTAAATCTAAAGTCAGTTTCATGGCACGTAAACTTAAAAAAAATAGATTTCTAAATGAAAAGATACATTATTAAAAGAAATGCACTATTTCAAGTTTGAATTATTCCTCTAGAAGATTCGTGCAGTTTTCACTTTTGAGCACTAGAGGGAAAGAAAGTTAGAAATATGATAAAAATCACTACAAAAAGCTGTTACTAATTTCTTTCCATACTGCTAATGTAATCATCTCGTAAGAAAAAATTTTTAAAAAGCTTCTGAACAATAGCATGATTTTGAAACAAAATACTTTAAACCTGCTTTCTCAGCACAAAACTACTCTGAAAATCATTCCTTTTAGAAGATAGTCCAACAGCCAATTAGGCTTGGGTGGGATCTGAATTAGGCAAGCCTAGTATTCAGAACCTATTAAGTTCATTTACAGATATTTCATTCCCACCCACATTTCAACAGTCATTAAGAGCAGGAGGCAGCAACCCATTTCTGATTTGAGCCTCTTTGCTAGTTGTTGTTATCGTTCAGTTGTTTCATTTGTGTCCTACTCTTCCTGACCCAATTTGGGTGTTTTTTTGGCAGAGATGCTGGAGTGGTTTCCATGTCCTTCTCCTACTCATTTTAGGGAGTTTTAAAAGGCATGTGATTTAATTCACAGATGCAGATTTAGCCCCTGTCTTCCTGGCTTCCCATAAATTGTCAGAAATGACAATTAGGTTGAATTTGGTTGTTGTTTGTTTGTTTTTAATAAGATTTTTTAGAAAAATATATTTAGTTAGTAGATATAATACATCTAATATTATACATGTAAGAGAAAGACAGCAACAGTGAGAGCAGGGTGTAGTGGATAGACAGCCAGCCCCAGTGTGAAGAGCAGTTAAGGTTCAAGCCTGATTAACACATATTGTCAAGGTAATAACCCAGGGCTGGTCACTTACTTTAGGGCCCCAGGCAGTTCTCCAAAACTATATTTTTCAGAAGTGCTTATTTGCTTTTGTAAAGTAAAGGAAGTTCCTCACTGGGCCCCTATGTTGATTAAATCAAAGCTTTGGTCCAAAAAAAATATTTTTATGTCCTCATCATTATAACTAAGAACTCCAACTTATGGATCTCTCCCTATTGTTATCAATGACAAACATGTTACTTTGGGTTCAGATAGGAAGCTTCATGTTCCAATTATCTTAAACTATATTGGGGGACAATTTTGGAGGGTAATTTTCATGACTTTAAATCGCCTCAAATATGAGATGAATGTAAGACCCTTTTGGCAATGAAATGTCTATAGAACCTTTTAGATCAGAGATTAGGAGGTGGAAAGGTCCTTAGGAATCATATAAAAAGAAATAAGATAGTATCCATTCTCATCCCACCATAGTTCAAAGCACTGAAGTGCATTATGTACATTCTTTATCCTTCCCCATTCATTAGTCCTGCCGAGACAAAGACATATATAGGTGTACAGAGAGACTTCAGATGACTTTTCCTCAGCCATACAGTGACAACATTCCAGAGACAGAGATAATAGTATACTGGAAAATGCACTGAACTCAAAAGTTAGAGAGATTTGGGTTTGAATCATAGCTTACTTATCCTATCTCTTATATAAGCCTGGGCAAGTCACTTAACCTCTGTGTGCCTCAGTTTTTAAATATGCATATACATACATATGTATATATATATATATATATATATATATATTTTAAATATTTTCTAATTACATGTAAAATTTTTAACATTCATTTTTAAATGTTGAATCTAAATTTTGAATTTGAATTTAAATTCTCTTCCTCCCTCCTACTCCCACCTACCCCTTGAGAAGGCAAGCAATACATCATTTATACATGTGAAGTCATGCAAAATATATTTCCATATTAGCCACGTTGCAAAACAAACAAGGTGCCTCAGTTTTTAAATCTGTACAATAGGCCTTGCTTCACAGACCTCTTCCCACCATGCTGGCTGTAAAGCTAAAGTTTGAACCAAAGAATACTGAGTGATTTATAATTAGAGGGAAGTATTAGGGAAATTGGAAGTTTTGTTAGCAGGACGAACATAAGAAGAAGAAGAATGAATCACATTCATCCCAATAATCTTAAGTTTAAATAAATATTCACACAAATACATTTATATTAAATATAAAAATCATGATAGACATTGTTTGATACTTGTCCAAAATACCCAGTAAGATCTGTCTATCTCATGCAATAAATGAGGTAATGCTTTCAGGTTTCACCTGTTTGGAATAGGTGTGGTTGTGGTCAGAATTCAAATCAGTCACAGTAAGCTTAGGGTGGGAATGCAGAACAATTTGGGGTTTAGCTGCAATGATCATTAATTCAATCATTCTTTTTGCCACTTCCCTTGGATATTATATGCAGAACCTTGACAATTCACACAGATTATCACCATCTACAAACCAGGAAATTGTTGTTATTGTTCAGTCATTTCAGTCAAGCGCAACTTTTTGTGACCCCATTTGGGTTTTTCTTGACAACAGTACTGGAGTGGTTTTCATTTTCTTCTCCAACTCATTTTACAGGATGAGGAAACTGAGGCAGACAGGGTTAAGTGATTTGCCCAGGGTCACACAGTTAGTAAGTGTCTGAGGCCAGATTTGAACTCAGGTCTTCCTGACCCTAGGCCCGGTGCTTTAGCCCCACAATGGTAATTACATTATAATCTCCTCAGAGATCATATTTATACTATGTTACTTATATATAGTTTTTGCTATATTTACATTTACAGGGTCACTGCAATTTTGTTGTTGTTTTCTGTATTCCATCCTGTACTATACTAGAAAACCACAGTTTGGTTTTCTGATCTGTTTTATATGTCACCACAACAACGTTAGAACCTACTGCTAAAGTTCTATTTTTCATTTTTTTTTTCAGTTGCAGAATTCTGGAGCTGAATTCTGATCTTAGAGGGCATCTGGTCCAAATCCCTTCGTCATAGAGAAATCCCCTACAAAAATCCCCTGGAAAAGTATCTTCCAGTTTCTGATTCTAAAGCTCCAGGGACAGGCAACCCCTTGCCTCATGAATTATACTTCAGGAGAAATTCAATTGTTAGAAATTTTTCTTCCTTTCTTCCTTTTTTTGTAAATAGTTACTTTATTTTTTCCAATTACATATAAAGATAGTTTTCAATACTCATTTTTATAAGATTTTGAGCTGCAAATTTTTCTCCCTTCCTCACCAAGACCACAAGCAATCTGATATAGGTCATATATGTACATGTTAAACACACAAATGTTAAATATATTTTCACTTAGTCATATTGTCAAAGAAGAAACAAAAGGAAAAAGCTGCATACACACACAAGCGCGCCAAAAAAAAAAAAAAGAGAGAAAATAGTATACTTCAATCTGCATTCAGACTCCATAGTTCTTTCTCCGTATGTGGATAGCATTTTCCATCATGTGTCTTTTGGAATTCTCTTAGATCATTGTATTGCTGAGAAGAGCTAAGTCAATCATAGTTGATCATCACACAATGTTGCTGTTACTGTGCTCAATGTTCTCTTGATTCTGCTCAGTTCACTCAGCATCAATTCACGTAAGTCATTCCAGGTTTTCCTGAAATCTGCTTGCTCATCACTTCTTACAGCACAATAGTATTCTATTACATGTATATACCACATGTATATACCACAACTCGTTCAGTCATTCCCCAATTGATGACATTCCTTCAATTTCCAATTCTTTGCCACCACAAAAAGAGCTACTATACTATATTTTAGTACAAATAAGTCCTTTTCCCTTTTTATGATCTCTTTGGGATACAGACCAGTATGGTACTGCCAGATCAAAGAGTATGCACAGTTGGATTGTCCTTTGGGCATAACTCCAAATTGCTCTCCAGAATGGGTGGATCAGTTCACAACTCCACCAACAATTCATTAGTGTTCCAATTTTCCCACATCTTCTCCAACATTTATCATTTTTCTTTTGTGTCATATCAGCAAATCTGATAGATATGATAAGGTGGTACCTCAGAGTTGTTTTAATTTGCAAGAAATTTCTTTCTTAAAATATCCCTCCCCTTAACTTCAACCTATTGTTGTCATCTTCCATTCTGGAGTGAAGAAGAATGAGGCTAATCTCTGATACTTGGGAGTCTGGGGGTGGAGGGGGGAGTTTGGTTAGAAATTTTGAAAAATTAACATTTTCATGGTTTTATGGATCCTTTTAGATCTAGCATGGGAATTCTTTCTAGGGACCTCTTTCTATAGTATTAAAGATAATAATAATAATTACTATTTATATAGCTTTTAAAGGTTTATAAAACACTTTACAGATGTCATTTGAGCTTCACAACAACCCTATAGGTAAATACTATTGTTTTCCCCATTTTGTGTATGTGAAACTGAGGCAGACAGAAGTTAAGTTATTTGACCAGGGTTATATGGCTAGTAAGTATCCGAGATATATTCACACTCCAAGTCCAGCACTCTCTCCACTGTGCCACCTAGCTGCTTCACACTGCATATTATGTTACCTCTCTACTTAACTGACTCTTCCCCCTACAAATAATAGGATATATTATTGTTCTTTAAGTGTTCTTTAGTGATGAGGAAAGTGTATATGTGTCATGAGTATCATAAGAAAAATCCTTATTATAAACCACAATAATTGCCTTTTATATAGGTTTGTAAAATGTTTTATATACCTTATCTTATTTGATCCTCACAACCCTGTGAAGTAAGTGCTACAGTTATACTTATTTTCATTTTCCATATGAGGAAAGTGAGGCTGAGGCAGGTTGAGCAATTTGCCTAGTAAGTGTCTGATGGAAGTCTTTCTGACACCATGTCCACTCCCACTACTCTATGTAGCTGACAGACTTCTCTATAGTATGCACGTTAATACTGTCCTTTGAGAGGCCAATATAATTCAGTGGAATAAAAGCTGCCTGTGGAGTCAGAGGATGTGAATTTACATGTCAGCTCTGAAATTTATGACCTGGATGGCTTTGGATAAGTCACTTAATTTCTTTGGATCTTGTTTCCTTAACTGTAAAATGAAGAGATTAAAGTAGATAATCTCTAAGGTCCCTTCTAACTTTAATTCTAGCATCCTATGACTGGCAGTCACAGTCATTATTCAGTACTCTGTTGCTAGTTGCAGTTCTTCCCAGGGAAGGACATCTACATAATGCCCAACATTGCATTTTGGAATCTATGGATTTATCATCACAAAACTGAGTCATCCGTGTATGTGCCTGGATTTAGTTAAATAACTAGATATCCCCACAGAAGTCCTGCTGTAATTTCTGGTCATCGTGTGTAGGTGCCAATGGAATAGAAGTTGTGATATACCCTACCACTCTAGATAAACTTAAAATACTGGCTTAATGATATACTCTCTGCCTCTTTTCCTGGAATAAGCCTAGGTCCATTCAGAGAAGGTAATCACCAGCAGGTTACCTACCAATTGATGAATTTTGTCCACAGAGGTGCATGGAAGGGTTGTAATCTGCCTTGTGCTGGGTTTGCCCACACTGTTGAAATATCATTTCATTGAAGTCCGAACATATTTAGAAAGGACAAGGACAAAGCCATGTGATGGCAATGAGTTGTTTGCCATTTCTTTCTCCAACTCATTTTATAGATGAGGAAACTGAGGCAGACAGGATTAAGTGACTTGCCCAGGGTCACACAACTAGTCAGTATGTGAAGTCAAATTTGAAGTCTTTCTGACTCTAGGCCTGGCATGCTATATACTGTGCCATCTAGCTGCCCTATAGAATCTCTAGTTTCCTTCAAAGCTCAGCTCAAGTACAACTAACTGCCTGCAAAAAGTTTAGCCAGATCACTCTCCAATCCCATGTACTAGTGCTCTCCTTAACCCAGAAATAACTTTGTATATATTTTATATTTCTTGTGCTACAAACATATTGTTACATGCCCCACACCCCCAAATAGAATTAAACTCCTTGAAGGAAAAGATTATTTTTTCCTTGTATTTGTAGCACCTCACAGTGTCTGGCACATAGTAGGCACTTAGTAAATACTAAGAGAATGAATTAATAAAATCATCTGACAGATTAATAGATGTCGCCCCCCAATTAAATAAAAATAGCAACACAGAATATGATCCAATTGTGTGGACAGAAGATTTATTAGATTACAGATTCATATTTTAATTTATTCTGGGTCTACATAAGCTAAAATGAAGCAAAAGGTGGCAATGGGGCAATGTAGAAAGCTGATCTGAGTAATTCTGGCCAACTGAGCTCCATTTCCTCCACATTTCCTTCCAGTGCTTAGCACAGGGCCTGACACATGGTGGGTGCTTAATAAATGTTTATTACTCATTATTAACTGACCTGAAACCTAAATAAATACTGATAATTCCAAAATAAACTCTTGATGTCTTGCCAAGGATATAGATCTAGGTTAATGAGAATAATTCATGTTTATATGGCACTTTGTAACAAATCCGTGAAGTAAATGGTACAAGAACAGAATTGACATCCCCATTTTATAGATAAGGAATGTGAGTCTTAAAGAAATCAAATGACTTACCCAGGGTCGCAGAGCTAGTAAGTATCAGAAGGGGGATACCAAACCCATATTTCCAGACTCCATCACAGTCCAACCATCTTTTCACTATACCATTCTCCACTCCCATTTTGAAGAAAACACTTCATAATCCATTATGTTACAGCTTTAAACTCAAGATTATTTTAGAGCTAAAAAAAAATCCACCTAAATCAAATCTTACATCATTTTCTAAGAACAAAAATGCTAATGAAGTCCTCTATTAGTTATTCCTATTATAACAAGATTCAAAACCACCATCCTGAGCCAATAGATATTTTAATTTCCCTATAAGCACTAACACAGTACTATCTCCTTTGTAATAAAGGATAAGAATAGCCCAAGTATTTTTTTTTTTCTGAGAAACCCAAAATGAAAAAAACGTGCCACTGAACAATACAAAAAACTATTACTATCTAGGCTGAGACTCTTCAAATGTAGTACCTGGCTCTCTAGCACCACTCCATGGAGTCATGCTGAAATATACTTACTTGGATGCTAAAAAATAGAAAATTAACATCTTTTCCAAGCAGCACTGTATTACTGATTTGACAAACTGAAACATATAGCACTGATTTTGCTTAGGACCCGTAATATCCTAGGAGCTGTGCAGAATATATCTATCTATAAGTGGCTTCTACTACTCTTCAGCCAACAGCATTATCCTTCTTCTGGGTACCCAGGCTAGATATATTTTCTAGCAGCAGGAGAGTAGTCAGTTGTACTCTGGGGACTCCTTCATATAACTGTGAGTAGCCAATTGGGAGAGTGGCCCCAGAGTGTCTGGTACACCATGAAGTCTTTCTCTAGGATAATTTGGGGGTCCTTCAAGTTTGCAAGGATTCACTGGGGAGATTCTCCATATGGGAATCTCATTCTTGGGTACTCTAGTCTGCAGGAATCTACTAGAGAAAATTTAGCATTTTCTCTTTTGTTTCAGACCATAATTATACAGCCTGTTTTTAGATGTATAACTTTATCTTTGTGATAACCTTTGTTTGTTTGAATAATTAATTACTATTATCTGTTGTTTTACTGTGCCTTTAAATGTATAGAAGCTCTGAAGAGTATGAATTTTTAATACCTAAAATACTGGTGCCTAACAATTTGTTTAGAGCATACTGTCATAGTTCACAAATGTTCAGGGTTTTTTTTTTCCTTTTTTTTTTTTTAATGTTGAGGTAAACCTAGACTCTTGCTTGACTATGAGTTAAGTCTAGACAGCTTATCTGAAATCCTTACAGATAGCAGGTCTATCAGATAAAAACTTGCCTAGAAATCTCAAGTAAACAAGTACAAGTTCTTAATTCCATTTTGGAGTCCCAACTCGGGGATTTTTGGAGAAAATTTGGGTGCCTTATGGTGAAGGGACCCAGAAGAGATTTTTCATCTTGACCTCCAGTTGAGTCACTTCACGTGTGAAAGTGATCCCTGAAAATACTTCCTGTGTACTATATGAAAAGAATACCTGGAGCTATTTTGTCCAGACCTCTATCTGGATTGCTTTATATGCTAAAAAGAGTCATTGAAGTGTTTTAAACCAAGACAGTTTAGTTTTTCACCTAAAGGTGAGAGGTTGACTTCCAATTGACCCTATGTCCCTAATCCCTGTGGGGAGAGCCCTACATGCTCTAGGAGTTCTGTAGAAAATAGGCTTTTTCTCTGAAGAAGGAGGCTTGATTTTGTTTTCCCTTTTCACTTCTTTATGATCTTTGGGGTAGGGAAGGCCTTTTACAAGCACCAAACCAAACAGTAACCTATGAGAATTTTGTAAAAAAAAAAAAAAAAGTACTTGTTTGCTAAGATTCATGATCATGTACTTGTAAATTTGGATGAATGTTAATTTATATATTGTTTGTGAATTATGCCACATGTAATTTTCTGAGACTCCTGAATGCAAAGTACTAAACAAGTACTGAAATAAAGACAATGCTTGAACACCCACAAGTCACTAAAGAGGTATCCAGAATTTATGGATTTTGCCAAAAGCATTCCAGTAAATTTGCTGGAGACAGTAAATATTTGAGGGGAGAAGGGGAGGAATCTCATAATATTGTAGAAATACAGCCCAGATGTCTAGATAGAATAAATTAATCAATCAACAATGGAAACTAGGTGTGAATAACCCCTTAATCAATTTGTTAGGATTAAAGAGTTTTGGCACCAAGCAGGAAGTATTCTGTGATTAGTTGAAACAATCAGACATTTCTCTGAACCCATGGATAAAATAAAAAGCCCACCTGGAATCATGCAGTCCAGCATAGGTCAGTGTAGTATTACAAACTCTAGCCAAATTTCTCTCTCTCTCTCTCTCTCTCTCTCTCTCTCTCTCTCTCTCTCTCTCTCTCTCTCTCTCTCTCTCTCTCCCCTCACCCCTATACTTACCTCCAGGAGACCATGCAAGTTGGGAAATCACACATCCCACCAGAGAATGAAAGCAGCAACAGGGACTGCCAGAGCAGTAGTGGCCAATGGAAGAGGAAGTACCTAAAGATGCATGTGGAAATACAGTTTCCTGGGGAAAGCAACAAGTCCAGGAGAATAACACTCCTGTCTAAGAGGGATGCTGGCTGTGGAGTGTATTCAACAGAAGCTCCAATCCTCAGAGCCCTTAAGAGAATCACACTTAAAGAGAATGTCATGAGGACTCCACAAAGGGAGAAAAGAATTCACATACTAGTATTTGCAAGTACCAGTATTTGCCCCTTCCTCATATGTGTTCCCTGCACTTGTGCTTCATTACCTTTATACATTAAATTTGAGTACAGTCAATAAGGACCAAATTGTATATGGAGACAGGGTACTCTTACTTTGGAGAAATGTATTTATAACTATTATTCTTGCTATACCTTCAGAAGTACCCTTTGCTGAGAGTTAACTGAAGATAATCATCAATGGGGAGCACACTAGTCAGAGAGCATGGTCTATTGTACTAGAAGTTCCAACTCTTCATGGTTACTTCTAGGAAGGTTATTTAGTTGTCCTCTGGGAAACCACAACTCTTGACCATGATTTCCTTCTTGGTAGACAATATACACAAATAAATATCAATTATAAGGTTGTTGTTGTTCAATTGTTTCATTTGTGTGTAACTCTTTATGACCCCATTCGGGTTTTCTTGGCAAAGATCCTAAAGTGGTTTGCCATTTCTTTTTCCAGCTCATTTTACAGAGAAAACTGAAGCAAACAAGGTTAAGTGATTTGCCCAGGGTCACACAGATAGTAAATGTCTAAGGCCAGAATTGAACTCAGAAAGATGAGTCTTCCTGACTCCAGGCCTGGCACTCTATCCACTGTGCCACCTAGCTGCAACTAAAACAATTATGAGGCCTGGTAGCCAAAAAAACATCATACTAAGCTATAAATTTGGCATTATCTCTCTCCCTCAACTCTTATATTTCATTAGTTGCCAAGTTTTCCAAAAAATCTGCAGCATTTTAACTCTTCTATTTACTCACACAGTTACTATCAGACTCTCAGCACCTCTTGCCTAGATGATTAGAACAGCCTCCTAGTTGGTCTTTTGCTGCCTCAAATCTTTCCCTACATCAGTCTACCCACAACACATCACCACAGTGATTTTTCTTAAGCAGAAATCTGACCATATAATTTCTCTACTTAATAAACTCTTCCTATTGTCTCTAGAATAAACTATAAACTCCTAGGTTGAGCTTTTAAAGTCCTTCACAAACTGACCCCATTTTCAGCTTCATTTTATGTTACTATTCCTATCTCAGTTTTAATCAAATGAAATAAGTCTCTCTATTCCTCACACAAGACACTAGTCTGTACCTTTGCACTATTCCCCATACATTGAATATACTTGCTCCTCACCTCAACCTAATAGAATATCCCATTTCTTCAAGACATAACTCAAGCACCAGTTTCTACCTGAAGTCTTTCCTGTTCATTTTAACTTCTAGTGTTTTTTCCTGACATGCTACCTGGTACCTATTTTATTTTATTTTTATTTTTTTAAGGCAATTGGGGTTAAGTGACTTGCCCAGGGTCACACAACTAGTAAATGTGAAGTGTTTGGTCTGAGGCCAGATTTGAACTCAGGTCCTCCTGACTTCAGGGCCAGTGCTCTATCCACTGCACCAACTAGCTGCCTCCTTGTATCTATTTTAAATGTATTTGCATTTATTTTCTTTATATTTCTTCTGAACATGCATACATATATCTGAATTGTCTCCCTTGTTGTGATATAAGATCTTTGCTCATAGAGATTGTTTCATTCATTGTAATTTCACACTCAGAAATAAGCAGAACGCCTGGCACAACATAGTAGATACTTAATAAGTACTAGTTGATTGAGGAGAGGCAAGTACAAGTATTTGCATTAGTATTTGCTCTTTTGTCACATGTGTTGCCTACACCTATGCCTCATTGTCTTGTTACCTTTATACATTAAATTTGAGTACAATCCATAGGGACCAAATGTGTACAGGGAGGTAGGGTAGGTGATAATCCTGTTGCACTTTGCTTTTGGCTGGACCATATAAGAGGTATTACATTCAGTTCTTGGAGTCACACATTTATAAAGAATTTGATAAGATGGTGTGAGTCAAGAATAGAATAATGAGGATGACGAGAGGGTTGGAGAGTGTGCTATACAAAGACTGTTGAAGAATTTAAGAACGTTTAGCCTAGAGAAGAGAAGATTGGGAGCCAGGACAGAACACCACAGTTGTCTTCAAATATTTTAAGGACTGTCACAGGGAGAAGTGATACCATTTATTCTTCTTGGCCTAAGGAGACAGAATGAGAAGTAATTGGTATAAATTGGAGAGAGGTAGATTTAAGCTTAAGATAAAGGAGACAATCTTTGTAACCATTAGAGTTGCTTCAAAGTGGAATGGAATGGAGGGGCTCAGGAGGTAGTGAACTTTTCTTGATTGGAGGTTTTTCAAGGAATGCTAGAGGACTACTTGTGATGATGTGAGGATATTCTTGATTGGAATGAGCTAGAATTGTTGATCTCTGAGGTTCCTTCCAACTCATAGATTCTGTGATTTATAATTTTATGACCAGAAAGAAATTACCAATTGTAAAGACATTGGGAATGGGAAGGAAACAAGCATTATTAAGTGCCTTCTTTGTGCCAGTCATTATACTAAGTGCTTTACAAATATTACCTCATTTAATCTTCACAACAACCCTGAGAGATAGGTATTATTATTATTCCTATTTTACAGTACTGGAAACTCAGACAGATAGAGGTTAGATGACTCACCCAAGATAACATAGCTAGAAAGTGTCTGATACCAGGTTTGAACTCAGGTTGTCCTGCCTCCAGGCCCAGTACTCTATGCCACCTAGCTGCCTTTTGACTGAAATTATCTCATATGAATATTATGTGGAGATCTGGGGAGTGGAAAAATGGGCCTCTCTTCACTAGCTCCATCCCTCTGACCCTAATCATTCAGAGGCAGAAGCTAGCCATGTTTGAGGATTCACTTCATAGCAGCCATTCTACAATAGATGGTCATTGTCAGCAGCAACAGATCTCTGGCCATGGTGCTGAACCATTTGACCAAATGACTAAACACAAGGGTAGACTGGGTTCCAAAGCTGCTGAGAGCCAAGGATTTGATATGTGCACACTATAGATAAATTCAGTTCAATTAAAGTTAGCAAACCTTTATTTAGCCTTCTATTAAAGCACCAAGGTATTGCTATTTCAGTGATATGAAAAACCTTCACTAATCTTTCCATTCTGTAGGGGAAAAACAGAGTAACGTATGCACCTTTAGTGACCATACAATTCGTTATGACTATGAGAAAATCCTATAATTGTTATAAAACTATTTTTGTGATTAAGTATGCTTTAAGGAGAAAATGAGATTTAAGAAATGGTAACAATAGTTTCATAAAATTCAGATCTTGACATTTTTTAACATTCTATTTAAAATAATTTATATGGAAATGGATTTTCAGATGAAGCAAATTAGAGTAAACTAGAAGCAGACCAATTCCACAATTAAATATAACAAAACATTTATTAAATACGTACTGTGTGCATAACTGTAATTTTGCCAGTTACCAGGGAAAGTGCAAAGTTCAGAAAAGATAGCCTCTGACTTTATGGAGCTTTTAATCGAAGAAGGGGATAAGACGTATATACCAATATATACATACTTCTTTATTACTTCAGTATGTTATACCAAGTATGTATAGAGAAAGTCTGTGTTGGAGGCAGCACAATTTTAAGAGTATTAAGAAAAGTGATGAGAATATCTGAAAGAGGACAAGGTATTAAGTATCTGAAAAAAGCACAAATGTTACTACCAAAAACGTGGTTAAGTAAATATCAGTAACTATCAACCCACATGCCTACTTTCCTATCTCTACAAGATCTTTATGAGAATAATCAACACATACATTGAAGATATCCTTTATAAATGTATGAGAAGGTAACAAGAAGGTTTTTTTTTTCAAGAAATACTCTTTAGGAAACCATATCTTTAAGTTACACAATGGATTGAAGGGAATGGAGGCTGTAAGATCCCACTGTACTGACTCTTTGTTCATCATTTTAAAAAGCATTTTGTTTAATAGAGCAAAATGCCAGTTTAAATATATCCCCATGCATTTATCAAAATCATAATAAATTCTTTGAAAGATGTAAAATCAGAGGTAACTTCTTCAGTCAACACTCTGAATATCTAGTGAGGCATAGAACAGGGAAATATTCTCACTAAAAGTGTTCACCACTATTATGGAGAGCAATATCATGTCCAGTACAGAATTTAAATGGAATGAAGATTCCCTATAGATTGTGAAATCCTCTAAATGTTCTTGTTTTAAAATGCTATTTTGTTGATTGCATTAAACCCTATAACATTGCAATCACCTAAATAAGATCAATAATAATTCAAAAGAATTTTATCTAACCCTGCAAAGGAAACTTCAAGTGGATGAAGAGCACCTATGGTCCTGACCAATGAACATTGGCAAAAATAATACTGTGCTATGGAAAGGGGTGCTAAAAACAAAAAGGAGAGTATCTGCAAGAGGGCATAAAGAAGATGAGAAATTGGATGTTCCAGTCATACTCTTGAAATATCAAGATATCTTGAGGAAAGTCCTTAGTACATTAGGTGGATTGCCTTTGGAAAATTTATTGGAGAGTATGGGTAAGAGTCAGAAGAATGTAAAGAGTTACAATCGGTATAATTTCAAGAAAGTCCTCACATCAGGGAGGTCACAGATCTACTGAAGTGTTTAAGAAGAATTTATCTTTGACTGTGTTCTTGTTGATCTTTAGCTCTCCTAAGACTCAGCTTATAGGACTGTGCCACTTTTTTTATTCTTACTGTTATTTTCTCTCACCTAGTGACTTTTGTTTCACTCTACTTACTAGCCACATTTGATGCATTTGTTTATAGTCATGTAAACTCACGAGTTTTATTGGTGTCTCTCTTGGATATTACTTCCTATAAAGATTTTTTCACCAATGTTCAACTTAAGACTTACAAACACTTGGAAATGGGGGGGTGGGGTGGCAAGATAGAGGGATGAGTCAAGAATGACTCTGAGATTGCAAACTTAGGAGGCTAGATGAATGCTAGCATCCTTGATGGTAAGGTTAAAAAAAAAAAGGAGTCAGTTTAGGGAAGAGGGAGAAGATAGTGAATTCTATTTTTAACTTATTGAGTTTGAGACAACTATAAGATATCCAAATGGATATATCCAGCAAGTAGGTGATGAAGTAGCATTGGAGCTCAGAAGGGAGATGAATGCTGGATACATAGATTTAGGAGTCACATGCAAGGATATGGTCATTGAACCTATGGAAGCCACTCCTTTGTATAATCGAAGGACTGACCAATGAGGGCCCAGTCCTTAGAGTATGAACAATATTCTCAGTGGGTAGCGGAAACAATAACCCCCAAGGTGTAGCATTACATCTCTTTCCTTTTTCCCACCCACTCATCTATGAGAGAAATCTTAGAGTTGTTTGATAGTCATTAGATGCCTTATTCATAGACTACCTTATGATGTTGAAAATTAAACTTAGTCAAGGTTTAACAGGAGCATGACTCTAGGACTAGGAAAGCTACTATAAAGGAAAAAAAACTAAGCTTAAAGATATTAGCTAGTTTTGTCCTAAAGCCTAATGCTGCAAATCTCCTAAGGAGAAATAAGAAGGAATAAGAAGCCAAGATTAGGAGGAAACCCTATCTTAGGAAAGATATTGACAAGTGGAAGCATTTCCAAAGCAGTACTTCCTGAGTAGAGCATTTATGCCATAGATTTGTTAGAGATAATATATATGAAGTGCTTTGCAAATATGAAAATCACTATATAAATCTTAGCTATTATTGAGCTCCTTGGGAATGCCCAATAATAGTGTCACTGAAACAAAAGATTTGAATAGGTCAGTGAATTTTCTATTTTCAAACTTTTCCAAAATGGAAAATACAATGTATTAATGTGGTTATTTTCCTAAAACCCCTTCAACATTGTCTGTTTTCATCTTTCACAATTTCTGTCGATTTTATTTTCTTAGTGTTACTGATGAAACCACCTAAATAGAATACCACCTAAATAGAATAGAAGCCTAAATAGGCTTCTTGGTGGAAAAATTCCTTTGTAGACTTTTAAAAATGCTATTTAAATATGTTAATATTATTTTTAAAAATTCTTCATAACTAGTGTCTGTTATCTTCTCAAGAAAATCAATTTTGGTTTGTATATTCCTTTGAAATATGTTTTTTTCATTTAAAGTTTAAACTTCTTACTAGAATTTTTCAATCAGTCCTTTCCTTTCTCAAAATAAAATCAATAAATTATATATTGCCATCCTTATATTTTAAAATGTCTTTCTTAGTCTTCCTTTTGTTTGACTTCCCATTGATAGTATTAATTTTATTTGTTAACCTCCTTTATAGCATCATTCAACTTCAACTATCTTTGGGAATTTAGTGCTCCACAAAATTAAATAATCATCAAAGGTAAGTAAGAAAGGGAACGTAGTGTGGAGCAATCATGTGGCTACAGTCAATGTTCTTAAGCCTAGAGGAACTAGACTAAAATATAATTGGTAAATGTTTATTAGAATTAATAAAATACAATAGAACATAGATAATGTTAATATGTCGTTTTTAAGTCATAGGTATCCTTATGTATGGCGAATTTGTCCCTGTTTCTATTGGGTTTGACACCACTACTGTAAAGAATGGAATATTGGACTAGAATCTAGTAAAAATCCAGGTGTACAACATAACCAAAACATAAAGTCCATACCTAATGAAGATCGGTTGAATAAAATGGGGTTTAACTCTTTAGAAAAGAGATCTATTGGGGATGGGATAGCTGTCTTCAATACTTGAAGGCCTGTTATGCAGAAGAGATATTTGACTTGTTTTGTTTTGTTTTGCCCCCAGGGAGCAAAGCTACACTCCTGCTAGATACTTAAAGGAAATGACTGAAAAGTTGTTAAACTATTTTACACTGTGAAATTCATTTAAGTGTAAGCACTACTGGGAACAGAAAGCTTAGCAAGAAATCCAGGCATTTAAGAATGAAACTAGAAGACAATATTCAAACAAACAAAAAATGAAAAAGAGCTATAAAGATTCCTACAGCAAACTTTTTTTTTCACCAATGACAGTGAAGCTACAACATTTAGAATCTAACATCACAGTCTCAGCTATGCCACATACAGAACTAGAAAATAGTACTAAACAGAAAAGAGATGGGAAGAACCCTTGGGTGAGACAAGCCATGTGCAGAGAAAGTTCATGCTGGAGGTGACAATTATATGAGATTTGAGGGAAGGAGTCCTAAGGACACTGAAGCAAGAGCAGATACTAGATGCTTGAAAAAATTCATGGAAGTTATAATTACCTTTCTAACAGGACAACCAAATAATATTAGTAACTTTCATTTTTTTCATTTCTATTTCAAAAATAATAGAAAAAAATTAATTTGTAAAATAAAATAATAAAATTTCTATTTCATTTCTTTTCTAAAAAAAATTGTGAAAATAATGTGCATATGCATTGAAGAAGCTAAGGCAAGGAAACAGACATGGTTTTTTGCAAACAATGTTCTATAGGAGACCACATCTTTTAAAATCACACAATTGACCAAAAAGTATAGATAATATGCAGTCATACTATATTTATCATTTGCTTATTATTTTTTAAAAAAGCATTTGGTCCAATAAAGCAAAATGCCTACTTAAAGGATGTTCTCAAACATCATGCATATGTTCAAATCTTCAAGATTTCTTGACGGAAGCAATCATATTCTTTCTTCTTAACATAAATATTCAGTAAGGCATGGAAATGTGAAGTGTGCTTTCCAAAGGTAGTTGACATTGTCATGAAGGACGTCCTATAAAAATTGCAAATAAAAAATAGATTTTCTATAGATGGCAATTATTGAGATGGTCCTCTTTGTGGATGGCATTTTGTTGATCCCACCAAACCTCTGAATAGTGCATGCCTCTTTAATGAGATTAATGGCTGATCAAAAGAAAGAGAACATCTCCAGTGGAAAAAAAAACTAAGTGGGTGTAAAAAGGTTATCCAGATTGTGACAAGCAGTTACATATAAAGTTCATTGAGTTAATCTATTGATACATATAGAGTATGAAGGCAATCTAGATGGATAATGATCTCAGCCCAGAATTTAAAAGGATGAGGAAAACAGTCTGGATTAAATTTGAATATAGGTGCAGCAATTTCAAAAATCTCAAGGTAGTCCATGTTTTTGTTGTCTGTTTTTTCAAAACCCATATTTTTAACAATAGCATTCTCCCACTGATATTATATGGCTCTAGATGGGGTATGATCTCCAAAAAGCCTAAGTTTCAGATTACCCAAATGGGAGCTGGAATATGCATAGTGGGTGGATGGAGGATGCAATACATTACCAGTGATTGTAAACATTTGATAAATTTATTAAAGGACATCATTTTGTGACATGTGTGACCAGGATAGGAGATAGACTGGTCATATAGTAAGAATGAAGGATAACAGAGAACTCAAATACTATATCCACAAAATATTCAAAGTTTCCAAGAAAGATTTCCAGTGTATCAGTGGTTAGTTACTCTAAAAAGAACCTAGGGAAAGACAAGAACAAGAACCACATACACAAGATGAAACAAATAGATTGCGATCTGTAAGAGAGGAAGGAATAACCACACCTACAAGTTTCTGGATGTGCTGAAGTCAGTAACATTTACTCCTGGCCACCAATTACTTTAATGAAGAAAAAACACTCAGGCTAATATAAACAAATGTTTAGTTTTTCAATGAAAGTACTATTTCAATGAAATAGAAACCTACTTAATTTCCTGATTGTTCTTCCATTTTTCAAACATTAGTCTTGCCTTTCTCTACATTGTCTTACTCCATGACATAGTCCCAAATACCTAGGCACAGAATAATAAAAATAATGACAATAACTTGTATTTATATAACATTTGAAGATTTCCAGGGTGTTTTCTGTGGAATCTGTGGCCCAGAACTGTAGCTCTAAGTCTACTTTGACCAGGTTCAATCTTGGGTGACTTCACCCAAAGAATTTTTTTTTTGCAGAAATTGGCTTACTTCTGGGTCTCTACAGGAAAGTCAGAGAACCTTCAACTACCTTACAAGCACTCAGGTTCATATTACGTTGAATATAGGACAAGTTTTATTTCACCCAAGAGAACACATTAAAAAAAAGGATACTTGCACATAAGTTCAAAATTAGTCAAAACTCTCCTTTCCTTTGTTGGTTTCTACTTTCTCCAAGGAGTACCCTAGTGTTGGTACTACTGTACCACCTTAAAAAGCAAAATTGGCCAAATGGAAAGGGAGGTAAAAATTCTCATTGAAGAAAAGAATTCCTTAAAAATTAGAATTGGCCAAGTAGAAGCTAATGCCTGCATGGGACATCAAGAAACAATAAAATAAAACCAAAAGAATGAAAAAAAATAAAAGAAAATGTGAAATATCTCATCAGAAAAAAATGACTGACCTGATCAAGGAGAAATAATTTAAGAATTATTGGACTACCTGAAAGTCATGATTAAAAAAAAAGAGCCTAGAGATCATATTTCAAGAAATTATAAAGGAAAACTGTCCCAATATCTTAGATTCAGAGGGTAAAATTGAAAGAATCCACTGATCAATTAAATCCCTGAAAGAGATCTCAAAATGAAAAGTCCCAGGAATATTATAACCAAATTCCAGAGCTCCCAAGTCAAGGAGAAAATATTACAAGCAGCCAGAAAGAAATTATTCAAATGCCATGAAGACACAGTGAGGATCACGCAAGTTTTAGCATATTTCATGTTAAAGGAATGGAGGGTTTGGAATGTGATATTCCAGAAAACAAAGGACCTAGGATTACAACCAAGAATGACCTACCCAGCAAAACTGAATGTAATCTTTTGGGGGTAGGGAGAGTGGACATTTAATGAAATAGAGAACTTTCAAGTATTCCTGATGAAAAGATCAGAGCTGAACAGAAAATTTGACATTCAAACACAAGACTCAAGAGAAATATAAAAATACAAACATGAAAGAGAAATAATAAGAGATTTAATATTACCCAACAGAGAAGTAGGAAAGAAAGGGGAATAAGAGAAATGGGTATGTGATAAAGGGGAGGGTATATTAAGAGAGGCAGTTGTCAGAAGCAAAACAGACTTTTGAGAAGGGACAAGGAAAAAGGAGAGAGAGAAAGATAAACAGAAAAATATAGACGGAAGAAAATGTGCAGTTAGTAATCATAACTGTGAATGTGAATGGGATGAACCCACCCATAAAATGAAATTGAGTTTCTGAATGGATTAGAAAACAGAATCCAACAATATGTTGTTTACAAGAAGCATACTTGAAATAGAAAGACATACATTTGTTAAATTCTTTGTTGCACAGGTATCTTCAGTATATGTAACAATAATGCAGTTCATTCTGTTTAAAAGGAAACAAGAAGAAAGAAATAAAATGGCATCTAAATTTCCAAAGGAGAAGAAAAGCAATTTAAAAAATATTCAATGGATGAGCTTTTCACTTGTAAACAGTAGGCTGTGCTGTCTGACAAAGTTGACTGTATCAGTGCTAGACTAGCCTTTCCTTGTGATGGCCTGCATCTTTGGATTACAGGCATGTTTATTCTTTATCAACTTTTCCCTTTGTTATCAGAGGACCAAGACTCTTCCTTAACCAATGGGGAAAGGCAATGTTCAAAAGTAAAAGGGACAATGAGAAGAGTTAATTTGCCTGATGCTACTTGCCTCTGAGAAAAGTTCTTACTTTTATTCTCTTCTTACATCCACCTAAATCTATTTATTCATGACTCACTAGCCTAAGGGAATGGTTTGAATCTCTGGGACTGAGGAAATTATGTCATTGATAAAAATCAAAACCCACAAGATACTCTTTCATATGACTCCAGTTTCCATTGGGGCACAAGGACCCTCCTCTCTCTACTGCTTCAGCAATTCAGACAGCATAACTACTTTCAGCCTGTCTCTTTCTATGTCAATACCATTAGCTATTTGCTGACTCTTTTCTTTTCTTTCCCCTAGTTTACAATTAGGAATATACACCAACCACAAAGCAGTTATGACCCGTTATAGTTTTACATCAATGGTAAGATTGTTAACTTAAAATTTTAAAAAAAATGTTAACTTAAAAAAATAGAGAACTTTTGAAGTAAATACCTGCCAACTGCAACCATTGGGAATTGGTTAGTGCCTGAATGTTGAACCCTTGTGGCAGTTTGGAAACAATTTGATGACAGACTAAGAAACTTTAAGAGCACATTGTGCTAGGAGCGGTCAGAGTTTAATATAATTGCTACATGAATACTAAAATTGTTGTGCATGTGTTTGTAATGGTTTTAATCATTGCAGAAACAAGTCTGTAATGTTTCAAGCATGCAAGTGCTTGTTGTCACTGAGGGAAAATATATTTGTAACATAATTGGGCTATTATTTACAACTTAAGGTGCAGTTAAAGAATTTTTAGCATGAATCCTTTGGATCATTGCTGCAAATCCTCTTGCACTATACTGCTTGCACAATCTGCTACCTCAGAGTCAGTCTACATACAAAAATATGAAAAGCAAATTGGAGTGAAAGAACCAAAGGCTTTTCCTATTCACATGCAGAACTCCTTCACAATGATGTTCAAAAACTAAATGAACCTCTGAAAGTGGGGTGCAAGTATGGTTTAACTTTTGCTTTCATGTGCATGTTTTTATTCTAACATTAAAAGAAATTCTAAATCAAATTCATATAGGCATTGAAATATTTGTTCCTATTGTCAAATTGTAATGGCCTTCTTGGATATGGTCTGGGTGGTAACAAATTGGGTAGAATTCAATCCCAAAATGCCCTGCCTTCTGATTCTGGTAAACATATTGAGCTGCTGCCTAAATCATATGCTTGATCTCAATTGCCAGTTAGATTCATGAAGTAAAAAAGTGACATGCTTTAAGAAAACTATCAAGTACTCTGCATCAGCTGGCAAGACTTGAAAGAGGGTAGCATCTGGGGAAAATTCAACATGCAATTGTAGCCATCTTGGAGTTTAGAATAATACCGTTGGCTGAGCAGCCAGCTATTTAAATTACTGAAAGCTGGCAATTAAAAATAATCCTCTGGGCTGATAATTAAAGGGCCATTTCAAGTACTACAATGGGCAGGAGGTGATTGGAAGAGATTCCAGGCGTGTTTTGATTTAAATGAGCAGGTCCATGACTTTATGGAGGTTTGGGGGGTTTTTTTGGGGGGGCCTTGTTTAAAAGTATAGAACATTGCATATAATATTAGATTGTTTTAATGTATTGGTTGGTTTTGATAAATGTTTCCTCTTTTTCTCTTTTAAAAAATTGTAAGAAATGGCTCTTTGGGAAGGGGAAGGAGTTGTATAGATGAAAATTTACATGATGTAAAAATATACAATAAAAATCTTTTTTTTAAAAATAATTGACTAATGTAGACAAGGGGGGTTCATTACTCATAGAAAGAATACACTTAACTCTTAAGGATGCCTTTCATTTGTAGGGATACAGATACCTAATAGTCTACCAGATAAAGATATCTAAAGATAAAGAATCTAGGGAGCAAAATGCAGCAGGAAAAGAGAGGGATTGGGAATCAAGGACCAACATTCAAACCCTGACTTTGCCACTAAATACCTATTTGATCATGATCTTGGGCCAGTCATTTAAGTTTTCCTGATCTGCAAACTGAGGGGGTTGGATTAGAATACCTCTGAGTTCCCTTCAAGCTCTAAATCTATGAGCCTGTGAGCCCATGAGCTTGAAGAGGCTTCAAGCCAGCCCTCAAGAAAACAAGAAACCATTCTACAGTATCCACGGGATCATTTAACCTCTGCTTAAGAGCTCTAAGGATAAGGGATCTGAAGGTGGTATAGAAGAAAGAGTGCTGCTAGTTGTGGAGGCAGAGGGCATGA
This sequence comes from Vombatus ursinus, assembly GCF_900497805.2. NCBI lineage: Eukaryota > Metazoa > Chordata > Mammalia > Diprotodontia > Vombatidae > Vombatus > Vombatus ursinus. Next base: position 4,747,083 of record NW_020954720.1, read on the forward strand.
GTTCTAATTCTGACTCTGTTACTTCCTAGCTATATGGCCTTGGACAAATTGCTTAAAATATTTCCTCCTCCCTCCAATGAGGGGATGTAGTATATTAAATGACCTCGAAGGTTCCTTCCAACTCTCAACCTATGGATCCCTGACTTCACAAGATAGCCCATTCCAATCTGCAATGGGCTCTAATTGTCAGAAATCTTTTCCTTCTATTGAGCCAAAATCTAACTATCCAGTACTACTTCTAACCGTTTGGGGAAAAACAGGACAAAGCCAACCCATCTTTTGTGAGGTTTGAGTTTTCCAAAACTGAGCATTGCAGAAGCTTTGCAGGACAGCAGGAAGCTACTGTCCCTTATTTGATCCCTCCAAACACAGAAGCTATAAATTCATAAAAGACGCATCTCAGGCCTTCAGTGTTTCCCTGGCTACAAAGACAGGAACGGTAAGAAACAGAGGAGACGCCTCCTCTTTTGCAATAGTCATTATGTTCATAGCCACTAGAGGGCAGTAAGAACCCCTTGGAAGTCAATGCGGCGAGCCTAGTACTCCGCCTCCTCAAAAAGAAAACCGTGGGGCAGTGTTCTGAAGGCATTTTCCTATTTCGCAATAACAAAAGCGTCGCCTTCATTCCAGCAGCAAGAAAAAAAAAAAGAAAGAAAAGAAAAAATGTAAGTCTTTTTTTTTTTTCTTTAAAGCTCCTTTGGCTAGGTGGCAGCAAAATGACTCTGCCAGGAATTTTCACTGGCCTTCATTGCCTGAGTGGCTTCGCAACCTAGCCCCTTCCAACCGTCTTTAGAAGGCTCTGGTAGCGCAGTGATTCAGCAGTTGTGATATAATGATGTCAGTCCCTCAATACACTCCATGATTCAACACCCGTTTCAAAACAGCAACAGGTCAAGAAAGCTAAAGGACCAAAACACACCCAAACATGCAAATCATTGCCACCCATTAACGGCATTCAGAGGACAATGCAATCTCTCTCTCTCTCTCTCTCTCTCTGTGTCCCTGTCTGTGACTCTGTCTCTCTCTGTCTCTGTCTCTCTCTGTCTCTCTGTCTGTCTCTCTGTCTGTCTCTCTCTCTCCCTTCCCTTCCCCCCCTACAACTCCCCAGTCTCTGTCTCTCTCTGCCTCTGTCTCTCCAACTCGTCCTTAAAATGATGTAAGCGGTGCTTGCTTTTTTAGACCCTGAGGTCAAAATGATTTTTTTTTTATTTTAAATTTGCAGCTCCATTTAACCCACACTATTTGTAGAAGGTGAGAAAGAGACGAGTCACATGATTGCCAAGATGTAATCATCCTTGTGAAAATGCCGATGAATCTGGGAAAGGATTCTGAAACACTCAGATCTTATTAGTTGAAATCTTCCATAAATTGAAGAGGGGGCAGGGAATAGAGAACGTCCAGAATTACAGGATCTTGAAACCTAGAATTGAAAGGGGATTTAGAGGTTATCTGCTTCTCATTTGATGCTTTCTTTGGCAAGCTATTATTTTAGGACCCTAGGTCTAGAAGTGGAAGGGACCTCTGAAGACCTCTAGTCCAACTTCTTCATTTTATTTTTATTTTTGTTTTGTTTTATTTTTAATGTTCTAACTTTTTTTTTTAAAGCCGGACACTGTGCTAGGTTTGGAAGAATACAAAGACAAAATGAAAAATGGTTCCTGCCTTCATGGACCTTATATTCTAATGGGAGAAAAAATGTGTACAGAGAAACAGAAAATATATACAAAGTAAATTTAAAGTAAAGAAAAAATTTGGAAGAATTGTCAACTGGAGAGATCAGGAATGCCCTTATATAGGAGGAGATCGTGCCTGACAGAGTTTTTATGGGGACTAGGAATAGTTAAAGGTAGAGGGTGCCAGGCATAGATAGCCCTGTACTTTTACAAATGAGGAAATTAAGGCTCACATAGCTTAAGTGACTTGCCTAAGGCCTCACAGGTGGTAAATTGCAGAGCAATGATTAGAACTAAAATTCCTTGACTCCTAGGCCAAGGCTCTTCCCACTTTTCTTCTTTGCCGCAGTATAACAGAAGATGGTGCTATTGGAAACATGGGTTTGTCTGTTTTGTTTTGTTTTGTTTTGTTTTGTTTTGTTTTGTTTTGTTTTGTTTTTTCAAGGAGCAGCCTCTGATGACCTGGCCATTAAATGTGGCTTTAAATGGTTTGTGGCCTCATCCTCTAGGAAGATTTATTTAAAATGTTCAGAATGACTGAAGAATGTTAAAGAACTGCTGTAAATATTAGCTACCTTTCTGAACATAAACATAATGAGTAATGAGAGAAGTCGGGCCAACACATTTTGGTTTCCTAAAGCAGAGCCCGGCCAGTGTGGTGATGTCAGTCCTGGCACCTCACGGCAATCATTCTAGAATTCAACAGACAACCCTCCTCCTCAGAAGTAAACTGACAAATGCTGACCCATTGATAGCTAAAGACAATAAATGTGAGACGTAAGGGCTGAAAAATAACCTTACCATCAGTCTTAAGCAATGCCTTAGATCAATTTGTCAATCACATAAAAATTATACCTATCTCCACACACACACACACACACACACACACACGGACACATACTTGCAGATCTCTATTGTATCTGCCTCCAGATCTGCAAAATGATGAAACACAGCTGATTAATGTTGAAAATAGCATTTGTAACCATATCTCCTAAGTTCAGTGCTCACTCTACTACATGTTCTTTCTCTTATTAGCGAGTGACTTTTACATTAAGCTACATAGAATATTGACTATCTATCTGTCTTATCTATCTAATAACTATCCATCTATCTATTATCTATCTATCTATTGACATGTAGCATGGTAGGTTGGTATATGAGAGACAATCCTGGAAGCATGCACAAAGCATGTCTGTTTTGGGTCCAAGTGACTATTTAGAAACTTGGAGAGAAATCGTTTCCAGCCATGATGACTCAGGGTTGGTATTGTGTGATGATGGGTAGTGTTCTAATTGCCTTTGTAACTGGAATGACTGATGACTCAAGGGTTGCTTGAGGATTAAATAGGTGTGCAAGAGGGACAGCCCATCCTTTGTACCCTTTGTTTTTCAGCTTTGAGTAAGGCAACACTACTTTAAGCTGGTCCTGAGAGATTGGTGAGGGAAGGGTATGGTCCTTGTCTTCCACCTAACCAAGGCAGCTATGAGCATGTTGCCAACTCTGTCTCTTTTTTTTATTATTATTATTTATTTCCTGGTCTTATGTGAACCAGTATTTAGAGATAGGAGTGCTTAGGTGAGCCTAAGAGTCCAGACATCTCATGAGAGGTCAGAGGTGAATGTCAGTTGAGAATCCCACCAGAGTGGGATGGGGCTGCTGGCGGCATCTTCAGTGGGAATGAAGACATGTTAGGGGTATATGATAACCACCAAAGGATAGGCAGTTTCAGGGACTGCAACCCCTCAAAACTCCTTCTAAAATGCAGGCTATAGACTCAACAAAGTTATTGAGGCTTTCAGCCCAGCTGGGCTATCTCCCTAACAGGGAGTTATATCTAAGAGGAGCTTGGTGAAGACTCCATAAAGAAAGAAAAATTCTCCTAGTGCCAGAAATTTTGAGGTACCCCTTAACTGCATGGCATCTTTACATGTGTGCTGCACTACCTTTATACTGTAATTTTGATCCCACTGTCCTCTCAAGGGACCCTGTGTGTCTGGGGAGAAAATGTGGCCTGATTTAAGGGGGATGTTTTGTATCAATTATTTTTGCTATACCTTCTCAGTAAATCCCTTTTTCTAGAAGCTAGTGGAATCCTCTGGCTGATTATCAAGGGGGAATACACAGTAGTGAGCTCATGAGCAACAATACTAGAAATCTCAACTTCTCAGGATTATCCCTGGTACCCTGAGGAAAGTAGAAGTCAGCCACCCTCTCAGGAACCCAGCCCACAAGTGTGAGTGTCCATTGAGAAGAATGGCTGCATGTATGAAGGAAAATATGTATTTATAAAGGAAAAGATATACTATGTTATATAATGATGATAATGATGATAACAATAATAATAATAATAGCTAACATTTATATAGTACTTACTATGTACCAGGTACTATGTTAAACATTTTATAATTATTATCTCGTTTGATTCTCACAACTCTTGGAGGTAGGTACTATTATTATCCCCATTTTACAGATGAGGAATCTGAGGCAAATGGGTTAAGCAACTCACCCAGGGTCACACAGCTAGTAAGTGTCTAAGGCTACATTTGAACACAGGTCATCCTGACTCCAGGCCAATGTGCTGCCTAGCCACCCAAAGCTCAACATCATGAGGGATAATGTCATATAATGGAGAGAGGACCAGTCTTTCAGTCAGGAAGACATGGGGTGAACACATATTAGTTATGTGACCATAAGCAAGTCATTTTAACCTCTCAGTAGCCCCGACAACTACAAAAGAATTTCTAACCTGCATTTAAAGGGGGAGTTTCCATACTGGGAATTCGTTTCTCTGATGAAATCACAGATCCAGACACACATACAATGCCCCTCCACCCCAAAGCTCTGTGTGTGTGTGTTTGTCTGGTTTGTGTGTACATGCACGTGCACACACATATGCTTATTCAGTTGTTCAGTTATGTCTGACTCTTTGAGACCCCATGGACCATATCACCAACACTATCTAAGGCTTTCTTGACAAAGATGCTGGAGTGGTTTGCTATTTCCTTCTCTAATGGATGAAAGAAAACAGAGGTTAAGTGACTTGCCCAGAGTCACACAGTTAGTAAGTATCTAAGGCTGGATTTGAATTGAGGTATTCCTGACTCCAGGTCCAGGCTCTATACACGAGCACACACACACACACATGTGTGTGTGTGTGTGTGTGTGTGTGTGTGTGTGTGTGTGGCAGTTGGTGGTACAGTGAATAGAGTCCTGGGCCAGGAATCAAAAAGACTCCTGATTTCAAATCTGAGTTCAAATCTGGCGTCAGACACTTACTAGCTGTGTGACCATGGGTAAGTCACTTAACTTTATTTACCTTAGTTTCTTCATCTGGAAAATGACCTGGAGAAGGGCGTGGCAAACCATTCCAATATTTTTATCAAGAAAATTCCAAATGGGGTCACAAACAATCAAACATGACTGAAACAACTGAACAACAAAACAAACAAACACATACACACACAGAACACATACATTGCCCATGTACACACACATTTCAAGGTATCTGGACGTATGTTTGTCCACAGACTAGAAGCATAGAGAGTTTCATGGTTTTAGCGCCAGAAGGAATGAACATTAATGCATAAGTATATGTATATATATACATATATATACATACATACATGCATATGCATATACATATATGTTGGTCTCTTCCAGCTCTAAATCTGTGAAATTCTCCCTTATATAGTGATGACAGGTGGCTCAGTTGAAAGAGTGGACCTGGAATAAGGAGGATCTGAGTCAGATCCTGCCTTGGATACTTACCAGCTGTATAGCCTTGGGTGAGTTGCTTTACCATTGTCTTCCTCAGTTTCCACATCTCTGAAATGAGAGTAATAATAGCACCTACCTTGCAGGATTTTCTGAAGATTAGATGAGATAATACTTGTAAACACACATTGCAAACTTTAAAGCATTATATAAGTGCTAGTTGTTATCATTATTATTTAGCTGACATGAGGAGGGCTATATCATTAATATACTCTTTCTCTCATATTAATAAAAGTGTTTAGAAATATAAAATTTCTCCTAAGTACTGCTTTGGCTTTATCCCAAAATTTTTGGCATGTCTCATTGTTTTTCTTCATTTTAATGAAATTATTATTGTTTCTATAGTTTGTTCTTTTGAGCCAGCCATTCTTCAAGATTAAGTTATTTATTTTGCAATTGCTTTTTTATCTTTGCTTCAAAGGCCCTTTATTAAATATAATTCACATTGCATTATGGTCAGTAAAAAAATGCATTTAATACTTCTGCTTTTTGGCATTTTTGTGAGGTATTTATGCCCTAATACATGGTCAATTTTTACACAGCTGAAAAATATTCATATTCCTTTCCATTCCATTGAATATTCTCCAGAAAACTATCATATTTAATGTTTCTAAAATTCTGATTTTTTTTTTGCTAATTTTTGGTTATATTTATCTAAATTTGAAAGAGGTAAATTTAGGTACCCTATTATTATAGTTTTATTCTCTGTTTCTTGCCATAATTCATTTATCTTTTAGAATTTGGTGCTACACCATTTGGTGCAGCATTGATATTAATTCATTGTCTATGGTACCTGTGTAGCAAAATGAAGTTTCCCTGTTTAGAACTAGAGATTTAGAACTAGAGAGGACCTCAAGGTCATCTAGGCCAATCCCTGTTTTACAGATGAGGAAACTGAAGTCAGTGAGGTTAGGTGACTTGCCCAAGGTCACTTAGGTATCAAGACACCGGACTTCAAAGCAGGTACTTTGGCTTCAAATCCAGTACCCTTTCCCATAATTAGCATGCTACAGGCAAGTGATATTTTACCTTTCTGTTCCTCAGTTTCCTTTTGGTAAATTGAACTAATCTCACTTTCCTTGGCTACCTCACACAGTTATAGTTTAAAAAGTGCTTTATAACTGTGAGTTATGAAGAAGTGTATAATGGACGTTTGATTCTGCCTCTATCTCTAAATCTTTAGTTAACCTGATTTTCTTGTCTGTTAAAGATGACTGTGGATAGGATCCGTATTAGTTAGATAGAAATGGATAAATATGAAAGATTCTGTCTCATGAATTTGAAATATTTAGTCTACATGGTTTTTTCAGTGGCAAGAAAGACAAGCAGTTTTCAACACCCATGAGTCAGATAAGAACCAGCCACATTGGTTCTTAACAACTAAGTGTTTGAGATCTGCTAATTCTAGTACAAATGTAGGTCCCAGCCTACGCTATTTAATTCCTTTGAAAGCTTGTAAAGATACATTTTTCAGATAGAGAGGTGAACATTCCCACCTCACATCTCCCTTCTGTGCCACTGTATGTCTTTGAACTTGCAAGGTTAGAGGAAAACAAAGGATGGTGAGTCCCAGAATGGAGAGGATGTAGCTGCTTTTGCAAACCTCACCAATGAATCTCTACAATCCTCTAGAACAGAGACAAATTATAAAACTTTCAGAGCTAACATCTTGGACCCCACCTCTGTCCTAAACTTCTATCCCTTACCATAGACTTCTGCATGCATCATTACAACCATGGTCATTTTGTTTTAAAACAGCTAGGTAATACTGTAGATAATATATTAGACTTAGAGTCACAAAGACCTAAGTTTGAATCCTGCCTCAAGCATTTATGATCTGTGTGACCCTGGTCAAATCACCTATATTCTCTCTGTCCTGGGTTTCCTTATCTCTAAAATGTGAATAACAATAGTACCTAATATTATAAAATTACAATAACACAGGACTATTGTTTGTGAATGTACTTTAAATTTTTTAATAATAAAAATCTAAGCAGAACCAGGAGAATATTGTACACAGTAACAGCCACATTGTGAGATAACTAACTTTGATAGACTTGTAATGTAAGTCTATGCAATGTAAGAATCTAAGACAACTCTAAAAGACTCCTGATGGAAATTGCTATCCACACCCAGAGAAAGAAATATGGATTCTGAATGCAGATGGAAGCATGCTATTTGCTCTCCTTTTCCTTTGTTGTTTTGTTTTATTGCTTCATTCTTGAGGCTTTTCCCATTAGTTCTAATTGTTCTTTACATTATGACTAATGGGAAAATATGCTTCATATGAATGTGTATCTAGAGCCTATATCATATTGTATGCTTTCTTGGGGGTGGGGGAAGAAGTGGGAGGGGGAGAAAATTTTAAACTCAAAATCTTACGGAAGTGAATGTTGAAAACTAAAAATAAATTAATTAATTATCCTCCCCAAAATATTTAAGCCTTCTCACCATCAAAAATAAAAATAATAATAATAATCTATTTCTCTCCCTCTTATCTCCCTCCTTGGGAAAAAGAAGAAAAACAAATCCTTGTAATAAATATGCCTAGTCAAGCAAAACAAGTTAAAGAGAGGGAAGGAGGGAATGGCTAGTGGTATAAATATAATCCATCAATGGTTGGCATGGTTGTTCAGTTCTGGTGAAAAACATTCACATTGCAGGTATAGATAACATGGTGCAGTCACCCTTTTTAGGAGTAACACATAGTTAGAACAGTAAAGCAAAATGCTAAAGCACACAGAAGTTCAAACATAGCTCTTGGCCCTTTAGAATAAATTTGCACAGTGCTGCTAGGATTGATTGAGGGATAGTCACCACTTTACTGACCCCAAGGAAAACTCTTCAGATCTTTCTTTTCCCTGGAGAGAGAAAATGACCAGCAGAAGAGTTTAGGCTTTTCACCAGGATATTAATGAATTAGGTCCACAATAATGGAGCTATAAAATATACTAATGAATTACTTTCCTACAAAAGACAGACCTACTTGAAAATGCACTATCCCAATAAATTCACCCATTATGTATTTAATCTATTTCCTTTGGTTAGCATAATGCAACATCCAAAAAAAGAATATTTGTGTACTCCGGAAGACAAGTGCCCAACTCACAAATGGTTTGTGTTCCCAAAGCTCATTCGTAAGCTGCTTGTTTGAAACTGGAACACATTTTACCTTAGAAACCATCCTGTACAGTGGTAGTTATGTTCCCAGACTGATCCACAGAGACATGTTTTATTTATAATTTGATGAACTATTTGCTATTAGTATTTTTGAACTTAACTATCATTTAAAACATTGCTTCCATGGAAAGTATACTTTAAGATATAACTAAAAACACCAGGAACACTACCCCCTCCCATTCCCATCTGAATAAAAATGCTCCTGCAACTATCCTAATAGCAAGAAGAAATTCTCTTGCTCCTTCAACTCCAGTAAAAGAGGTTCCAAATGCAAGTTTGGGGTTCCATGAAAGTACTGCTCCACTAGACCCAAATTATCATCATCACTGTCACACATTTAAAGGCAAACCTTTACTTTAGCATCAGATAATCTTTTTTTATCCATAATGGCACCAGAAAGTCTGTATGAATTTAGTATCTTTTTCAGTTTCTTATGAAGGGCTCTTAACCAGATTATTGTAAACTGGCTAATGGATTTTTCTTAGCTGTATCAACTCACAAAGATAATGAATGAATGAACGAAAAAAAAATGTATGAAGCTCTTACAATGTGCAGGTACTGTGCTAAATTCTGGGGATAGAAATAAAACCAATCAAGAGAGTCCCTGCCCTCAAGGAGCTTATATTCTAGTAAGAGAAAACAAAACATACAAGGGAAACTGCCACAGAGCACTTTTCTAAGAGAGAGCCGTCAGAAAGAATGGTAACTGAACTAATAGAGAAATTGATTCAGATGTTCTTACCAGGAATGGTAGTGTAGAGAGTTAACAATGGAGAGGTACTTGTGTTGTTGATGTTGTTGTTCAGTCATTTAAGTTGTGTACAAGTCTTTGTAAACCCATTTGGGATTGTTTTGGCAAAGATACTGGAGTGGTTTGCCATTTCTTTTTCCAGCTAATTTTACAGATCAGGAAACTGAGGCAAACAAGGTTAAGTGACTTGCCTGTGATCACACAGCTAGTAAGTGTCTGAGGCAGGATTTAAACTCAGGTCTTCCTGATTCCAGGCCTTGCACTCAGTCCGCTGCACCACCTAGCTTCCCTACTCATGTATCACATAGCATTGAAATTGATGGGAAGTGTTGATTTAGTCATCTACTAAGGCATGGTGGGGTTGTAGGCTGTGTTGGTAGAGGAAGTATTCATACCAGTGGAATTATCGATCTTTGAAGTATAGCAGGCTGACTTCCTCCAAGAAACAGGGGGATGGAATGAATGGAATGATGGAATGAATGGAATGATTGTATGGTTTGCTCATAGGTTGGGTGTCTATATGTCCAGGATGGCTAGAAATCAGTGTGTACTTTTTCCTTAAAATTACAGCATTTTCCTGCTATGAAATACGATTCACAAATGTCATCACATAGAGTTTATTTATCATTTATTTACTATTTAAAGAGTCACCCTTCCATAGTGGATAGAGTGCTAACCTTAGAGTCTGGAAGATCTTGATTTAAGTGTCATCTTTGACAAAATATTATATGTATGAACACAGGTAATTCTCTTAACCACTCAGTCACCTGAGATAACTCTCTGAGACTGTAAATTATAGAGGTTATTGGAGGATACCTAATATTCTGGATTGGAAGAGGTAGTTTTCACACAAGGAGTTCCCTACACTGATGACCCTGATGATCACAGGTCTGGACCACCCCAACCCACCCAAAATAGTATTCAGCACATCTGTAAATGGTACCCTTATAGGCAAAGTGAAATGAAGAATTGAAATAATTAACTAGAAAATAAAAGGGAAGGAAAAAAAAACAAATTAACCCTTGCTATTAAAAAAATTAATGACCAAATTAACCAGATTATTCATATCCATTTGACTTATTGCTCCCAGCTTGATGATGCTATTTGAATAGACCGTTCCAGTTCATAGGAGGATGGCTGTGAAAAACTGGATATTTTAAGTTAGAGCTGGGGTTCATGGTTCTATCCTTGTCCTGTACTAGTGTTTCTCATTTTTTTCCTCAAGGATTTGTTGCCTTTCTTTTCGAGCTTGCTATTTTTAAGAAATTGCTCAAAAGGATTCACTTTGATCGTTTTTAATGTGCCCTACATCAGAAGCCTGATCGTGCTACTGATGCCATCTTGCAGTCTTCAATGGATAATGCTGGCAGAATAACAGAGTGATGAGCCACTAAAGCACAAAGGAAAAGAATAAAGGAATAAACCTGGTGTTCAGGCCAAAACCGATTCAGTATGCTGTTTGTTTCGTCTCTTTGGGGCGGGCTGGGGGGAGGTGGTTTGAAGCTGTATTTGAAAGCATTCCATAGTGGACACTGAACACAGTCAAGCGTAAGTACTAAATAGTAGCAATGCGCCCAAAGTAAGTTTTCAATTTTTAAATGGCTATTATATGAGCATACAATAACATCAGAGCTTTTTAAAAAATTTTTAATGTATGAAAATGAAACTTGTGAGAAGAGAAAGGAAGTAGCCCTATAGATCTAGGAAGAAAGGTGGATTATTCTGTTTATAGGCATTCTCATATGTATGCAAACTGATTTCAAATATATACAAAAGTGGAAAATAGATTTATTCTTTAGTTCTTTTATTCTGTTTATTTATTCTTGACACCACTACTACTATTATTTGTATGCAACACCCCATGTACTCCTTTCGTGTGTGTTTCTTAGAATCCATAGTTTTCTTCAGTTTAACTTACACATCACCTTCCACATGAAGCCTTTCCATATCCCCCAGTTGCCAACGCCTCTCCCCACAAATTTGCTTGCATTTTTTTTTGTACATATTTCTTAATGTATGTGTTCTCTCCTCAAGTAGCACATAAACTACATGTGGAAACAGATTGTTTTATTTTTGTCTTTGTAGCTCTGGTATCTCAATGTAATACCTGGAACATAGTATGTGCTTAATCAATGCTCTTTGCTTGACTGATTGCTGTGCCATTTAAAATATTAGTATATGAAAAGTGCTAAAACTAGCACCACTAATTTAGAGCTAGAAGACATCTTATATCCAACCTCCTTATTTTTACAGATGAGGAAACTGAGGCCCAAAGAAATTAAATTACTTGCTGAGGATCACCCAGCTATTAAGAGTCTGAGATAGGATTTGAATGTAGGTCTTCCTGACTCTAAGACCAGTACTCTACCTAGCTACCCAAACTACCGTGGGCGTCATTGTGCCACCAATGGAAAGAACACCAACTCTGGGGTCAGAAGACCGAGGTTCATATCCCATCTCTGATACTTATTATATCTGTGACCTTTAACAATCTTGTAACCATCCATTACCTCAGTTTCCTCATCTATAAGAAATGGAGTGGTTAGACAATGTGACCTGTGAGATCTGATCCAATTCTAGATATATGATCCTCTGTGGACCTCTACTTACATCTTCTTTTCTGAATCATAGTTCCCTGTTGGGCAAGCTATTGCCTGGCTGTACAGGCACTTTGGGAAGTTACGTAAGTTTTTTCAAGCCACAGGAAGTCATATAGTAAATTATAACTTTAGAGATCTCTTAATAGCTTAAGAGATTTGATACAACTTCCTAAAATAGTCTAATATAATAGGTCATCCAAGGCTACCTTCTAACTCATTTGATAGATTCTCCACATCCCCACAGGGATGTAGAGGATTAGACTGGCAAGTCAAAGTCCCTTGACTATCTTTCTGTAATGTTGTTTTCAAAGCCAAAGGGGATATTGCTCACAGTGCCACTACAGATACCTTACAGGGGCTGGTCCTGTTTCTCTTAGATAGACAGGCTAGGACTCAGCATTTATGTAGTGCTTTTAGTTTTGCAAAGCATTTCAAATAATCCTGTCAGGTAATTATGGCATATATTATTATCCCAATTTTATAAATGAGAAAATTGAGGGTAAGAAATGTTAAATGTCTTGCCTCTGGTAGCAGAGTATTAGAGGCAGGATTTGAATTCAGCTTGTCCTAGAGCCAAGTCCAGATGTAGTAACTACTATACTGCTTCTTGTGGAGAGGGCCTTCAGAATGACTAAGGAAAGAAGTGATTGACCAGTTTATAGGCATAGCATGTGCAGTGGCTATACCTTGGTAAACTGTCTTGGCAGATGGGATAAACCAGGTTGAGGGTAACCAACAGGCCTCAGATCCATTGATGAACGAGAGGGTATGTCTACACACAAGCATATTGAAGACTTTTCCCCCAGCAGAATAGGTTGGTAAGAACAATTTGTTTCAATGGCCATGAAGGCAGCTGAAGCAGACACTGTAGAGTGTTTAGCGTTTAGTCAGACATCAAATACTCCAAGGTCATTCACTGCATCCCAGGCCGTCCATCACCAATCATCTTAATTTTGGTCTTGCCACTGGACTTTAATGGCTCAGGAAGAGAGAGTGAGGCCGACAACTTTGTGCAACTCTGCTTCACTTAAATCCAATAGTCTAGACATCACCCTTGATGTTTTTATACATATTTAAATTTTATTAATGCCTTTTGTTTAACATTGCATTCATTTCCCCTTTACCAGACCTCACCCAACCCATTGATCTCTCTTTTTAAAAATAGTTTATTTTATTTTTAATTTATGGAATACAAACATTTTCATAACATGGTGTAATAAAAAGATAATTGCTCATGAAACTGCAAATCTATTATATACAACTTGCTATTCCTTTCAAATATGTAATAAAGTTATGTAAATTTGTTTTCTTGTCTTTTTCCCTTTTTTCCTTTCCTCCCCCCTGCCCTCCCCTAGAGATGGCTACATTAGACAAAAAAAAAAATATATATATATATATATATATACACACACATATGTGTGTGTATGTATACACATATATGTATGTGTATGTAAAATTATTCTACACATACTTCTATTTACCAGTTCTTTTTCTGGATGCAGATAACATCTTTCTTCATATGTCCTTAAATTGTGTATTTATAATGGTCAAAAAGATTTAGTCATACAAAGTCGTTCTTAAAACAATATTGATGTTACCATATACAATGTTTTCTTCGTTCTGCTTACTTCACTCTTCGTCATTTTGTGCAAGTCTTTTCATGCCTTTCTAAGATCACTGAGCTCATCATTTCTTATAGCACAGTAGTATTCCATCACATTCTGTCAATATCTTCCAGGTAGTGAAAAAAATAAGTAAAACCAAATGATAACATTGCCAATCGTTCCCTAACTTGTTTTTTGTATAGTTCAACTTTTATTAGAAGTGGACAAGAAAACATCTTACAAGTAGGACCTTGGGCAAGATATTTATTTTTGTGGGCCTCAGTTTCCTCAGCTGCAAAAATTAGGTGCTAGATTAGATGATGACTAAGGCACTTTTTCAGCTCCAGATCTGTGTTCCAAAGACTATATTCTGTCTGAGATTTTTGTAATACTCTGGGACTGGCTGGTGCACAGAGAAATTGAGCAATCTGACTTTATGAAGGAAACACCCATCTTTCAGGGAAGGTTTGGCCACATTTCTTCCTAGAAGTATTATTGTTGTTTAATCGTTTCAAGTTGTGTCCGATTATCTATGACCCCATTTAGGGTTTTCTTTGCAAAGATACTGGAGTGCTTTGTCATATCCTTCTCCAGTTCATTTTACAGATGAGGAAACTGAGGCAAATGGAGCTAAGTGACTTGCCCAGGATCACACAGCTAGTAAGTGTCTGAAGCTGGATTTGAACTCCGGTCTTCCTGACTCCAGGCCCAGTGTTCTATCCATTGAACCACCTAACTGTCTCCTAGAGATAAAGGGCAAATTTAAAATTTTTTACCTTTTTTTAATAAACATTTCACAGTAGTGAGCTAGGATCTCAATAATTACAATAATATCCTATTAAACCTTCAAAATACCTTTCATCTAAGAAATTAGAAGAACTTTCACAAATAGCTTTTTTTCCTTTCTGAGCCATGTATCATTCCCATTTTATAGATGAGAAACTGAGGCAAAGATAAAATTGTTTTTTCCAAAATCAGATAGAATCAGAGGAAGATCTAGAACTAGGTCTTTTGACTCCTGACACTGTGTTTCTTCTCTCCTTTCCTCCCCCTTTCTCCTCTTCCTCTTCCTCTCTTCTCCATTTCCCTTCTCTTTCCTCTTCCTTCTTCCTCTCCTTTCCCTTCTCCTTCTTCTCTCTCTCTCTCTCTCTCTCTCTCTCTCTCTCTCTATTTTGAGAAGAGATAATTAACATCATATGAAAGAGCATTTTGGGGGCAGCTAGGTGTCATAGTGAATAGAGCTCCAGCCTAGGAGTCAGGAGGACCCGAGTTCAAATCTGGTCTCAGACACTTGACACTTACTAGCTGTATGACCCTGGGCAAGTCACTTAATCCCAATTTCCTCACCAAAATGCAAAAAAATAAAATGAGAAAAGAGCATTTGGGGGCAATTTTTCTTGCTTTCTTCTATTTGGGGGCAGCTAGGTGGTGCAGTGGATGAAGTACTGGGCCTAGAATCAGGAAGATTCATCTTCATGATTTCAAGTCCAGCCTCAAACACTTACTAGCTCTGTGACCCTGGGCACGTCACTTAACCTTGTTTGCTTCAGTGTCCTCATCTATAAAACGAGCTGGAGAAGGAAATGGCAAACCACTCCTGTTATCTTTTCCAAGAAAACTCCAAATGGAGTCACCCAAGAATCAGATAACAACTGAAAAATAACAACTGAACAGAGAGAAAAAGAGCATTTACCATTATTTTACTTGAGCTGATTTTAAATAAGCATAAACATTTTTTAGCAACTCTTATGAATAAACAGTTTACTCTCAGGGAGCATTCAGTCACATTAGCTTTCTGTAAATCATTTTACAAAGGCACTCCTCTATAAGGAGGTGGTGCCGTGGATAGCATTCAGGTCTGAAGTTAGATAGACCTAAACTCCAATCTTGCCTCTGACATCTATTAGGTCTGTGAAGCTGGGGCAAGTCATTTAATATCTATTTACTTACATATTTTCCTGGAGATCTCCAGATGAAAGCATGGGCCAAAGAAAGAACCTGGCCCTCTCGGAGTTTTGGATCTAGTCCATGAAAACCCAGAGTCCTTCGTGCAGGTTATGGGCACGTAAGTAGGCCACAGATTTATATAAATACTTAAAATAACAATGGGATGGGACATAATTAGCCACAAAATGGTTGTCTCTTCCATCAGCCTTATAAAGGACTCCATCATAGTATCCTTCATATTTTCTTCCAGGTTACAACATTTTAGATATCATGATACAATCCCAATGAAAATTGTTAGCTTTCAGTTCCCTCATCTGTAAAATGAGGATAATAATAGCACTTATCTATCTCCTAGGCTTGTTGTGAGGACCAAATGAGATAATATTGATAAATATTTTATAAATACTATTTGTAAAGCACTTCACATAATTCCTGGCACAAAAAAAGGTGCTTAATGAATGCTTGCTTCCTTCTTTTTGAACGTCTTTTTGTTCTCTTTGTTTTGCAAGAGATTCTTAGGAAAGCAAGAACAGGAGAATCTTGTCCAAGATTATAGTACTTGGTATTTGGGCCCTATTTAAATCTTGAGTTTCTACTTCTCCACCCTTGACATTAGTTATCTCCTGCCTGGAGCTTTCTCAATCCAGTAAGCATTTATTAAGTGCACACTAAATGCCAGGCACTGTACTAGATTCTGGGGATACAAATATAAAAGTGATACAGTCCCTGTCCTTAAATATATTCTACTTTGGGATACACCATGTATCAGAGAATGGTAGCCAGGAAAGAGAGCTTTGGCCTAAGAAATTATAACAATTGCTTAGACTATAGGGCAATAGACTGTCCCACCCTTTCCACAAGCAAGTTATATTTACTTTAAATTTCAAAGCAAGGAGTCTGGATTTTATTTTGATTATATTTACTGAGCAAGAGGTGAAAGTTTATGGGGGTTGAAAGGAGAAGAGACTGCATATCTGACAGCAGAACGAAAGTCAAGATTCTGATTAGGGCCTGGTGCCTGGGTACATGGCTAGATGGGTTGAAGCATAAGTCTTAGTTTGTTGTTCATCCTTTGTGTTAGAAGAGAACCAATGACATCATGAGGTTGATGTCTTGACTTGCTCGTGAATTGGATTTGTGAGGCAGAGCTGCACAAAGCCTTACTCTCTCCTCCAAAGTCATTGGAGCCTAGTGGCAGAAGTCAAGATAACTGGCGATGGCCCAGGTAAGTCCTAGAAAGGCCCTTGGAAATTAGCCAATCTAACTTCTTCACTTTCTTCCAGAAGCACAGGTCTAACCATGTCAGTCACTTCTCTGCTTAAGAACTTTCAATACCTCCCTAATGACATATCTCAGCTTGACTTTAATGCCACAATCTGGCTCCATCCCACCTTTTGTATCTTATTTTTACATTGTTCCCTTTCATTCATCTTTCCTTGCCAGAAATATCAACACTTCAGACCCAGACCTCCAGAGACCCTATCCCCCTTTCACACGCTAGGCTGAAGCTTCAGGATGGGGAGTGTCATGTCATTTAATTTGAAATTTACAATATTCTCTATGAAGTCTTATCATAGCAGAAATATTGTAAGCTGGCAATAAATGACTAGAGAAGCTACTATGATGCAGTCCTTTATAAAGGTGATATGGGAGACAACCATTTTGTGAATAATAAACCCAGTTGTCATTTTAAGTCCACATATAACCTGTGGCTCAGCCATGTCCTTCAGTCCCCACCAAGGACTCTGGGTTGTCATGTCCCAATTCCATACCCTACAAGGTCTAGATTCTTCCTCTGACTAATGCTTCCAAAATGGAGGGAGCGTTAGTGCATGATTTTCTGTTTGTAGATGATTGTACATTCCATGCAGCCTCTGAAGCTGAGATGCAACAAAGTGTGGATTGATTCTCTGCTGCCTGTATTAATTTTGGTCTAACAATTAACACCAAGAAAACACAGGTGCTCCATCAGCCACCACCACACCATACCAAATGGAGAAGTTTTGAATGCTGTGGGTAAGTTCACTTACCTCGGTAGTGTACTTTCCAGGGATGTACACATTGATAATGAGGTTGATGCACGCATTACCAGAGCTAGCTCAGTGTTTGGGAGGCTACAAAGGAAAATGTGGGAGAGAAGAGGTATTAGGCTGACTACCAAACTGAAGGTCCACAGAGCCGTTGTACTGACCTCGTTGTCGTATGCCTGTGAAACCTGGACCGAATACTGGCACCATACCAGGAAACTGAATCGCCTCCATATGAATTGTCTTAGGAAGAGTCTGAGGATCACCTGGAAGGATAAGAGGTCCTTTCTCGAGCTAAACTGCCAAGCATTCAAACTCTGCTTCTCCGATGATCTGGTCTTGTTGTTCGAATGCAAAACATACACTCGCCAAAAAGACTGTTTTATGGAGAACTCACACAGGACAAGCATTCACATGGTGGTCAGAAGAAGCGATACAGGGACTCTCTCAAGAACTTTGGAGTTGATTGTGTGACATGGGAGATGCTGGTACAGGACCATTCAGCGTGGCGTGCCCACATCAGAGAAGGGGCTGTGCTCTGTGAGCAAAGCAGAATAGAGGTAGCTCAAGAGAAATGCAAGATCTGCAAACTTAGAGAGTCCGCCCCAGAAGTTCACAAGGACTATTTGTGCCCGACCCATGGTAGAACGTTCCGAGCTTGTATTGGTCTGATCAGTCATAGTCGGACACACTAAAACTTGACTCCAGCACAGTGATGTCATTTTGGTCCTCTTCAAGAATGAAGGACAACACACAACACACAGCTTCTAGCTGGTATTCTCCAGGGAAATTTCTAAATATACTCATGGCATAATTTATGCATACATTTCCAGAAATGTAAGCAGAAGGGTCCCCAACCTTCATACTACATGTGTTTTAGGCATGGAAGAATTTATATTTATCCCCAAGAAAACACATGAGATACAAAGGACTCACAGGAACCCATGACCACATGAAGCACTTAGCAAATCTGGCTTTAGATACTTATTAGCTATGTGACCCTTGGCAAGTCACTTAATCTCTGTCTGCTTCAGTTTCCTCATCTGTATAATGGGGCTCATAATAATATCTATTTCATTGCTGTGAGGATCAAATGAGATATTTTTAAAATACTTAGCACAGTGTTTGGTACATAGGATGCATTTAATAGCTAAGTGGTACAGTGGATAGAGTACTGGGCCTGGAATCAGGAAGACTCAACTTCCTGAGTTCAATCTGCCTTCAGACACTTATTAGCTTTGTGACCCTGGGCAAGTCACTAACTCTGTTTGTCTCAGTTTCCTCATCTATAAAATGAGCTGAAGAAGGATATGGCAAACCACTCCAGTATTTTTGCCAAGAAAACAACAATGGGATCACAAAGAGTCAGACGTGACTAAAAATTACAGAAAAGTCATTTAATAAATGCTTGTTTCCTTCCTCCCTCCCTCCATCTTTTCTTTTCTTCTTTCCTTCCTTTTCTTCCTTCCTTCTTTTGGAAGTTAAATCACTTCGTGGGCTACTGAACAAAGGATCCTCCTTCACATTGGACCTGCCACCTTCTGGACAACTAATAGTAATAGGAAATAGGAAAGATCCCAATGTCCTGTTCCAACCCCCATCCCCATGATATGGTTTCAGTCTTCTAGCTGCAGGGGCTTTGCCCACTGGTAGTTCTTTCTCCTTAAAAAGCATGCTGTTGAGAAAATCTTCAATTTCTAACAGGCTAGCTGCCCAAACTCTCACATTTGGGATTACCCAAGGGCAAATCATCAAGGCTGGTAAAATCTACTTTCAAGCTGTGTGTAAACATATGTCTATGTCTGCCAAGAGCTTCTCCAGGAACTATCTCAAAGTTTAGGCAAGGAAAGTTCATCCTCAAGAACTCTGGTCTCTGACTTGCATGTAGAAAAGAAAGCTGAATGGCAAAATGGGCCAGGAGCTTGGGGTCAAGAAACCTTGAAGCACCTGGGCAAGCACCAGTGCTTCAAGTATAAGTTATCATTAGTTACTGTATTTTATTGCATAATCATTGCAGATTTTTTTTTTTGCAAAAAAGTGGGGTGTGACTATTATGTGAAGCTTTAAAAAAAACTGTGCTGGTATTACTTAAAAAATCATTTATTACAAAACTGGCAGACAAACTCTGCAGTTTAGCCAGGGAGGGAAGATGCCAGTCTTACTATATCATGTGACTTACTCATATCAGCTTCACCTGCCCACCCATTTCCCTTGAGCCTATGGCTCTTAATTGGGTTGGGTGACAATACCATTAGTACTGCAGAGCTCTAAACAAACCATGTAAGTTGACTTTCAGAAATATACTGACAATGCAAGTATCCTGAGAAATCTAGGCTTGCCTCTCACAATGCAGGAGAGATAAATGCGTATCCATATCCCACTGGTGAATACATTGCTGCTCAGTTTACCTTTTAAACAGTGTGACAAACAGAATTTTACCATGCAACGATTACATAATGAAAGGTTACAAACTAATTTTTGGATCAAAAAAAAAAAAAACAGGGTGCGATGGTTGTGCAGTAGCTATGATTATGCAATGAAATATGGAATTTCTAAGGTAAAGAAGCAGATATTCCCTTTCCTCTTCTGTAGAATAAAGGTTCTCATTCTGATGTGGAAGTCTAATGTAAAGAGAATAAGGGCAAAAAGTGAGACCAACTTGCTTTTATAGGCTGTGGAGAAGGGGTGGCTCTTCTGACCAAAACCTTGTCCCCCCAATATTTTCAGTTGACAGTTATCACAGTAGCCCCAGTCACTGAGAACAAAGCAGAAGAGTTTTCTGTGTCCTCTCTGCAAGGTGCCTTTCTCCTTGGGAAGTGTCATTCAGGTGCCTCTGAACAGAGACCCACACACTATAATCCCATTGGGGAACTCATGCTATTGAATGGAGGCTGTACTTACCACACTTCTTATACTCTTCTCCTTGTTAAATATTTGCTCTCTGAAAAATTTTAAGGTATATTGATGCTGGTTCTCTGGTAACTTTGGGGGAGTCAAGTTTTCTCTTCTTGTTTATTGCCTCCCCATTGCTTTGCATTGAGTCTTAGCAACATGTAAACATACAGTTCTTAGACATTCCCCAAATTAACAAAATTTTGTAGCATTTCAGTCATCCCATAACTGATAGACCTGGAGCTTGTACTGTCCTTCAAATGCATCATTTCCCCTAACTCTTTTTTCTTTCTACCTTAAAGCATTCCTGAAAAAGGGCAAGGTCACCCACTGCTTCCAGTCATCTTGACCTTTGTCTTGCCACTGGACTCTGCTGACGAGGCTAACAGCTTTGTGCAGCTCTGCCTCACTCAAATCCAATTCATGTGCAAGTCAAGACATCACCCTGGTGATGTCATTGGTCAGCTTCGAGAACAAAGGAAACAAAAACAAATAGTTTAGCAAATTGAATAAGCAAACAATTTCTTATAAAGTCTCAATAGATTACTACCTGCCCTGTGCTTGTAAGGACCATCTGGACCCAAAACAATAACATGTTTGCATTGAAAATGCAACTAGATCTCATTGCTAAACTTAATTAGTCTTCATATTGTTTATTTTCTTTCTTTCAAATCACCCTAACAATAGAAAGAATAAAGCATTTTTTAAAAAAGAATTCTGATAGCCTGAGAAACAACAAAAACTGAGTAAAAGACTAATAAAGAAATAATTCAAGAATCTTATTTACCTACTATGAATGTGTATCTCTTTCTTGGAACCTTTTCCTGCTTCCAAAACACACATATGCATATAAATTATGCAAAGAAATCACGTCTCCATATGCATATAAATTACATGTATGTGTATTTGTGCATATACATACACAGTGTGGGGAGAGAGAGAAAGAGCTATTTCTAGTCACATATATTATGCAAATTTTGATTTGACAAGGCTGAATCTTAAGCAGTCTGATTAATTATTGCTACTTCATTGATGAAAGGGACAAGGAATTGGACTTGTGAGTTCACTAGGATAAAGAATTCCACATGAGGAACCACCTTCTACCAATGCAAATATACTAGACTTGCTTTGTAATTTATAGTCTAAGAGAGTTACCTGGAGCACTAAGAGGTTGTGGTCAGTATGTATCAGAAGCCATACTTTAATCTAGGTTTTCCTGATGGACAGGTCAGTACCCTATCACATTGCCTGCTTTTTCTTGATGGAATGGAAAATCCTTTCTCTTTGTTAATGTTAGTGTGAGACTATGAGACAGCTGTAAACATTTGCTAAATTAGCATAGAAATATCCTGCTCATTAAAATATCAACCTACATTCATTATATTTCAATGCAGAAAGAACCAATTATTTCATCCATAAAGATTCTCCCTCCACTGATGCAAATTGCACCATCTTCCTGCCTCAGAAAATGGTGTCATTAGTTGCTTCAGCCAAAGCATTTCATCTCCTGCTTAGTGAGACAAATAAAAAGTCCAAGAGACAGAGTTTCTGGGTAATTAATAATCAATTTATTAATTATGCTATCTGATCATTAATAAATTAATGGTCAGTGGTTTCTCTAGGTAACCAAAGACAAAACCAGGGAGATCCCTGAATGTTTAAATACCTTTAGAAAGGTTTAGACTTATCTTACAAGATCTTGTAATATACATTAACATTGGTTGTCCCATTCCCTTTCTCTTTTTCCTTCATTCCAAGGGAATTTGTTGTTATAGTTGCATGCCTGATATACCTGACACACCTAAGATGCATATGCTGCTGAAGGAATTGTGACTTTCATTAATATATGTATATATATATATATATATATATATATATATTGAGCACCTACTGTGCAAAGAGCACTATGCTAGAAATGGGGGGAAATAATTTCATTCAAGGTATGGTCTTATGGTATTAGAGTACACATTCATTTGCAAGACATTACAGAAGAGGATATAGATGATGACAAATTATATTACCTCATAAAACAACAAAAAAAGAGTGGAAAAGGAAAATGAGTCTGCAGAAAGATTGGCATGAGAATCATGACAATTCATATCATCCTAGAGACATTTATAGAAGCAAAATGTCAAATAATAGGTGCAAAATAGAACACATTCAGTGGCATTTCTACTATAGAGTGATCTATTATTATGATCAATGACAGTGGCAGCACTGTGTCTTGACTTTTAACATCACGGTACCTGATATGCTTTCCAAGGCATTAGAAATGGCACTGAAGAAAAGAGTACCAAACAACTCACAACTGTATGACACTTTAAAGTTTGCAAAGTGCTGTACATATATAATCATATTTGATCCACATAACACCCTGTAAGATAGGTGCTATTGCTATGAGGATGATAGCAATGATAATACTACAAATAAGGAAACTGAGGCACATAAAGGTGAAATGACTTGCCCTGAGTCACACAGCCAGTGAGTGTCTGATGTGGAATTCAACTGAATATATGACTTCCTGACTTCAAGCCCAGGGCTCTAATAACTGTACCACAGTGTTGGAAAGAGTAACTATACTTACCAAGTACACATAGAAGCAATCAGTGCTCTGAGTGACTGATTTTTTGCATATCTGAAAGAGGGTAAGGTACCAAAAGAAAAAAAGAAATTAACAAAAAAAAATGTTATTGTCTTAGGGAGCCTACAAAAATATAAATATCAATATCAATAGCCTACTTTTTCATCTTTATTAAAATGATCTAAGCATGTTTCAATGGTATCCTTAATGAAGGACATAATAAGGGAGCAGGCAAGTTTTTGTTTTTGCTTTTTGGTGAGCAGTCAGGGTTAAGGAACTTGCCCAGGGTCACACAGCTCGTAAGTGTCAAGTGTTTGAGACCGGATTTGAACTCATATCCTCCTCACTCCAAGGCCAGAGCTCTATCCACTGGCCACCTAGCTGTTCAGGCAAGTTATTTAGAGATCATTTTCTTTTTCTAAATAATTTTTTTTTTTGCTTTTTGGTGAGGAAATCGAGGTTAAGTGACTTGCCCAGGGTCACACAGCTAGTAAGTGTCAAAAGTCTGAGGCTGGATTTGAACTCAGGTCTTCCTCACTCCAAGGGTGTAGCTCTTTCCACCATGCCACCTAGCAGCCCCTAGAGATCATTTTCTGTAGAAGACATCTTCATAGTGATATAATTGATGAAAGGTATAGAGTATACAAGTTCCTGCTGTGTTTCTTGACTTTTGATTACCAAGAAATACACTTGATTCATAGAGCTAAAACAGCCTTAAAGAGTCTCCTCCAAAAATTTGTAATCTATATATATGTTTTAAGATCTTGTAAAGTTCTTTGTAAGAAATAATCATGTATCAGTGATACTTTATAATCATTGTTAAGTAAGATATTAATCAGGGAGATAGAGACTAACCAAGGATGTTGGCCACTGTTACGGAAGATATTCAGGCCGAGTTCAAATGGAAGAAAGAGTTCCTGAGGAGGTGACATCTTTGGATAGCTCTCAGTACAGAGCTCTAGTTACGTTTTTCTCCACTATCTCTGCTAGAGAGTCAGGGATGCAGGGCAATGTAGAATTAAACTTTCAAAGCTAAATCCAGGAAACTTTATTGTAACTTATTCATGGAAGAAGGGCATTTCATATGCTCATAATCCTTCTAAGAATCCATGTTGAACCTCATTTATCTTTCTTCTCTGTAATACACTGCCTCTTCCTGAGGTAGCTGGGTAGTGCAGGGGCTACAGTATTAGAGTTGGGGCTCTGAAGACTTGAATTCAAATCCTCCCTCAAACACTTGCTAGCTATGTGACCCTAAGCAAGTGACTTGACATGAGCCTCAGTTCTCTAACCTAAAAAATGGAAATAATAGCACAAGTATAAAGTACTTTGTAAATATTGAAGCACTATTTACATGCTAGCTAGCTAATTTTGTTATTCTATTCTTACCCTGAACCTTCCCACAATGTAGGGACACATTCCCAGTCTACATGCACATTAAACTTTAAGGTTTAATTCTCCAGATTTAACTCCTTTTATCTCTAAATAGTAGCTGTAACTCTTCCTCATTGTTTATTTATTTTTCCTTTTTCTCTCCCAAGTCCCAATGATCCCACTCCTCAAATAACCTCTCATCAATCCTTAGGATGTTGCCACATTCCCTACCAAACAGGGGAAGAGAAGAACTGCATTCACAATTTATGGATGTATTTAGATGGACAATGCATTGACTGTGTCTGTCAATAAATACATCTTAGCTGGCTGCTCCAGATGGGAAATAATCTGGGCTTGAAAGTAAATTAAAAAAAAAAAAAGAAAAGGAACCTGGCTAGTATTTTTGCATATGGGAAATTGCGAAGCACTTTCAATGTCTAATCTTCTCTATTAAAATTAAAAACTCACTTCTTTACTCCTGTTATTCAACCAGCAATGCTTCATGGCTCTCCATGAAACAATATAAGCTCCAAAAAAATAAAAATTGGAATTGATACAAAGGGTTTCAGCAAGAAACCTTTTTGGTGAGCAGTCAGGGTTATTTGTCAGTGCCCCAGTATATTATATTTTGGTCAGAAAATGATCTCTAGGGGCTGCTAGGTGGCGTGGTGGAAAGAGCTACACCCTTGGAGTGAGGAAGACCTGAGTTCAAATCCAGCCTCAGACTTTTGACACTTGCTAGCTGTGTGACCCTGGGCAAGTCACTTAACCTCGATTTCCTTACCAAAAAGCAAAAAAAAATTATTTAGAAAAAGAAAATGATCTCTAAATAACTTGCCTGAACAGCTAGGTGGCCAGTGGATAGAGCTCTGGCCTTGGAGTGAGGAGGATATGAGTTCAAATCCGGTCTCAAACACTTGACACTTACGAGCTGTGTGACCCTGGGCAAGTTCCTTAACCCTGACTGCTCACCAAAAAGGTTTCACCCTTTGCTACGCAAAAGGTGGTGTAGAAGAGATCATTCACTCATTTATCAATCAATCAATCAGTATTTATTAAGTGCATTCTATGTGCCAGGGATATAAAAATACAGTGAATAGAACAATACCTGCTCAGAGAGATATTGCTCTCTAATGCGGGAAGAAAAGTACATTATTCAGATTAAACATAAGGAAAATAAACACAAAACAGCAAAATATAAGTTCATTTTTAAGGCACTCTAGAAAATCTGAGGAATCAAGAAAGGAAGGCTTCATGTCCTTGAGCTATGTCTTGAATAACAAAAGTGATTCTATGAGGCAAAGGTGAGGAGAGACTGTATTCCAGGCACTGAGGATATCCATTATGAAGGTACAGAGATAGAAAATGGAGTATCTTGTGTGAGGAACATAGAGAATTCCAGTTTGGATGGATCACAAAATCATGGGGGAAAGGGAGGGAAGGAGAGAGAATAGTGTACAGTGAGTCTGGAAAAGTAAGCTGGACCAAGTATATGCAGGGCTTTAAAATCTAAATATAGGAGTCTATATATTTGATCCAAAAGGCAATAGGGAACCATTGGAGTTTATTGGATAGGGGAGTGATATGGCCAGATATTCACTTAAAGAAAATCACTTTGCCAGTATTGTGGGGGATTGATTGGACTAGAGAGAAACTTGTTGAGAGAAGGGATCAGAAGCAGGGTATGTGGGAAATGATGAAAAATGAAGAATTAAGGATAATGCCAACATTAAGAATCTAGGAGACTAGAAGAATGGTAGTGTTTTCAATTTTTTAAAAGGAAATTTGGGAACTGGGTAAGTTTAGGGGAAAGAGATGATGAATTCTGTTTTGGATATGTTGAATTTGAGATGTTTCTTAGATGTTCAGTTTGACATGTCAAGGAAATTTGTGATTGGAAACACAAGGAAGCCAATTATACAGTGAAAGCAAAGGATCACAGATGGTACATCTACGTGCTACCCACTAGCACTGGTACCCGTATGTAGCACAGGCTGTGAACCTATTTTCCTTACCCCTGTTTGCAGTAATTGGCTGGGTCCCCAGAGGGCAACTGCTGCTTATGAGGGTATGGTGGTATCTTCAACAGGAATAGGAAAGTTAGAAAGAGGGGGGGATTTGGAGGGAAGATAATGAGTTCAATTTTGGACTTGTTGAATTGAGGATGTCTACTGGACATCCAGTTTGAGATACTCAATAGGCAGTTGGAGTTGTGAGGCTAGACTTCAACAGGAAGGTTACATAGATCTGAGAATCATCAGCACAGAGAAGATAATTGATTCTCTGGGAGCTGATGAAGTCACCAAGTGAAAAAGTATAGAGGGAGAAGAAAAGAGGGTCCAGGACAGAACCTTGTGGGAGACTCAGAGTAAATGGACATGACATGGATGATGCTTCAGCAACAGAGGCTGAGAAGGAGCAGTCAGGTAAGTAGGAGGAGAACCACAAGAGAGTAGTGTCACAAAAACCCAGAGAGAAGAGAGTATCAAGGAAAAGAGGGTAATAAATATTGTCAAAGGCTGTAGAGTTTTCAGGAAGGATGAGGATTGAGAAAGGATCAGGCTTTGGCAATTAAGAGATCCTTGGTAACTTTGGAGAAAACAGTTTTAGTAGAATGATGACATGGGAAACTAGATTGTAAGGAGTTAAGAAAAGAGTGAGAGAAAAGGAAGGAGAGGCGCCTATTGTAGGTGGACTTTTCAAGGAGTTTAGCCACAAAAAAGGAGAGATATGGGGTGATAGTTACGCAGGATGGAAAGATCAAGTGAGGGTTTTCTGAGGATGAGGGGACACAATGGTATTTTTGTAGGCAGTAGGGAAGCAGCTAGTAGACAGAAAGAGATTGAAGATAAATGAGAGAGTAGGAATGATAGAGGGATCAGCTTGCTGGGGAAGATGGGGTGGAGTAGGACCATTTGTGCACGTAGAGTAGTTTGCCTTGGCAATGAAAGGGACCATCTTATCATGTGAGACTAGGGTGAAGAACTTCTATCACATTTGTTCAACAGAAGTTGACATTTAGTGAGTTAGATGGTACTTCATCCCTTTTGAAGCCCAAAAAGATTCATTCTGAATGTCCTACTTGCCAAATTATCCTAGAACAGAGGTAAGCTACTACTGGTCTGTAGATTTTTTTTTTGACCAAAATATAATATACTGGGGCACTGACAAAGGAGTTCAGAAATGCTCTAAGTGTTTCCTTCTGGAAAAAAGTAAAAGTAGAAAATAAATATCTCACAAGTGGCAATAAACTCTTTCTCATTCTTGACATGATGTTGCCAAGATAAACACACCTGGCATGATACCCTTCACCTTTGCAGGAAGATAAAAAAGGTGTAAGCCACTTGACAAAATCACCCAGTCAGAGCAGGGCCATCAAAAAAAAATGCCCAGTTCCCCAATGTGTCCTTCTCAATAATGAGAAGAGCCCTTGATTTGGAGTCATGTAATGATCTTTAATGTTACTTCTAACTCCTAAGTCTTATGACCTGTAACCTAAGTTTGAATACTGGCTCTGCCACTTAGTGTGATTTTAGAAAAGTCATATAATCTTGCCAAGCATCAATGTCTCATCTGTCAATGATGATCATAACTTCATTACTACCTCACAGGTTTGCTGTGACGAGTAAATGACATATGTAGAGTGCTTTGTGATTAGAGAAAATAAAAGCAAATTGTTGCTATTGTTATCATCTGTGAGCTTACAGGTTATACTATCATAGATAGAATAGAAGCGCTTTTAGAGCAAGGATGGTTTCAGTTTTGTCTTTATCCCCAGAGCCTCCAGGTTGCCTGGCATACAATGGGCATTTGTTTAATATCTGTTTCTTGGTTGATTGGTTGATTCTAAAACATCTGAAACATTATTATGCCGTAACTTTACTACAAGTTAATCTGCAATAAGTATGGGGAGGGCTTAATTATACTGCTGTCACCTGTAACAGATTAGATAGTAAAGTGGATAGAGTGCCAACCTGGAGTTAGGAAGACCTGGGTTCAAATCCAGCCTTAGACACTACCTGTGTGACCCTGAACAAGTGACTTAACCCTGTTTGCCTCAGTTTCCTCATCTGTAAAATGAGCTGGAAAAGAAAATGCCAAACCAGTGCAATATCTTTGCCAAGAAAACTCCAAATGACGTCATGAAGAGTCAGACACAACTGAAAATGATATGACACATATAACAGAGCCCCATATCATAGATTCTATCATTACAGATAAGCTTTGGTAAACTTGGATGGCTAGTTTCAAAATGACTCAATAGAAACTCGCTTTTTATTATCTTTAAAAGAAAATTGGTCTGTACTCTGCATTTTACATAAAACAGAGGCACAATTGACTAATCTATGAGTTTTTCTTCTAAAAGAGGGATTCTGATGAAGTTTCCTCTAACCAACAGGCAACTTGGTGCCTAAGCAATTTCCAATGCACATCGTATAGTAATTATAAAACAAAAGATGAAATTCCTGCAGCAATGTGAAACTGAAGTACTTAGTCTAAGTTTAATGATTGTTTTTGGGAGGGGTTTTTTTTTGTTTTTTTGTTTTTTTTTGTTTTTACCAATAGCACAATCTTAGTGTTAATATTAGCACACTTTTGGAAGAAGATATATCCACCTAGAAAACTCGGATGTTCCTTTTTTCCAGCAGTAACCAAAAGGGTCATCTCTCTTGATTTGGTTAAGTAATCAATCAGAAATTGTTTAAGTGACTATTATATCCCAGGGACTGCAAACACAGCAAAAACAAGTATCTTTCATTCTTTTTGGAGAGACAACGTGTCCAAGATGTCCCAAAAGTATTAGTGTAGTTTTAAGCTATTAAAGCTTAAATAAAATGAACTTCCTTCATATGATTCATGTACTCTCCATATAGCTTCTCCTCCTCTTGCACTCCTTCCCGCCACACCAATAGTGGAAAAAATGATGGACCTGGAGCTTTGTAACCTTAAAACTTCACTAAGACTTTTGGGACACCCTGTATAAATATAAAAGAAACAAATATATACTGAATAAGGGCAATAGCATAACTAAAAAACAAGGTAGGGAAGTAGGACACTAGCAGCTGGGTGGATCAGAAAAGGTTTCATGTAGAAGGTGGTGCATGAGCTGCATCATTAAGGAAGAAAGGCATTCTGTGAAGCAGACATGAAGGGGGGGTTTATTTCAGGCATGAGGGACTGCCAGGACAAAGACACAGAGAAAGGAGATGGAGTGTTATGTATGAGGAACATATTGAGAAACCTATTTGGCTGAACTGCAGAGTTCAGGAAGATGAGATAGGTTGGTCCAGAGAAAGAATTGATGGAGTCTGAATGCAGATCAAAGCATATTTTTTGAAACTTTAAATGAGTTTTTTTTTTTTTGGTCTGTGTTTTCTTTCACAGCATGGCTAATAGGGAAATATGTTTTGGATAACGCACATACTCTATATCAAATTGCTTGCTTTCTCAAGGTGGGGGGTGGAGAGGAAGAGAAAGAATTTGGAACTCAAAAAAAAATTTTAAAGAATGTTATAATTGTTTTTACATGTAATTAGAAAAAATTAAATATAATTTTTTTTAAATGAAGATAGTTTGGGAAAAAGTTTTCAGGTGCTTTAAATGCCAAACAGAGGTAATTGTATTTGATCCTGGAAGCTACAGGGAGTCTCAGTACTTTATTGAATGAGGGAGTGATATAAATAGTTAGATCTGTACTTAAGGAAAGTAACATTAGCAGCAATGTGGAGGATAGATTGGAGTGGTGAGCGATATGATAGAGAGAGGCCAACTAGGAAGTAATTGCAAAATAACTATTGCAAGGGGTGATGAGAGGCTCAACCAAGCTCAACAGAAAATTCGATCTTCAAATACGAGACTCAAGAGAGACATAAAAAGGTAAACAGGACAGAAAAAAAACAACATGTTATTAATAAGGGCAAACTGTTTACATTCCTACAAGGGAAGATGACACTTGTAACTCTTCAGAACTATATTGTTATTACACCATTTTAAAGGGATATACATAGAAGGGGTGGGTATAAGTTGACTTTGATGTAATGACAAAAAAATCTAATCAAGTGGGTTAAATGGATATAAGTAAGTGGATTAATCTGATCTAAGAAAATGTACGGAGAGAAAAGTCAAGGAGGAGGCAAACAATTACAAACAGGAAAAGGCACAAAAACCTATTACAGTAGAGGGAAAGATGGGAGGGAGATGAGGATTGTTTGAACCTTAATCTCGTTAGATTTGGCTCAAGGGGGGAATAACATAATCAGTTAGGTATGGAAATCTAACTTGCCATATAGGCAGTAGGAGGGAAAAGGGGAAAGAAAACGGAGGGGGAATAGAAGGAAGGGAAAAAGTAATAAGGGTAACGGGGAAGAAAAGGGAGGGGGCTAATAGAAGGGAGGCGGGACTGAGGGAGGCAGTGGTCAAAAGCAAAACACTAGTGAGGAGGGAAAGGGAGAAAGGAGAAAGAAAAACATAAACAGGGGGGAAATAGGATGGAGAGAAAGACACAAATAGTAATCATAACTGTGAATGTGAATAGGATGAACTCTCCCATAAAACAGAAGCAGATAGCAGAGTGGATTAAAAACCATAACCTTACAATATATTGTTTACAGGAAACACATTTGAAACAGAGGGACACACACAGGGTAAAGGTAAAAGGCTGGAGTAAGATATATTATGCTTCAGCAGAAGTAAAAAAAAATCAGGGGTAGCAATCCTGATCTCAGACAAAGTAAAAGCAAAAATGGATCTTATCAAAAGAGATCTTTGTAGAAGGCAACTACGTCCTGCAAAAAAGCACCATAGACATTACTAAATATACATGCACCAAATGGTATAACATCCAGATTCTTAGAGGAGAAGTTCAGGGAGTTGCAGGGAGAGTATCAACCAAGGTAGTAACTGTGAGAATAGGGAGAGGAGATAAAATGAGAGAGATACTGTTGAGGTAGAAACAGCAAGTTTTGGCAGTTGACTAAATATTATTATTATTATTTTTTAGGCAATTGGGGTTGAGTGACTTGCCCAAGGTCACACAGCTAGTACATGTCAAGTGTTTGATCTGAGGCTGAAT
Source organism: Vombatus ursinus (assembly GCF_900497805.2). Taxonomy (NCBI): domain Eukaryota; kingdom Metazoa; phylum Chordata; class Mammalia; order Diprotodontia; family Vombatidae; genus Vombatus; species Vombatus ursinus. Next base: position 4,778,558 of record NW_020954720.1, read on the forward strand.
TTGAATTCAGGTCCTCCTGACTTCAGGGCTGGTGCTCTATCCACTGCACCACCTAGATGCCCCTATTGACTAAATACTTAGAGTGAGAGTGAGGAGTGGAAAGTAAAATGAAGCTTATGAATGTAGAAGACTGGAAAATGGCAGAAGATAAAGGAACATTGGGCTTCTTAATCCTGGTTATCAGATGGACATTTCTTGTCCTTGATTTAATCACTGATGAACTCTCTTGATCTAGATAATAGGAATTAAAATCAATCTCTAAATTAATTGTCTTCTATTCAATGGGAGGCAAAGAATATAAGAATGATGCTGTCCTAATATTAATTCTTAAATTTTATAACAGTAAAGACCTTAGTATTATTGGCTTACATAATCCAAAATTCTCATAAATATTTTTTTATTGAGAAGACCAAATCCTTGACCTCAGAAAATAGACAGCAAAGTGAATATTTTTATTCTATTCTAATGCCTATATTTCTGAAGGCTCACGAGGAGTAAACTGTTTGCCTAGGTGAATTTTTCCACATTCTTCAGTCCTACTCCATAAAAAATTAACGAAATGAATTTTCTTCATATGGTACAAGTACTTTAGTCCTCTCCACAAAGCTGCTTCTCTTCCTATACTCCTTTCCCCCCATAGCAATAGTGGAAAGAATTATGGAATCAGGAATCAGGAAACTTGGGTTTGAATCCTAGCTCCATCAGTCAGCAAGATTTATTAAGCACTTGTCGTGTGCCAGACACTGTGCTAAGTGCTGGGAATACAAATACAAAAAAAAAACAGTGTCTGCCCTTGAGGAGCTTATATTCTAATGGAAAGACAACATATAAAAGGAAGCTGAAGGTTTGGGAGAAGGTAACCTTACTATGGGGGCATAATGGAAATGTCCAGAAGAGTACACCTGTTGAGAAATTAAGATGTAATTGATCTGGGTGCCCTTCTTAACTAAAGGTTCTGGGAGGAGCCATCCAATCAGAGGGAGAAGACATGGGGCCTGAGGTGTTCCAAGGTATGACTTTGAGGGCTGACACGATCTTCTACGATAAAGACTCATTGTTGTGGTCATTCATCAGTAAATTGATTATTATATGGACTCTGACAAATTATTTCTCGTCTCTGAGAAGCAATTCCCTCATTTTATAAATAAGGATTATAATACTTGCACAGTTTACTTCAAAAGGTTGTTGTAAGGAAAGCAATTTGAAAACTTCAGGGTGCTCTATGTGTGTTATTATTATTGCACCCTGTGAGAATTGATGAATCTTCTAGAGAGAATATACAGGAAAATGTACAAGAATAGGGTAAGTTGGGAAAGGGTTACATTCTTCACTGCCAGAGGGATCCAACATATATCCATTAAAATATTGAACTATTGGCTACGAAAATGATTCCATAATAAACACTTAATGATGCTTATTTTGGAGTCCTGGTTTTATAAGGAGATTTTAACAGAACACTTGCATCAGATAAATGGTGGATGTCTATTTTTTGTTTTTAACATTTCACTCCTCCACCGCCTTTTATAGTATCCTACTTTCTCCCAAATAGAACTGATTGACAGGTATGAAAATGAAGATTCAAACACTGTAAAATCGTTCAACACCACATAGAAATAAACATCCCCATGTAGAACAAGGAGATGAGAAGAGATGTCTGGGGTGGCAAAGGTTGAAGAAAATGAGACAAAGCATGGGATAGTGAATAAAGTGCTGAACTTGGAGTCGGGAAGATTTGAGTTCAAATCTTGCCACAGACACTTAATGTTACTTGCCACAGACACTTAATATTACTGCAGGTAAATCAATGACCCTCTCTGGCCTCAGTTTTCTTTTTGGTAAAATGAGAGGGTTAGCTTAGATGACTACTAAGGCCCATTCCACCTCTAAATCTATGATCCTACAGTTCTTGTACAGTGGAGTAAGCTGCATGTGATTGTACATAAGAACATCGAGAGCTACAAATTCAGCAAACTTTTATCTCTGTTACTTATCTTGAGATTGAACCTAGGCAGCCTGAACTCAGACTAAATTGATTTTCTTGTCCTTTGGACTCCGACATTTTCTACATCTAGCCATCAGTATTGTTGACCTGCATCCCAGTTACTAACTCCACCTTAAATAACAATACTTCTGGCTCCTATATACATGAAAATTAACCAGTCATGACTTTACTTCATTCCAAAGTCAGGAAGATTTCAACCTACACCATGGAAGTGCTGGTGGGTAGGACCCATGAGTGGGACCAGAAGCATCAGTATGATACACCACAAGTACCTTCTCCCAGCTGTTGAAACTGTCAGACAACAGTGCTGTCAAAACCACAGAGCCCAGAATAACACATTTCAGCAGGCCCTGGGCCACATAACACTAGGAACACGAATCTTTGGGGTAGGGTGGCTACCCTAGGTTCATTGCCAGACTACCATCATCAAGAGTTTCATTATGAGCTGGCCAAACTTGCTTTTCTGGTATCCTGACAGGGCAGGGCCACCTGCTAGGACACACCTTACCACAACTGGTATTTACTCCCTTCTAAATGACTGCAAGTTTTTTAACCAACTATGAGATCTTTAAATGTCTCACTCCTTGCTTAATCTGTCAACTAATATATGAGCTAGTTCCAGTAGAGAGGGAAGGCTGGAGATTGAATTCACTTCCATTTATTAGGCACCTTTTACGTTCAAAGCACTACCATCAAGGACCTTTCATTCTACTTATTGATGGGGGCTTGGACTACACAAGAGGTTAAAAAATAATTAAATATAAAATAATGCAAAGTAATTTCTAAGGGAGGGGAGAATTAACAGTTGGGGAAATCAGGGAAAAGCTCATGTAAGAAGGTAACACCCAAGCCATGTCTTGAAAGAAACTAGGGATTTTTTGAGGTATTTATTAGGGGTCAAGATTGGGAAGAGGTGAAAGGAGTGCATTCCAGATACAAAGGATCCTCTATGCAAAAGCATAAAGGTAGAAGATAGAATTTCATGCAAAAATAAGAGCTAGCAGACTAGTTTATGACAAAGTATCATATAATATGAAATAATTGATAATCCTCTAGTCAGACTACATCAGTCATACTGCATTCATCTCTGGGCACCAGATTGTAAGAAGGATATTGAAAAATTGGAGTCCATTCACAGAAGAGTAACCAGAATGGTGAATAGACTGGAGAACATGCCAGGGTTAGTTTTAGGAAATGAGGATGTTTAGTATTATGATGGCAGAGAAGAGAGCACTTGATAGCTGGGGGGCTAGAGAGAACTAGATAATATGGTGGACAGAATACTTGGCTTGGAGTCACAAAGACCTGAGTTCAAATTTGCTCAGACACGTTAGAAGTATGATCCTGGACAAGTCATTTAACCTCTATTTGCCTCTGTTTCCCCAACTGTAAAATATGGATAATAATGGCCCTATCTCCCAAGGTTGTTATGATGATCAAACAAGATAGCATTTGTAAAGTAGGTGCTTAATAAATGCTTGTTTCCTTTTTTGGGGGGGGGCTAGGCAATGGAGTTAAGTGACTTGCCCAGGATCACACAGCTAGTAAGTGTCAAGAGTCTGAGGCTAGATTTGAACTTAGGTCCTCCTGACTCCAGGGCTGGTGTTCTATCCACAGCACCACCTACCTGCCACACTTATTTCCTTTCTAGACACAAGTAATACCATTTTAGAATAAGCCTCCATTTCATCTTGCTTTCCTTTAACGTAGATCTTGGACAAGTTGAGCCAAAATTCAGTCTCCATCTAGGAAACAAAAATACTCTTATTTGGTGTAGTGACAACAAATGGAATTCTTAGTTTACCAGACCTTTGAGGCTAAGGAGTCCTTTATTCACATCCCAGCCCAACAAAAGTGAATTAATACTACTTGTTATTAATACCACTTACCAGCGGTGTGATATAAGACTTGAAAGAAACATATATAGGTCTCTTTCAAGACATATACATCTTAAGAGAAATCTCAGTAAAACACATTAAGTCAGTGATGACATCATTTAAGGAGTTGAAATCCAATTGCTTTTCTTCTTTGCAGAGTCCAGTATTAAAAATTAAGTGCCAAAGTGCTGTTTAAAATTATTTATTTAATATTATTTTTCTTAATTATATGTAAAAACAATTTTTAACTTTCAGGTTTTTTCCTTTTTGAGTTCCACATTCTATACCTCCTACCTTTCCCCACCCCCCATTGAGAAGGCAAGCAACTTGATATAGGTTATACAGGTGCAGTCATGTAAAACGTATTTCCATGTTAGTCATGTTGTGAAAAAAAAAAAGATCAAAAAAGAATGAATTTTTTTTTAAAAGTATGCAAAGTCCTATTTAAAGAAGGCCTTTAGAAAGGAACTTAACCTGAGGTCCAAGAACTTATTTTTTTTTATTTTTGATAATCCTACTTTAATATAATTAGTTTCATAATCCTGTGTGTTTTATTTTATGCAATTTTATCACCCTGAGAAAAGGTCCATCAGACTACCAAAGGAGGGCTATGACACAAAGACAGTTTAAGTACCCTTCTTTTAGGGAAACTTCAGTTTTAACAGGAAAGATGATACATGCATAGATAGGTACATGTAAGATATATACAGAGTAAATGAAAGATAATCTCATAGGGGAAGGCAGTAGCAGCTGGAAGCTGTTTTTGCTTCAAAAGTTCAAGGGTCCAGTTTCATGCATGTGGGTACTCCTTCCATCAAAGCAGTCTGCAGTCTCTCTCATAGTCTTGATGAGTTGCTGTGGCCTCTGGTGATAAGCCTCTACATACTTACCTTGGCTGATCTTTGAATAGCAGAAATCCCCCAGGTCAAGCTTCCCATGAGCTTTTCTATACTTTGCTTTTATTATAAAACACTATATTCATCATGGAACCCATATAAGAGTATAAATTCTGCTGCTATGGCCTTCAAGCAACCAAAATGACCTTCACCTTCCAGCAGCCAGGATCATCTGCCAACGAGACACAGGAAGAGGCCTTTTGTAAAGAGTCCTCTTACATTTCCACTTTATAAGATGAGACAAGTCACTTCAAGCAAAAAGAGGTAGAATTCCTAGGGTATATGATAGTCTATAGTCCAAGACCTTCTTTTACTGTTAGTATTTTGATAATTCAGTATAATTAGTTTCCTTTGTTATCTCATATATTTTATTTTGTGCATTTAACAATATTCTAAGAAGGTATCCATAGGTCCCATCAGATGGTGCCAAAGGAGTCCATGACACACACCAAAAAAGGTTAAGATCTCTTCCTGTAGACAAATGCAAACAAGCCTAAAAAAGTAGAGATGGTATTGCAATGGATGAGGTAGGGAACCCCACAAACAACCAATGACTTAGTAAAGTATAGCAATTCCATGATGTAAAGAAATCAGCCTGAAGAATTAAAGCAAATGGTTCTAGCCATGAATCAGTCGAGAGCTAGGTTGGAATAGTAGCCAAGGAGCTGGTTTTGGAGTCAGAAGGACATGAGTCTAAGTACCACCTCTGAGAAACTGTATGAGCAACCTCGAGAAGTTACTTGATCCATCAGTGTCCCAGCAAACTCTAAGACCATATATTGTGGAATTGTTGCTTATCTTCATTGGTAGAGGGCCCTTTCCTCTCCAAAAGCTCTCTATACCAGTGAAATCACAGGGTCAGATTTTTTTTAAAAGAAATTAATTCGTGCAGCAGGTCTCAAAGACTGAGTGGTCCAGGGACCTCTGAAGAGTCTTCATGACCCTTTCAGGGGGTCTGTGATATCAAAACTATTTTCATAATCATACTGAGATGTTTTAATTTCTAATATATTATGTCAGTAAATATAACCCTCGTGAACAACAGTTGTTTGAGAAATACTCAATAATCTTTAAGAGTGCAAAGGGGTCCTAAGAGCAAAATGTTTGAGAAGCACTGAATTAGAAATTAGGGAACTCTACCTTAACCCACCCAACTTTACTGATTTAAGTTAGAGTTCAGGGACTCAGCAATCCAAGATTCTATACTATAGCTCCTAAACCCACTCCATATCTGAATTCAAGTAGTTATCCCACAATACTGACCAAGTTGCCCCTCTATACAGAGCACTGAACTACACAGCTATCCATGGGGAGACAAAGGAAAGCATACTTTCTTTACACTATCCTGGTGAGAAGGCAGGAAAAACACAGTAAATCACTTGGAAATCCTTCCAGAATAATGAATGAAAAGGTACAAATTCACATAGAGTTTGAAGGATGGATAGCAAAGCAGTGATCAGAGTTGGGCGTAGAGGGTGACCATAATCATGGATGACTGCAGGAAATGTGAATTATTACAGGGTTTGCAAGAAAACAAATACTATTACATTTCCATAGGACTCCTATAATGATTTCCTGGTAATACTTAATAATATAACTCTAAGATAGCATGAGAGTTATTTCTCTTTTTTGTTGAGAAAACAGTTCTACAGTATGTGTTAAAAAAAAAAGATACTAACATAAATCTCATGCAAATATATTTGTCCTTTAAAAAGTCACGATGAAAAACAAACTGTGGTTGGGAAATTTCTGTACTTTGACATTAAAGCTTATGCAAGTAAGATTGTATTACTTAACAGTTCAAAGGATCTCTCACAACTCTCTCCAAAGTAAAAGGCATTAGATTTTATTGTGTTCCTGTCATTCAAAAGTTCAGGCCCAAAATAAATCAAAGGAAGAATTCATGCCCATCTGTCACTCTAAGGACTTCCACATTTCACTCACAGATTTTAGCAGAACTCAGGTGACAAGAGAGAGTATTCTATAGCATAACAATTTTTTACCAAATTCTTCATCTATAAAAGAGAGAAATTGAACTAAATGTTCTCTAAGGTCAACTTTGCAACTCCAACATTCCATAAAAAAGTATTGCACAACTGCCACGTTCCCCATTGCTATACTCTGTGCATGTGGAAAAGTTGTTAGGGTGGGCAAATAGGGTCACGATCCCTTGAGATAGAACATGCCTCTCAAACAATAATGCACAGCATAGATTACTGTCAAATACTGAGCCAGAAAGGAAGGTTGAGAGTCATGAGGGAGGGATGGTCAAGGAAATGAGAACCAGGGACAGGTGCAAAGCTGAAATGAATCTGAATTATGCAGTGATTCCTTCCTCACTCCTAAAGTAACCTATAAGTAGTAACCTATTAATCTTGGCTAAGGTTATTAGATGGTAACATGGCTTAGCCACTTATACCTGCTTCTTCAGGGCAAATTATTATCCAGAAACATGGTAGAGTCTTAATGGTAACATGCCCTCCTCTGAAGTCAAAGTTTTGGGAATGCTTTACTTCCTGTCTATTCATGTGAGTCAACATTGATCTCATGCATTTGCCAAGATCTTGAGTCAAGATTCTGACTATAAAATGAAAGAGCTAGAAAACAAGACTGAGACAGTTAACAGGGAAAGTACCACTGACGAAAAATGAAAGTAAAGCAGAACAAAACAAAACAGACTGAATTGGTTTGTTTCTTTTCTGAGAGGACAGCTCTGAGCTGCCTTATCTCTCCCTTATCAGGGAGGAGGAAAAACAAGTGCCCATATGCTAATTTTAAATGAGGTCTTGGCTCAGTGATGTTAATATGACTGAAAAAAATAAATTTCATCCAAAAAAGAATATAAACTGTTTATAGTTATTCAATAAATATTTATTGAATGCCTAATTTCTGTGGTATACCCTGGGCTAGACTTGTGATTCAGGTGTTCTATGGTATCAGTTTTGAAAGGGAGCTGATCACCATCTGCTAATATATATTTATATAAAGGTTTGCAAAGAGTTTTACATATGTGATCCCATATGATCTACCTGGTAGGTAGATTTTACAATTATTCCCAATTTATAGATGAGGAAATTGATGTGAGAGGTTAAGTGAATTTCCCAGGGTTACATAGCTAGTCAGTGTCTGGGCCAACTTCAGGTTTCCTGACACCAAGTCTAGCATTCTTACCCACTGTGCCACCTAGAAACCTCAATAGTTTTACAAAACCTGCCATGAAGTCAGAGAACATGTCATATTCATATTTATTCTGGTGCCTTGTGCATAATTGATTTTCAATTAATATAAGTAGAGTGAATGATGAATGTAGTTTTACCAATTCAATTTAATTCAACAAACATTTATTAAACACCTACTATATCCTCATCCATAAAATTGGGATAATAGCACTTACCTGTCAGAATTGTGAAAATCCGACAAGATGATAATTGTAAATCACTTAGCACAGTGCCTAGCACATAGTAAGTACTATGTAAATGTTAACTATTATTACTGTCATTACTGAATTATGCTAGTTGCTAGGCATATAAAGGTAAAAATGAAATAGGTTTTTTGTTTCGTGTTATTTTTGCTCTCAAGCTTACATTGGAAGAGGGGCTAGAATATCACACAAACAAAAATAAAAAATACAAAGTAGTCAGAAGGAGATAATATTAACAACTGGGAGATTATGAAAGGTTTCATATAGGGGTGGCACCTGATCTGAATCTTAAAGGAAACTAAGGACTCAAAGAAGCAATTTACAAATGAGGAAACTGAGGCAAACAGAGGTTAAGTTACTTGCATAGAGACACAAAGCTAGAAAGTCTGGGAGCAGATTTGAACTCAGGTTTTTCTGACTCCAGGCCCAGTGATCTATCTATCAAGGCACCTAGCTGCCCCATTTTCCCACTTTTGATGTCACAGACCAGGGGCCACCTGTCAACAATGTAGCATGGGAAAAAGAAGTTTCAAGCATGGTATACACATTTAATACTATACTTTTTTGATATATTGATTAGTTTTATTTAAACCGTTTTCTTTTTTCTCTCTTCTTATTCTTTTTTTTATAAGGATGGGAGCAAGGAGAAAGTGATGGAGAAATAAAATATATCAATAAAATTTATTCTTTTTTAAAAACACAGGAAATCATAGCTAACATTTATATAGCACTCACTACATGCCAGAAATTATTCTAAGCACTTTTCAATTATTATTTCATTTTATCCTCACAGCTACTCTAGGAGGTAGGTATTATTATTATAACCATTTTATAGATGAGAAAACTGAGGCAAAGAGGTTAAATATTCTGGAGAGCAATTTGGAACTATGCCCAAAGGGCGCTAAAACTGTATATAATCCTTTGACCCAGCAATACCAATATTAGGTCTATATCCCAAAGAAATCAAAGAAAAAGGAAAATGACTGATATGTACAAAAATGTTTATTGTAGCTCTTTTTGTGGTGGCAAAGAATTGAAAATTGAGCAAATGCCCATCAATTGGGGAATCACGAAACAAATTGTGGCATATGATTGTGATGGAATACTATTGTGCTATAAGAAATGATGAGCAGGATGCTTTCAGGAAAACCTGGGAAGACTTACATGAACTGATACAAAGTAAAATGAGCAAAACCAGGAGAACATTGTACACAGTAACAATGATCAACTGTGAATGACTTTGCTACTCTCAGCCAGAAAATGATCCAAAGGGCTTATGATGAAAAATGTTATCCACCTCCAAAGAACAAACTGAGAGAGTCTGAATGCAGATTGAAGCATACATTTTTTTTTTACGTTCTTTATTATTCTTGGGGATTTTTTTTTCTGTATTTTCTTTTCCAACATAACTAATGCAGAAATGTTTTGAATGACTGTATGTGTATAATCTATGTCAAATTCCTGTCCTTCTCAAGAAGGAGGTATGGCAAAGAGAAAGGGAGAGAATTTGGACCTCAAAATTTTAAAAAACAGATGTGAAAATTTTTTTATTTACAAGTAATTGAGAAAAAATAAAAATAAATACGTATGTACTAAAACAAACAAACAGAAGCTACGTGACTTGCTTAGGGTCGCATAGTAAGTATCTCAGTTGGATTTGAACTCAGGTCTTCCTGATTCCAAGCTAACCTCTCTATCTACTATGTCACTGGGAGATTCCAGAAGAGGGCAACCATTCCAGAGTGGAGAAGGGGATGTAGCTTGCACAGAGATAACATGTCACAAGATGGGCTAGCATAAGAAAACCAGAGGTTTTTTGAACTGTCATATATATATCTGTGTGTGTGTGTGTGTGTGTATAAACATATATATATATATATATATATACCCACATATATATTTGAAATACTATGTAATAAATAGGATACCTAAAATGAAAACTATGTGATTTAAAAAAAAATTATATGAAGTATATTTGGATTCCAAAGAAAAAAAAATTCTGACTTTGGAGTTAAGAGAAGGCTTGATGGAGGAGATGACATTTAAAGTAGGCCTTGAAGCAGGAGTAGGATTTCAAGAGAGGGAAATGGGAGTAGGAGATTTAAGGTATGAGAAATGGTATAGCCAGAAGCATAGAAGCAAGAAAGTTCTTCACATTTTCAAGGGATGATGAGTGGTCCAGTGGAGAGTATCATAAATAGATCAGATCTCATGATCTCAGAGGGTAACCCTCAAATGTTCTCATCTCACATCCACCCAAGGATTCTGAACAACCAACTGCAGTCCTTCTTCCTCTTCCCTTATGTTTCTTCTTGGTCTCCATCTTCCATGACCCCATGTCATGTTAAGTACACACACACATAGAGCTCTATACCCAGACTATTGAGAATCAGGAAGAAATCTCTATTTTGTTTTGCCTATTTAGATACTTAGTTCTTCCCCCAAACTATGACAAAACTAATCTAAGCTTGGGTTTTATGAAAGGGAAAAGAGGTAATGATGGCAGGCCCTTGCTTTGAAGCCTATCATTATTTTCTACTAAAAGAATGTACTAAAGCCACTTCAGTCAAATATATAAACTAATGAGCAATGACTTTTGACATACAGTGTAAGAGATATTTGCAATTCCTTTGTATTCTTATGTATTTTGCAATTCTCATGTATTTAAAAGTGATATTATATAAAAGCTATTCACTCCATGCAAAGCCTTGGGTATAGTTCTTCTAGACAACAGATTAGTGAACCCAACCCATCAATTATACCAGGTTTTGATCAACTATTCAGACTTGCTCATCCAGACTGGGTGGAGCTATATACTTCACATTATCCATTAATTGATGAGAAATGAAATTGCCTTCCTCTTTAATGGGCTGATGAAAAACAAAAGCCAGTAAAGTTGTTTACTTGTAGTGAAAGAAGAGCCATAAAAGGATAACTTCCTAAAGACAAAGGAAGTCTATTCTCCCTTATCAATTAATAGATCCACATGAATTGGTCAATTATTCTACGGGTTGTACTTACTGAGAAGATGTTTATTCATCAATCTTGTTAACATCTTAGACAACTAATGATTCAATGTGACAGTACAACATAGTAGATAGAGTAGTAGTTGTTGTTGTTTGTCCTTTGTTCTCAAAGAGGACCATGACATCAGGAAGGCGATGCCATGACATGCAAGTGAATTGGATTTAAGTGAGAGAGGGCTGTGCAAAGTCACCAGCCTCACTTTCTCCTCCAAAGCCATCTGGGTCCAGTGGCAAGATATAGATCAGAATGACTGGACATGGGCCCCAGTAGAGTTTTGAACTTGGAGGTAGGAAGACCTGGGCTCAAATCCTGCCTGCTTCAAGCACTTAAAATCTGTGTGACACTACTCAAGACATTTAACCTCTCTCCATCTCAGTTTTCTCATCTGTAAAATGAAGGAGTTTGACTCAGTGGTCTCCAAAGTTTTTTCTGTTCTAAATCTGTGATCCTATCATTTTAAATAGGGCATCACTTGGGAGAGAAAGGTGGGTGAATTAAAAGCTCCAATTTTATGTAGAGGACACTTTTCCCAATTCTTTCCCTGAAAAATTGCTCTGTAACACAGTGGGGAGAGGGAGGGTGAGGTGAGGTGGAGGTTCTCCAATTACTTGCAGAGCATTTGATATGAAAGAATAATAGCAGGATAGTAACTTATCCTCAAACTATTTCTATCTGACTCTCATAAAAATAAGAAAGGAAGAACAAGAGAGCGATAACAACAACAGTTTTCTTTTTTTACTGTTTTCACATTAGTCGTGTTGTAAAGAAGTATTAGAACTAATGGGAGGAGCCATGAGAAAGAAGAAGCAAAACAAAACAATAAAAGAAAAAGAGAGCAAATAGTATGCTTTGATCTGTATCCAGACCCCATAGCCCTTTCTCTGGATGTGGATAGCATTTTCCATCATGGGTCTTTTGGAGTTGTCTTAGATGCTTGCAATGCTGAGAAGAGCCAAGTCTATGAACGTTAGTCATCTTACAATGTGGCTGTTATTATCTCCAATGTTCTTCTGGTTCTGCTCATTTCACTCAGCATCAGTTCATGTAAGTCTTTCCAAGTTTTTCTGAAGTCCCCTTGCTCATCATTTCTTATAGCACAATAGTATTTCATTACATTCATATACAGCAATTTGTTCAGCCATTCCCCAATTGATGGGCATCCTCTCAATTTCCAATTCTTGACCACCACAAAAAGATCTACTGTAAATATTTTTGTACACATGGGTCCTTTTCCCATTTTTATGATCTCTGGGATACAAGACCTAGAAATGGTATTGCTGGGTCAAAAGGTATGCATAGTTTTATATCCCTTTAGGCAAAGTTCCAAATTGTTCTCCAGAATGGTTGGATCAGTTCACAACTCCTCCAACAATGCATTAGTGTTCCAATTTTCCCACATCTTCTCCAATATTTATCATTTTCCTTTTCTGTCATGTTAACCAATCTGATATGTGTGAGGTGATACCTCAGAGTTGTTTTGATTTGCATTTCTCTAATCAATAGTGATTTAGAGAATTTTTTCATATGACTACAGATAGCTTTAATTTCTTCATCTGAAAACTGCCTGTTCATATCCTTTGATCATTTATCAATTGGGGAATGACTTGTATTCTATAAATTTGACTTAGTTATCTACATATTTTAGAAATGAGGCCTTTATCAGAGAAACTGGTTATAAACATTGTTTCCCAGTTTTCTGCTTCCCTCCTAATCTTGGTTGCATTGGCTTTGTTTGTGCAAAAATGTTTCATTTTAATATAATCAAAATCATCCATTTTGCATTTCATAATGTACTCTATCTCTTGTTTGGTTGTAAATTCTTCCCTTCTCCATAGATCTGGCAGGTAAATTATTCCTTGCTCTCCTAGTTTGCTTATAGTATCAGTCTTTGTATCTAAAGCACGTACTCATTTTGACTTTATCTTGGTATGGAGTGTAGGATGTTGGTCTCTGCCTAGTTTCTGCCATACTATTTTCCAGTTTTCCCAGCAGTTTTTGTTAAATAGTAAGTTCTTATCCCAGAATCTGGAGTCTTTGATTTATCAAACAGTAGATTACTACAGTCATTGATTGTTGTGTCTTGTGTACCTAACCTATTCCACTGATCCACCACTCTATTTCTTAACCAGTATCAAGTAGTTTTGATGATTGGTGCTATATAATACAATTTAAGATCTTGTACAGCTATGCCACCTGCCCTTGCATTTCTTTTCATTAATTCCCTTGATATTCTAGACCTTTTGTTCTTCCAGATGAATTTTGTATTATTTTTTCTACCTCTATAAAATAATTTTTGGTAGCTTGATTGGTATGGCAGTAAGTAAATTAATTTAGGTAGAATTGTCATTTTTATTATATTAGCTCAGCCTACCCTTGAGCGACTGATATTTTTCCAATTATTTAATTCTGACTTTATTTGTGTGAAAAGTATTTTAGCTGTATTCATGTAGTTCCTGGGTTTGTTTTGGCAGATAGACTCTCAAATATTCTATAATGTCTACACTAACTTTAAATGGAATTTCTTTATCTCTTGCTGTTGGGCTTTGTTGGTAATATATAGAAATACCAATAATTTATGTGAGTTTATTTTATATCCTGCAACTTTGCTAAATTTGTTTATTATTTCAAGTAATTTTTTTTACTTGATTCTGTAGGATTCTATAAGTATACCATCATATCATCTACAAAGAGTGATAGCTTTGTTTCTTCTTTGCCTATTCTAATTCCTTTAATTTCTTTTTCTTCTCTTATTACTATAGCTAACATTTCGAGTACAATATTGAAAAACAGTGGTGATAAAGGACATCCTTATTTCACCCCCAATCTTATTGGGAATGCTTCTAGCTTATCCTCATTACATTTAGTGCTTGCTGATGGTTTTAGACAAATGCTACCTAACAATAACAATTTTAAAAAGAGAAACAAAAAACTCAGGATGAGTAAAAAAAAATAATTGAATCCATCCTAAACCTGAATAAGAATCCCCTCTAAAATATGATAACCCAAGTGGTCATCCAGCCTTCTTCAGTAATAGGGAACTCACTACTTTTAGAGCTAGCCCACCACATTTTAGGAAACCTCATTTGTTTGGCTATTTTTTTTTAACACCAAGCTGAAATGAGTCAGCAGAATTCTCTGCCCACTGCATTTTAGGAAACCTCTCATATGTTTGACAATTTTTTTTAACACCAAGCTGAAATTCTATCTGCAATTAGAAGCCTCTCTATTTCTATTAGTTTTGCTCTCTGGAGACAAAAAGGAAGAAAAAAGTATAATCTCTCTTATACATGACGGCCCTTCCAATAGAGCCATTAGATAACTTTTAAGTGCTATGTAAGTCTCCCCTTTTCTAGGAACATCCTCAGTGCTTTCAATGAGTTCTCGTAGGGTTTAACAGCACCTACCTCGCAGGATTGTTGTTGGCATCAAACGAGAGAACGTATGTGAAGTGCTTTGCCATCCAAAGCATTGTCATCATCCTCATCAGCATCACTGTTGTTTTATTTTCTCCAGTGCTCTCTGTCACTATCCTCCAGATGTACTACAGTTTGCTAATATCCTTCCTAAAGTGTGGCAGCTAACACTGAAAACAGCATCACTTTAGTTTCTGATCACATTGATCTCCATCCTACTAAAGCTCTTCACCATGCCTCCATGTTCTTTTCCTCACATGAAGCATGTTACCCCACCATTCCTTTTATCTAATTTTTCTTTTCCAATAAGGCATACCTTTATTGACCAATTCCAGTCATCTATCACATTCTGTCTTTGAATAAGAATCACAGAATTTCAGAGTTAGAAGAATCTCAGAAGCCATCCCAGAACTATAACTAGGAATGTGTGCTGTCTTCATGCAAGCTAAATATCTACTCCATTCTTTCTAGGGACATTTCCTTATCCCTGAGAGAGCCTCCATTGTAGTGACACATCTTTTACTTGGTATTTTTTTCAGGTCACTCTTATATTACCTTGTCTCAGGTATAGAAAATGTCACTAAGAGGGACCAAGTTAAAAATGGTTAGGCTAAAGGAATGGATTAACAAATACACGTTCTGTCTTAAAGATATCTCCATATCCCCTTGCCCATTAGGATTTGGGTAGAGGTAATGTTCACTTCTGTCTGTATCCCTACCCATAGTATAATGCTGGCACATGATTTGTTCTTAGTAAATGTAGCTTGATTAATTGTGGATTATGTAAAGCCAAAACACTCCCAATGACACCTCATTTGGGACTTTGATCACACTGGATACTATTTATCCTTCATTTGTAAATCTGAGCCACACCCTGGTTTCTGGATCATAAAAGACAGCAGTTTAGGAAGAGATTCAGAAGGAACTTGGTTTGGACAAATACCAGAGAATAGACTTAGGTGCCTGGGGATGGAAAGTCTGTTTATCCATGCAGATCTTTACAGGAAATACCCTCAGCCCTCAACATGGAAGCCATGGTGAGAAAGTGGCAGAAACTCCCAGGAATTATGTGGCCTAGGAACTAGCAGAAACTGGGAAACAACAGAACAGTGACAAGCATTCTGAAACTCATCTTTCGAGAAAAGTGGTGAGAATTCTTGGATCTAGCCTTCTAGAGAGAAGAAAGAGTTCCTGGATAACCCTTCCTAGGAGAAGAAAGAGTTTATAGACAATGCTTCCGAGAAAGAGGGGGGCAACCTCATGACCATGGAGGAGTCATGTGGCAGGGCAAACTCAGACTTTTCCTCTTTCTGTGGCAATTGGAACAGTATTCTATTTTGCTACCTAGTATATTTCTGAACATGTTATAAACCTCTACTAAAGTATATGCTTCATGAGGACAGGGACTGGATCTTATTTATCTCTGTTCTCTTCTGCATACACTTCCTAGCATAGAACCTTATGTACAGTAAACTTTTTAAATGTCATTTGAAATGAAATTAAGTCACTTGAACTCCCAGAGCCACAGTTATATCATTTCTAAAATGGCAATAGGGATTCTACTTATGATTTCACCGATGGAGAGAACTGTACAATGAAGAAATACCCTTTCCTTCTCTGGAATTTATTGTCTTAGATAGCTGCCTAGAACACTGAATGGTTAAGTGACTTGCCATATGCATAGCCAGTATGTGTCCTTTGTCCATTATACCACATTGCTTCTAAAACAGGAATAATAATAATAACAGGAAAAAATGAAAAGAATGAGGTAATGATAATAAGAATAATAATTATAATTATTGTACTCACAGAGTTTTTGTGAGAATAAAAATGTGAAAATGAACCCATATAACACTTTATTAGTGTAAGTTATTTTTATCAGTGCCGTCAGGGAGAATTATGAAGTAAATAAAATTTGTCTTTTGCTTCCTTTCATCTCCCTTTCCACAGTCCTTCCTCCCCTAGACTCGCCTCTTAGAAACACATAGTGCTTTCCAATCCAGCATCTTTCCCCTGGCAGCTGCCAGCCTTCTCTTTCCACTTATCAGCCTTACTTTTCATTCCCTTTCAGCTAACTGGAAGACAGTCTGATAAACGAATGCTCCCTAAGGTCCTCATCGTGGTTTAGAAAGTTGCCCCTCAAGGGATATTTGCATTTTTACAAGGGGTTCCTGGGGACAATGCCTCACCACCAAAGGAAATGTGACAAGCTGCAGGCCCTAACTTCAGGATTGCTCTCACTGAGAGACTCTTTTACCACAGCAAGATTCCATCTCTGGTAAAGGACAGCCCATACAGAAATCCTCTGGGTATCCATGTATTACAGCAGGAGCCTCCAGAGAGGCCTGCTGAGATCCAACAATGCTGCAGGAATTTTACTCTTTTGATTTGCAAATTGACAAGGTGATAGAGGGATCCTGAACCTTCATTATGCTACCTGCTAGCTTAATGTTTTCCTTCCTATCAGATTCAATTTTGAAAGTCTCAATAAAGGTCCCAAAGGTAAGCTATGTGCTTTTATGAAATTAATGCTTTCTTGCTTACAAAGGTGTTCTTCTGATGCCCTTGAAAAACAGGCGGAGTTTCACTCTATTATGAACAACTCTACCAAGGAAAAAAATATGTATTTTAGTCTCCCTTTGGGATCTTTGTATCTCTCTACAACAGAGTGACCAAGAGGTAGAAAAAGATTGTAATATTTTCCAGAAATGAGACTATTTTCAAAAGCATACACCCATCAAAGCACTATCCAAATGCTGTTATATATATAATGTTGAGACTCCCCAGTCCTTGCAGCAAAATGGAAAATTCATTTTGGAAAATAGTTCAGATGATACAAGACAGTATCCTTTTCTTTATAGTCATTCCTGCAATAGGACCATACCATACTAAGATTGCAGGACCAGGCCTATAAACAAGATGTATTATGGGATAATTTTGCTTTGACAGATTGTCTATATTTCTAAGGTGCCAATATGAAAGTGTTTTTTTTTTTTAAATAAACTAAAGGCTTTAGGCAGCTTGCTTAAAAAAAATTACAGCTGGGGAAAAATAAAAACAAAGACTGCTATCCATGTGGTTATTGTCTATCATTTTAGATTCATTTCTTTGGTGGTTGCCACTAGCAACAAGAAAATTAAGATAAATAAATTTCAATCAGATAAATACTAACGTTTACCCTAATAATCAACTTGTGTGTAGTTGTAGAAATTTTGCAAGCATGATAGAAATCAACACTTTAAAGCTTTCACTCTTTTTTAAAAATTGTGTTTAAATTTTAAAATTGTATCCTTTATTTTTTCAATTGTAATCTTCAGTCATAAAGATTAGAATATTGGAACAATGAATAATAGCCAGCATGTAATGCCATGACATGTTTTACAATGTGATGTGCTTTGCCAGCTTTCAAAATGAAAGAGATGACATTAAATACCCAGCCTCAGAACTTGCTAGAGGTCAATTCAAGGCCTAGTCATGCCATCTTTTTTTTTTCTAGGATTATTGCTACGCTGAACTCAGTGGTAGTAGAAAGGGCTTTTTCAAAAGTATTCCAGTGGCAACCCCTTCTCAATTTACAATAGAATGACAGATATATTTTATGCACAGAGGAACCTCCATATGTATGGGGTCAGAAGAAAAGATAAAGGTTGGAAAGTATCTCCTTAGGCTTTTGTTTATTGTAGTTGTTTGATTTGAAAGCCATGATTTGACATATTGCATCTTCTTGTGGTAACAGTGCTAGAAGTGCTCTTATAGACTATTTCAACCAAACCACTCATTTGGAAACTGAGGCCCAAAGAAGTAAAAGTGGCAGGTAGGTGGCCCAATGAACAGAGCACTGGACCTGGAGTTAGGAAGACCTGCATTCAAATCTAGCCTCAGATACTAGCTGCATGACTTTGGGCAAGTCACTTCACCTCAGCATACCTCAGTTTCTTCATTTGCATAATGGGGATAATAAGAGCACCTATCTCCCATGATTGTTTTAAGGATAAAAATGAGAAAATATCTGTAAAGAGCTGTGTGAATCTTAGAATACCATGTAAATGGTAGCCATTATTATAATTATATAGTATAATAGTGTGTTATTATATATGCTTATATATATTATATAATAATTATAATTATTATCACTAAAGTAACTTGTTCACTCATACACATCAGGTCTTCTGACTCCAGATACATTCCATCCAGATCTTTCCATTGAACCATACTCCCTCTGTTGAAACAGAGCTATATCATGACAAACTGGGGCTCTCCTATGTTTTGCTTGTCATTTAAGGGCCATAAAATACCTTTCAAGTAGTCTATATTATTACTCTCCCCATTTTACATGACAAAACTCAAGTACAAAGAAGCCAGGAACATCACCAGGCTCATACACCATGAAAATAAAGATCTGTCCTCCTACCGGATAGCTGATCTCAGTATTGCACTTAGAAAGTACACTTGTACGTAGTCCACTCAGAAGCAATGTTAAAAATAAAACATAACAATTCAGTAGCATCTGCAATAGACACAACCTCATTTTAAAATTATGAAAAACTGCCAACTGGAATGCATAAGTGAGTTGCTGATTCTTTTAAAATCAAATTGTACTTTCCATTTTAGAGAAAGCACAATGTTTATTGGGTTCCATAGTGTAAGTAACAGATTACAGGCAGTTCCCACATTGGACCACAATGAACTCCAATTGACTAGATATTAAAGCTGATCAGTGCAAGGCAAAATCCCAGTGGCTCATATGCTGCATCCCGGCTTCTCACATTCTGTAGACTTCATTTGCACACAGACATCAGAGGAAATCATCAAATGAGCAGGTAAAGGCCATAAGTAGCAAAGCAGACAAGTATATTAGACAGGGATGAATGAGTAAATGAGAACAGTAAAATGCTAAGCAGTGAAAAGCAGGGACTATAGCTACCTAAAAACAAACAAACAAGATTTTGTGAGATTTTTAAAATCTCTAGATCTCAAGGTGCAATACAAATAAACACCATTAAATTATTCTTACACAAAGATACTGAATTATATTCATCAAATTTCTTCTGTGTCTATTAGCCTTTTCAAAAAGCAAGGTCAAATTTTAGAAAAATGTCAGCAGTCTGAATTTTAATACTGCTTTCCATTTGATAGATCTTTTAACCCTTAAAAGCAAGTATCTATAGTATGACAAATCAAATTAAAATAAATGGAGATTCCTCTCATTTTGCAAACTGGTAATGATTTTTTTAAAAAGCTACTCATTCAGTCAACAAGCATTTATTTATTAAATACTTGCAACGTTCCACAGCTGTTTTAAGAATTGCGGAGACAAAAAACAAAACAATCAGTTGGGGATCAGAAAAGGCCTTCTACAGAACATAGCATTTGAGGTGACTCTTGAAGAAAGCCAGGGAGTCTAAGAAATGGAGGTGAGAAGGAAGAACATTATAGGCATAGGGGTCATCAAATTCAAAGGTATGAAAATAGGAGATAAAGTGTGATGGATGAGGTCAATGTTGCTGTCCTATATAGAATACATGGAAGGAGTAGTAGTGATGCATAAGAAGACTGAAAAGATAAGAGAGGGGGCAGCTACGTGGTGCAGTGAATAGTGCACCAGTCCTGAAATCAGGAAGACCTGAGTTCAAATCCGGCCTCAGACCAAACACTTGACACTTCCTAGCTGTGTGACCCTGGGTAAGTCACTTAACCCCAATTGCCTGAAAAAACAACAACAACAACAACAACAAAAAGATAAGAGAGAAAAATAATATGGTAACTCTGTGGACAATAGGTTGGAATGGAAAGGGGCTTGAGGCAGGAAGACCAATTAAGTTGCAATTAGAAGTCTTGGCAAAAGGCAATAAGGGGGATAATTAATGTTGGAGGAAAACAGTTGCATTGATACATTCATTCTTGGTGTCTGTGAGGTGATGTGACCATTTTGAATCTGAATTTGGAATTCCAAAAGAAAAGTAACTAAACTCTCCCTACCCATTGACTTGGCAATTCTACTACTGGACTTTCACCCTCAAAAACGTCAAAGAGAGAAACAAGGGTTGGATATATATCAAAAAAAAATTCAGAAGAGCACTCTTTGTGCTCACAAAGAATTGGAATCAAAATAGAAGCCTATCAATTGGGGAATGGCTGAAAAAATATATGTAACTATAATGGAATATGATTATGCGGTAAGAAATTATGAATATAAGGAATTCAGATAAACATAGGAAGATTTGTATGAACCGATGCAGAGTGAAATAAATAGAACCAAGGGAACAATATAGACAGACTACAACAATGCAGATGAAAAGATCATTGAAAGGAAATTGGACTCAGCAACAGAAAAACTAGTAAAAGTCCTGGAGAGATGTAATAAAATACACCTCTTCCTCATTCATGACAGAGCTGAGGGAGGAGGGTGGTTTGGGAGGGGGAATGCTGATAGGAAAGAAGTGAAAAATCTCTGTACTCAATATGTTTGCTAATTTTTCTTTATCACAAGGTAGAGCAACTGAGAAGTGACTGTTGTAAATACAAAACACAACAATAAAATGTATTTAAAAAAAAACAAAAGCAGTAATCTCATTATATTTGTACATTCCTCCTGTAAGTCCTTCAGGCCACAGGAGCAGTTTTTCTCTCTGGCAATTTTAAACACAATATGTAAATTTCATTAGTGTGACTGCTCTATTCATCAATGCAGTTCATGGCTCCTCCACACTTTCCCCTCTTATGAAATTCTCATACAGAATTTCCTATAAATCCCCCACAGAGAATTTAGAAGGCTTTTTTTGTTTTTGTCTTAATGTCTTGAGGGTACAAGTAGCATTCAAGCTTCCATCTATTGTCTCTCATTTGATATGATACTCTGACCTCCTTCTGCAGTTGCACATGTCTGGGATGATGCTTTTTACAACTCTCTTAGAATATATCATCATAGGTTATGTGCTGTAACTCAATTACTCCTTCCATGCATCTTTCTGTTGCCCTTTGGATCACCTGGAATATATTTAAGGTATAAAAATAACCCACATTATGGTGTAGATTGAGCTTATTATTGGAACCAAACAGAGAAGGAGGGGGAAAATTAATTGCAATTTTCTCCTACATTGCTATAATAAACAGTACATTTTCAATTACAAGATCAATTTGAAACAAAATAATTCCTAGTAGCAACCATTTCTTGCTATTATAACATATGGCAGTTAGAATGTCATTCCTCTAACTTATAAGGAAGGTGAAAAACATGGAGAAATTCTCCAGCAAATATGTGCTAGAACTTACACTATAAGTTATTGTATTTGTTTCAGTAACGGGGTATTGGCTAAGTCCAGCTCTCGTGAGCAAGTCCAGCATATTTGGCTCATACAGTCTCCTTCAGAACATGTACAGATATTGTTTCTGTTTTGCTTCCCATGTTAAGAAAGGAGCCTTTCAACTGGCTGCTGAACTAGAAAATAGCTAAGTAAGTAGCTCTTTATTTATTTAGCACTTAAAGGTCTGCAAAGTGTTTTGCAAATATTATCTCATTTGAGCCAGAACTAAGAATGCTTACAAAAGGCCCTAACTGGATGACTCCAGACTCTTTTCTGTTTGGCTGTGAGGAGGTAAAGCCTCCAGGTAGAAACAAAGAACTAATACAGGAGGCCTGTTCTCCTATCTGGACCAACGTGACACCATCAACACATGGCCTTGCTCTTGCTTCCCTTGTTGTTGTGTCTATTGGACAGGTAATGAACTAGTCTGAGACCTTGTAAGCTTTAAAAGTTTGGGAGGGTACCAGAGGTCCAGGTACAGGAGTCCAAGCCAGAGTTTGTGGCCAACCAAGTGTAGTTGTGGCTAACACAGCCCTGTGGAGCATCTAGGAACCAGCTCACCAGTGGATTGTACCAGAAGACAATATGCCAAGTCCTACAAGAGAGAGATCTATTCTGTTCATCAACCAGGCCAAATTCAGAAGTAAACTGGGGCAAATGCTTTGTAGTAATTGCTTTAAGTGTGAACACACACACTTCCAAGGATCTAGGTTCTATAAGGGGGAGGTACTGGGGAGATGGGGGGAAGGTGCAAATAATTGTACTTTTGTTCTTTTTATTTTTTCTCAGTAAATATTCCTTTCTAAATGTTAATTGGTGAAATGATACTGGGGCATTAATTACTGGAGATCATCAGTGACATAAGAGATATTAACTATGTTGTTGGTGTTCAGTAAGTAGTGAACTCTTCATGACCCCATGGACCATAGTGTCCATGGGATTTTCTTGGCAAAGATAATGGAGTGGTCTGCCATTTCCTTCTCCAGTGAATTAGGCAAACAGACTCACTTAAATCTAATTCAAGAACAAGTCAATAATCCCATGATGTCATTGGTCTTCTTCAGAAACAAATGGTGAACAACAACAAACAGAGGTTAAGTGACTTGCCCAGGTTCACACAGCTAGTATGTGTCTGAAGCCTAATTTTCACTTGGGTCTTCCTGACTCCCTGTACTCTATCCACTAAGCCACCTAGCTACCTCCTATGTTAACTGTACATGGTAGTTAATACTAGGAAGAACAAACTGGAATGAGGGCTTGAACCACTGCTCTGAGGTATCCTCAATGCCTTTCTTTCAGGGGTACCCCTAGAATATTGGAAGATATAGCTGGTCTTGGTTTAGAGGATGCAACTCCTTATGAGAGTATGAGTTAGGATAGGGATGCCTCATAAATTATGAGTTATATTTCTGTTCAATCAAAAAGGAGTTGTTTTTTTAATGGTGTCATTGACTAAGAGAATATTACATTCATAAAAAAAGACAACGTACAACATTGATTTTTATGACATGATCACATGATTTTTATTACAATATTATTTCAGTGAATCTGTCTGTGATCTTTTTGTAGCAGATACGCCATCCATCAGTAGAAATCACAATTTGCCCATGCCTCCTCATCTTCTGTAATTCATGTTCCTGTCTTCTAATTGGTCCACTCCAGAAGACCTACTTAATATGCTAGAAACTCTTCTCTCAATCTTTTCACATTTTGCAGGTACCAGTGAAACATTCATTCTATATACTATTCCTTACACTCTGGGGTTTTGTGTCAGATAGTGGATAAAGATCATTGAGAATATGCCTTAATTTCCTGAATGCAATCTCTACTCTTCTCAATTAATGCTTAAAGTGGATTTGCTGCCAGTGATTTTCCTACAGCAAAAGTCACCTTATCTCTCCCCTACTCATTAACTCTAGTAGCTCTGTGTTGCCTTTGGGATCAAGGGTAAATTCCCTTTGAGATTAAGGGTAAACTCCATGGTTTGGTATTCAAACTGCTTTACAATCACACCAGAACCTATCTTTCCTGCCTAATTTTACATTTCTATCTTTCTCACATGTTGTGGTCCAATTAAACTATCCTTCTTGCTGTTCCTCACAGGTAACTGTCCATCTCCCATCTCCACGCCTAGGCACTGCTGTCCCCCTTTCCTGGAATGTTGTAGCTCCTCATTTCCATCTGTTAGACCCTTTAGCTTCTTTCCAGACTCAGCTCAGGCATTATCTTCTACATGAAATCTTTCCTGATCTGTCCCCCATCTCTTAGCGCCCTCCATCTCATCACAGTGTGGTGAGACTCCCAGTTCTCTGTTACCTTGTATTTATTTTGTGTATGCAGACTTACTTATGTACATGCTGACTCTTATAGTGGAATATAAGCTCCTTAAGAGAAAGCACTGTCTCTTTTTTGTCTTTATACTACCAACCTAGCACATAGTAGGGTCAGCTAAGTGGCACAGTGGATAGAGCACCAGGCCTGGAATCAGTCACTGGTGATCTCCAGTAATCAATGCCCTAGTATCATTTCACCAATTAATATTTACAAAGGGATATTTACTGAGAAAAAATAAAAAGAACAAAAGTACAATTATTTTCCCTTTCCCCCCACCTCCACAGTATCTCCCCCCTATATAACCTAGATCCCTGGAAGGGTGTGTTCACACTTAAAGCAATTACTACAAAGCATTTGCCCCAGTTTACTTCTGAGTGTGGCATGGTTGATGAACAGGAATTTAGCCTCAAACACTTGTTAGCTGTGTGACCCTGGGCAAGTCACTTAACCCTGTTTGCCTTAGTTTCCTCATATGTAAAATGAGCTGAAGAAGGAAATGGCAAACCACTCCAAGTATCTTTGCCAAATGGGGTCACCAAGAGTCAAACATGACCAAAGTGACTGGAAAAGCAACACCACATAGTAGGCACTTAATAAATGCTTATTGATTGAAGAAGAAGCAAGAAGAGAGTGCATTCCAGCCATGAAGATCCTCCTGTGAGAAAGCACCCAGGTAGGAGATGGAACAAATAGCATAGTTTCACTGGAACAGAGAGAGGATGAAGAGGAGTAATATGAAAAAAGATTGGCCCTGGGCAGGAGGCATATTGTAGAAGGCTTTAATAACAATAATAGCTAGCATTTACATACCACCTCAAGGTTTATAATGTGCTCTACACATCTTATCTCATTGGATCCTCACAACAACCCTATTACATATGAGGAATCTGTGGTTGTCAGCACTAGGTACAGGGACCAAGACATAGTAGGCATTTCATAAATGTTTGTTGAATTTATTGGATTGAGGTCATCAGTTACAGACCTTGAGTTCAATCTTCTTGTTCCTTGCTCCTTCCACTTGACTACTGCCTCTGCTTATGATGAAGGGAAAATCATATGTGAAAAGAGGGTCTGAGGTTTAAGGGAAACAAATAAGGCACTGGTATTCACCAAGGAGATTAATTTGAGATGGATTTGAGATCCCAAATCCAAACCTCTAGAGTATTCCCCAACAAAACAGTTAATCTGATGACTTCTGAATTGAAGTTTGATTAGCATTTCCTTCTCAAAATGTTTGTAACTGCAGATGATGATATGATGCTTATTGTAAGTGCAAACAAAATCTTACCCTAGGAAGGAGTGCTTCAGCTGAGCTATAATCGAGGCACAAAAGGCAGGAAATATCTCTGCCAAGAACATGCTGGTTTTATTCCTAAATTTTGGCAGTTAGTCTTTTTGTATGTTTGTCACTTGGTCTTCACATAACAAGGGCCCTAAAGTCTGGGTTTTGAGAGATTTGCCTTGAGGCATTAATGAACTGTTTTTTTCAGACTATTATCATTGTACTGTGCAATTAATAGAAGCCAATCAGAGTGTCATTAATATTAACAGAAGTCCTCTTGTCAGTTGCTATGATACAGTGTTCCCTTAAATTTCCACTCCGGGTATAAAAACATTTGTTTTGTGGGTGACACAAGTAAATGGGGGAGGGAGAATCAATCAATAGAAATTTATGAAAACTTACTTTGGCATTGGGTCAAATACTGAGGCTACAAAAAAAAAACCCAAATAGTCCTTGACCTCAAGGAGCTTACATTCTAATGGAGTAGACAGCATATAAATAAATTTATAAGAGCGAGATAAACACAGAGGAATGAAACTTTAGAGAGGAAGGCAGTAGTGGTTGAGGGTATCAGAAAAGGTTTCCTGTGGGAACTGAGTCTTAAAGGAAGTCAAGGACTCAAGAATGTTAGGTTAAGGATAGCATTGCAAGCATGGGGGATAGCCAGTGCAAAGGCATGGAGCTAAGTATTGGAAAATTGTTTTATTATAGGAACTCTTATTACTGAAGCTCCATTCTTCAAAGGGCTAAACTAATATTCTTTTAGTTTCTCATCTAACATTATGAAACTAGGAGACTGGAACAAGGAAATCTGGGGGTAGGGGGAATCCCTACAAATAGATTGATAGATTTAGGGTGTTAACTTGTTAACAAAAATTGAAAAGAATTGAAGGAAATAAGCATTTGAAAAGCCCGTTACAAATATTTAACCTTTACAATAAGGAAAGAGGTGCTGTTATTATTTCTATTTTATAGTTGAGGAAACTGAGGCAGAAAAATGGTTAAGTGACTTGTCCAGGGTCATGTAGCTAGTAAGTGTCTGAGGTCAGATTTGAACTCAGATCTGCCTGATTTGCTGGGCTGTATTCACTGTGCTGCCTAGCTGCCTCTAGGAAAAGAGCTTAGATTTTTTTTAAAAAATGATCTACAGATTACAAATGATAGGCAAATTTGGTTTCTAAAAGTTAAGAGCAATTAATTGTTAAAAAAATCATAAATATTTCATTTTTAAGTCCTGAAATAATTGAATTCTGATTAGTTGAAGTGCCTAATCTAAGCCCTAGAGAACATGTGATGAAATGGAGTTCTCTTCCCTTAGCAGAGGAGTTGGGGATGATGAATGTAGAATGTCATATTAGCTATTAG
Organism: Vombatus ursinus; assembly: GCF_900497805.2. Taxonomy (NCBI): domain Eukaryota; kingdom Metazoa; phylum Chordata; class Mammalia; order Diprotodontia; family Vombatidae; genus Vombatus; species Vombatus ursinus. The sequence goes on from NW_020954720.1 coordinate 4,805,479, forward strand.
ATGGGGTCACTGTTTGGTTTGCTTTGTTCAGCTATTTTTTCTATATTAGAAGGGAGAATTCAATGATAGTGCAATATATCAGAAAGGGAATGTAGTGAAATAAAAGGTACCAGTGAAAAAAATTAATGTTGAGATAGCTACCATCTGTAGAATATGATGCATCATATTACCTTACAATAAGTAATGAAGAGAACAAAATATGTCATTATTATGTTATTTTAAATATTCGTCATTCCATAAGTATAGCCTACCAATGGAGTTCAAAATCTACCTCCACCCCCAAGTAGATGAGATCTTTAAAAATTGCTATGACCCAAGAAAAATTATCACCTGGTAATTAGATTTCTGATGATGAATCATTCTGCCCTTAACTAAATGGGGCTAATTGATCGATAAGGCATTGGTTCATTCTGGTGAATATGTTTGCAAGACCACCTTAACTGATGATCAAATGAGATAATGTATATTTGCACACTTTATAGCACTATATAAATATAAGCTACATATTTCTAATCTGTGTGACTTTATATGCTTAAATATTTGTATTGTATGCATATAAATTTACTCTGTGTGTATGTGTATATATATATTATATATTCTATGTACATATATATAATATATATGTAGTAAATAGAGTAAATGGAAATTTAAAATGAGCTAATAACTCTCTGATTCAAAAGCACCTTTCAAGCTTCAGTGGTGCAGTGGATAGAGCATGGGGCTGGGAACCAGGAAGACCCATTTTCCTGAGTTCAAATCTGGTCTCAGACACTTACTAGCTGTGTGACCCTGGGCAAGTCACTTAACCCTGTTTGCCTCAGTAAAATGATCCAGAGAAGGAAATGACAAAATATTCTAGTATCTTTGCCAAGAAAACCCCAGATGGGGTCACGAAGAGTTGGATACACCTGAATGACATCAACAAAGTCAGATCTTACGTAAATTGCATCAAAAAAGTTTTTCAACTTTAAATAGAATAGCAGTTTGAATAATCACTGGGTTTGTACAAAAACATACATCTAAAGAGCATGGTGAGCTGAGCAACTATAGGATAGATTAATGACATAAAATATTTTACTTTTTGGGTAGTCAAATGATGTTGCATGCCTCCCCCATTTACAAATTTTAATTTATAATTAATTAATTTAATTAAACTAATTTATTTGTAATTAATTAATTTTCAGGGGCCTGAAAATGTAATTGTGGGGGAAAATATAAGCTACCCTGTCCCTTTATAGCTCTTTTCACATTAATCAACATAGAGATGAAAAGAGGATTTGTTTTGATTTATTTTTTAAAAGGACTTTTGTAGAAAGGGAAAGTTTTGTATCAACTGTGAAAGGATTTAAGATATTGCTGCTGTTATAGATGAATATTTTGATACCTGGAAGGAGTAGGAAAAGAACTTTTGTTTAATAAAAACTGCTCATATATATGTATGAAGAAATATAATTCTCAGGTGATATTTGAGCAGTTTGGGACAGGAAATGAAATATGGTGTAAATATAAACACCCAAATAGCCAGGTCAGTTATATAGAATGATGCTTCTTATATATGAACTGTTTAATATTTTATAGAGACAGAAAGGAACTTTTCTTTATTAAAAATTAGAAAAATATGAATGTAAAAAATAGTTTGGTGGACATCAAAGGAGATGCTGGACCATGTTTTGGAGATCTTCAATGGAGGGAGTGTAGTGAGAAGGGAGGAGGTATTATGGTGCCTCAGCTCATTTGTATGTAACTGTTTTATGATGAAGGTAAAACCAAAAAAAAGTGAGAAAGTATATTACCTTTTGGAGACTGAAGCATGATTTTTAAAAGGACTGTCAATTTTACTGGGGAAATTTGGAGAGCTGTTATCTTTTAGATAAAAAGGTAAATCATAGAGAGTAAGGTTGCAGAGCTTTCATTTAAGTCACTGTAGTTAAAGGAACCTGGAAAAAGGAACCTGAAATGAAAACTGGAGGGAAAGAATTGAAAACACATCAGGGAGGTTAAGAAGTAGTCAGTTGATAGAAGACTCCAGCTAAGTGATGTTTGGTTGGGAGAGAGGATTGATTTCTCTGGCTAAGAGATTGAGAAACAGCTATTGCCCTTCAGTGCCACCTAGACTTGGAGAGAAGTGAAGTTTCTCATAAGTACCTGTTACTCTTTGCTGCCATTTTTAGTTTGAAAAGGAAAAAAGGGGAATTGGGGATGTGCTTTGTAAGTTTCTTTGTGTACTAGTGTGCTGACTAGGTTTGTAGCTTATTTACAAATCTCTAGGTCACTCCCCTTCCTTCTCTCTTTCCCAATTCTTGCCCTTATACTAGGAGACTTCAACATCCACAATGACTCTCCTTTAAATACCTTAACAGTTCAGTTTTTCAACCTACCTGCTTCCAGTAACTTACTCTTCATCCCCACCTTCACCACACACACAGATGTTACATCCTTAATCTTGCCATCATCCACAGATGTGCCACCTCCATGTTCAAGAATTCCAAAATCCCCTTATCCAATCATAATTTCTTGACTTTCCACTTCTCCCTCTGCCTTCCCATACCAAATTCTACTCTTTATCCACATCATGACCTCCAGTCCCTTCACCCTTCAATTCTCTCCTAGTCCATCTCCCCTGCATTAGCCACTCTACTTTTTTCTCCATCTTGACCTTTTGGTGAACCAATTCAACTCTACACTGTCCTCTTCTCTTATACCCCTTATTTTGCCAATTCTGCTCTGCCATGCCCCAGTCTTGGATCACTCTCACCATCTGCTGCCTTTGCTTCTACATTTGCATTGCTGAATTAATTTGGAGAAAATTGTACTACCTTTCTGACTAGATTGACTAGAGTTATAAAGGGACAATGTACCTAACGTTTTTCCCAACAAACTGGATTGAATGAATTCTCGATGCTGCCAGGCAGTCCTACTATATCTCTTATTATTGATTCACTATCTCATTTTCCACAGAAGCTCTTCCATCTTTCGTCAAACTTTCTGAGGCTTCCCTTGCCTCACCCTGTCAGCTGAGAACATTGCCTCATATTAAAAAAAAAAAATCAAGGCTATTGGCCATGAACTCTCTCTTCTCCCTTTTTCCTCATCTCTTATCATTCACATGCTTTCTGCCATCATCTTCTCCTTCACCTCTGTCTCACATGATGAGGTGACCTTCTTACTAAGGTAACTGCTCTACCTGCTCAAGCAATCCCATTCCATCTCATCTCCTCCAGTAGATTACCTCCTCTGTCATCTTCATTTATCATTTATTTTCAATCTCTCCCAGTCTACTGATTTGTTCCCTACCCCCTACACATATGCCCATGTCTCTCCCATTCTCACTTGATCCTTCCATCCGTGCTAGCTATCATTCTATATCTCTTCTGCCTTTTGTGGCTAAACTCCTTGAAAAGACGATCTGCAATTGATACCTCCACTTTCTCTCCTCTCCTCTTCTTAACTCCTTACAATCCAGCTCATGATTTCATCATTCCCCTGAAACTACTCTCTCTAAGTTGCCAATGATCTCCTAATTGCCAAGTCCAATAGCTTTTGCAAAATCAACATTCATCTTGATCTCTTTGCAGTTTTTAATACTGTTGATCACCTTCTCCTTGATACTCTCTTTTCTGTAAATTTTTTCAACACCATTATCTCTATGCCTTTCCAAGGCATTTTCTCTGGCTGTTCCCCATTCCTGAAATGTCTCCCTCCCCATCTCTACCTATTGTCTTATCTGGTTTCCTTTCAGTCCCAGCTAAATCACATCTTCTACAGGAAGCCTTTTTCAACCTCTCTTAATTCTGGTGCCTTCCCTCTACTATTTCCTATTTATCCTGTATATACTATGTTTGTACATATTTGTTTGCCTACTCTCACCCCCATCAGATTTTGAGCTCCTTAAGGGCAGGGATTTTCACTTCTTTTTGTATTGCTAGTGTTTAGTGCAGTGCCTGGCACATAGTAATTGCTTAATCAATGTTTATTGACTGATTTACCAACTAACTTAAGAGTCAACCTAAGCTATGTTGCTGTGAACTCTGTTCTGGTTGGATAATGAAGCATTTTGGTGAGTGAATAACTCACCGGGTCTCTACAACCCCAAAATAGCCAATCTGATGAGACTTACTGTTTCTGACTTGAAGAGAAATGCTACTCACATCAAGAGGGAATGTTTTATAAATACCCTAGTTGAAAATGCTTGTAAATGCTATGTTGGAATATAGAAGAATGATAAAGATGAAGAGTAGTGAGAGCTAACAGACAAGCAGTAAACAGAGAAGCAGTTTCTTGTAGTATTGATGTCCCTTGAGTGCACCAATGACATCGAAACCTCCCTAAGCATGATGATTTTCCTCATTCATATGTTTCCTTGCCAGTTTCCTCTAAATGTGTGCCCATATTTCACCACAGATACTGAGTGGGACCCATGATTATATATGAATTCTGAAATATTTTATTATTACATGTTTGTTTCAAAATATAAATATTTACATTATTATTTTGCCTTATTCTTATGTAAATGACAATATTTAAGATATAAAAGTATCATTGTTATAACTGGCTGGTTGTGTAAAATGCATTGCATTGTAAGTAGATGGTTGTATAAATGGGAAACACATTGGTTGAACTCAAGACCTAGAATGGTAAATGGAAGATGGGGGTGGGGGTGAGGAAGTGTTTTGCCTCCCAGAAGAATTACCTCAAGGACCCAGAGAAAATTTGAATATAACCATGTGGTGAAAGGCTCTCTTTAGTAAAAATCTGAATCTGCCAGAGGGAAGGTAGGTTGAAATAATAGTACCAACCCAGAGCATAGTGGGTGTCAACATGCCTAGGTGTTCTATGTGAGTCCTTTCTAAGTGGAGAGTGATTATTTTGTCTCACCCACTTATTAATGTCAAAATTTGCATTACACTGTGGGAATGCTAACCCCCACACATGTACAAAGATAAAATGTTATCTGAGATACTAGGGGTAAGGTAGTTACCAAACCAAGGAAACAAAGGAGGATTTGTAGAGAAGAAAGAGATTGAGTTGGGCTTTGAAGGATAAGCAGGAAGTCAATAGATAAAGAAAGGAGGAGGAAGGACATTCCAGGCAGAGAGAGTAGCATAAGCAAAAGTACAGATGTGGGAGAGCAGAGAGCATGTATAGGGCAGTACAGTGGATAGAATGTTGGACTTGGAGTCAGAAAGACCTGAATTCAAATCTTGCCTCAGAAACTTACTTGCTGTTGATCCTGGGCAAGTCACCCTCTCTAAACCATTGTTTCCTCATCTATAAAATGAGGAAAATAGAACCCATTTCATGGCGTTGAAAAAGGATCAAATAACATTTAAAGCACTTTGCTATCTTTAAAGTACTATGTCAATGTAGTTATTATTTCTATTTGACTGAAAAATAAATAGTGTAATTGGGAGTGACTGGGATAAGGTTGGGAAAGTAGGATATCACTAGACAGCATAGGAAGGAGAATGCTAAGCAAAAAGATACTGAACTTTGTTTTGTAGGCAATATAACAATATGAGACTTATTTTAAGGTCATATGAGAATTAGTTTAAATTTAAATTAACTCAACCACGTTGGGGAAAATGTAATTAACACCAGGGACAAAGGCCTTGGGTGATGATCATGGCTAGACTAGTGTTTCTTTTTCATTTTAAGTCTCAGAAAGTTTTATGAGCTTAGCTCAGCTCTGGCTTCCCTTCCTCTTGCTCTTTTTATTCCTTCATCTTAGCTTCACCCTTAGGAATAAACTTTTCCATTGCCTTCTTTTATAAGCATGCTACAGTGGTCATGCCTTTGATAGTTAGTTTCCTGTGATTTTCATGTACCCTGCTTCTCTATACCTGAAAGGCATTGTTTTCTCAGGAGCAGGATAATCTCAAAGAGGGAAATGGCTGATGAGCAAACCTGATCTTGTAATAGGCAAAATTCTACAGAACAGGAAGATTAAGACCCATGGTATTTGAGACATAACAGTTTATAAAAATTAGTCACTGTGGATTCTTAATGAGTCATTCATCACAGAGAAACTGGCAAGATGGAAAGGAAAGCAATGTAGGTAGTCCACTTGGATTTCAAAGACTGCTTGACACAGTTCCACTCAACAGGATAATTGGCAGTTTCAAATACAAATAATTCATCAGCTTTCACTGATCAGGACGTCAAAATGATGGAAAGTAGATTCCAAAAAGCTAAAGATGCAAGGTCAAGAAGTATAATAGAGAAAAAAAGCAATTGATTCACGACAAGTGGAAGAACTGATTGTCATGGCACATACTGGTCTATCCCCTTTTGATTATGCAAGCTATTCAAAAGACCTGAAAATCTTTACCAAATTACTTTGGTAGATCATTTTTTTTAAAAAATGATATTTTATTTTTCATTTACAATTATATGCAAAAACAATTTTTAACATTTATTTTTTAAAAGTTTGAGTTTCAAATTCTCTTCCTTCCTTCCCCCTTCTCTGAGATGGTAAACAATTTGATATTGATTATACATGTACAATCATGTAAAACATATTCCCACATTAGTCAAGTTGTAAAAGAAAACACAGACTAAGAAAAAGACACACACAAAAAACGTGAAAACTAGTATGCATCGATCTGCACTCAGTGTTCGTCACTTCTTTCTCTGGAAGTGAATAGCATTTTTCACCATGGATCCTTTTGAATTGTCTTGGATCATTGTCTTAATCAGAGTAACTACATTTTTCACAGTTGATCATCTTTACAATATTGCTGTTACTGTGTACAGTGTTCTCCTGGTTCTGCTCACTTCACTTTGCATGAGTTTGTGTAAGTCTTCCCAAGTTTTTCTGAAACCATCCTGCTCATTATTTCTTATAGCACAGTAGTATTCTTTCACAATCATATACCACAACATGTTCAGCCATTCCCAAATTGATGGACATTCCCTTAATTTCCAGTTCTTTGCCACTACAAAAAGAGCTGCTATGAATATTTTTGTACAAATAAGTCCTTTTCCCTTTTTTAAAAAATCTCTTTGGGATACAGACTTAGTAGTGGTATTGCTGGATCAAAGGGTGTGAGACAGTTTTATAGCCCTTTGGACATAGTTCTAAATTGTTCTCCAAAATGGTTGGATCAGTTCACAACTCCACCAGCGCATTAATGTCCCGATTTTCTCACATCCCTGCCAACATTTATCATTTTCCTTTTCTGTCATATGAGCCAATCTGATAGGGGTGAAGTGGTACCTCAAAGTTGTTTTAATTTATATGTCTCTAATCAATAGTGACTTAGAGCATTTTTTCATATGTTTATAGATAGCTTTGATTTCTTCATCTGAAAACTGCCTTAATTTGAAACTGCCAATTATCCTGTTGAGTAGAACTGTGTCAAGTAGTCTTTGAAATCCAAGTGGACTATCTACATCTCTTTCCTTTCCATCTTGCCAGTTTCTCTGTGATGAATGACTCATTAAGAATCCATAGTGACTAATTTTTATAAACTCTTATCTTAACAATATCCTTTGACCATTTATCAATTGGGGAATGACTCATATTCTTATAAACTTGACTCTGTTCTCCATATATTTGAGAGATGAGGCCTTTATCAGACACACTTGCTATAAATAAAAATTCCCACCTTTCTGCTTTTCTTCTAATCCTGGTTGCATTGGTTTTGTTTGTGCAAAAAAAAATTAATTTAGTATAATCAAAATTATCCATTTCATATCGCATAATACTCTCTATCTCTTGTTTGGTCATAAATTCTTCCTTTATCCATAGATCTGACAGGTAGTGGTAGGCTATTTTGAAGAAAAAACAATATCATGTACTCTGCATCATGAGTGGCGGACTTGGAACCAAGTTGAGTCTTGACTCAGTCATTTACTAATTACATGCTGTTGGGTAAGTCTCTCCACTTTCATGAGTTTCAGTTTCCTTGTCTATCAAAATGGGTGTGACAGTCCTTGCATTACTCACATCACAGGGTTGTTGAGCAGAGTGCATATACTTAAAGTGCTTTATAAATGAGTTGATTCAATCAGTCAATAAACATTTTTTAAGCACGTACTGTGATGTGCTGGTCACTGTGCTAACCACTAGGCATATAAAAAAAGGCAAAAGACAATCCTTGCTCTAGAGGAGCTCACAATTGATGGGGGAGACAATAAGCAAACAACTATGTAAAAATAAACTAAATACAGAAAAATAGGAAATAATTAAGACAGGGAATGCATTAGAATTAGGTGGGATTTGGAAAGGCTTCCTGTAGAAGGTGAGATTTTAGCTGGAACTAGAAAGAAACAAGTGGGAAGCCAGGAGACAGGGATGAGGAGGGAGATAATTCCATTGTTGAGGGACAAAGAAAATGCCCAGAGCTGAGAAATGGAATGTCTTATTCAGGGGTGGGGAATCTGCAGCTTTGAGGCCACATGTGGCCTTTTAGTTCCTTGAGTGTGGCTTTTTGACTGAGTCCAAGTTTTACAGAACAAATATTTTTAGCAAGGGGATTTGTTCTGTGAAGTTTGGATTCAGTCAAAGAGCCACACTTGAGGATCTAGAGGGTCACATGTGGCCTTGAGGCTGCAGGTTCCCTACCCCTCGTCCTGTTTATAGAACTGCAAGGAGGCAAGTATTGCTGGATTTAAGTACATGGAGGGGAGTAAGGTATTAGACTGGAAAGGTTTGTGTGTGGTGGGGGGTGGAGGAGATTGGTTATGAAAAGCTTTGAATGTCAAATAGGATTTTGTATTTGATACTGGAAGTGAAGAGAGCTGTTAGAGTTTATTGATTTGGGGTTAGGGGTGACATGGTCAGATCTGTGCTTTAGGAAATTCACTCTGGCAGCTGAATGGAAGATGGGGAGTGGGGAGAGATTTGTGACAGGCCCAACCAAATTGCAATTGTCTATTGTAAGAAAGATTTTAGGGGGTTAGGCTTCCACAGCAGGATAAGAAATTCCAAGATCTTGTGGATAGTCCCTCAACGGATCAGAAAGTACTCTAAACTTTACTATAAACAACTAGTTCTTAAGAAAGAGCCCTAGAGGCTAAACCGGTCTCAACCAGCCAGGTTCAAGGACTAGGCATCAACAGGGCAAAGGCTTTTCTCCACTACACTTGTTTAATAAGCTTATTAAATATGAACTGAAACACCTCAAGGGAGGAGATAGCTGCCATTTTCAGCATGGGACCCATGAAGGGGGCAGAGTTGACAGAACATGAAAGAACATGTGATGGGCTGTCCAGGAAGGGTGTAATTCAGATGAACCAGACCAATAGGAGCCCTGATGGGTGGAATATGGATCTTACTAATGGTTTAAAAGTTGATTCTACCACTGAACCAGTGCCCACATGCTACTAAAGTGCCTTGTGCCTGTTTCTCTCATGAGAAGCATAATAAAGACTTTCCTTCACTCACTCACTGTAATAGATTTTTATTTCAGATTTTTCTAACATGTATTACTATTGTTTCTTTCACTAAACTTGTTGTTTAGTGAAACTATTGTGTTCACATATCCTCCATCAGGCACATACAATAAAGTTTTATTGAAATGCTTCCTTGTTTAATGGAGGTCACTTTTGGTTCTCTGAGGTTATGCCACAGCACATTTCAAACTCCAGTAGGTCCCATCAAGTTGGAAAAGCTTCATATTTGGACATGGTGACGGACTAAATGTCACACATCCATGTGCCTGCCTAGTTCTTCATGATCCCATTTGAAGTTTTATTGGCAAAGATTTGGAGTGGTTTGCCATTTCCTTCTCCAGCTCATTTTACAGATGAGGAACTGAGGCAAACAGAAGTAAGTGACTTACCCAGGGTCACACAGCTAGTAAGTGTCTGAAGTCAGATTTAAACTCAGGGAGATGAGTTTTCCTGACTCCAGGCCTGGCACTCTATACACTGTACCACCCAGATGCCCTAAGCACCACCTAGCTGCCCATTACTCAGAGCCTGGCCACTAGATGATTTTTTTTTTTTTGCCTATGACACTTATAAAGCCTAAAGTAGGGAGTGTTTCAGAATTTTAACATTACAGAACATTTGCAGTATTGAAGTAAGAATATGGATAACAATCAGAACATGCACATAATACAAATATACCATACCTTATTTCATGGTGTACTTTATGATCCTTCAGCAGTGTTGGTCTTTCTGTAACAAAAGGTCATTCTCCCTTGCAAACTATGTTGCCCTAATGTTGCACCACCCACAGATATCAAGAGCCCCCTGTTTGAGCCAGAGGTTGTGCAGTACATGACTTCCTTAGACCAGGTGCAAATTGTTGTTGTTGTGTTCTTGTTTCTGTTCTTGTTTTCCACAGCTGTCAAGTTTCACAGAAAATACAAATACTGCCCATTCTACAAATTCCACTTCCTTCAAGAAATCTTCATTGCTGCCTCTCCCCTTCCCTCAAACTAGCACTCTGCTGCACCTGTCTTATGTACTTAGCATGAACTATTTTGTAGTATAGATATTTGTGTATGTGCTTACATTCTTCTACCTGATTATATACTACCAAATCTCACAGGGCCATTGTGAAGAAAGCACTTTGCTTAAAGCATGAGTTCTTAACTGTCTTTGTGTCATGGACCCCACTCTCCTTGGCAGTCTGGTAAAGCCTGTAGACCTCTTCTCGGAATGTTTTAAAATGCTTAAAATAACATACATAGGATATAGAAACTAATTATATTGAAATATAGTTATCAAGATATATGTATTTTTTAAATTTCATGGACCTCAGATTAAGAACCCCTGCCTTGAAGGATTCTATAAATGTCAACTCTAGTGATGATGGTAATGAAGAGAAATAAGAGGAAAAAAATAGAAGGGACTAAACCTTATTTGAACATTGCCTCTGTCTCAATCCCTAGGACAATTCTTTGCACACAGTAGGTACTCAGAAAATGTTTAGTGAGTTTAACTGAATTGTTGAATTATTGAATGCCATAGAATAGCCATAAGCTATATCTTAAATAATTACAATAAATGACCTAGTTAATAGAGAATAATCATTACATATGAAGTGCTTTGCTTAGATCAGTTTCTTACAAAAGGATGTTCAGGAAGGCTCACTAAGTGGGTACTAAGTGGGTAATGGGAGACAAAAGGAACATGGCATGAGAATATAATGGAATGAAAGGAATAATCAAAGGTACAGCCAACTGTAAGCAAAGTTGTAAAGATTTTATAAGCTTAAGAGAATTTAGTTGAATTTCATAAGGAAAGAAAAAGGAAACCAATGAAGATACTGGTAAACTATAAATCTGATAATTGGTAGATTATATTGGACAAAAAATGAGAGGGGAATACACTAATAAATGGGCACCATACCAGTTACTAAATAGAGCATGGACAAGTGGCTGGGGAGCCCTGGATAAAACTCAAATAAGACATCAAAGACCTAGCAACAACAGTTCATGTGTTGGAAAGCAAGCAGATCAGCAACCAAAAAAAAAAAAATAGTAAGAATAACAGCAACTTTACACATTTGAAAGGCCTCAACTATAGAAACTCTAAAGTCCTCAAGAAAATGCGCACAAATTGATAAGTGGTCAAAGAATACGAGCAGGCAGTTTTCAGAAAAAGAAATCAAAGCTATAAATAATCACATGAAAAAATGCTCTAAATCACTACTGATGAGAGAAATACAAATTAAAACTCTGAGATACCACTTCATGTCTATCATGACAGAAAAGGAAAATGACACGTGCTAGAGGGGATGCTGGAAAGATGGGTACACTATTGCACTGTTGGTGGAGTTGTGAACTAATCCAGGAATTCTGCAGAACAATTTGAAACTAAGCTTAAAGGGCTGTAAAACTGTACATAACCTATAACCCAACACTATTAGGTCTGTATCCCAAAGAGATCAAAGAAAAAGGGAAATAACCTAATTTTTTTTTGTGAGGCAATTGGGGTTAAGTGACTTGCCCCGAGTCACACAGCTAGTGAATGTTATGTGTCTGAGGCCGGGAAATGACCTATTTGTACAAAAATATTTGTAGCAGCTCTTTTTGTGGTGGCAAAGAATTGGAAATTGAGAGGATGCCCATCAGTTTGGGAATAGCTGAATAAGTTGTGATATATGGTTGTGATAGAATATTACTGTGCTATAAAAAATGATGAGCAAGATGGTTTCAGAAAAACCTGGGAAGACTCATATGCATTGATAGAAAGAGAAGTGAACAAAACCAGAACATTGTACACAATAACAGCAATATTGTAACAATGATCTGCTATGAAAGATTTAACTAATCTGATCAAGACAATTCCAAAGGACCCATGATAAAAAGTGCTATCTACTTCCAAAGAGAGAACTGACGAACTCGGAGTGCAAATGGAAGCATATTTTTTTAACTTTCTTTATTTTTCTTGTTTTTATGTGTATCTGCTTTCTTTTTCAACATGGTTATTATGAAAACATGTTTTGCATGACTTCACATGTGTAATTAATATCATATTGCTTACCTTCTTGAAGGGGAGGGGAAGGTCAGAATGGTGGGCAAGAATCTGGAACCCAAAATTTTAAAAAGTGAATGTTTAAAAAAATTACAAGTAAATAGGAAATATTTAATGAAATAAATAAAAAACATTTTAATGCATACAAGAAAAGTCTCTTAAACATGCACAAGAAGAAAACTCATTGTTTTTTAATAAAAGAGAATTAGATTTGCCTTTGCTTTCTCATTGTTTAAATCCTGTGACTGAGTAAATGAGCCAACTCATCCAGCTCAGTTTTGTCATATCTCAAGCCTCTGACACATTTATGCTGCTGGAAACCACAGCAGTGGTGGCAGCAGCACCATGGTGACAGGGGCAACCAGGGACACATTCAGAAATGCAGATTTCAGGGGCTGATGTTGAAATGTATCTATTACTTGTCCAGATCTGCCCACATTAGCAGATGCCACTCACCAAGCTAAGTGTAGGTATGGGATGGGGAGATGTTGAGAAGTGAGAGAAGGATGGCTAGTGCCAAGCTTGGCAACCCACAAAGGTCAGTAATGCAGCCACAAGTCTGGCCACCTTCTAAGTATAACACGGTTGCCCTGGCCTCACTCTCTCTGGGCCAGGCCTGTTACACTTCTCTCCCCAATACACACACACACACACACACACACACACACACACACACATACTTTGAAAGGATCAAGAAGTCTCTTTTCCCCGCCATCAATTCAAGTCTCTACTGACTGTGAGTCTCCCATTTTTAGGGGCCCTGTGACTACTGCTGAATCTTCATTTAATCATTTAATATAAAATTACCTTTTATGAAGAAATATTTACTTCAAAGAAATAGCAAGAGCAAATATACAAAATTTTCCCCATCATGTCATGGGCATAATTCCCCCCCTACATATCTCCGTTTGTATACCTTAAGATCTATGGAGGGCAATGGGCTCCCAAGTGAAAGAAAACATTATTACTTGATATTACAAGCATGTTTATAGGTCCACTTGTAGGGTACATGAGGTCCCAGGAAAATTTTTCTTTCAGGGCCCCGGTCTACATAAATAATTTGATTAAACATGTATTATAGAATTCATGGGCTTACGTGACATATAATGATTTGTTGGCGAAGATATAGAATCATTAGCTTACAACATTCACCTTTTCATTAGAAGTATGGTGATTTAAAACACTGAACTGTAGAGAGCTAAATTACTAGTCTAGACCCTCATCCCCACTTATGAGGATTACTGCAATAGTCTCCTAATTGGTCTCCCTGCATCCAACTCTTCTCTTTTCCAATTCATCCTTCATAGAGATACTAAATTGATACTATTAAAGTACAGGCCTGACCACATCATTCCTTTCCTCATGAAGCTTTTGTGGCTCTCCACTACCTTCAGCATCAAATATAAAGTCCTCTATCTGGCATATAAAGACCTTCATAATTTGGTTCCAGCCCATCTTTCCAGCCTAATTACACATTTCTTTTCCTCATTCAGTAAATAGCTCCAGCCCTATTTGCTGTTCCCCATACACTACATCCTTTCTGTGTGCTTTGCACAGGCAGTCCCTCCATGCCTGGCATTCTCTCTTTTCTCTACCTCTACCTCTTGAAACCCGTTATATCCTTCAACCCTCGTCTCAAATGCCACCTCCTTCACAAGTTGTCCTGATTCTCCCAGTTGTTAGCCCTCCTCCAAAGAGTGCTGGGCCTGGAATCAGGAAGACCTGAGTTCAAATCGTGTCTCAGATGTATACTAGTTGTGTGATGCTAGGCAAGTCATTTAACCTCTGTTTGCCTCATCTTCCTCAATTGTAAAATGGGGGTAATAATAGCACCTCCCTTGCAGGTGTGTTCTGAGGATCAAATGAAATAATATTTGCAAAAAAGCACTTAGCACAGTGCCTGACACATAGCTGGTGCCATGTAAATGTTTATTCCCTCCCTCCCTATCCAAAAGTGATTGCTCTGATTAATATAAAAATATTTGCCAACTTGTGACCTACTGTTGAATGTTGTCTTGTGTATCTTCCAATGACATAATTTTAAAAAAATTTTATATGCTTGCTTAACTACATAAATCAAATTCACTGAGTAATTAATTTATTATGAAAACAACTATTATTAATAAGTATGCCTTATCTGCCAAGAGATACAAAGAGTTTTTCAAGAAAATAATAAAGTAGATTTAATCACAGTTCTCATTAACAATATCTTAATGAAAGCAAAAATTTTGTATTTTTAAAAAAGAAAATATTTGAAAAGTGTCTATTTCACCTTTATATCCTTTTAATATCTATTTCTGTGTATCTTTCATAATTCAACCTATTAGTCCAGTATTACATGCATATAAATGAAATAAAAAATGATAGGGATGCATTGTCAAAATAATTTGGAGAGCACTGTCCTGGGACACTGAGAGTTTTAATGATTCTCCCATGGTCACATAGCTAGGTGTGTCAGGGGCCAGCCTGCACTGCGTCAACCTGCCTCTATAACTCCTTACACAGAGCTGAAATCTTCCTTGAAGATTATACCCACAACTTCTAGTCTTTCACCTCTAAAGCAACAGAAAGCGAAAAGGTGTATTTCCAGATCCAAACT
This sequence comes from Vombatus ursinus, assembly GCF_900497805.2. Taxonomy (NCBI): domain Eukaryota; kingdom Metazoa; phylum Chordata; class Mammalia; order Diprotodontia; family Vombatidae; genus Vombatus; species Vombatus ursinus. The sequence continues at coordinate 4,820,510 of NW_020954720.1, forward strand.
GATTGTTTTTGAGGGTTCAAAGACAGTGATGGAGATGTCTAGACGAGATGGCTTAATGGAAAGAGAACATGACTGAAATAATTGAATAATAACAACAAAGACAAGGCCTAAATTCAAATCCTGCTTAGATGCCTACTGGCTGTTATGAACCTGGGCAAGTGACAACCTCTCTTATCCTTAATTTCCTCTTCAGTAAAATGGGGATAATAATAGCACCTCCCTCCCAGGTTTGAAGTGAGGATTAAATAAAATAACTTGTAAAGTACTTCGCAAACCTTAAAGTGCTATAAATGATAGCTGTTGTTGTTCTTCTGTCTCCATTGTATATTTGGTCTTATCACATGGAATTTAAGTGTGGGAGGAAAAGGGGAGTGGGAGAGTGATAATGATGAACCCCTCTGGCACTTACCTCCTTAATCCAGCTATTGGAAAGAAGATGCATAGAAGATTGAAAGATTGAAAGAAGATTGGCCTTTGACCAAGTAGATTTTTCCCACCTAACTGAGGACTTTGGGAATCTTCTGAAGGGACTGGTTTAAGCAGCTCCCAAACTATATGCATGACTCAGGGTATGGCTGGAAAAATCCTATAGCTTTCCCAATGCATGATTTTACCCAAGCTCTCTGCCTCTAATCTGTCCTGGGGCTGGGTGAGCTAGGTGGGGCCTAAATCTAGTCCAGCACCAGCAGCCAGTTCCCCAGAAGTCCAAGGCTTTCCTCTGCCCCTCTGCCATCTCTTCATCGAGCTCCAGATCCCACTGCAGAGCTGGAGCCTGAAACAGGGGCTGAATTAAAGTCTCCAGAACAAACCCCAAACACTCTCCTGAAGAAGCTGGGAGTAGAGATGCTCTACATACCTCCCATCCTGCCTTCCCCAACTACAACTTAGCTTGCCAAACACAAACCTGGCAACCATCCAGCTCAACTCAAAATCAGAAGCTTTTTCCACTCCCATATTCCACCACTGGCTGTCTTCACATCACATTATCCAGGTCAATTGGCTAGCTGAATTCAGACATTCCAATATCCTGTACAATATATTGCAACAAACAAAAAAGATAGCATTCATTTGGTTGTGCAGGTCATTCATACTTATTTTGTTTTATTCTGCAATTTTTCATTTTTATCTTAATGACCCTAATAATTTTTGTACCTATGGTGGGCAGAATCACCTGAAGTGCCCAGAGAGGGAGAGACCTTTGACATGGGGCCCTAGGGTAAAGGACCTGCCTGCTTGCTTTCCTTGGGCCTGAAAGCAAAGATAAGGAAACCCATTCTCTGAGTAAACTGTTTAGTACCCTGAGGCAAACCATCCCCTGAAATAGGTTATGGTTATTGACTTGTTTGGCAGAGTTCAGCTATTATTAGTACTGTTTGTGCTTCAAGTTCGTTGTTCCCATGGATGTCTTATCTTATCATTGTGTTTACTCTCTCCAGTTGTATAGTTTGCAACCCAGCCAGTGTAGTCATTCTTTAAGATTATTAGACAGCAGAATGTCACAGTAGCAAGAGGAGCTATCTTTATGCAGACTTTCAACTCAATTTCTCTTGCTCTGTCCTTAGTAACATTGAAGGATAATTATCCTTTCTGTGACGTTTCTTCTGGTACTTGAAGCTCCCTTGTTCCTTTTTTTCCTCTCTTTCACCAAGTGAGCCTGAATTTATATTGTAATCTTCTTGAGTGCAGAGAAAATCTATTACTATAAACCCTCTGTAAGCAATCTAAAAAGAGTACCATTAATAAAAACAGTCTCATGACATCATCATTATACATGTGTAATTAACTACAGGGTCACTACTGGAAAAATCTAAGTGTATGTATAATGAAGAAAGAAGCTCTAACCAGGAAATAATATGTTTCAAGATAAACTCTTTCCTCTTAAATTCCAATAGCAGCTACTAATAACTATATACTTTGAGTGTGAAAGTTATCATTAAATAACTTCATGTTGTTTAGTAAATAAACAATCTTAAGGCATTTAAAATCAATTAACTCTATAAATGGAACTATGCCATTTAGGGGAGACAAAAGCTTTTTCGTCTCTCATTACCAAGAATTCTCACATTTTCTCAAGCTTTATTTCTTTGCAGAAAAATTATTTAACAATTAGCCCCATTTCTACCCCAGTTCCCAGTGCTGTTGTTTATGATCTAGGGTTCATTAGTAGCAAAAGTTGTCCCCCAAAAACACAAGGTTGTGGAACAAACATTTACTTAAATATTCAGATGGAGCTATGATGACATCTCTGTGAGTACTCTTTCCTAAAAGGAAATGGAAACTGATCCATGATTTTCTGTCCTACATAATTCTTGTTCATCTTTCCACAAATTCATCCTAAAAGATCTCCCTTAAAAAAAAAAAACTAGATGCCTATCCCTAGTTCTTTTAATATCTGAAGAATGACAGTGTATAATAACATTTGACTAACCAGCCATTGTCTCAAAGTTTGCTTCATGACTGGTCTTCTTTTTCCAGTCATACATATCCTTGATGCTCTTTTCCTATTTTTGTGTACGCTGTTGGTAAGATACTGAAGTCTGCTTCCATGTACCTTTGCATTGACTTTATGATCATCTATAATTTTGATCCTTCTGGAACTATGGTGATCAGTGATTTGTAAGCATATAGCATGACAGGGAAGATAGTGGGCCCAAAAAAATGGGCTTTTATAGCAAGATAGATTAATAATTACAAGCCCTGCATTTTTTTCCCAAATGCAGTATACAACAATTTCCTCCTAGAACTTAACTCTGGGTCCGGATCACTGTCCATGTGAAGTATCTGACCAAGAGATGGATAGATAGATAGATAGATAGATAGATAGATAGATAGATAGATAGATGGATGGATGGATGGATGGATGGATGGATGGATGGATGGATAGATGATGGATATATGGGTTATCTATCCAGCTGAAATAATAATCAAAGTTCTGATTGTGGATTGACTGAACTATTATAAGCAATTAGGGATTTCATTGAGTTAATTTGGTAGTGTTCCAGTGCTTGATGCAATTAGAATAATGTTAACTATAAATAAAATATTTTGACAAACTTTATCATTAATGAGTAATCCTTTTTCTGTATGGATTTGATATAGAATAGCTTTCTCTCTAATTTATTCAAAGTGACCAGCTAATTATTCCATTGATATCATTTCATCTCATATAATTGCATCTTAGTATAAATGTTTTGCCATGTGTAGAATGAATCCTTCCTCACTTTTACCTTATAACTTCCCAAGTTTCCTTTAAAGCACAGCACAAGTGCCACTTCCTATACCTGAAAGACCTTTTCTGATCCTTCTCCCAGTTGTTAGAATTTTCTCCTAAAAATTACTTGCATTTTTTTGTATATACTTTGTACTCACTTAATTCTGTGACACTGTATCCTTCAGTAGGACATATGCTCCATGAAAGTACATAGACCATTTCATCTTTTGTATCCCCTTGCATATAATGTCTTGCACACTGTAGGCACATATTGTTTGCTGAATGATACCTGGCAAAACCTTAAGTGTGTATGTCTCCTTGTTTTAAATTTCCCGTGATATTAAACTTTAGAGAATTGAATTAAGTATTTGTAGTTGGGGCTTCCATAGAAACAAAGATATAACTAGGAATTTTTGTGCACAAGGCAAATAGAATAAAAGGTGCCTTCACTTTGAAGGTGGACACTACCTTGGGGTGGAAAGACATAGACCCTCAGGGTTTCTTAAATGTTTTCCCCTCACAACCACTTCAGCGCTTCTTAAATTGTACAGGTTGTGACCCATGAGGTCACAACCCATAGTTTAAGAAGCAGGGGACTAGAACACCATTGCAAAACCACTGCTGGGAAGGCAGGTGGTATGGGAAAGGAAATAGTATGGGGTAGGAGATCCCCCCAGTAAACCACCTGGTAGCTTTATACTTAAGTTACTCCTTACCAAATTCTATTGCTTCTGGGTTGCTACAAGTGCTATAACATCCTGTAAAATAGGGCTCTTAGAGCAAAGACCCAATAACCTTGCTTTAGATACAACTGTGCATAGAATTTTGTATTATATTAACATGCTCAATAGAAACTTTCTTTTAAGGAAGTTATAATTTCTTAATAAAATATACAATTTTTCTATTGATACATATTTTTAAAAGCACCATACACTAGACACAGTGGGGATTTTACATTTTCCAAACTTCAGTGACCATAAAGATGTGGTATGCTATAGAAAATAATCCCTGAAAGCTCATTGGCTTCCTTTTCATTTTTTCTGAGAAGGTGTCTATAATCTTCACCAGACTTCCAAAGGGATCAATGACACACAAAAAGGTTAAGAATCTCTTCCCTAAAGGTACAGCAAAGTTCAGTGCATCCAAATTTAGCTATTTCAAAAGGACACATTCTTTGGAGAACTCATTAGTGGTGCTTGTGTTTGTCACTTGAAATGGACATTAAGAATCTATATAGTATAAAATGCCAAGAAGTACACCTGCCAAAAACAAACCCAAGAACTACATAAGCAAAATTATTTTTTAAAAAAAACTTTTTACACAAATAAAATCATATTTAAATAATAGGAGAAATATTAACTGTTCATGGGTAGGCAGCACCAATATAATAAAAATGACAATTTTGCCTAAACACTTATACATTCAATCCCATTCCAATTAAATTACCCAAAAAATTATATTACTGAATTAGAAAAAATAATAATAAAATTTGTTTAGAGAAACAAAAAAAATCAAGAATGTCAAAGAAAATAATTTTTAAAAAAAAATAAAGGAAGAAGATTTAGCAGTGCCAGATCATAAACTATAATATAAGGCAATAATTATCAAGACTATCTGGTACTGGCTAATAAGTGGAAAGGTAGAGCAATAGAACAGAGTGGACATACAATTTACAGTACCAAATGAATATAGTAGCCTTGCTTTTGAGAAATGTAAGTACTTAAGATTTGGGGATAAAAATTCATTATTTGGTAAAAATTGTTGGGAAAACTGGAAAGTAGTGTGGCAGAAATTGGACATACACCATGTACCAAGATAAGGTCAAAATGGATACACGACCAAAATATATGTAATGTAAAGAGATTTTTTTTTAAGATTTTATTTTTTAATTAAGAACATGGAACATATTACTTATCAGAGTTATGGTAAGTGAACATTTTGTGAATAAACAATTGATAGAAAAAAGAGTGAGATGTAAAATGGATAATTTTGATTACATTAAATTAAAGTTTCTGTTCAAATAAAATAAATGTAGTCAGGAGCAGAAGGAAACAAAAAGTTGGGGGTGAGGGGGAATGTTATAGAGAGTTTCTGAGATAAAGGTCTCATGTCTCAAACATATAGAGAACTTTATACAATCTACAAGAATATGAGTCATTCCCCAGTTGATAATTGGTCAAAGGATATGAATGAGTAGTTTTCCAATGAAGAAATTAAAACAATTTATAGTCATATAAAAATGTTCTAAATCATTATTGATTAGAGAAATGCAAATTGAAACAACCTTGAGATATCATTTTATACCTATCAGATTGACTAAAATGATTGAAGGGAAAAGTGACAAATGTTGGAAGGGATGTGGAAAAATTGGGACACTGATTCATTGTTGGTAGAACTGATCTAACCATTTTGGAGAGCAATCTGGAATTATGCCCAAAGTGTTATTAAACTACCAGCAATACTGCTAGGTCTATTTCCAAACATGATTAGGGAAAAAGGAAAAGAACCTAAATGTTCTAAAATATTATAGCACTTCTCTTTGTGATGGCAAGGAACTGGGAATTGTGGGGATGCCCATCATTTGGGGAATGGCTAAACAAGTTGTAGTGTATAATTGTGATGGAATATTACTGTGATATAAGAAATGAGCTCAATTATCTTAGAAAAACATGGATAGACTTGCAAGAAATAATTAAGAGTGAAGTGAGCAGAACCAAGAGAACATTGTATACAGTAACAGCAATATTGTTTTAAGAATAATTTTGAGTGAAGAAGTAATTTTGACTATCATAAATGCCCAAATTAACTACAAAGGATATATGAAAGAAAATGCTCTCTGCATTCTGAGAAAGAACTGATAAATAGAAGTACGTATAGAATGATTTTCCCTCTATGTGTGTGTGTGTCTGATACACACACACATTTGTGTCTAATGGTAGCCATCTCTAGGGTGAGGGGAGGGAAGAAAAAAAGGGGAAAAAGAAATTTACATGATAACTTTATTATATATTTAAAAGGAATAGCAAATTGTACATAATAGATTTGGAGTTTCATGTGCAATCATCTTTTTTTTGTTATGATATGCTATGGAAATGCTTGTTTTATTCAATAAGTTAAAATAAAATAAATAAAATTTTTAAAAGAACTTGCACTTCACTTTAATTGATCATATCCTAGAATGTCCATCATTATGCACCTTTTACATTTTTAATTTATTATTTCTAGATCTTCTCATCAGGATTTTTCAGTTACATGTTACTTGAAATTTTATCCAATGTAACTCAATGTTTTAAAACATGAATCACTACCAGGCAAGGGATTTCATATTGATTCATTAATTCATATACTTTTTAAGTGCTTCCTATGTGTGAGGCACTATGCAAACAGTATTTGGGGTCATAGAACCTCTGAGTGCTAAGATCCTCCGGAGACACATTTTATCATATAGAATTCTATATTAGAATTCTATAATATAGGGAAGGGCTCAACACATGTAGTGTTATTGAGGCATAGAAGTCACTCCACCTTGGTCATCTATTATATATGACTGTGCAATTAACCTAATTCCAAGAGCATAAATTCTAGTCCAGCAGATCCACTCACTGAAAGATGGCTCCATAGCCACTTCTGAAAAAAGAACTGACAGAGGGGTTGTTTATATGTTCCTCTGCCTCCTCCAATAAATATCCCAGAACTATTTGCTTGGAATAAGAATGGGGTGTTGCAACTATATCATTAATACAGAGCCCTGAGTCCAGGACTGGTATGTCCTGCCCTTGATACAGCATTTGGTGATAACTAGTGCTAAACTGGACTTTTGATGGGTATATCTGATGCAGAAACAGGAAAGTGATGATTCAAAGAAAACCCTCCAGATCAACAATGAAAACCAAGTTATTCTAGGATTCTGTACTCCCTCTAGAGTTTGTAAGCACTCAGGCCTCGTCTATTTTGATGACAATTTCATCTATTCCAGGAACCCACACCCAACCTACTTAATTAGTCCAGGTACTCTCTAGTACCTACACTAGTATTGGTAACTATCTGATGAGATGGGAAAATGTCTATGCAAGATAGAGAAGGAGTTTTTCTGATGATCATAGGTCTACATAGTCTGATGGATTCATGCAAAGCAGGAGAAGCTTTACTGTAGAAAGAGAACCCTACATCAATTAAAGACCAGTAACAGTTCCTCAGTTTTGAAGGGTGCTACTGTTATTTTATATCCAGGCTTTGGGCTATAATAATGTCTTTCACTCTGCCAATTGAGTGCACAGGTTTCCTAAGATATGGCACACAATCACTATATAAACAAGATGTTTAAAACAATCCAAAGCTTTCCAGTAGACAAGATAGGCAAAAGGCACATTTAGATTTTAAAATCTGTTTTATCTTAACCTATATTTTGGTCTACCTTGGATGGGCAGAAATAGTTTACCATGAGGAACAATCCATTGGTAACACAATGAAGGCTAGCCTCGCACAAGTCATGCCTTTTTCCACCATGCCCCTCCTCCACATGAATTGTTGCCACTAGTTGACTACTACATAAAGTCACTTTACTCAGTCAAAGGCACACTTGATGTAAAGCAAACACATTTTGAGGAAGCATGGCACATCATCATCCACTCCAATCATAAGAACCTTCATATTGCCTGGCAGCTTGGTCTCAAGAGTGAACAATTCTGTTAAAACTAATATTCTAAATTCAATTGGGTCATGTTTTATATATAAGGTGAAATCCATTATATCAAAACACTTGCCTTTGTGACCCCACAAAATTCAATGAGTATTTATTCATTCAAATCAAACAATAACTATTTATTGAGTGCCTATTGCGTTCACCATACTAAACATTGTAGATAATACAGAGAAGACATGGTACACAGCTCTCAGCCCAGCAAGAAGCTAACAACCTATTTGTGAAGATAAGACTTTTGCATGTTAAGAAAGGAATCCAGGGGAGTGAAATGTCACTGTCCCCCTGGCGGTGGGGGGGGAGGGGTGGCACAAAACTCCTTGATGGAGATTGGACATGAGCTGGCTCTTAAAGAAAGAATAGTCAGTCTACAGTCAGCAAGCATTTAAATGCTTATTCAGTCATTTTTTAGTCTTATCTGAATCTCCATGATCCACTTGCGGTTTTCTTAGCAAAGATACTGGAGTGGTTTGCCGCTTTTCTCCAGCTCATTTTGCAGATGAAGAAACTGTTGTGAACAGAGGTAAGTGACTTCCCCAGGGTCACACAGCTAGTAAGTGTCTGAAGCTGGATTTGAACTCAAGAAGATGAGTCTTCCTCACTCCAGGCCCAGCCCTTTATGCACTATGGCGCCACCTAGCTGCCCATTTAAGTGCTTATTATGTAACAAGTACTGTGCTAAGCACTAGGGATACAAAGATAGGATTTTCATGGACAGAGTATTGCTAGAGAAAGAGAATGATCTCTTTTCCCCACTAGGGAATTGATGCATAAGAATACAGTTGTAATCTATACAGTTCTCCAGCCTAACGAAGCAGTAAATCTATGACCCTAGGAGTCCTGAATGAGATAATTAATGCAAGGAAGATTCAAATTCATTGTTCTTGTATGACACCTTATAGGCTCTAGACCTCCAAGAAACCACACAGATTGAATATAATCTCCTTCATTTTACATAAGGGTGTGCTGGTAAATGTTTAACAATCAGCTCTCTTGGGGGGAGGGATGTATACATGACACAATTTTAAATTTAATTTGAAGTATTAACCTTTTCTGCATTAACTTTCTTAAGTCTAGACATCAACAAAACAATAAATCAAGCTTTGATTTGCAGCATTTGGAGATGTTTGAGATGTAAATAATTGCACTAAAAAAATTAATAATCAGCTCTCTCAAGCTAGTTTGAGATAGCTCCAGCACGTCCCTGATTTTACTATTACCAATAGACGGAAAGTGACTTCCCCAAGACTATATTAATAATAATATGATATAACATAATGTAATATAATATAAAGATTATATAAATATAACATTATATATTTATATTAAATAATAATATAAATATAAATATAAGATAAATTTAATAAAAATCCTGGCAACAAAGCCAGGATTCAATCTGAAATTTTTAGACTCCAAATACAGAGTTCTTCCAACTCTACCACATGGTCTCTCTCACACCAGGAACCACAACCATTGCTGATCCCTCTAACTACTCTCTCAGGATCCCAAGTACAGAGGTCAGGTTATACAAAAGGTTGCAGGATATATTCATCACGGCCCCTTTTTAATGGCACGTTTGCCATCCCTCGGCTAGTACCCAGAAACCTTGGGGCTCATGTTCAACCGGTGCTGTGTTGTCTCTGGATCTATGCCTACCCCCATCCTCCCAGCTTTTAGAATAAGATGGGCCTTGAGAACTTGACATAGAACTTCTTCCTTGGGGCTTCTCTTCTGAGGTTGTGAAAATTTATCAGAGTGAGGCCTTTATTCCCTCTGGAGGTTCACGCACACATCTGCTTCCAAAAACAACCCCACAAGGCCTCTACTAGCCACAATTCCTCTGGATCAGGACCCATCCATTGTCCAGGCTTTCCCCACCCAGTGTCCTGACCTATCCACAGATCTTAGATCAGCCTAATCTTGCCTCCTAGATTTGTACCACCTTAGAAACCCAAGAATTTTCTTGAATTGTCTTGCTCAAGAGGAACATTGTCTTGGCCTTGTCATTTTCAAAAAGGGGTTAGTTCAAGAAGTCTTCTGTGTTGTTCTGGAATATTGATGGTGCAAATGCTTCTTCTAGGTTTCAAGTCTTTCATCTTCTTTTGGGGCACCTTATTTTCTGTAACTGATTATTGGCTGTAAGCAGCTACTACTAATTGAGTACTGTAAGGAACTTTCCATTCTGACCTCATTTACACCATTGTGTAATATATTTTTTAACTCTTATTCTTTACCCCAGATTTGACCGGTACTCAAATTTCTATTCTGATTTAGAATACAGGGCATTAAAACCCCAAAATTAAATTGCTTAGGAAAAAGTCTTCATTTGATAAAAATGGATGGAAGAAATTAGAAAGCAGTCTGGCAGAAATTGGATTTAGACCAACATCTTATACTTATTCCACAATAAATGAAAAATGAATATTTGACATAAATATTAAAGATCATATCATTAAAAATATAAGAGAAGCAGAGCACATACCTTTCACCGCTATAGGTAGGAGGATAAATTCTTAACCAAACATTAGAAGCAATGACAAAAGATAAAATAGATAATTTTAATTATGTGAAATTTAAAAACTTTTGCATAAATTAAGTAAACATATATAGGGTAAAACAGGGAAATGTCAACTGGGAAAAATTTAGGTCAAATATTTCTAATATGGATTTGTTATCCAAGATATGTAGATAACTCTTATCAACAAGAGTGGGACTTTACAGTGAAGCAAGATTGGCACCAGGAGAAATCTATTACAATGCGAGGACCCTCAGACATCGTGTACTAAAACTATGTAATGTAGTAATGGTGGTCATGTTGTACAGCATGGGAGCAGCAGAGACATGTAACATGATTACAGTAGAACACTACAGGAAGGTGTGAGCCTTCCTAGATGTATAACACTTCATCTCACTCTCAGTTTCCTCATCTGTAAAATGGCAATAGCAGCTCCTACCTCGCAAGGTTGCTATGAGAATCAGATAAGATAATAACTGTAAAGCACTTAGCACAGTTCCTAAAACATAGAAAGAACTATATAAATGTTAGTTTATTATTGTTATTGTTATTACTCCCTGGATGTCAGCGCACCTTAGCACCTTGAGTCAAAGCCATCATCACTCTAGTTATCTGCCTGTATATGTGGGTACATCCCTTCTTTAAAAATTGTTATTTGGTCTGCAAATTCTAACTTTGTTCACTGACATGCATTTGTGAGGTTTTATTATAACTTGAACTTTTCAAAACAACGCTAAAATTCTGTAATGCCTTGACTTAGTCATGTGGTCCTCTTTCCATTCTATACAATGCCTCCTAGGCCAATTGTTAGCATATACAGTACTGCTGCTTAGGTAGCACACAGTTTCTTCCCCAGAAATCTTTAGTTCACCACATTCATCAATTATACAAAAACCATTATTCATGGTGAGTGTCACACACCTGAAGGGTAACTGCTGACAGAACTGACTGTATCCCTGCGACATGCCAAACAATCCCTCCACTGCAATAGATTAACTTTTAAGGCAATAAATGGCATGGTGACTTAGCAGTTATAAACTTGCTAATTTGACAATGAATGCCTCATCCCAAGGAAGCCTTTTTTTTTAATGCAAAAAGAAAACTTTATTAACAGGTAGATACAAGTATCTCTGTCTCACTCTTTAAAAGAAAAAAGAAATTCCATTCATTTCAAAATCAAGTTCCCCCTGTTAGAATCCCGTCCTGGGTCAATTCACCTTTTGCACCTATTTCACCTTCCTGCTGGCTGGCTTGGATGAAGAACCTCTGGGGCTTTTCCCAGTTTTCTAGAATACTTTAGAGACCTCAGGTTTCTTTCCCTTGCCTTTGGGCTGATCTTTGACTATGTCCGACTCCCTAGACACCTTAGATTGGGAAGTAGAAGACTTCATGCCCATATCCAACTTGCTCTTGTTCTGAACAGCTGTCTTTGGCTCATCACCACCCTTCTTAGCTCTCCTAGTTCTTCTAGCTTTGGACATGGTAGCTGCCCCTTTGGATTTTGCTTGCATGTCAGGTGATCCCTTTTGCTTTCTGGTCTTGGGGGGTGCTTCTGAGGCTGCCCAGAGTTTGGTTTTTTCTGCTTTACGTTCCTCTACTGCTTTCTTAGGGGAAATGGGAGCTTTTTTCTTGCCTTTGGGAATTTCAGCCTTTGGTTTCATGCCCCTGGCTTAGGCTCTCACCTCCTCCACATCTTTTTTGGCTTTAGCCCCTTTTGGTTTTGAGACCTCCTTGGGCATCCCCACTTTCGTAACTTTCTTAGCTTCCTCAGGAGGTTTCTTCTTGGTTGAAGCCTTCACAGGAACTTTCTTCATGGTTGCAGGAGCCTTTCTCTTGGCTGAAGCCTCTGCAGAAACTTTCTTCTTGGTTGCAGGAAACTTTCTCTTGGCTGAAGCTTCTGCAGGAAGGTCGCAATCCCCCCATTCTGAAGGAATGTTGCAATCCCACCATTCTGGCAATCAATCCACTAGCTTGTCACTGAAAAGTGCCTTAAAACCTTTCAGAGCTAACATTTTAAAATAGAATTTAATTGGAACCTTTTAAAAAATGAAATCTGGTCTTAAGTATTTTGATGGTGTTAGAGAGAACATTGTGCTATTAAAATTCAGAAAATCATACATTATGAATTTATCTGCACAAGAAGAGTAAAGCAGAAAGTACAGTAATTATGCAATGAACACAATTCGTTAGGCAACCAAGGTAGGCTATTCAGGCTTAAAAAAAAAAAAAACCCTCATCCCAAGCAGAGTTTTTGCCTGAATTATCCATATAATTATCTCAATTCTCCATTTTGCCTATTCTGAGACAACCTGAATTCAATTCTCTGTTCCTATTACCACTGCCCTGGTACAAGTTCTTATTAGCACCTTCATAATTCTAGCAATAACCTAAAAATGTTCCTGCCTTCAGTCTTTTCCCCAGTCCAACACATCCTTGACCAAACTAGTACTCCTAAAACCTATGTCATCCTTCTGCTCCAAAACCTTCAGTGCCTCCCTCTTGCCTACTATCTAGAGCAGGAACTAACATGGGGGAGCTGAACCTTTGTCTCAGGTACCAATATAGGAGTGGAGCATACTTTCTTCCTTCAGCATAACACTTAATGTCTGATCCAGACCAGCCTGCTACCCTTTCAACTAGAACCCAGGCTGTCACACCCTAGGGTTCTATGACTGTTATACCCCTTTTCAGAGGCTGCTGTTACATTTGTGTACTCTGCCCTTAATACACTGACTAGTCTAGGTGTCCATGCCACGTAGGACACCCAGGATCAGTGTGGTAGATAATTGGCAAGGTGTGGAAAGAAAGGTGACATGAGCCAGAATCAGGTGCTTCATGATATAGTTGGTAATATAATTGTATTTTAGTTACATAACATAAAAAGGAGTAATGATAGTGAATGAGTAATGTCCTTAGAGTCAGGAAGATCCAAACTTAAGTCCTAGCTCTGACACAAGCAACTCTTTGACTATGTAGTACCATCTTGGCCATGCCTACTGCAAGTATCACCAAGGAGATCAGAACAGAGTATATGGTGGATTCAAGCAGAGATTTCCCAGTGTTCTCCTCGTTCACTCTTCCCTTCCCTACCTCCCCAAGAGTTTTGCCCCAACCTTGAATTTGAAGGGCCTCATGGCAACAAGAAACAAGAGAAAGGGAGTAGCTTCTTGAATGGAGGGGATTTCTTATGTTGACTTAAGTTGTATCAGTAAAAGACCAATACTACTTTTTATGAAGGAACAGATGCTTGGCAGAAGCCATTACTATCTTCCTGCAGAACCATTTTATGCTGTCAACAGAGTTCAGTAAAATGAACTATAAGAACTAGTCTATTCTGACCTAGCAAAACATTGCTTCTTTCTTTTTCTTCTTATACCACAACTACCAGAAAAAAGAAAAGTTTTAGTCCTGTTTTCTTGGATAGAGCTAATAACTAATTATAATTCTATACAATAAATATTGGGGGTTTTTTTAGGATAAAAGAAAAATTACTTTGACCACACAAGGTTTCATTAAAATTTGTTGCACTTTGAGAGACAATTCATAACCTACCAACCAAATTTTAGCCAAGAAAGAAGGCTGTGAATGAAAAAAGGCCAGTACAATATAGGCTCCTTGAGGGCAGGGACTTTCATTTTTTAAAATCTTTTTTCCTCAGTATTTGGCATAATATTTAGCACCTACTGTATTCTTGAATACAGTAGGCTCTTAACAAATACTTGTTCATTTGAATTTTTTTAAAAAATTAAGAAATTTAAGCAATCATTTGTCAAACAACCAACCAAGATAAAAGCAGTCTGAATAATTCAGTCCTCAAACATTGTTTATTTGAGAGTGAGGAAAAGAAAAAGAAAGATGGCAGTAGTTATGGGAAGAAGGAATAGAAGGAAAAGAGGGGGAAGAGAATTTTTTTAAAAGGAGAGGAAAGCAAATATTTGGTTTTTTTAACCTGAAGTGTCTATGTATGCTGTCCTCTTCTAATTTCTTTTCAAAGGTTCTTGAAGGTTATGACAATGAGAAAGAAATTTCATTAATTTCTAGAAAAGTGTAAGCTCCCTAAAAACTGGAACTAGATTTGTTTTGTCTTTGTATTCCCAGTACAGTATATTACACATAGTAGAGACAGGGACAAAAACTGAACCTCTGATTTCATTGATACAAGGAAATCCCAGAACTCCTCTCTAACAATGTATATCAGTATCTTCTCTGCAATTTATAGGTTTAGAGAGTAGCCTAGGATAACAAGAGATTAAGTGATTGTCCCAGAGGCACACAGCCAATGACTTAGAGCCCACACCTTCCTGATTCAGGGCCCCACTCTCTATCTACCCACTACACTACACATAGTAAATGTTTAATAAAAATGTGTTGGATTAAATCATATTAGACTGATAGAAGCTACCAAGCTTAAAAGGTACCACAACCATCAAGCTGGGCTGTTGTCATCCAATGACCAAGTCAATTAAGTGGAGAGATGCTTATCACCAGAAGTTTGGGCTGCTAATTGATAAATATGTTGGCCACAGCAACTCATTAAATTCTCTATGAAGAACTGAAAAGCTTTTAACCTGCATTGGTGAAAAAGAATAACCAGATAAATGATAAGTTTTCAAATATCTTAGTAGTTACTTCAAATCCCAACTTTTTTTTTTTGCCTTTATAGACAAAGGCAGACTTCTGTTTTCTTCTAAGGCAGAAAGGGATACAAGTAATTTTTTCAATAAAACAATTTTCTCTGCTGAACTCCAAACAAGAAAATGGACTCATGTGCTCTCTTTCTCTGGCTTACTTTCTTAGCATCTCATAATTTATGTAGATGAATGTAGCAATAGCATTGCTACCTTTCCTAAAGGCGAGGTGATTTTTATTATTAGATCTGGCAGGTCTAACCCTAGGTCCATCAGAAAATCCAGGACCAAATGGACATAGAGAATCGATTATGTTTAGGACTGTCCAGAACCTATTTAAAGATATGAGTAACATTGCTCTGTCATTGTGATTCAAAGTACACAGACTCAAACAGAAAAATGTAAATTCCCAAAATTTTAGACCTGAAATAGAGTTTTGAGGATGATACAGTTCAGGGGTGCTTACTGTGGGGACTGTGAATTTTTTTAATATGTTGATAACTACATTTCAGTATAACTAGTTCCCTTTGTAATCCTATGTATTTTATTTTCTGCATTTAAAATATTATTGACGAGGCATCTAAAGACATGATGATATTATCAAAGGAGTCCATGAAACAAAAAATGCTCTAGTCCACCCTCTTCATCTTACAGATGAGGAAATTGAAGAATGGACAGTAAGGCCAAGGTTACATAGTTCCATTAGCAGAAGAAATGGGATTTAAAATCCAAGTCTTTTGACTGCTAATTCAGTGGTTTTTCCAAAGCAATGATGGAAGCTTAGTTTATATATTGCTTTAAGGTTTACAAAGTGCTTTAATACATGACCTCACAGATTCTCACTACAACCCTGTGAAGGCTGTGAGAGATTAAGTGACTTGACTAGGATCAAAAAGCTAGTAAATTGCCTGAGGCTAAATTTGAATCCAAGTCTTTCTTATTCCAAGTCCAATCCTCTATCCCAGGGGTGGGAAACCTGTGGCTTGGAGGCCACATGTGGACCTGTAGGTCCTCAGCTAAAGCCCTTTGACTGAGTCCAAACTTCACAGAACAAATCTCCTTAATAAAAGGATTTGTTCTGTGAAGTTTGGACTCAGTCAAAGATCTGCACTTGAGGACCTAGAAGGCTACATGTGGCCTCAAGGCTGCAGGTTCCCCACCCCTGCTCTATCCTACATGGAATACTGCCTCATACAACCTCACCCCAGCTCATGCTGATCTCTACACTGAGCTTCTCTCTTCCTATGGAGATGGATCAGAATCCCAAATCTCCTAACTAGAATTTGACTATGGGTGTTGACAGGTAAGGACACTGAGACAATAGCGTAATAAAAATTTCACTATGCCTTAGTATTTGCCTTGAAAGGGGAAAAGATGGCTTCAAGTCCAACTGGATATTCATTTCTGCCCTTTCTCACAGACCAAACATAAGCTACAAACTGTAATAAGAGGAATGGGAAAAAAAAAAAAGAAAAGAAAAATGGCAATGTCTATGGGAACAAAGAATAGAAAGAAAAGAAGGGGAAAGAAGAACTAAAAAGAAAAGAAAGCCAAGATAAGGGTAAAGGAGTTAAGAGATATAGAAAGGAAAGAACTCATATCACTAGGGCCTCTATTAGTGAATGTATATATTAAAAAGCATTTATTAGCTGTTTACTATATGATATATATATATATGTATGTATATATAGCTATTTCTGTGCTTAGTGCTGATGATGCAAATAGAAAAACAAGACAGTCCTTGCTTGAAAGAAGTTCATATACTAATTGGAGGAGACATACATGAAAAAAAGTTCAGGTTCAAAGTAGATGGAAAAGTCAGGATGCTCTAAGTGTCCTGTATTGGAGTTGTTGGCAAGGCCTTGGCATCCTAAAGTTGCATTATGGGTAAGATGAAAGTACTGAGAGAGTGGAGACCATAGCTGCATGGCAGAAGGAAAGGACTGGAGGACCATAGGTGGCAGTGGCAGTGCAGATGTTCCATCTAAGACATGGAGATCCATCTCACAATAAAGAATAGGATTAATAGGATCCCATCAAAACCATGTGAGCAGTCAAGTGGCCCAGATGAGTGCTAGGTGACCTGTGGATGGAATAGAAGGTGAGGGGGAGAAGGCAAGAAGAGAAGAATACCTTTGGTGGCAGGTCTTCCATCTCCCAATGGTCCTGGACAGGTTCCAGGAAGACAGGAGAGGGAAAGAGTAGGGAGTAGGAAATGTTTAGAAAGTCATTGTTTAAATTACTTGGGGGTGGGGGATAGAAACTCAAGGAATGAATAAAGGCCTTTTTTTTTAAGTAATGACATTTGAGCTCAGCTTTGAAGGAATCTAGAAATTCTAAAACATGGAGGCAAAGAGGAGGAATTTCATTCCCTTTTCAAGCTTGTGGCCCCTATATCTACTCCTGTTGTAACTTTAAACTGTAGAAGAAAAACTATGTGTGTTTGGGGTATGCAGATAGAGGCAGATTTGCAGAAGATGAGAGAAACTCAGATGAGGAGGGTATCCATTTTCCCTATAGATTGACTGCCATAGGCATCTAACAGAATCCTGCCTGAAAGATTTCCATACATTCTCTAGGTCCCAGTTCCTTTTTGAGGAGCAATGTGTTGTCAAAGGGGAGAGATTTTCCCAGAGCTGCCTGTCAATCATTTCTCTTAGCATATTACTTAGCAAAATCAAGGGCAAGCATATTAGTAATGTCTTACATAATACTTCTTTCATAAATATGTCAAGGTTTCTCAGTGATATTATGAAATGAAGTTTAATCAAACAAGAAAATCAGCTGAAGCATATAGATTAAAACTAGTCTCTTTACTCTTGGGCTATGTTCTTCTTGATGCTTAGAAATTTTGATTTAAAAAATCATACAATCAAGACTGCTTGCTTGGCCCTGGGGAGAGAAAATCAACAGCTGATTGAATTTTTCATTTTCCAAACAGTTGTTTTGACTTAAGCCTTAGTCCTATGTTTTCTTTTCCTAGAAAATGCAAGTAAATCCTGTGAATTATTTTCTATGCAAAGTGTCTCAGCCTGTAATTTCTTCTCCTTCCAAGACAAAGTAATTAGAAATTCACCATCAGCATTTACAAATTATCTCCTGCTGAAAAGCAGACAAAATTATCTCATTGAATGTGATACCAGACAAAACTCATTGAAACTCAATATAAAAATTTTGGTCCAGGGATGAAACAGTGTTTTCTAGCTAGTGTAAGCATGAGTGTTGTTTTTTTTTTTTTAACTGCATTATTCAACCAGAGGAGAGATATTAACATTGTATGCCCTGTACCAAGATAAAATCAAAATGGGTACATGATTTAGATATAAAGACTGATACTATAAGCAAACTAGGAAAGCAAGGCATTATTTACCTGCCAGATCTAAGGAGAAGGGAAGAATTTATGACCAAACAAGAGATAGATAACATTATGAAATGCAAAATGAATAATTTTGATTACATTAAATTGAAAAGTTTTTGCACAACTAAAGCTGGTGCAACCAAGATTAGGGGGGAAGCAACAAACTGGGAAAGAATTTTTACAACCAGTGTCTCTGATAAAGGCCTCATTTCTAAAATATATAGATAACTGAGTCAAATTTATAAGACTACAAGTGATTCCTCAATTGATAAATGGTCACAGGATATGAATAGGCAGTTTTCAGAGGAAGAAATTAAAGCTATCTGTAGTCATATGAAAAAATGTTCTAAATCACTATTGATTAGAGAAATGCAAATCAAAACAACTCTGAGGTACCACATCACACCTATCAGATTGCCTAACATGACAAAACAGGAAAATGATAAATGTTGGAGAAGATATGGAAAATTGGAATACTAATGCATTGTTGGTAGAGTTGTGAAACGATCCAACCATTCTGGAAAGCAATTTGGAACTATGTCCAAAGGGCTATAAAATTGTGTATACCTTTTGACTCAACAATACCACTTTTAGGTCTGTATCCCAAAGAGATCATAAAATTGGGAAAAGGACCCATATGTAGAAAAATATTATAGCAGTTATTTTTGTGGTGGCAAAGAATTAGAAATTGAGGGGATGCCCATCAATTGGGAATGGCTGAACAAGTTGTAGTATATGAATGTAATGAAATACTATTGTGCTATAAGAAATGATGAGCAGGCAGACTTCAGAAAAACCTGGAAAGACTTATATGAACTGATGCTGAGTAAAATAAGCAGAACCAGGAGAACCTTATACACAGTAACAACCACATTGTGCAATGACTGACTTTGATAGACTTGGTTCTTCTCAGCAATGCAAGGATCTTAGACAACTCCAAAAGTCTCATGATGGAAAATGCTATCCACATGCAGAAAAAGAACTATGGAGTCTGAATGAATATGGAAGCATACTATTTGCTCTCCTTTTCTTTTGTTGTTTTGTTTTATTGCTTCATTCTTGTGGTTCCTCCCATCAGTTCTAATTCTTCTTTACATCGTGACTAATGGGAAAATATGCTTAATATGAATGTATAATTAGAGCCTATATCAGACTGCATGCCATCTTGGGGAGGAGGGAGAAGAAGGGGGAGAAAATTTAAAACTCAAAATCTTATGGAAGTGAATGTTGAAAACTAAAAATGAATAAATTAATTATTTAAACACACACACACACACACACACACACACACATTGTATGCCCACTACAGAAGACTAGCTAAGATGGCAGAGTGAAAAGGAATAGTAGAGATACTAGAGACAAGCTCTCTTCAGAACTATAACAAAGATCTAAGAAGAGCACCAGCCCAAGGAGTGATTGGACAATATTGAGAGAAACGTCAATTGGTCATTTTTCCATCTCTGAATCATAAATTTGGTCCACAGCTAAGGGAATCGAGCATTAACTGTGTAAGAGGGGAAGGATGGGAACTCTGTTGTTCTGATCCCCAGAACAGCAGGATCCTGGTTTCAATGTCCAGGCTCAGCTCAGGGGAGGTCACTTTGACTCTGTAGCTGTATGTAAGCCTCAGCTCAGGAACAAGTGACTAGGAGAGGTGTGGTGGGACCAGGAGTTGGGCTATACCTCTGACACTCTGAACCTGTAGAATGTTCAATGAAGCTGACAGGGACTGGGAAATTCAATTGACTATTGGAGCTCTACCCAGAGGCAAGCCTGCAAGTTGTGTCACCTAGAGACATAACCAGGCCTAAAGCCTAAAAAGCTTAGTCCAGGAGGGCGATGAACCTGCCCTAGATTAGACTATGTACTAGATCAGACCACTTAGGGCCCACTAAAAATTTGTAGTACCTTGACCTGAGCTGCCCTATGATCATTGAAGAACTCAATACCCAGAGAATGAAATGCTAGGATTCCAATAATACAGAGAAATATGATACACAGCACTAGACATTCTATCTAGACAGCTTGACCTTAACAAAGAGTTGAAATTTGGAAGCCAAACTAGAAGAATGAGTAAACAAAAATTTTCCCATGATAAAGAATTATCATGGTGCCAGGGACAGTCCAGACACACCTAGAAGAGGAGAATAACTCCAAAACATCTATAAGCAAAGCCTCAAAAAAAAAAAGCTTGGTGACAAGATCAACTAGAATCCTAGAAGAAATTAAGTAATTTGTAATGTGGTTTGGGTTTTTTTTAAGTGTAATTGATATTGTAAATTAAAGGAAAGTGTTAGAGGAAAGAATTGGAAAAGAAATGAGAGATTTGGAGGAAAGACTTTTTAGAACTAGAGGAATCTAACAAAAAAAGATAAGAAAGAATATGAACACCTGAGTAGAATTTTAGAAAAGTTAAATGTGATAGATCTCTTATGATTATTTAACGGCAGTAGAAAAGAGACAGTGACTCAGTGGATAGAGTGCTGGACCTAGAATCAGGAAGACATGAGTTCAAATCACTCCAGTATCTTTGCCAAGAAAACCCCATGAACAGTATGATCCATTGAGTCACAAAGAATTGGATGTGACTGACCAACAGCAGGAAGAAAGGATTGCATATATCCTCAACTATTCATGGTACTTTATACAAAAGCTGATCATGTATGAAAACATAAAATCATCTCAAACAGATGCAGAATCATTAGACACATCTTTTACTGATCACAAAGCAATAAAAGTTATATTTAATAAAAGACCATTGAAGAAAGAATTAAAAACTAATTGGAGACTAACTTAATCCCAAAGAATTGGTAGAACAAATTAGAGAAAATATACATAATTTCATTAAAATTAATGATAACAATGAAACAACATAACACAATTTGTAGGATGAAGCCAAAAACAATCCTTAAGGAAAAATCCATGTCTATAAACACTTTTATCAACAGAAGGGACAAAGAATAGATCAATGAATTTGACATGAAAATAAAAAAATAAAAAACCAGCAAATTTAAAAAATTTAAAGTTTAAAGTTTAAAAAAATATAAAGTTTTAACTGAAAGTTTAAAAAATAACAAAATTAAAAGCAAAGAAATTCAGTTGATTTATTAAAGAAAATTAGGAACTGAGTTTTTTAAAGTAATAAAATAATCAATGATTAGCTAATTTGATTTATTTAAAGAGGCCAATGAAATTGCCTACATCAAGAATGAAAAAATGTAAATTCACAAAAAGACACAAAATAAAATTAATTATCAGAAAATATTTTGCCCAACTATATGCCAATAAATCCAACAACTTAAATGAAATATGTGATTATTTGAAAAAAATGTGTAAAATGCCCAGATTAACAGGATGAGAAATAGAGGGTTTAAATAAATCAATCTCAAAAGAAGAAATTGAACAAGCCACAATGAACTGCCAGAGAAAAAAACTCTGGAATAAGACAAATATATTGGCAAAGTGTATCAAACTGTCAAAGAACAATTAATGCCACCATTACATGAACTATTTGTAAAAACAAGAAGAGATCCAACCAAGTTCCTTTTGTGACACAAATATGATCTTTATATCAAATCAGGGTCAGCAAAAACATATAGACCAGGAGTTCTCAATTTTTTTTGTGTCATCAACGCCTTTGGCAATCTGATGAAACTTCTGGACCCTTTTTCAGATTGATGTTTGTTGCCTCCATATGTGATTGGAGGAAATGCTATATTTCAGTTAGAGTCTAGTGAAAATAAAGATGTAATTTTTTCCCATCTAAATTTATGAACCCCATGAAATCAATTCATATAACTTTTAAAGGTCCATATGTTCCAGTCCAAGATCCCTAAAGTATACTGATGCATAAATTTTAAATAAAATATTATCAAGGAGACTATGCAACATATCTAAAAAGATTATACATGTTTGATTTATCATAAGAAATACAGAGTTGATTCAATATTGGGAAAACTATAAAAATGATTGACCATGTTAATAAGGAAAATAGTAAAAATCATATGATTAAATCAACAGATTCAGGAAAAAAACTTTTGACAAAATACAACACCAATTTCTGTTAAAAAAAAAAAAGTCGCTAGAAAACATAAGAAATACCTTGACTTTTCCTTAATGTGGTATTATCTATCTAAATCCAAGAACCATTTTATATATAATAGGAATAAACTAGGGTCTTGTCCAAAAATATCAGAGATAAAGCAAGGCTTTCCATTGTTACCATTATTTGATAGGGTGTTAAAAATTCTAGCTATAATAATCAGACAAGAAAAAGAAATTGAGGGAGTGTGTGTGTGTGTGTGTGTGTGTGTGTGGGTGAGTGAGTGGGTAGGTGGAGAGAGAGTGAGAACAAGAACAAGAAGAACAAGAACATATATATATATATGAAGCAAAATTATTGCTTTCTGAAGATGTTATGATTTACTTAGAGAACTTTAAACAATCAATCAAAAAATTAATCAAAATATTAATAACTAGCAAAATTGTAGGATATACAATAAATCCACTTAAATGATCAACATTAATGTATATTGTCAATAAAAACAAGTGAGGATAAATAGAAAGAGAAATTCTATTCAATGTAACTACAGAATGTATAAAATACTTGGGAATCTACATGCCAAGATGATACACAAGAACTATATTAATACAACTACAAAAAAATCTTTATGGCAATAGACATCTATATAATTGAAAAATTGTTCATGGGAAGGCTAAGAAAAATAATAAAATGATAGTACTACCAAAATTAGCTTACTTATCCAATTCTATATAACTCAAAATACCAAAGAATTAATTTATAAAGCAAGAAAAAAAATAACAGTGCAATTCATTTTGAGGAAAAAAGGCCAAGACCTTCAAAGAAAATCATGGGGGAGGGTAGGAGAAAGTAGGAACAAAAAAATAATCATTAAAATTATTTGATCTAGTTTAAAAAATAGAGTTGCTGACCAATGGAACAGATTAGGTAAATGACATGCAGAAGTACTACAGAGAAACCAAAAGATCCCAACTACTGGGAGAAGAATTTATTATTTTATAACAATTGCTGGGAAAATCAAAAAGCTAGGCAGAAATTATGTTTAGAGCAACATTTCATACCATACAATAAGATGTCAAAAGACTCATAATAAACAAATTAGAAGAGCAAAGAAGAAATTATTTTTCAATTCTATGGAGGGATGAATTCATGACCAAATAAAACAAGCAGTATCACAGGAGATAAAATGGACAGTTTTGATTACATAAAATTAAAAAAATAATTACACAAACACAATTAATGCAGCCAAGATTAGAAAGGAAGCAGTTAACTGGGGGAGGGTATCTTTATAGCAAATTCCTCTAACAAAGGTTATCATTTCTAAAATATGTAAGAAAGCAATTCAAATTGAAAAAAGTAAGAGCCATTCTCTAGTTAATAAATGGTCAAAGGATATGAACAGGCACTTTTCTGAGGAAGATATCCAAGCTATCAATAATCACATTTAAATGCTCCAAAACACTAATTACTTTAAAGATGAAAACTGATGCAACTCTGAAATTCCAGATTCCACCCATTAGATCAAATGAGTAGACCAAAAAAAGGGAAAATTACAAATGTTGGAGGAAAACAGGCATCAACATACTGTTCATAGAGGTATGAATTTGTTCAGCAATTCTAGAAAACAGTTAAGAACTATGTCCAAAAATTTACTGACCAGTGCTTACCATTTGATTCAGCAATATCATTACTAGAACTGTACCCCAAAGAGAACAAAGAAAGAAGAGAGGACTCTTTTGTACAAACAGAGTTTATGGTATATATTTTTGTAGTGAAAAAGAACTGGAAACTAAGGGGAAGCCCATCAAGTGGGGAATAGCTGAAGAAAATTATGGTATGTGAATCTAATGGAATATTATTGTGGTATAATAAATGATGAAAGGAATAGTTTCAGACAAACCAGGGAAAATTATTATGAGCTGATGCAGAGTGACATGATTAGTATACATATAGGTATGTGTATGTGTGTATGTGTACATATGTACACATATACATATACATATATATACCATAACAACAATCTAAAAACAAACATTTGAAAAACTTTAGAACTCTGATAAAAGATGAACAGCAACATTTTAAATTCAGTGTAGTACCTCTTCTAGACTACTCTCCCAATTTGTACCCACATACACATTGGATGCCCAAGGAGCCAACTATCATGAGGTTCTAGGATGCCTTGTGAGTCAAATTCCTAAAAAGTATAGATCACAAGCCCTCATTGGTGTGTTTCCCATTTCTAGTCATGCCAACAAACAATTTGCTTTTAACAAAGGTATTTATTAAGATAGTATAATATGAAAAATAGCTTAAAAAAACCTTCCTTATCCATAAACCTGAAGTGTACTCTCACAAACTCAAGAGAAGAGTGGGCATAACCTTATGGTACAATAGTAGGGAAGTTTACCTTAGGGAATGCTTGTGGCCAAGGTAACACAGAATACTGGTAATCTAGGGCTTAGAAGTATTTTTCTGCATGTTGAATCCTCATGAAGTTAAGCAGGTTGTTCAGTTGGGCTCCCAGGTTCTGCTCTCTACAACACCACTCTTGATTTCACTATTGAATCCATAGCTAGTTCTGCTGCCAAGGGTCCCACTCCTTGAAGTTGCCTGAATGCTGATTCTGTATCTGAGTCTGTTTGGAGAGTATGTGCTAGCTCTTTCCTACTAGTCGAGTATTCTAGGCATCATAGTTGATCAGGGAGGGGAAGGAGAGAGAAATCACCTTCTCATTCCCTACAGGGGCATCCTCCACAGATTATACCTGTGCGATGTTCAC
This sequence comes from Vombatus ursinus, assembly GCF_900497805.2. Taxonomy (NCBI): domain Eukaryota; kingdom Metazoa; phylum Chordata; class Mammalia; order Diprotodontia; family Vombatidae; genus Vombatus; species Vombatus ursinus. The sequence continues at coordinate 4,845,742 of NW_020954720.1, forward strand.
CTGAATTTTCAACTCTTCCAAATTCTTTTAACATTTACCAGGGGCAGGGTTAGTCATTGTTGATCTGATAATATTGCTCTCCTAATTAATTTATGGGAGATACCACTGTATTTTTACAGGTAGTTTGACAACGAACTAATACCTTGTGATTGAGAGTTGATCATAACTTTTATTTTTAATTTATAGAATAAAACAAGCATTTCCATAACAGTATAATTTTTTAGAAAGATGATTGCACATGAAACTATAAATGTATTATGTACAACTTGCTATTCTTCTTAAATATATGCTGAAGTTATCATGTAAATTTTTTTCCTTCTCCCCCTCCACCCTAGATATGGCTACCATTAGACACAAATATGTGTGTGTGTGTATACACATATATATATATATACATATGTATGTATGTATGTATGTAAAAGCATTATATATGTACTTCTATTTATCTATTCTTTCTCTGTATGTAGATAGTATCTTCCTTCACATGTCCTTTGTAGTTAATTTGAGTATTTAAATATTTAAAATGATTCATTCCCTTATTTGCAGGGCATACGTTTCCTCCTCTCCCCCCAGTATTGTTGGAATCTTAGGCTTAGTTGATCGTAATTCAACTCCCCTTCATTAGTTTCTCTTCAGATAAGTTTGACTACCAATTCATTTTTTTTATTTAACTTAAACTTTTTGCTTTGTATAAAAATTGTATTCATAGCATTCTATACTTTAATCAATTGTATAAAATTCTAGGTCCTTTAGTGGAGTTATACATAATCTCCTTCTTCTGTTATTCCTTGATTTAAAGAACTGAGCCCCCAGCCCAGTAGAAACTCACTCCTCTTAGAATTAATTATTGTCAACAAATCATTTAGACTTTATATTGTATTACAGAACAAAAAAATTATGTTAAAGTAGCAAATATTATTACATCAAATCAATGCATCATCAGCAAACATCTTCAAAATCTGGGTCCCAAGTAAACTTTATTGGTCTCCTCCAAGCTTCTCCAGGGACTGAACATTTTGAGTCCATCCTGGTCTCATCTTTTAAATCAATTAGGACAGCTAGAAATATTGTAATAACAACTTACTCATTACCTAAGAAATACTTCATTCCCAGGATCTGGAAACCACTGCTGCAGGAGGGAAAATCTGCTCAGAATCTGAAAGAGTACAGACTCCATCAAGTCTGTAAGCCAGGTATCAGTAGGAGTGATGAATCTTCCTGGCACTGCATTATTACAGCTGCACCAGCACCCAATGTCTGACCACAGAAGAAGGTAGAAATCAGAATGCACTCAAATTTCTTCTCCCTTACTTCCTTTTTTCTTGCTATTTTCCTCCTCAGTAGTATTTTCAAAACATGCTATTACATGCTTCTTCACTCAAAATCTGTGTCCTTTGGATACTAAGCATCCTAGGAAGAAAAGACAACTGAAGCCACATTGAAATATCAAGATATTAGTAAGATATTGGAGGACTTACATCTTTATGTCAGTAAACTTCCAAACTTCAGTCAACTAAAGGGATAGCTGGTTAATAAATTAAAGCACAGACAGGAAAGCATTGGTTGTTGTAGTATACTACTGGCATGATGCTCTACCAAATCAGTCTCTCAACAAAATGTGCCCACAGCTTTGGTAAACCAAAGCTTTTCAAGTTACAGTGTAAGACCTAAAGGTACAATTTGTGAGGTCAATAACCCACCTTTAAACAGATGCTTAAACATCTGTTTCTAGGCAAAAAAAGCTCAAGCAACTCAGTAAACTACATGAAATTACTATTCATCCACATAGCAATTGCTTATTCTGTGTTGAGCAGATAGTTATGCATCTTATGGGGCCAAGAAGGAATAGATAAACTATGAAACAAAGGCACACCGCAGTCACAAAAACCTACTCTTTAGAGCAGCAGCAGGGAACCTGTGGCCTCGAGGCCACATGTGGCCCTCTAGGTCCTCAAGTGCGGCCGTTTGACTGAATCCAAACCTTGAGGCCATGGGTTCACTCAAAGAGCTGCACTTGAGGACTTAGAGGGCCACATGTGGCCTCAAGGCTGCAGATTCAGAGAATCTGCCTTCCTAGGAGATGATAGAGAACTGCTTCCTTGCTCCTATGAAGGAGCTAATTATAATGGCACTACAACAAGTATATCACAAAACTGTGAAAAAAAGATCATTCTAAAGGTTGTACATGAAATATAAAATTCAATTCAATGGACATTTACTAAATGACTTTTATTTGGGAGGCAAAGCACTGGGTCTTTCTTTCAAAGAAATTGCAACCTAACAGGAAGGAAACCACATGCACACAAATAACTATGATAAAAGAGAGAATGAGAACCAGCATGGCATAGAGGATAATGAGTCATCATTAAACCAGAAAGACTTGAGTTCATGTTTAGCCTCCGATACATATGTCTGTAGGACTCTGTGTAAAGTGCTTAACCTGTCAATGCTTTGGGCAACTCTCTAAGGGCAGCTGGGTAACTCAGTACATAGAGTGCCAGGCCTGGAGTCAGGAAGACTCATCTTCCTGAGTTCAAATCCAGCTTCAGACATTTACCAGCAGTGTGGTCCTGGGCAAGTCATTTTACCCTGTTTGCTTCCATTTCTCATCTATAAAATGAGCTGGAGAAGGAAAGGCAAACCACGTCAGAATCTTTGCCAAGAAAGCCCCAAATGGAGTCATGAAAAGTCAGACAAAACTGAAAGAAAAACCTGAATAACAAACAACGACAAATAGCACTATAAATTGCAGAGCTTTTGCCCATCTGCATTGGTAGATGGCAGTTGTTCACAGAGAAATTGAAATCACCATCTCATCCAAAAACAAAGTATATATGCTGGAGTGGGAAATGTAGGGAATGGGAAGAATGTATCGAGCACAAAGGAAAGATCCAGCCAACGGGCTCAAAGAAATTTGAGGAGGAAAGATCATTTTTGCCTGAGTAGGACTAGAGATAGCTTCTTGAAGGAGGTGGCATGTGAATTAAGTCTTGGAAGGAGGGAAGGATTTTAAGTGGAGATGGAGGAAGTAGAGGAGTCCATTCCAGTCATGAGAAAAAATATAGAGATGAGATAGGGCAAGGTAACAACAGGAGCATAATCCAATTTGACTGGATCAAAGAATATACAAAGGATAAGCCTGAGATTAAGTATGTTGATGACAGTTTGTGGAGGACTTTGAATGCCAGGATCAGGAGTTTCTGCTTTATTCCATAAATCAAAGACTCATGGGCAGTTTTTTTAGTAAAAATGTGACATAAACTGAGAACGTTAGGAAAATTATTCAAGAAATAGAATGAGGAAAGAGAAGAGATAGACTAAAGGCAGGAATATTTATTAGGAGGCTATTGTTCAGGTTCAGGAGTCACTTAAAGTTGAACTTTCTTTTAGTTAATTTACATTTTTGTAGTTACTACATATGTACATGTGTATGTGTATATGTATGCTTATATATGTATATTTATTTTTATGTATTATCTGTTTATTTTGCTTTGTATCAGTTCATGCCAGAAGCATCATGGGATAGAGAGTTGACCTCAAAAATTTCTAGGTTCAACCTCTGCTTGACACATAACGGCTATGTGATCCTGGATAACTCACCTAACCTTTCAGTTTTCTAGGCAAGCTTCTAAGATTGGAAGTTGCAAAGAAGGTGCCAGACTGTATCATAAAGAAAGCTTCCTCATCTGGATTTCTCTATATCAATAAATCATAGATCCAGTCCCTTTCCCTATTCCTCTATCTGTTCATAAAATCCTCCCGTGTTTCCATGAATTGTTCATATTCAACTTTTCTTCCTGCACAGCAATATTCCATTACATGTGTTCATATATCATGGATTTTTCAGCCAATCCCAATTGTGTTACATGCACTTTGTTTTCAAACTGGTTATTTTTTCAACAGCACAAAAATTGTAGCACAAAATAATGGACAGAAAATGAGAAAATCATTCCCTATGTGTGTGTGTGTGTATAAATGTATATTATATACATATATTTAGGTGATATATAGGTGGTATATATGTATATGTGATAATATATACATATATACAAATATGTGTACACACACACACACACACACCCATGCACACACACACACACACACACACACACCTCCTGTCTCAGTTAAATGCAAAAGCTCTTACTTAATATGGCATATTGATTGGAAAAAAAATAATTATATGAGAAAGCAATTTTTGCCATTTCTTAAGAATATAATAAGTTATTACTACCACATTTTGTAGCCCAGTTAGGAAACAATTTATTCTATCCAGTAAGACAGAATATATTATTTGTTTGAGTACTCCAATACTCAATACTCTGAAACTGGAGGAAAAAACCAAAACAATGTTTAGGTTTTTGTTTGTTTGTTTTTTCAAGATGGATTGTTCCTGAGAGACCTTTACCACAAGTTGATTTCTTACCTCAGAAACTTCCCCTCAAATATTCTTGGTTTGCTTTTTTTTTTAGTAGGAGAAGGAGTTGGAGATGGAAGACATGATTATTTTTAAGCTGAATGGAGAAAAATTTACTGCATAATAAGCATTTTCTCATTAGCATAAATGTTTGAGGTAATCATCCCTTTTTGATTTAGAAAATATTAGGAAGGGCTGGGATGAGAATAGTCAATGATGGGGCTGAAGTAAGAGCATTTTGTTAGAGATGATGGTCATATCACCCTTTCCTGGCATACATTTTCTTCACACTATTCAGCTACCATGCATGCTGGCTACTGCTGCCTCACCTTCTAAGGAAAGAAGGAATGTACAAGCCCTATACAGTAAGATGAGAATTGAGGTGGTAAGGGAGGAAAATATTCTATTACAGAAGAGAAGAGAGAAGACAGGAAAAGAAGGGCAAGGAAATGCCAGAGATATGAATCCCAACCTAGGGGTTTGGTTATCCTAGTGAGATAATAGTGAAAAATCCTTGTGTGTGAGAACATATAGATATCACCTCAAAATTGTATTGAAATGTACAAATCCCCTGAATTATTAATGCTCTTGGCTTGAAGAGGCCAGAAGATGAGGATAAAATAAGATAAAGCACTTAGCACAGCTCCAAACATATAGTAGGTGCCTAATATATGCTTGTTTCCTTCCTTCCTCCTAATTCCAAATCCAGCACTATTTCCACCATGCTACATTGCCTCTCATGGATAGGCTTATATGTGCCCAATCTCTCTGAAGTCAGTGGGAGTTCTAGAAATGTGAGCAATAAAAGTGTCAGAATCTGTACATGTTGGCATCTGTGTGTTATAATTGATAGCAAATGTTTAATGAGGTTTCATTTGCATTTAGGTAACAAAGCTGTTCTGGCTTAGTTGAGGACTGAGATTGTACCAGCATTATCAAGCCGCTTTCTTGTCTTTTGCCACACGGAGCTTTGCCCGTGATTTCAGAATTAAGCAAAAAGCTTTTTGCAGAAGTAGTGATATCCAGCTTGGGATCTGGGTTCAAAGTTAATGTGGGTAATTACTAGCTTTCTCTTAAAACTGTCTCAAGGATTCAAATGGATGCAGCATTCACTGAAACCCTCATTATTCACTGCAGGACTGAGAGGCATTGTCATAAGATGTTAAAAAGTCACTGCATTTCACCCTGAGGTGGCTGTACTTCATTGCAGAATGAAAGGTTTCTAAGAAAGAAAGTGTGAAGTCCTCAGTCTGATACCCATTTGAATGAATAGTGAGCTCTGTGTATGATACAATCACTGAAAGCGGAATGTACATCTGCCTCCTCCAACCACACCCACCTGGCTATCACCCAATGGAAACGGGCAGATGCACAGAATTTGGAATAGTGAATGATGCCAAAACATTAGAGTGATGAGGGGTAGGGGGATGAGGAAGGGGAAGACAGGAGCAATATGAAGTTGTGTGTTCATGGTTCTTCACCTCATTTTTCAGGACCATACAGAGATGAAGGTATAGATTTCCAAGTCAAAAATACTAGAGATATGTTAGTATCTTCCAATTTGCATATTTAGTATAATGTATGTGCATGTGTAAATGTATGTAAAGTTTTGTATATATATAGTATATTAAATACAGAGAGTATTTTTAAATATTTGTACCAAATTTTGAGGTCTTTCCCCCCTAACCCTACCTCTCTCATTTGAATGACTAAGAAGAATAAATGACTAAGAATAAATATGGCATTCTTGCCCAAAGGTATACATGATGATGGGGGAGAGGAGAGAGGAAAATGGAAAAAGAGTCAGAGAGAGCGTGTTCAAGAGGCTTTGCCCTTATCTTGGAAGAAGGCACCAAAAGTCTAGAGTAGACTTTCCCTTCCTTAATCCTTTTGCCTTGCCTGAGAAATTACCAAGTTACTATGCTATTTGGAAGTGCCAGGAAGAATGGCAGGAAGTTGGAGAGAGAAGGGGAAAAAAACAACCCCCTGCAAAAAGATAACCACCACCTCCCCCCCACCAAAAAGTATGTCCCTTTTTATCAGTAGAATGCAGTAGACCAAGGTGGAACCTTTGTATCCTCCAGCAGACTCAGTCATAGGACCACAGATTTAGAGCTGGAAAGGAACTCTCAAACCCCTCATTATACAGACAAGAAATTGAGGCCAAAAAAAGTTAAATGTGTGCCCAAGGTCACACAGGTAATAAGTAGAAGAGATAGGGCCCTCTATTTCTAAGGCTAGAACATTTTGTGCTCTATCACCTTGCCTCTCTGAATGCTGATCATAAGGAATGTAAATTACTCAAGGGATTTATATCCATCTAAGGAACTCATATAAGAATGTATTTTACTTTTCCCCTTTTCATAAAACTTTGTAATATTATGAACTGCATGATTTTAAGTAGGGAGTTGGTGTCAAGACATTGAAGATATTGTGCATCTAGTTTGGTCTCTGTGTAGAGAATAGATAGAAGAGGAGAGAGCCTAGAGGCCAGGAAAGGAGACTATTGTGATAGTTTAAATAAGAGTTGATGAGGGCTTTGACTGGGGTCGGGGCCATGTGAATGGAAACAGCAGTGTGGCCTTAGTTCCTCGTGCGTAAAATGAGGAGATTGGACTTCTAAGGTCTTTCCTAACTGTGAATCTATAATTTGAGGCCCTTAATATCATGAATGTCTCCGATCCAAGGATTACTCACTAACATATATAAATGTTATATTTATTTTTGATACATACTTATGCATGGATACCTAGTGTCACAGTTACAAAGCTTGAAAGGGTTTCAGAACCACTCCATTCATTTTATAGGGTCAGGAACCAGACCTGAATCCATGTCTTCCTGCGTCAGGCTTCTATCCACTATTTCCTTCTGCCTCTCTTAAAACATATTTATATCTATAAATAAAAATGCTTATCTTTCATTTCATCTAAATATTAGTCTGAAAGCCTGTCATGCAGAAAATTGAGGGCCATCCTTTGGTATTTGACTTATTTGCATACATGACTTTCCCTTCATTGGATGGTAAATACTTTGAGAAAAAGGTTTGAGCTCTCTCTTACATCTGTATCCATGATGTCTCACACAGTGACATGCACCCACTAGGTGGATAATAAGTGAGCAGAATTATATTACAGAGCTCTTACTCATTCCTGTGTGAACCTATGCTTTTCTTCAGTTCTCAGTATTTAGTCCCTATTGTAGAAGCTGGGAGATAGAATTTTTAAATGTTTTTAATTGCATAATCAAGTTCTCAAAATTTTAACAGATTTTATGAACTATTTGCCTTTTGGGGGTTAATACCTTCCTTAGCCAATGGTCCAGAACATGTTTATGGCATAGCCATAGATAAAATATCAGTCTGGAAACAGACACTCACTTTTATTATTACTATTGGTGTTGTTGTTGTTGCTGTTGTTGTTGTTGTTGTTTTAGTATACCTATACTCAGTTTCTACTCAGGCTCATAGAAATGGGAAATGACCTGGCCAAAGTCACACTAGTAATAAATAGCAGAACCATGATTTAAACTCGGGACCTCTGATTCCATTTCTAGTCTTCTCTCTACTCTCCTATACTGTTTTATTTGGGATGACATAGGTGCTGCTGCTATTCAACTTTCTGCCCCTTTTTCCAGTGGAGAAAGTGAGGGATATGGGTAGTTTTACATAGAGGAAGAATCCTATGTGGGTTTCAGATACTGCCCTGAGTATTGCTTTGTACTTCCTCCCTCATAGTTAAAAGAAGCTCTAGGACCAGACCCCACCCTCCCCAAGTGTATGCATAATTTCTTGCCCATGGAAATAATCTAACATTCTATGTATACTGACCCATCACTTTGAGTCAATAGCAGTGAAGGATCTACACTGATCTTTCCCCCATTTGCCCATACATATCCCCTATAACCAATAGATTTCCAAAGCAGCTAACCAGAGTTAGGAGTACTGGAATTAAGCAAAGTTTACTGACTCTTACTCAAACCCCATTGGCAAAATTCTATAGTCAACAAAAGCTAACCACCCAGTTAGCTAGTGCTTAAGGGATTTTTTTTTCCCCTCTCTTTCTCCCTCCCTCCCTCCTTCCTTTCTCTCTCCCTTTCCTCCTTCCTTCCTTCTGTCCTTCATTCCTTCCAATGAGGAGGAGGGTATGGGGAGGAAATGTGGAAGACCGAGAAAATAAATGCTTGTTAATTTTTTAAAATAATTTTTAAAAAAGAAATAATAGCCATCTTCCTAAGACCTCAGAGCACAAAGTACAAATTGAACTGGATTTGCCCAGTAGCAAGAATGACATTGAGTTTTTCATTTTTTTATCAGTACCACTCTGACATAGCTTAAGGGGGCTGGCTATCTGTAAAATAATGCTGGTATTCTCTTTTATAAATATGAGAAATTAAAATTTTCAAGTATGAACCAGCATATGTTGCAAAGAGTACTAAATCTGGAGTCAGAAGAGATGGTTCAGAGTCCTGGCTTTTGCATTTATTAGCCATGTAAACATGAGAAAGTCATGCAAATACTTTGAGCCTCAGTTCATTCATCTGTAGAATGGAGATAATATTTCACTACCTACATAGAAGGGTTGTTATATGGAAAGAACTATGTAAGTATGGAAAGCATATTATAAAAATATAAATATGAGCTATTATTATTGAACAAGAAGCAGTTTGGCATTATGAATGAGTCACAGAGTCAGAAAGACCTAGGTTCGCATCCTTCCTCTTACATCCATTGACCATTTAGCCCTGGACAAGTCATTTGCCCCCTTAGTGCCTCTAGGCAGCTTTCTAAAACTATATGTTGCGGAACAGTTTGATTTCCCTAAACCAATGAAATCAGAAGTCTGAAACAACAATAACAAACGGGATTATTGAATAAGAAAATTGAGTAGAAGTATATATAAATCTGGGTGAGGCTAACACATTTCGTAGCCCGAGTGTGTATCTGTATATTGCTATACTCTATGAATAACACTAAGTTTTTCTGTGAAGAAAGGGTTCTGTGCTTTCCTCATTTTCCTGTCCCAACCAGAAAGGCACAGAAATCCTGAGACCATGTCTACTGCACAGAAGACAACACTTCCTCCTCTCATCCCTCCTTACTCCTCCCTCCTTTCTAGTAAAAGGAATAGAATTTAGCTCTATCTGCACTTCCACCCTCAGTGGCTCCATGGTCCCAATTAACTCAGTCTTCTAGGGCAGGAGGTCTTAATCTAGGGACCATCTGTTTTTCACAAATATTTTAATAACTGAATTTCAATATCATTGACTTCTTTTGTATTGGTATGCATTTTATGCATTTAAAAACATTCTGCATTAAAATGCATTCATAGTGCATTAAAAAGCATTCATAGTCTTCATCAGGCTGCCAATGAAGTAAATGACACACACAAAAAATTAAGAATTCCCAAGGGAAATCTAATGGAGACTTGAGTTCAAGTTTCATGGTTTTGTTAGGGAGAGTTATAGGAGCATTCATAAAACTAAATTGTAACTCGATAGTCCCCAGGATGGTCGATTAACCTGCCTCACCAGACCTGCAAGATCCTAGTTTATATCATCTGTGAAATACACAATTCCTCTGGGCCAACCTTCACATGCATTCTCTGATCTCAAGTAATGACATGCCTGCAATCAATGGGAACAAACTCATTTATAAAAAGATAATCAGATTTACAAAATATCATTAGTAGGGGGATAGGGAAAAGTGATTTTTTGTTGGGGTTTTTTTTTCCAGCTATATTCTAAACAGACATCCTTCAGATGTTGTAGTTTACAATCAAGAGGGGAAGAGTCCAACAATAATCTGGTCTTCTTCCATCTGAGTTAACTGCAATTCCTTCTGTCTGCCATGGACAATGGCACTCACCACTCCAGGGAGTGCCCAGGTACTTTGTACCCCTATTGAACTGATGCATATTGGGGTTGCTGGGAACTCCAAAATATCAGGGTACAGGGAAGCTTCCACCTGGAATGAATTAATGAACTCAATCCTCCTTCAAGTCCAGTGACAAGGTTTATTGTAATGACAATAGGAGACGCCAGGATTCCTAGTAATCCTGCAACTTAATGGGGGTAAGACTGCTGTTTATATACTACAAAAAAAAAAAAAAAAAAAAAAAGGACAGTGAAAGTATCTGGATGCGATTAAGAAGTGATAAGAACTGGGGTGGGCCTGGAGCAACAGTGAAAGGACTGTCAAGTAAGCTAATTATTAAGTGATCTAGGTGGGTGGGGTGAGCCAGTTGCCTTGGGCAGAGGCACCAATGATCTGAGCTGTTGAAATGTATGGGAAAGTTCAGGGATTGGGTTGCTTTCAAAGATATGGCTTTTTCCTTTTAGGGGTCCAGGTCCCATCACCCTATCAGAACCATCTCTATCCTGCTTGCTAATTTCTGTGCTTTTGCTCTCATACCCTCCCAAACCCAACCCCAATTCCACACTACAGAAAACTGCTAAAGTAAGGAGCTTTCAGGGACAGAAGCTGAGGTTGAATTTCATCTCATGAATCTTTTGGATTCCAAGCCCAGTCCGTGCTCTATCCATTGGGTCACGTAGCTGCATTCTCCCAAAAGAGCTAAACAAAGCTGCTTAATAATATAATCACAAGACATAGTCTATTTTGCTTTCCAATTTTGTAGTTTATTGATTATTAACAGACATGATATGTGCTTTAATTTTGGTATGATACATGATCCCAACATTGTCCTTGTATTACATGAGCTTATTTTTAGCATCATCTTTATTTGTGTGGATATATTCATGGGGCACATTATTCTTTTGTCTATGTATCCTTCACTCCACATTCTACATTTAGGGCTTCTTTCTCTGAATTCTTCCTCATTTGTTATGGTTCAGCAATATACCATGACATTGATCTACCACAATTTGTTTAACCATTCCCCAATCATTGAGGCCCATCATACTTCAATTCCTGTGTTTTGCTATAAATAATATGACTGTTAAAATTTGTATACATATGGGTCTTTGTTTTCATTAACCTCTATGAAATATAGTCCTAATTGGGAAATCTCAGGATCAGAAGGTCCAAATAAATTAGTAACTTTTATTACATAATTCCAAATTGCCTTCAAGAATAGTTGGACTAATTTACAACTTCACTAATAATGAATTCACTTGCCTGATGATCAATCAATGGGTATTTGTTCACTGACTATCTGGCACTGAACTAGGCACTAGGGAATAAGAAACCAAAAACAAACAAATAAACAAACAGTCCTTGCCCTCAAGGAGCTTATTTCTATCAAGGAAGACAAGTACATAAGTATATTTTAAATTATACAGAATAAATACTGTGATAACGAAAGACCAATTGATGGGATTATAGCCTCAGGTGAAATCCAAAGATTTGGCCATGTGGGAAAATCTAGGATTTTTCCTTTCTGGGGTCCAGATCCCAAAGACATGGTATTTTCTTTTTAGGGGTTGAGATCCCATCCCCATCATTGTGACTTTATTTATTGGGGAAGCAGGAGGTAAAATGTTTATTTTCTAAAGTTAAAGTTAATCTTGTTCCAACTTGCTTTTCCAGACTGTATCCCACCGTGATCCTACTTGAGCCTTTTATACCTATAAAGCTGGTCTACTCACTACTGTTCCCCTAATGTACCGTATACTCTTCCACTTTGTGTTAAAATGTTTCCCAGTTCAGGAAATGTCTTATTACTCACTGAACCTATACCTGCCCCAATTTTTCTCATCCTACAAGGTCCTACTCATAAAATGTTTCCTGAGCATTCTATTCCGTGAATGTCTATAGCGCTTCCTATCTATAGCAATAATTTAGTACTTATGTTACCCTCTATCATCAGGCTTTTTTTTTCTTTTTTCCTCAGTTCAGTTATAAAGTTTCTTTAAATAAAAGACTTTATTTTAGTCCTCAGGAACCCATATTGGACTTTGACCATAATAAGTGCTTAATAAAGACTAAAGACTTAGTGATTGATTGTTATGGTCATAAAGCAGCATGGAAAATAATAGGCCAAGAAAAGACAAGTAAAGAACACAGAGCATAGAAACTTGGAGTTTCAACCTTTAGAAGAGTGAGATCTCTCAAGTGTGATCTTATAGTCCCTCTGAGAGCCATGGAAGATTTGTGGATTAGACTAAATAGATAGTGGGAAAAGAGTCAGATCCACCTCTCACCTGATTGCCAGTTATGTTCTTGTCTCCAGCACAACCACATATACAACCCTTCACTCAGAACAGAATAACATTCTCCAGCTTTGTTTCTGTAGATGTCTCAGTCTACTGCTACCAAGGACCTAGGAAAAAAATTCTTGTCACCCAATTCCTTGGCACTATCAAATTGTTCAACATCAACAACTGATATCATTTTATCAGTGGAAATGACAGTAAAGATGAGGTACATCCCATTTGTCACCATCCCTAAGGAGTATGGAACCTTTCCACTTGACTTGACACCTAAAACCTTCCATGTATTTTGTCTCCCCCCGCGAGAATGTGAGATTCCTGAGAATGGGAGCAATCTAATTTTTCTATTTGTATCAGAAGCATTTAACACAGTGCTTTGTATAGAGTAAGCACTTAATAAATTCTTCACTCATTTATTTCTGCCATTGGCCCTACATCGTCCCCTAGCTGCTTTCCTCACCCTTCAGCAGATGGTCTCTGCACTACTCTGGGACAGTGGCCCATGAGTAAGAACTCTCCCTACTACTTTTTATTTTTTAGATGGGAAACAATGAATAGCACAGTATGACCAGGCATGGATGGGCTTCATTATACATGACAGAACTATTACATTATTTTCCTTAAAAAAAAAAAACTCACCCTTCTTTTGAACTTTCTCTCTTTGAGGACAACAACCTCCTTTTAGTTTCTCAAGTCTCAACCTCTTTGTTATCCTTGATTCATCATTCTACTAATAGTGCACTCATATATCTCAAAGGATCTCTTTTTGAAATTTATTTATTTTGAATTATTAACAATCACTTCCATAAGTTTTTGAGTTTTAAATTTTTCTCCCCCTCACTCCCCACCTCCCTCCCCAATACAGCAGACAATCTGTCATAAGCTATACATATACATTCCTGTTAAACATATTTTCACGTGAGTCATGTTGTAAGGAAGAATTAGAATCAATAGGAGGAACCACCAGAAAGAGGAAACAAAACAAAACAGAAGAAAAAAAAGAGCAAGCGGTATGCTTAGATCTGCATTCAAACTCCATAGTTCTTTCATTGAATGCGGATAGCATTTTCCGTCATGAGACTTTTGGAGATGTCTTAGATCCTTGCATTACTAAGAAAGGCTAAGTCTATCAAAGTTAGTCATCTCACAATGCAGCTGTTAACTGTGTACAATGTTCTCCTGGTTCTGCTCACTTCACTCAGCATCAGTCCACACAAGTCTTTCCAGATTTTTCTGAAGTCCACCGGCTCATCATTTCTTACAGCACAATAGTATTCCGTTACATTCATATACCACAACTTGTTTAGCCATTCCCAATTGATGGGCATCCCCTCATTTTCCAATGCTGCTATAAATATTTTTGTATATGTGGGTCCTTTTCCCATTTTTATAATCTCTTTGGGGTATAGCCCTAGAAGTGCTATTGCTAGGTCAAAGGGTATGCACATTTTTATAGCCCTCAAAGGATCTCTCAATGACCAGATTTAATGACCTTTTCTCAATGCTAATCCCTTTCTTTTAAATTTTTCTGTAGTGTTTGGCACTGTTGATCCCCCTCTCCTCCTAGATGTTCACTCTCTTTACTCTGGGTTGCTGAAGCTATAAAAACTATTATATCTGCACACTTCAAAAACTTGGAAACCGAATTTTCTAAAAATCTTCAAAAGGAAGCATTTCAGTGGATTTTCTAACCATTTGTTGAAAATATAAGAATGAAACACCTTCATATTTGTTTTAAAGAATAATTGACTGGCCTTGGGGGAAAATAAATGTTTACTAGCTGAATCTCAACAAAAATCTTTTTTATAATTGGTGAATGGAATTTTTTAAATGAGTTATCGTGATTTCATGAGCACATCTAATGATGCATTTCTTTCTTTTGCATCTACATATCTTTATGTGGTATCTTTTGCAGCTATGACAACCATTAAAACCAAATGTAAATATCAACTGAACTTAATATCAAACTTTTGAATCACTGTATCACAAAGTGTTCAAACAAAATTTTCAAAAACAATGAAATGCATTCAATCATATTGTATTCACTAAGTTATTGATACTAATAATATTTTGTTGAGACAAGAGGTGTTTGTACCTTTAATAAATAAAATATATCCATAATATTTTATCTTATTTATTAAATTTCTGTTTTGGTGTGTTTATAATGTACTAATCATTAGTATAGTATTGTATATATACACAAGTATTAATTGAGTACCTACTAAATACAAGGGAGAAAAGGAGAAAGAGAGAGAGAGCACTGGAGAGAGTTGGACAGAGTCAGATAAAGTTGGCCTCAGAGTTAGGAAGACTTCAAGTCCTGTCTTTTTCACATAATGGCTGTGTGACCCTAGGTGAATCTCAAATACTGTAAGTTACAAAGGTGGTGATATGCATGGATAGAAGAAACTCCTTACTTGGAAATCCCTATACTAATGAAATCACAGGTCCAGTTCCATCTACCTATATGGGACAAGCTCATTTCCCCCCCACTAACAGTGGTGTCTGATCAAACTATTTAGAAACCACTCTCTCAGAAGCCATCTAGTTCAGCCCCATAGCCCTCTTACAGAATTCCTGATAGGTAGTCATTCAGTCTTAGATTGAACATCTCTGGTGTCTGATAAATCTCTATTTCAAGAAGCAATACACAGTTCTAACTGTTAGAACGTTCTCCCTTAAGTAGAGTTGCCTCCCTGTACACCTCTACTCAACTTCCAAATTGAACTCAGAATTTCCCCTACTATGCCCCAGCTTTTCATCTGAAGTGTACTCCAGCCCTGGAATATACACATTAGAACAGAAGTTCCCAAACTTATTTGGCCTACCTCCCCCTTTAAAAAAAAAAATTACTCAGCGCCCCCTGGAAGTCTACTTTCTTTTACCCTTTAGCAGTTTTTTTTTTAATTTGCATCATTTCAAAAAAAAATATGAAATATTTTTTAAATGACATCTTAAATTTAACACTTTGTTGTAAATTTTGTGGGGTTTTTTTCCTGCACTGAAATTTTGATGATGCAATATAGTGTCATGTAACCATATAGGATAGTATTGTAAACAAGTCATTACAGGCACATATTCTTGCCAATGAATGCTGGACTTCCAGACAGTGCACAACATTCTCACCTGCCAATGCTTGCTTGTTAAGACCTGTTGGAGGTCTTGACCACAGGTGGGTTATAACTTGCATTTTGTGTGTTTATTTCGAAAATAATGTAATCACTATGACTTTAACCTCTGTTACACCACAAATAAAACATGTAAGAACATGAAAGAAACATGTAAGGTTTTTCAAAATTCTCTTCTTTCCTTATGCTTCCACTATCCCTTATTTTTATTCAACGCCAGTTGTACCCAAAGCTACTACTACCCCCCCTACCCTGGATTGTTCCAGCACCCCCCAGGGCATGGTATCACCCACTTTGGGAACCTATATAAGTACCCTCCACCCCTGTGGCCTCTCCCTTTGATTGTATGACTCCTCCCAGATCCTTAATTTAAGGAGGGCACCTAGGACAGCCATATCTGATTCCTCCCCAGGCTTCACTCTGAACTTCCTCCACCATACACCTCCATCTGTATCTCCTCCCTGACTCTTACTTTTCAGTTTCCTTTCATATTTTGTTTTGTCCCCATTAGAATGTGAGGGCAAGGATTATCTTTCTACTTGTATTTGTATTCCCAGGGCTTAGCACAGTGCCTAATCCATAGTAAGTGCTTAATAATACTTGACTTGCTGACTGGAGTTTCTTAGAATACACCTACTTTTTATTCTTCCACATGTCAGTAGCCCTTTGAAATCTTTGAAGAAAGCACCATGCCCTCTGTAAGTCAACCCTTCTTTATGTAACCTTTGGCTCAAAAGGTCACTTACATATAACTCTCTTCATTAGTGGATATTGAATACTCAATATCTAGTGCCTATGTGAGAGGCAGTCTGGAATTGGTGAGAGTAGAAGAAAAGAGAGATTTGGGCTTTTCTGGCTCCCTGCATCAAAAGAGAAGATGCATGATTCCAATCTTTCTTCAGTCTCAGGAAGGGAGAAAGGCTCAGGAAAGAAGCCAATATGTAGAATTTCAATCCTGTACATATTCTTAGCTTGCTACACTAGAGACTTCCAGGAATTTTCCCGTGGGTGATATCTGAGACTCTATCTCTTGGTAAAGCTGAATCATCTTGACCCCACTGGGAGAGCTCCTTCAATATGTATTGTCTTGCATATATTCTCATAGTATGCTTTCTTTGATTTCTGTTCCTATATTGACTTTGATAAATGGATTTCTTTGCTATTTGCTATGTGTGTTAATTGTGGAACTGGCATCTGATGGGAAAAGAGTCAAACCTTAGATATAAAGTTTGAGGCACTCCTTCCCATTAAGGAATAGCAATCAAAGAGCTGTAGTTTGAAAAATACTTTCCCTATACTAATAATACGTAAAGGAGCTTGTTGTTTTTGTTTTCATTTGTGTCCTACTCTTCTTGACCTCACGGACCATAATGTCCATGAGGTTTTCTTGGAGAAGATATCAAAGTGGTTTGCCATTTTCTTCTCCAGTGAATTAAGGTTAAGTGACTTACCCAGGGTCACACAGATAGTAAGTGCCTGAGGCTGAATTTGAACTCAAGTCTTCCTGACTCCAAGCCCAGTACTCTATAAACTGAAGCTGCTCCATTTAAGGGAGTAGATAGATATAATTCTATCCTGGTGCCTTCTCTCTCTGAGGAAAGCAGAGAAGTCAGCCTTTGGTCCCAGCCTCCTGCTTCCCCTCCTAACACAAATCAAAGTTTTCCCTGGAGAAAAGTGGGAAGAGGGAAAGACACTAAAGATGTCTACTCTTCTCACCCTGTGAACCTCATCTAGACATATCCTTGTGGACATACATAACCTTTATGAGCAAAACAACAGAATGTATTTAACCTCATACATTCAAGTTAAATGCCTCTGGTTCATTCAGCCATTCTTAGTATGGCAAGTCCTATCACCACATCAATAGCATTTCTCTTGTCATGCTCCAACTTATTATTGTTCTTCTTAAAACATAGCAACCAAGAGTAAATAAAATATTGAAGACATGATTCTGGCCAGTGAATTATAATGGGACTATTACCTGGTTTTTTGACATTATATTTCTGGTAAAGCTATCTAATATTGCATTATCTCTTTCAGCAATGATCACTCAGTCTGTTTCAAATGGATATCGATTGAACTGATATTTTGAAACTAAATGCAGGACTTTACATGTATCCCTATGAAATTACGTCTTGTTGAATTTGACCTTTATTCCAACCCATTGAAATCTTCTGGAAACGATTCTGTCATGTACTGTATTAGCTATCCTTTTTCATTATTTCATGTAAGTCTTTCCATGTTTTTCTAAAATCAACCAGATTGTTTCTTACATAACAGTAGTATTCTATCACAATTATATACCACAACTTGGTTAGCTATTCCCCAATTGCTGGGTATCCCCTCAATTTCCAGTTCTTTGCTGCCAAAAAAGAGAGCTGCTATAAATATGTTAGAATATGTAGATTCTCTTTCCTTTTTCCCTGATCACCTTAGGAGATAGACCTAATAGAGGTATCACTGGGTCGAAGAGTATACACAATTTTATAACTCTGGGCATAATTCTAAATTGTTTTCCAAAGTGGTTGGATCAGTTCACAATTCCACCAACAATACATTAGTGTCTCAATTTTTCCACATCCCCTCTACCATTTGTCGTTACCCCCTTCTGTCATTTTAGCCAATCTGATAGGTGTGAGATGGTAACTCAATGTTGTTTATAATTCACATTTTTCTAATCAACAATGATTTAGAGCATTTTTTCATATGACTGTGTATAGCTTTGGTTTCTTCTTCCAAAAACTACCTATTCATATCTTTTGACCATTTATCAATCGAGAAATGAATCAAATTCATATAAATCTGACCAAGTGCTCTATGTATTTGAGGAATGAGACTTTTATCTGGGAAACTGTCCATAAAAATTTCCCCCAATTTTCTGCTTTCCTACTAATTTTGGCTACATTGGTTTCATTTGTACAAACCTTTTTAAATTTAATGTAATCAAAATTATGCATTTTATATCTTACAATGCTCTTTATCTCTTGTTAATTTGTAAAATCTTCTCCTATTTATAAGTCTGATAGGTGATGTGTTCCATCTTCTAATTTTCGTATATCTACCTATATATCTAGATCATGTATCCATTTTGACCTTATCTTTGCAAATGGCTTAAGATATTTGTCTACACCCAATTTCTGCCAGATTGTTTTCTAGTTTTCCCCCCAAAAATATTTTTTTTTACCAAATAGTGTATTCTTATTCCAAAAGTTTAAATCTTTGCATTTGTCAAATAGCTCTCTCTTTCTCTTTCTCTCTATCTCACAGACTTTTTCCATTCCCTCTCTTTCTCCCTTTTTTCTCTTTCTTTCAAGCAGAGCAGCTGATAAATTTTATTATAATGAGAATCTTATCAATCAAAAGGTAGGCAAGGAGTATTGCTATACTGGATATATGACCTAGATATAAAGAAAGATATCACAAGAAATTACAACTTGGAACATATTACCTATCAGACTCCTGGATAGGCAAGCAATTTATGAATAAACAAGAGATAGAGAGCATTGTGAGATGTAAAATGGATGATTTCAATTATATTAAAATTTAAAAGTTCTTGTACAATTAAAAGCAATGTAGCCAAGATTAAATAGCAGAAAATTGGGGCGGGGGGGAAGATTTTCATAGACAGTCTCTCAGACAAAGGTCTCATTTCTCAAGTGTATAAAGACCTCTGTCAAATTTATAAAATACAGTCATAAAAATATTGATAACATTTTTATTTTTAAGAAATAACAGTTTGACCTTATTGAGTCCCTTTTAATTGGTCTTTAATGTTTACCTTGTATTTGTCCTGGACCTTACACGTCGAATTTTCCATTAAGTTCTGATACTTTTTTCACAAGTATCTGAAAGTCTTTCAGTCCATTAAATGTCAATTTTTTTTCATCCAGGCTTACACTTAACTTTGCTGAGTAAGTTACCCGTGGCCACAACCTCAGCTCTTTTGCTCTTTGAAATATATTGTTCCAAGACCTACAATCCTTCAACATAAAAGCTTCTAGGTCTTGTGTGATCATGTTTGTAGCACTGAAGTATTTAAACTGGGTTTTGTTTTTTTCTTGTCACTTGCAATAGTTTCTCCTTAACCTGGGAGCTTTGAAACTTGGGATATGATGTTCTTTGACCTGGAAGCTTAACAACTTAGTTATGATATTCCTGTTAATTTTCATCTTGGGATCTCTTTCAGGTGGTGGTTGGTGGATTTATTCTATTTCTATTTAATTTCTCATTCTAAAACTTAAGGGCAATTTTGCTTAATAATCTCTTGAAGTATAGTATTTAGACTCTTTTTTTTTTTATTGTAACTTTCAGGTAGTCCAGCAATTCTTATATTGTCTCTCCTCAATCTTTTCTCCAGGTCATTTGTTTTTCTAATGAGATGTTTCAAATCTTCTTCAATTTTTTCATTCTTTTGATTTTGTTTTATGATTTCTTGGTGTCTTATGAAGTCATCAGTTTCTCCTTGCCCAATTCTAATTTTTAAGAAGTTATTTCCTTTGGTAAGTTTTTGGATCTCTTTTTCCAATTGGTTGACTTTCTTTTCATAATTTTCTTGCATTTCTCTTATTTTTTCCTAATTTTTCCTCATCCTCTCTTATTTTACTTTTAAAGTCTTTTTAAAGTTCTTTTTTAGGCTTCTGACCATTTTGCTTTTTTCTTTGAGATAGAAATAGCTGTTTTAATTTCACTATCTTCTGAGTTTGAACTCAGATCTTCTCTGTCACTAGTAGCTATCTATGGTTGGGTTCTTTCTCTATTGTTTACTCATTTTTTTAGAGTGGTCTATTTCTTGTCTGTTAACTTTGCATTAAAGGCAGGGTCTACTTCTGAGGTGTAAGGGATATCTCAGGCTTCAAGTTTTTGTGCTACTGTCTTCTGACCTCTATCTGGGGTCCTGACCTCAGATACTCCTCTCCACTCCTAAGTCACAACCAGGGCCCCCAGAAATGCTATTACCACAACTGTTCTTATTTCCTATAGTCCTTCATGAGGCTGCAAGCTCACTCACCTCTCTGCCCTGGAACCAAAACCAATAAAGCATAAAACTATGCTTTATTGCAAGTGCCCACAGCCAACAAGATCACCTCCTCTCTGCTACCACACTCACTTGTATGTGCTTGCTCTTCCTTGCCTACAGCCATGGCCTGGGGCCACATCTGCTTGATGCACCTGGGTCCAGCATCCAGAGCCAGCTGAGGGCCTTCTAGTCTTTCCCCCATCATCTGTCAGACCCTCACACTGTCTATGAGGCAAAAGTTTCTGCAGCTAAGGCTGCTGCTGACACAGCTGCCTGCAGGGCTTATTTTTTGTTGATTCATAGGTATCTGCATTTCAAGCAGTTCAAACCATTGCCCAAAGAGGTCAGGCCTTTTCTAAGGTCCTCCCAAGTTGTTTTAAGTAGACCACTGCTTTACCTCAACTTTTAATCATTTCCGACACTCAAAGTTCACTTTGAGACAGTATTTTATATTGGGGTTTTTTTTGTTTTGTTTTTTGTTTTGTTTTGTTTTTTTAGTGAGGCAGTTGAGGTTAAGTGACTTGCCCAGAGTCACACAGCTAGTGAGTGTTATGTATCTTAGGCTGGATTTGAATTCAGGCCCTCCTGACTCCAGGGCCAGTGCTCTATCCACTGTGCCACCTAACTGCCCCTAGTATTTTACATTGTTTATGAGGGAATTTAGGAGAACCTGCCTTGTTCCACAATCTTCCCCAGAATCCTCTCCTCTGTATTACTTATCCTAACTTTGTGCCTTCCACAAATTTGATCAACATATCTGTCTGTCATTTAGAAAAATATTGAATAGGTTCCTCCTATTGGTTCTAACTTTTACTTACAACATCACTAATGTGAAAATATGTTTAATAGGAATGTATATGTATAGCCTATATCAGATTGTGTGCCATCTTGGGGAGGGTGGAGGGGAGGAAAGGGGAGGAAAATTTTAAACACAAAAGCATATGGAAGTGATTGTTGATAACTCAAAATAAATTAATAAAAAAATTTTTAAAAAAAGAAAAATGTTGAATAGGACAGAGCCAAGAATAGCTCTGTGGCACATCACAACATATTTGCTTTAGCTTGACAGTATCTATCTATGTGTCCTTTAATGTCACCTAATGTCTATGGACCACTTTATTTATCTGTAAAAAAAAAAAAAGAAAGTTAGATTAAGTGACCACTAGGATTTCTTTTAGTTCCAAAATTCTAAGACTCCTCATGACTAAAAAAAAATCATTGGAAGATATATTACATTACACATAGCTAAATGATGTAAAAAAAATAACTGCAATTGGCAGTAATTAGTTTTTAAACAATAGATCCCGATTATTTATTGTTTTATTTTTTAAAGCATTATTATTGCATTCCTCACCACAGTAAGTACTAACTAGTACACTCAGTTTCTGGAAGTTTTCTCAAAACTTCAGTTAAAGCAAAACTAAGTGGTACAATGGAAAACAAATGAAATTCCATTATTATAGTCATCTTTGAAGAGAGATACCGATCCTTTCTTTGGAGTATCAGGGTATTTATACTATCTGCTAAGGTTTGGAAATATATGGAAATTTTTATTCTGGTAATATTCTATAGGCTTCTCTAAGTCACAGTGATGTGGCACAATGAACATTGGGATATGTAGTTAGAGAATCTAGGTTTAAATACTTATTCTAACACTTATTATAAGTATGACCTTGGGCAAATTACTTAAGTTCTTTTGGCCTCAGTTTCTTTATCTATAAAGGAAACAGGATTAAAGGATCTCTAAAATTCTTTCTCACTCCAAATCCTATAATCCTATAGATTATAGAGCCTGAACTAAAGCAATTGTCACTTCTAGATCAACTGGCATTGGTTAAGAAAGTGTTGCCAGCTAGGACACTGACACATAGGAGCAGCTGTGCAGGGAAATCAACAGCAGAGGAAAGCAAAGCAGCAAACAAAGTATGCCTGGTGCAGACAGGCAGAACCAGGGCATACCAGGTTGTGGCATCAAGAAAATGGAGACAACAATCAAAAGCTGGGATGCAGGCTGGATCATCTGCACTAGAGGAAAATGCAAGAGCGAGGACAACAGCAAAATGTGGAGGTAAGTCAGGAGCTCAGGAGCCATGTCTAAGATCAATCCAAGAACAAAGTTTTCACTGGGGAATTTTTTTTGTCCCTTTTACAGTACCCATTTTGCCTTCTGTTGCTTAAAAAAGGTGATGCAGAAAGGTACTGGCACAAATAGCCTCAAATGCATTCATTTAATGAATGGTGACTACAGTCACTCAAATGGCAAGATCATGGTTTTTAATTGAGTTCTGGAGTCTTTAAATAAGTGTTCCAAAAGGACATAATCAATCAATTACAGGGTCTACTAAAGTCATTTAATAGAATGGTACATCCTGAGTGTATAAGCGATTGTTTTGTGGTATACTAAAATAAACATTAGGTTAGGAGTCAAAAATCTTGGTTTCTAATTCCAGTTTACTAGATGGAAAACCTTGGGCAAGTCCATGGTTCAGTGTGAGAATACTTAGTTTGGATATGGATGACCTGGGTGGATTTGAATTCTAACTGCTGTTTACTACCTCTGTGGTCTTGGGTAAGTGACAACTCTTTAAGTCACATTTTCCAAATCTAGAAGATGAAGTAGCTAGATTGGATGGCCTCTGAATTCCCTTCTTACTTTAAATTCTATGATCAAGTTAATCACTTGATCTCTCTTGAATCTGGGTTTCAATCTATAGGATAATTCTGTCTGTTATCTTTGGATGGAAAATTAACATGACATAGTCTAGGGGTTAGGAACAAAAGGGTTCAAGTCTCCCTTCTGACCGATTACTATTTATACAATCCTAGACAAGTCAGTTAACCTCTCAGAGCCTCCAGGCAACTCCAGAAGTCTAAAAATTGCAGAATAGGTGGTACTCTACATTGATAAAGTTTCCTCACTAAGTACTCCTTATTACAGTTTAATCACGAATTTGGTGCCCTCCAAAAATATAGGTTGTTTAGTCCTTTTTCAGTCATGTGTGACTCTTTGTGACCCCTTTTTGGGGTTTTCTCAACAAAGGTACTGGAGTGGTTTGCCATTTCCTTCTCCAGCTCATTTTACAGATGAACAAACTGAAGCAAACAGTTAAGTGATTTGCCCAGGGTCACGCAGCAGGGAAGTATCTAAGGCTGTATTTGAACTCAAGAAGAGGAGTCTTCCTAACTTCACTATGGCACTCTATCCACTGCACCACCTAGAAGCCTCCCCCCCCCCCAAAAAAATCTATATAAAGACATAACTGTATTCTCTCTAGTAGAATATATAAACTCCTTGAGGGTAACTTAATACTGTCTCAGGGACCACAGATGACAAATTTTGCATTTGTGTTATAGTACCTAACATAGTGTTTGGCTTATAGTTGTCACCAAACAAATGTTTATTGGTTGACTGATAGATATCTGACCAATATACCTCATCTGATGCATGTAAAAATAGTTTGTGTACTTTAAAATCCTATGAAAATGTAACAAACATTTTTGATTAGTAATATCACTATTCCTCATCATTTAGGAGCAGAGCAAGTAGAAAGAAATCCAATAGCTCATAATCATATATTTCTAAATGAGATTCTATAAAAACTTATCTTTTCTGTAATTAAGAGAAAAGACTAAGAGTTTGAGAGAAAAAAAATAGCAGGATTTGACTGTTTAAAAAGATAGGTAGTATCACTGTAGCAATCTAAATGCTGCAAATAACTTTTTCCCTCATGCACTAATCTATTTTGAGTTTGTCTCATTAAGGTGCTTTCATTAATTTTTGCACCTATACAACCTACTACAGTTATATTTAGCATATCTCTATAATTACATATACTTGTCATTGCAAACTCCTTACATTATTTTTTAGCTCTTTCCTTTCTTTTTAAATTAGACTCATCCTTACACCAGAATAAGACTGTCACTCATCACAATTAGGGACTGTTTTATCCAGCTTGGGGTTAAGAGAGTGCCTGGCATAGCACCCTGCTGATATCATTGATACCATAGACAGATGGGCACCTAACAAATAATTTTTGACGATGATGCAGATGACTGCTTTCAAGACTGAGCCACAGTCTCTGCTGACATTTCACGTACATATTGCTCTCTGACTTTCCCCTGAAGCACACTTCTTCATCTTAAGTCAAATCAAGTCAATCAGCATTTATAAAGTACTTACCATGTGCAAGACATTGTACTAAGCACTGGGAATACAAAGAGAAAGAAAGAATCCTTTCAGTCAAAGACCTCACATTCTACTGTGGAAAGAGAATATAAAAGGGAGTTGAAAGAAGGTAGGAAGAAGAGATAAAAGTATCTAGCACAGGATCTTGGTAGAGAAAGTCCAGAGAGTCAGGAATGTAGCCTGGAAGGAATAAAGATGTAGATGGCCTGAATGTTGTTAAAATGGAAGTTCTGTGACGAACTGGCCAATCAGAGGGAGAGGCTGCAAAAGAAGAGTGCACTTTTAAGTGTGAGGTCCAAGGGTGGAGTGAGCTTCTAGGGTAAAGAGGTTTCTGTGGCATAGTAGAGAAAGTCCAAAGTGGAGTTAGTAGTACAGCCTCAATAATAATTTGCAGTCTTCACAATAATGCTGGGAAGAGTAAAATTAAGGAAGAATTCAAGAAAAGAAGGATCCAGACAAATAATTGCCCTTAAGAGTCATTGGGAGATGAGTTCCATTGCCTCCTGGGTAGAATTCTACCACTTGCTAGAGAATAGTAATGAAGCATTTTGAACTTTCCTGACTCTGTATTGATCACTTAGGGGGCCAGAGACCATCAGGTAGCAATTCAGTCCTCTGAATACAAATAGCCCAACATTAGTATCCTTTACCTTGAGTTCAATAAATGGAATGGACCCAACTTCAAGTGCTAGTGAATTTGCCAGAGATTTTGGCAGTCACTAGCCATTACTCATGATTCAAGTTGATAGTATTTATTAAATGCTTACTGTGTACCCAAAACTGTGCTAAGTGCTGGAAATACAAAGACAAAAGTAGTTTCTGCCCTCAAGGAGTTCAGATTCTAATGGTGGAGACAACATATGAATGACTACATATAAAGATGATAAATACAAGGTATTTACCTCAGAGGGTAGATGCCAACACTGAGGAGGACAAGGAAAAGTCTCTTGCAGAAGGTAGAATTTGAGCTGAAACTGGAAGGAAGCCAGAGAAGCCAGGAGGCAGAGATGAGGACAGAAAGTAGTCCAGACATGGAGGATAGCCAGTGAAAAGGCAGGAATCAAGAGGTAGAATGAAATGTGGCAGGAACTATGTTACTGGATCTTAGCTTATGTAGAGGGAAATGAAATTCAAGAAGATTGGAAGAGTAGGAAGGGAACAGATCATGAAAGAATTTAAAAGCCAGAGGATTTTATATTTGACCTTGGGGGTAATAGGATACCACTAGTGTTTATTGAATAAGAGTATGAAAAGGTCAGAACTGCATTTTAAGAAGATCATTTTGGTAGTTGAGTTGTTGTTTGTCCTTTGTTCTTGAAGAGAACCAATGGCACCAGGAGGGCAATCTCTTGACTTGCACATTAATTGGATTTAAGGAGGCAAAGCTGTGCAAAAAGTCTTCAGGCTCACTCTCTCCTCCAGAGTCATCCAAGTTCAATGGCAAGTGGCAGCTGAGTAGAGGGTGGACTGGAGTGGGGTCTCAAAGAGACCAATCAGCCGGCTATTACAACAGACAAGATGTGAGTTAGTGAGGGCCTACACCAGAGTGGCAGCTATGTCAGAGGAGAGGAGACATATGTGAAAGATGTTGTGAAGGTAGAATCAAGAAGACTTGGAATCAGTTTGGATACATTGAATATATCCCACTGGAGTTAAGGATGACCCTTAGATTGTGAGCCTCAGAGACTGGAAAGATGGTGGTGCCTTCAATAGTAAGGAAAGTTAGGAAGGGTGCAGGCCTTAGAGGAAGAGATAATGAGTTCAGTTTTGAAAATGAGTTCAAGATGTCTACAGGACATCTAGTTTGAGGGGTCTAATAGGCAATTGAAGATGTGAAACTGGAGATCAGGAGAGAAGTTAAGTGTATGTACATAGAGATATTAATTGAACCCATGGGCATTGATGAGATCACTAAAAGAGATCATAAAGAAAGAGAAGGGAAGACAACCAAGGGCAGACTCTTGGGGAATATCTATAGCTAATGGGTATGACCTGGTTGAAGATCCAGAAAGAAAGACTGGGAAGGTAGGAGGAAAATCAGGGTAGACCTCGAAATATTAGAGAAGAGAATGTCTGGAAGATGGTGATCAACAGTGTCGAAGGTTCCATATATTAAGATAAGGTCAAAATGGGTACATGATTTAGACATACAGGGTGATACCATAAGCAAACTAGGAGAGCAAGGAATAGTTTGCCCGTCAGATCTATGGAGAAGGGAAGAATTTATGACCAAAGAAGAGATAGAGAACATTGTAAAATGCAAAGTGGATACTTTTGATTACATTAAATTTAAAAGATTTGCACAAACTTAGCCAATGCAACCAAGAATAAAAGGACATCAGAAAACTGGGAAATAATTTTACAGCCAATGTCTCTGACAAAGGCCTCACTTCTAAAATATATAGAGAACTGAGTCAAATTTATAAGAATACAATGTATTCTCTAATTGATTTAATTGGTCAAAGGATATGAGCAGACAGATTTCAGATGAAAAAATTAAAGCTATCTATAGTCATGAAAAAATGCTTGAATGACTATTGATCAGAGAAATGCCAACTAAAAAACTCTGAGGTACAACTTCATACCTATCAGAATGGCTAATATGACAAAAAAAAGGGGGGGAAATGACAAATATTGGAGATCTGGGAAAACTGGAACACTAATGCATTGTTGGTGGAGTTGTGAACTGATCTAACCATTCTGGAGAGTAATTTGGAACTATGCTCAAAGGGCTATAAAATTGTGCATACCCTTTGATCCAGCAATACCACTACTAGGTCTGTATCCCAAACAGATCATAAAAGAGGCAAAAGGACCCACATGTAAAAAAAAAATTTATAGCAGATCTTTTTGTGGTGGCAAAGAATTGGAAATTGAATGGATACCGATTAATTGGGTAATGACTAAACAAGTTGTGGTATATGAAAGTAATGGAATACTATTGTGCTCTAAGAAATGATGAGCAGGTGGGTTTTAGAAAAACCTGGAATGATTTATATGAACTGATGCTGAATGAAGTGAGCAGAAGCAGGAGAACATTGTACACAGTAACATCAACACTGTGCGATGACCAATTTTGATAGACTTAGCTCTTTTCAGCAATACAATGATCTAAGCCAATTCCAAAAGACTCATTACAGAAAGTGTTATCTAAATCCAAAGAAAGAACTATGGGTTCTGAATGTAGATCGAAGCATACTATTTTCTCTTTTTTTGTTGTTGTTTTTTTCTTTCTAGTGGTTTTCCCCATTTGTTCTGATTCTTCTTTTACAACATGACTAATGTGGAAATATGTTTAATATGATTGTATATGCATAGGCTATATCAGATTGCTTGCTGTCTTGGGGAAGGGGAAGGGTAGGGAGTGAGGGAGAAAAAATTTGGAACTCAAAATCTTATAAAAGTGAATGTTGAAATACACACATACACACACACACTAAAATAAAGCAATGTTGAAGGTTGTAGAGAAGGCAGGAAGAATGAAAATTGAGAAATGGCCATTATATTTGGCAATTAAGAGACTGTTGGTAATTTTGGAGAGAGCAATGAGTGGAATGAATGAATAAATGAAGCATTTGTTAAGTACTATGTACAAAGCACTGTGCTAAGTGCTGGGGATATGAATAGAAAAATAATACAATCCCTACTATCAAGGAGTTCATATTCTAATGGGGAAGACAAAACAGATGGAAAGTTTGAGCTACAAGTCAGTTGGTCCTTAGGGAGCTGTAGCAAAGCAGACAATTGTGCCTCATCTTTAATGTCATTTTCATTAATAAAATATCAGTTTCTAATGTTGAACAATTTGACAGTGCCAAGGACTTTAGTGGCAAGAACTTTCTTTTCTGGGTCTTCAGTGGCTACGGTTGTATCACCTAAAATAGCAGTTATCAGATTGTATCTCCACAGAGTTTGCTTCCTAGGATAATGGATGAGGGCACTGAGTACTAGAAAGCATTTTGCTATTCTCGAGACTTGGCTTCAGGGTCTTAGGCTGTCTCCACTAGGATCTCAAAGGAGATGGTGGTCAAGGTAGTGGTGATGGCTTGACTTACATAGCACATGCTGTCTCCCCTGGCTCCCTACAGTACCCCAATGATGCAGCTAAGCTAGCTTATTAAATGAAAGTCAGAAGACAGACCACAGATAATTTAGAAGAGATTGAAAAGAGAGTATGAGGAGGCACTGGTTTCACTTGACTTTCTCAAGGAGGTTAGCCATGTTGAAGGGTTTGCCTTAGCAAGGAAAAAGACCACCTCTTCATGTGGCACAGGGGCAAAAGAGAAGGTGAGGAGGGGGAATAGTATAGAGTTGAACTGGTTCACCAGGTGGTCAATAAGCACTAAAGATAAAGATACAAGACAGTGCAGGGGTCATATCCTGGGAAAGAATTAAGGGATAGAGAAATTAGAGGGGATACTGAAGATGAAGAACAAGCTTGGGTTCATATGGAAGAAGAAAGTTGGAATGATAAAAGATTATAATCAGATAAAAGAATTTGTAAAAGTTCAAGAATGTGGAAGTGGAACACTTGTGAGTGATGATGAGGGTATGAACATCTCTGTTCACTCTATATCTGTATACATGAGGACAGTTAGAGGAATAGGTACCTGGGAGGAGGGAGATTGTGGCATTTAAGGAAATATTAGTCTGTATGTTAAAGTCTTCTAGTATGAGATCAGACATTGGGGAGGAGAGAAAGACTGTGAGCCAGGCACGGAACTCATTGAAGGGCAGTATTCTGGGATTAAGTAGATAAAAAAGCTAACAGAATCTAGAATACATGACAAATTTGAATTGAATAGATCTCAAAGGAGAAGAGGTCCCTGAGTGATGATGATAAAGGGAGAGAAATGGTGATGTGGAGAAAGGGACAGTCCATATCTTCCAACATGACCACTAAGTCAGGGGCATGAATGAAAGTGCAACCTGTTCTGGATAAGCTCTAGCATCAGGAGGGAGCCAGGTCCCAGTAAGAGCCAGAAAATGAATGGGAAAGGAAAAGCAAGTTTGTTAACAACAAAGCAGGTATTTCAGAAAGCAGAGTGAAAGAGGTGGGTAGATCTAAAGTGGTATATTGAGGAAGTAGATTTGTGTGGGAAGGGAGTAAGGAACTAGGTAGGGAGAGGTGAAGAATGAAGTTTGTACTATGACAGGGCTTCAAAATTGCTAGGATGGAGAGAGTATATTTGGGGTAGGAGTATGCTAATCATTGTGGAATAAATCCAAATTGATTATTCAGTGACTGGATATAAATCCATTGAGGGAGCAAGATTATTAGACTGTCCAGAGTCCTGTCAGGTCTGAGAGACTTGACTCTTACACCACCCAGGGGAGTTGGGACAGGAGGCTGTGTAGTTTGAGAATAGACTCAGAAACACTGTAGAAGGCCCTGGAGGAAAGAGAGAGCCCTAGTTCTGGATCTAGAGCTGATATGAAGTAGCCTGGGAAGACCCTCCCTAAGAAGGAGGAGTCCACAAGTAGGCAGGCTGGATTCTAGCCTGCTTTGGGGTAATAGTGAAGGCAGAGGCCAGACATAAGCAGGTTCAGCTGCTGCTTCCTGAGAAGTCCCAGGACCTAGGAGGCCACAGACAGGAAGGCTGGGTCTGGGACAATGTGATACTCCCTAGCATCTGGAAACCTGACATAAAACAGGCAAGTTAGTGGGACCAAAATACAATAAATTCCCAAGCAATAGTTGTGCTGTATTCTATATGTTATGCAGACCATGGTATTGAAGATGGCTTGCAGAAATACAACAAAAATGATCCACATTCATTTAGGCAAGGATAATTTATAACCTAGTTTAAGTTTGGACTGTAATAGATCAAAGCCGGTGTTAGCCAGATGGTGCTGGGAAATACACAATATAAGCATAATCTTTTTGGCAGCAGAAAAGAAAGGGAAAAAATTTCAAACTAGCAGTCATATAAAGACATAGCTAAAGAGTTTAGGTTTAAAGAAAGAAACTAAGAAAAGTGCGATCACTGTATGATTCAATTATAGAAAAGACAAAGAATATTGGACCCTAATTTACCTTGTACCCTGGAAGTCATTAACTCTGGCAGCTTCTGAATCTGAATTTAAACAGGACTTTGTACACCTTTCTGAAAAATGGAATCACCTCTATTACAACAGTCAGAAAATCGGGGCAGCTAAACTTTAGGACCAGCAAGCAGTAGTTCTAGGCAATGGTCCCAAGGACCACACCAACTTCTCTTCTCTCTAAGGCCACCTGCAGGCAGAATCAGATTCTCTGGGTTGGTGTTTGGCTTTATTGTACTACAGTCCTAGAGCTGATTGTCTTGAAAGGAAGAAGAAAGAGTCATGTGTGAGTCATAACAAAGTGGATCTTTTCTGGACGACTTGCTCTACATATGTCTTATGCTTCCTTGGGCTCTCTTTTTGTCTTATGTACAGGACATGCTGCAAAATGCCTGAAGGCTTACACACAGGAATACCAAAGGCCTTGGGGGATGACTTTGCATCACAACGAATAGCTTCACCAGCAATAACTATGTCATGGATACCTTCTGAAGTCTTCCCTATCTCAGACATGCCAATTTAGAGGTCACAAGAATAATAGCAATATCAGTATCATGAATGTTAATGTCTCCCTCATTCGCTTTCCTCCCCTCCATTCCACTTTGGCACTCTGAAACCCTAGAGGATATATGGGCTAAGTAAATTGTTGTAGGATCTGTAGGAGAAGGTTGCTTGGTTTGTGGCATAGCAAGAGTGCCCCAAACAAATGATCATGATGGCTTCACCAGTGACTCTGGTGGAGGCAGCTTTGCTGTTGCCTGATCTAGTCATTGATGCATATTCAAGGCCCAGAGATGAAAACATTGGCTTTTCTAAGTATAATCTAGGAAGTCCTGTACAGTGAAGAATATTGGTTATCAGAGCACCTAGTTTCAATTCAACAAGTGCTTACTAAGTGACTATTAACGTGCTTGCATTAATGGTGAGAATACAAAGACAAAAAGAAAAGATAGTCCTTACCCTCAAGCAGCTCACATTCTACTGGTAGAGAAACAACAAGTACATATAAGTAGATTCAAATATATGCAAAATAAAATCAAACTATATTTGTAAAAAGTAGGAAAAATAAAAAGGGCTTTTGAGCTGAACTTTAAAGGAGGTTAGAGTTTCTGAAAAGAGGTGAGAAGGGAGAGTATTCCAAGTACGGAGATTTTCTGTGCAAAGACAACAAAGAAAGAGATGAAATATCTTGTCCAGAGAACCATAACTAGGTTAGTTTGCCTGATACCCAGAGTACATATGAGGGAACACTGGAATTAACCTGGAAAGGTAGGCTAAAGCCAGATTATGAAGGGCTTTAAATGACAGAGAGAAGTTTGTATTTGATCCTAGAGACACGATCCTAGAGAATGATCACACATTTTCCATGTGACCTTGGTTATGATATAACCTCTCTGGACCTCAGTCTCCTCATCTGTAAAATGAGGGGTTAATCTGTGACCTATGATCCAATCTCTGGATCGTAGTCAAGAATCTTTACAATGACCCCTATAGGGATAACCCATATTCTTGATATTGGAGGGGCAAGAGCTATCCTGAACCATTCCTCTTAAGAAAGAAAAAGGAGGAAAAAAGCAAATCCTTTTCTGAAGAAGTACTAGCATTTTAAGGTCATTTTCTGGTTCCGTTTTTATGTTCTTCCAGAAAGTAAGATCCTAGGAGCAGCTAGGTGGTGCAGTGGATAGAGCACCAGCCCTGGAGTCAGGAGGACCTGAGTTCAAATCCGGCCTCAGACACATAACACTTACTAACTGTGTGACCTTGGGCAAGTCATTTAACCCCAATTGCCACACAAAAAACAAAAACAGAAAGTAAGATCCTGCAGCTCCAATATTGGAGATAAGGCAGGGGTCAAAATCATTCTTCACATAGTTCAAAATTTTCCAGCTAAAATGCATATGGGTCTGGGAGGAGGTGAGGCTAGTGGGTATTTTCAAACAAATATTTAATCAGGAAGTCAGATCATTCGGCAGAGAAGCTCTCTCTAAATAAATGACTCTTTGCAATAGACAGGGTTTTCCAGGTAAATGTCTACCTGGAAGACTAGAAAAAGAAATGAATTTAAAACTAAGAGTAGAGGAAGGGAATAAGTATTTATTTAGTACCTACTATCTACTAAGCACTATGCTAAGTGCTTTCCAAATCTGATCATCACAAAAACCCTGGGGAGTAGGTACTATTATTATACCCATTTTACAGTTGAAGAAACTGAGGCAGACAGAGGTTAATTGAATTGCCTGGGCTCACATAGCCAGTAAGTATATGAAGCAGAATTTGAACTTAAGACTTCCTGACTCCAGTGCCAGTACTCTACCCAGTGTACCACTTATCTACCTAAGGGTTGTTGAACAGGCAAGAGAGGTCTGAGATCATGCATCTGGGGGTCAGCTAGAAATTATAGAATTTTCAGAGTTGGCAAAACCAGATTCAAAATTATCATCTCTGGTTCAGCAGTGGAGCCCCTGATTACCTGTCCCAATATTGCCAGGGGGCCTAGAGTTGTGTCATTCAGATTAGAACCCTAGGGAAGGCAGAAGCGAATTTGGACTAGGGGTGAGCCAGAAACTTTAGTCCCCAGGGAGCATTATACTGGGCCAATAAAAGAATGTATATTTTGTTGTGGTAGCATGGTTACCAGACACAATATTCAGGCAGCAGGATCTCCAGTGTGATTTTAGATTAGCACAATACCACCCTCTCCCTCAGAACATCCAACTAGGCAAAGGGTGATTTTTTAAAAAAGAGCCATGATAGCTTCATCAAGAACAGGCTATGCAAGACTAACTTCATTTCTTTTTTTTGACAGAATTGCTAAACTAATAGATGACGGGAATGCTGTCAGTACAGGTTTTGATAAAATATCTCATACAATTCTTGTAGAGAAGATGGAAAGATATGGATTAGACAACAACACAGTCAGATGGATTTGGAACCAGTTAGCAAACTAGATGCCAAAGAGTAGTTGTTAATGGTTCAACATTGGTGTGGAAGGAGGTCTCTAGCAGAGTTTCTCAGGGATCTGTGCTTGGCTTTGTGCTATTTAATATTTTTATCAATGACTTGATTAAAGGCATAGAGAGTACACTCATCAAATTTGCAGATGACAGATGACTAGCCAAGACACTGGATGGTGGATCTAAAATGCTAGAGTTTTAGGATGGATTTACTAAGATGAAATCCAAGAAGGATATAGTTGGGTAAAAAAAATTCAACTCCACAAGTATAAAATGGGAGAGACATGATCAGAGAGCAAATGTTTTGAAAACAAGCTTGATATGAGTCAGCAATATGTTATAGAGGCCAAAGAAACTAATGAAATCATGGCCTGCATTAGGAGGAACATAGCTTCATTAGATATGGAAGTGAGACTCTCACTCTACTCTACCTTTTTCAGACCTTATCTGGAACCTTGTGTTCAGTTCTGAGAGCCATACTTTAAAAAGGACATTGATATGCTGTGTAGAATCTAGAGAAGAACAACCAGGAAAGTGAAGGATCTTGAGGCCATATCCCATATGCATTAGCTCAAGAAACTGGGAGTGTTTCAT
The DNA here is from genome assembly GCF_900497805.2 of Vombatus ursinus. Taxonomy (NCBI): domain Eukaryota; kingdom Metazoa; phylum Chordata; class Mammalia; order Diprotodontia; family Vombatidae; genus Vombatus; species Vombatus ursinus. The sequence continues at coordinate 4,880,249 of NW_020954720.1, forward strand.
CTGGAGAAGAGAAGACAAGACTCAAGAGATACATGATGGCTGTGTACAAGTATTTGAAGGGTTAACATGTAGAGGATTAGATTCATTCTGTTTATCCTCAAAGGGCAAAACCCAGAATAGTTGGTAGAAATTGCAGAGAAGCAAATTTAGGCTTGATATCAAGAAATATTTCCTAACAAATAAAACTATCCAAAAGTAGGATGATGGTTTCCCCCTCCTTTGGAGTACTTCAAGCATAGATCGGATGATCACTTTTCAAGTGGTCAGATAAGAGTTTTCTTTCAGATATGGGTTGGGCTAGATGAATGCTGATGTCCCTTCAACTCTCAAATCCTTCGATTCTGTGATCAAGCTTGGGTAGGGAGGAGAGAGAGTTCTATTACATACCCCCAAGCCTCCAATGCAGTAGGAAGGAGGGGCCATGAGGTATTATAACTTAGGAGAGGTCCTGAAGTAGAATACTGCTGACCTGCTCTATCTTAGTTATGAGTAAGTTGGGCCAAGAAGCCTTGATCATAGAGACAAGAAGTCCTCCAGGAAATAGAACTCTAAGATCAAGGCTATACCCCTAGGAAAGAGGCCATAGAAAGAAAAGAAAGTGAATGAGCCAGCAGTGCATATGCATAAATCATAGAGACTTAAAGGAATAAATAACTAGTATGTCCTTTAGTATAGCCCAAACTCTGAGAGGTCAGAGAAGAAAGATTACAATAAAAAGATTCAGAAATTGCTTAAGTAGGGAAACACTAAGATATGCCTGTATAGATGGCCTATAAAGGCCGCATCTTTACAAACATGGAACCATTGGTCTCTAGTAAATGGCAGCTGACCTGAATTAACCTAGAGTGAATACTAAGAAGAGATCTTTACAAGTGCTAGTAATAACTTCTTCTAGGGTATGTGGGAGAATAGTCATTCTCTAGTCCCTCTGCTTCTGGAAAGTAAAGAGGGGATAACAGGCCTGAGAGGAGGAGCACAGTTACCACATTAAGGGAGTCAGGGTAGCTAAGCTATAAAGTCAGCTAGTAATAACTGTACGCTAGCTCTAAGGACTGCATCAACCTCCCTCCAACGCTAGGGCCGACTACAGGAAGTAGATAAAATCAGGCAGAAGTCGCATCTTTAGGCCTGTTTTATTTAGGCTGGCATATCATGTACTGTGGTTGCAGGGCTCATTACATCGAAAGGAGGAAGAGATAGTAGTAACCCCATGGGACCTCTTCATGGGATAGTAAATGCTTTTTTTTTAATGGGAGAGCAATATGGCTCTTATGATCTGTGTTACTTTGGTGACTATCCCTTTGTATATCCATATTTTGTGTGTCCCCAGAACATTCTTGTGTGCCCAGCTATGCTATGAGCAAACTACAATCCAAGGCACAGGGATTATAAGGGGGCAGTAATCATTCTATGAGAAAAGGTGAGTGATAGCTAATGGCAACATCTTGCAAATCCATCTGTATTCTACTGGGTATACCTACATCTAGTCATAAAACCCTTGTAAACAGAGGTCACAGGACCCCAACAAACACTTTGTAATTGCTGTATCTCAATGAGGATATTAGCACTACATTTTCCTAAATGTGGTGCCAAGAATTTTTATTACAGTAACATGGGTTTACTCTGGCCCCATTCCCTGATGGACAGGTGTGTTGCATTCCACCCCTCCCCCAGGGTTCTCTGATATTCTAAGGGTGTTGGGAGGGAGTCTCTTTCCTCAGCCATTGGCTCAAGCCCCCCCAACTATGTTCTCTCAGTTTTAGAGATATAGTGAGTAGCACCCAAGTTCTTCCTAACAACTCAACACCAAATTAGCTTTTACCAAGCAATATTTATTGCAAAGATAGAGCAAAATGCACACATGTACACACATACATTTTCCCCAATACCGTAGAGGCTTAACCACCTTGGTCTCTGAGGAGGGGGAAAAATTAGTCTCACAGCTTAATTCTGTTCCTACATAGTATTAGTCTGACCAAATCCAACTTCAAACCCAGTAGGCTGTTGTACTAAGACCCTGGCTTCTCCAGGCTTTCCTGCTGGATTATCTACAACACTCAACCTGGAATCCTGGACTCCAATATTTCCCATTGCTCAAGTTCTTCCCAGTTCTCTACAGGATGGACCAGAAATAGAACCTACCTTGGTCTGAGGATAAGAGCTTTTCATGGCTGACTAAAACTCTAGGGTCAAGAATTAAGGAAAAGAAACAATTAGAAGGTTCCTTAAAGCATGAGAATGGTCATACAGAACTGAGAAACAGGGAATAAGGTGGAAACTAGAAGATGAATAAGAAAAAGAAGATAGTGTTTATATCAGAAAGAGGAATCAGGCCTCATTCTAGCAATGCAGTTCAAGCAATACAGAGACATATTCAAGGGATTAGGATGGAAATTTCAATATTAGCGCAATAGCAAAGGTCTGAGTTTCATAAAGTGTCTACCTGATTACTGGGTTTCCTGAAGACATGTGCATGTTCTTATGCCTGGTCATATAAAGCACCCCCAACTTCCACATGCTAAATTAGCTACAGCTATAAAGGGCCCCCTCTCCTATACTGCCTATCATGTAACTAAAAAAAATTAACATCTTTAAACACTGAGAGACAAAAAGTAAGTTTGAGGTACCATTAAAACACACAAGAAATGCTGAAGTGTACCAAAATAGAGACACATACACAAAACTAAATTCTCTTTCAAAGAAAGGAGATGTAAAATCAAAATAATGAATGAAATGTTCTAGGAAAAGTAGTACTTGGAAATTATAACAAGTTGTAAACTATATTTGAAACACAGAATTTTAAAACTGAAATGAAATTTAGAGTTCATCTAGTCCTTTTCCTTTACATAGACTGCCTCTATAACATTCCTGTTTTTCTTAGTGTAACATGTACTTCAAGCCTAGAGCATTTCACATAAAACTGTCCTTCTTCAGTGGAAAGAATGATGACTCAATGCTGCATGCCTGCATGAAGAGCAGAACTGGCATGAGAGCTTTGGAGAGGAGATACAGTTGTCTTTGCTCCTGCTTCTTCTTTGACAGAAACTTGTGATTCCAAGCTATCTTTAAGGAAAAATTCCAATGAGAGAGAGATAGAGAGAAACAGAGAGACAGAGAGAGACAGAAAAAGAGAGAAAGAGAGAGATAGAGAGCCAGAGAGAGAGAGTTACCCTAGAACAGTAATAGTTAAGGGCAGATTAGTACTTACAGACTGGTGCCTTTCTCTCTCAGAGAACAGAATGGCCAATCTCATGGTCCCTTTTGATGTTCCCTTCTAGGCAGGAATCAAAGTCTCCCTTGGAGAAAAGTAGGCAAGATCCCAATATCTTGCAAGCCGCATTTGGACAATCTATGGGAACATATATAACCTACATAACAACACACACATCTTCCATTATTACACTAGCTAGACACATTAGAAATTCAAATTTTGGAGTTAGCCATTTGCTGAAAGAGGCAGCATGGAAGAATCGATAAAAAACTGGTCTCTGAACCAGGAAAACATGAGTTAACATCCCACCTTTGACATACTAGCTGTGTGACACTAAGCAACTCACTTGACCTCTTAATGATAGAGACAACTCTCTAAGACTTTGAAGTTATGAGGAAGGTTCAACTCTGAATTGATAGGAGTATAGACCCAGAGTTAGGATGAGTTCCTTTATCAGGAGTTCCCTAAATAAATAAAATCATAGTCTCACTTCCATCCATTTCCCTACATGATGCAAAATTTTACTGTTGAAAGAAGCTTGATCATTCAAAGATTCTGCTGAGCTCTGCCGAAAGGATGACTATTTAGTGATTTACCAGTTCATGTTTCTCTTTGTTTCCTCTGAAAAACATTGGACTAGGGTCTACTGTGAGGACAGTATGAATAAGAATGATGAAATATGAGGCCTGAACTGATTTCTAGAGTTCAATTCAATTCAATAAAAATATATTAAGGACTAAAATGTACAAGATTTAGGGCTAGGTGCTGGTGATATAAAAACAAAAACAAATAGTCCTTTCCCCAAAGGAACCTATAGTCTATTTGGGAAATATAATTGGGCACAGATAAGATACTAAAAGGAACAAATAAAAGAATACAAAGTCATTTCAAGATGAAGAGGCTCTTAAAAACTCAATGGTTTTCTTTTCTCTTTTTGATTTGGAGCATTTAAGGGTTTTTTTGTTTGCTTTTTAACATATAAAGCTATTTATGTTTTGAGTTCTATAAATGGCATTCACCAAAAAAAAAAATTGTAAAACCAAGCCACCACAGTAGGATGTTGTTGGAGCTATAACACCAATCATAAGTTACCAAAAAAAAATTTTCAACCAACTGTTATAGTGAGAGGCCAGTAATGGGGCAAATAGGGGTCAAATGCCTATATGGGAATAGAGATGGGGCACAGAAATGAGAATAAGATAAAGTCAGTTAGTGGTTTACATCCAAAACATTTAAGCATCAGCTTCACATTTCTCCAGGTTCCCTCTCTCAGACAAGGCTTAAGTTACCTACAAGTTTTGACAAAATCAAAGCCCTTGGAAACCTGGGTTGATGACATATAGGTGAGGAAAATCTGACTTCCTCTCCTCCGTAAGTTCAGATTCTAGCACCAAAAAAGGCCTGGTCTAAAATCTAGAATCTGAGTTGTGCTTTGAAGAAAACTTTGCATTCTACAAGTCAGAAATGAAGAAAGAGTATGTTTTAAATAGGGAGACTATTTCCAAAAAAGCACAAAGGTGGAAGATAGAATACCATGTACCAGTAACAGCTAATAGGCCAGCCTAACTAGAACAGAGAGTTCTCCATAAAGCAGTACTCAATTCTATTGGCAAAAGATTAAGCACATCTGAGGCAGTGTTGAACATTTTATGATTCAATTAAGGTGCTTCTCTTCTGAAATAAATATTTTTCAATTAGATGTTTGTAGACTACCATACAGTAATGATAAACTATGAAATAGGATCTCTTTTAGATAGCTTATGCTTTTCAAATCAGTAGCTTTTTTCACTTATCAAAAACAAATATGGAAAGAATCACAAATGGAAAAATAATCCACTATGTGCAAACATTAAATTGTATTTTAGGAATTGGCATGACTTAAAAGTAGATAATATTTCTAAAGCACATCCTCTGCTCCTTTCCTCTTGTTAAAGGCTGTATCATTTACAGAACTGTAAGTGTTATGAAATTCATTAGCACTTAGCAATTACATCAAGGGTAGCTAGGTGACATAGTGGACAGAGTACCAGGCCTGGAGTGAGGAAGACTCATCTTCCTGAGTTCAAATCTGGCCTCAGACACTAAGTGATCCTGGGCAAGTCACTTAACCCTGTTTGCCTCAATTTCCTCATCTGTAAAATGAGCTGGAGAAGGGAATAACAAACCACTCCAGTATCATTGCCAAAAAAAAACCCCAAATAGAGTCACAAAGAATCAAACATGATTGAAAAATGACTGAACAACAACAAAAATCAAATTGAAGTTTGCACCAACAACAATAAATTTAAAGGAAAGTATAATATCTCATTGGAAAAACAACTGACCTGGAAAATAGATCCAGGAAAGATAATTTTAAAATTATTAAATAACTGAAAGCCATGATCAAAAAAAGAGCCTAGGCATCATCTTTCAAGAAATTTTCAAGGAAAACTGCCCTGATATTCTTGAACCAGAGGGTAAAATAGGAATTGAAAGAATCCACTAATCACCTCCTAAAAGAGACACCAAAAGAAAAACTCCCAGGAATATTATAGTCAAATTCCAGAGTTCCCAGGTCAAGGGGAAAATATTGCAAGCAGCCAGAAAAAAACAATTCAAGTATGGTGGCACCACTCTCAGGATAACACAAGATTAAGCAGCTTCTACAGTAAGAGACCAGAGGGCTTGGAATATGATATTCCAGAGGTCAAAGGAGCTAGGATTACAACCAAAAGTCACCTACCCATCTAAACTGAGTGTAATCAATGAGGAGGAAAATTGATATTCAACAATGTAGAGGCATTTAATGCATTCTTCAGAAGCCAGAGCTAAATAGAAAAATTGACTTTTAAATACAAGACTCAAGAGAAGCATCAAAAGGTGAACAGGAAAAAGAGATCATAAGGCACTTATCCAAGTTGAACTGTTTACATTCCTACATGGAAAGATTATATTTGTAACTCATGAGACCTTTCTCATTATTAGGATAGTTGGAGGAATATTTAGAGAAAGCACAGGGTGAGTTGAATATGAAGGGATGATATCTAAAAAATAAAACTAAGGGGTGAGGGAGAAAAAGGGAGAGAGAAGGAGAAAGGGAGAGGTAGAATGGGGTATTATCTCCCATAAAAGAGGCAAAAAAAAAAGCTTTTACAGCAGAGGGGAAGAGGGGGGAGGTGAGAGGGAATGAGTGAATTTTATTTTCTTTGGATTTGGCTTAAGGAGGGAATAACATACACATTCAATTGGGTATGGAAATCTATCTTACCCTACAGGAAAGTAGGAGGGTAAGGGAAGGGGAGGATGTTAGAAGAGAGGGCAGATTGGGGGAGGGTATAATCAGAAGCAAACACTTTTGAGGAGGGACAAGGTGAAAGGAGAGAATAGAATAAATGGGGGGGTGGGATAGGATGGAGGGAAATATAGTTAGTCTTTCACAACATGACTATTATGGAAGTGTTTTGCGTGACTACACATATATAACCCATATCGAATTGCTTGCCCTCTCAACTGAGGGGGGGAGTGAGAGAGAAGAAGAGAATCTGGAACTCAAAGTTTTGAAACAGAATGTTGGAAATTGTTTTTGCATGCAACTAGGAAATAATATACACAAGCAATAGGGTATAGAAATCTATCTTACCCTACAGGGAAAAAAAAGAGGAAGGAGATAAGAGAAAGGGGAAGGGGGTAATAGAAGGGAGGACAGATTGGAGGAAGGGGCAATCAGAGTGCACACCATCATGGGGTGGGGGGAGGGGAGGGATGGGGAGAAAATTTGGAACTTAAAATCTTGTTGAAGTGAATGTTGAAAACTAAAAATAAATAAATAAGTTGGAAAAAATTAAAGGAAAATATAATAGGGGAGATACAAAGCAAGAGCCCTTTATTTTTTGTTTTCATACGTGAAGTGCCTAGCATTGTATATTCCATGTTGTTGTTCAGTTGTTCAGTCATGTCTGACTCTTCATGACCCCATATGGGGTTCTCTTGGCAAAGATACTGGAGTGGTTTGTTATTTACTTTTTCAGTGGATTAGGCAAACAAAGGTTAAGTGACTTGCCCAGGGTCACACAGCTAATGAGTGTCTGAAGCCAGATTTGAACTCAGATCTTCTTGACTCCAGAACCAGCTCTCTGCCCTCTGAGTCACCTAGCTGCCTACACCTTCCATGTAAGAGATGCCTAGTAAGTGCTCATTGAATTGAATAAATCCATTTGCTCCATTATACTTCTGGGCCTTCCCATAATTTATTTATATTGAATCCAAAGCCGAGCATTTCAAACATACCTGGCTACACTGATTCACCAACCACTTTCTTTTGTAGGTACCACTACTCTATGATATAAGATAAAGTGACCTCAATCTCCTAACTTCCATTGGGAAAGAAAATCTCCAAGAACTAATGTACTTAAAGTATGCTAAGCTATAAAAATATTGCTGTACTCCTCAGCTAGATCTACAGAATCTAAAGTAATGTAAAGACTTGACTGTAATTTAGTAACTTTGGGCTATGGAATTCCAAAGCCAGGCTTAAGTAAAACTAAAATTACATGGGAGGACAATGTAGCATTGTTCAAGGTAAAGTGGATGTCAGGCAGCCATTTAGAGAATTTCCTGGTAGCTTCTGTTACATAGATAACTGAGGTAAATGCATGTTGGTGCATTGATGCAGGCATAGTTAACTGTTGCTATATATATGTGTAGCACTAAAAAGCATTGGATCTCTGAAGGAACTGAGAAAAGATGATTGCTATGAGCAATGAATAGAGCAAAAGCAACTGCTATTACAGAATTTGGGTGAAAACTAAATTTGGTAAATTTAAGATAAAGTAACCCAGCAAAAATTGGCATTTTATCCAATGAACCTGATTCATATAGAGAGTCAGCTTAAATAATAATAATAGCAATAAAAATAATGATAATAGCTAGCATTATATAGTGTGTTAAGGTTTATAAAACATTTTCATATGTTTACTGTGAAGTAGGTGCTAGTATTATTATTATTCCCATTTCACATATGAAGAAACTGAGACACAGAAAAACTAGGTCAATAAGCACTTACTAATCATATATTAATATATTAACAAAATGTATTATGTTATATAATTATGTTTACATATAAATAATTATAACTATAAAATGTAATTATAGCTATTTCTAATTCTATGTAAAACTAATTCATTGCAATTATATACCCTATGATTATATAATGTTATATATTAGATTATATCATATATGATATGTTAATTATTAATTAAGCAAGCACCTATTATGTCTGGGTCCTGTGCTAAGCTTTGAGGAGGAAAAAAAAAGCATACAGTCCCTGCTCTCGAGCTTACAGTCTAATGAGGGAGAGAAATAAAAAACTACATATAAACAAGATATATAGGATAAATTGGTGATAATCAACAGAAGGAAGGCACTACCATTATGGTGGGCTTGGAAAGGTTTCATGTAGATGGTGGGATTTTAATTGGAACTTGAAGGAAAACAGAAGGCAGAGATGAGAAGAGAGAGAATTCTCAGCATGGAAGACAGCCAATGAAAATGCCTAGATTCATGAGATGGAATATCCTATAAGGAAAAGCAAGAAGACCAGTGTCACTGAATTACAGGTTACATGCAGGACAAGTGGTGGGCAGGGGCAGGGAAGGAAAGAATAAGGTATAAGAAGACTGGAAAAGTGGAAGGGGGCCAGGCTATGAAGGATTTTAAATGCCAAACAGAGGATTTTATATTTGATACTGGAGGTGATAGGAAACCACTAGAGTTTATTGAGTGGGGTAGAGGGTGAATGATGTGGTAAGACTTGTATTTCCGGAAGGTGACCTTGGCAACAGAATGGAGGATGGGCTGGAGTAGGGAGAAATTTAAAGCAGAGATACCAACCAGCAAACTATCGCAATAGTCTAGGCATGAGATTGATGAGGATCTATACCAATGCAGCTACAGTGTCAGGGAGAGAAGGGGGCAAACACAAGAGATATTATAAGATTAAAATCTATAAGACTTAACAATGATTGGATATGGGAGGTAGGGTGAGAGAGTGAGGAGACAAAGATGATACATAGGTTGCAAACTTGGGTGACTGGGAGGATAGTGGGGTCCTCAACAGTAATAGGCAAGTTCTGAAGACGAGAGAGTTTGGGGTGGGGGAGATAAGGAGTTCAATTTTGGATCCATCAAGTTTAAGATGTCTATAGGATATCCAATTCAAGATGTACAATAAGCAGCTGGAATTATGTGAGTGGAAGGTAGGAGAGAGGTTAGGGCTGGATAATTAGACCTGATAATCATTAGTACAGAAATGATAATTGAATCCATGGGAGCTGATGAGATCATCAAGTGAAATAGTGTAGAGAAAGAAGAGGGCCCAGGATAGAAGCCCAGTAGGACACACACAGTTAGCAGGCATAGTCTGGGTGAAGATTCCACAAAAGATACTGAGAAGGAATGGTCAGACAGGTGGGAGGAGAACCAAGAGAGAGTGATGTCATAAAAACCTAGAAAGAAAAGAGTATCAAGTAGAAGAGGGTCATTGACAGTGTCAAAGTTGGAGAATCTAAGAAGGATGAAGGTGGAGAAAAGACCATTAAATTTGGCAATTAAGAGGTCTTTGTATGAGAGAGCGGCTTTGGTTGAATGATGACATCTGAAGCCAGATTGCAGAGAGTCAAAAAGAGAGTGAGAGGAATAGAAGTGGAGGCACCAGTTGTAGATAGCCTTCTCAAGGAGTTTAGCCACAAAAGGGAGAAGAGATATAGGGTGTCAGATATTTTTGAGGGTGGAAGAGCCATTGGGATTGTAGGCAGGGAGAGATCGAAGATATATGAGAGCAGGGATGATAGAAGGGGTCATCTGTGGGAGAAGATATGATAAAGGAGTTTGCCTTGGCAAGGAGAAAGGCCACTTCTTCATGTGAATCAGGAGTAAAAGAGGAGATAGTGGCAGAAAGAACCTGAGTAATGTGAGAAAAGAAGAAGAATGAGAGCTCTTGGTAAATGGCCTCATTTTTTCAGTGAAATATGAGGCTAAGTTCTCAGCTGAAAGAATAAGAGCTGGGGAAGTCATGGGAGGTTTGAAGATAGATGATAATGTTTGGAAAAGTCACTGTGGCAAGTGAGTGGGTCAATTAGTGAGGTATAAAAAGATTGCCTTGCCACAGTGAGGGGCAGTTGAAATTAGGCAATATACACGTATACTGAATTCAGTCAGCATGGTTGTCTTGCCAAGGGTCAGATAATCTGAGGCAGAATTTGAACAGGTCTTCCTGACTCCAAGCCCTATACCCACTGGGCCACCTAACTGCTCTATTTATTTATTCATTTATTTATTCATTCATTTATAAATTATGTATTCATTTACTTATGTGAATCTCAAATAGGCAAGTAACTTGCCCAAGATCACAAACCAGAGACAGGTTTTGTTTGCAGTTTTTATCAACATGAACTTAAATATAAAATTTGAGATAGAGTTTGAAAGTACTGCTCAAATAGCAAATAAGCTAAGTTTCATGCCAAGATAATGGACTGTCAGATTTGCTATGCAATCACACTATCTCTTCAACATTGATCAGGTATGGCAGGAAGGTCATATGATTCCAGCAGTCAGTTCATCTGTACTAACAGTGCTTCCTCATTATAAAGATACTGACACAATGAACTGAACAGATGAGGAATTTTGAAGTGATCCCCATTTATTATCATTAAAAGTTGCATGAAATAGGATCTAACTTAATTTCAGGAAAATCAATCTTTTTGCCATGACACAAGTACTTTCTGAGGACACTGATCACAGTGTATACTTGTCCATTGGTTTAAGTAAGAATTAAGCTAGTCTCAATAAGATAAAACCTACTATTAGTAGACATATGGATACTTACATCTAACTGTATTAAGTAAAGAAATTATGAGCCTTAGTACCTAATGCAACTGAAGATGTTTTATAATTAGTTTGTGAATATGAAGGCAGAATAGGAGATTTTTTAAAAAAAATTGTTCCTTTTAAAATTTATTTTTAAGAGAAATACTGAGTACCAATTTGGGCTATTAGATATCAACTGATATTTTAGACACAGTGGCCAAATAATCATTTGTGCACAAGTCTGTACAAAGACTAAAATTGAGACCTGAAAGACTGCTGGTTTCAATTGCTGCTACTTAGTTTGTATCTCAGTAAAATGGTAAGATGGTGAAATGTTAAATTACTGATCTTTAACCTGTGCCTCTGGAATCCATTTTCAGAGCAATGCATACAAGGCTCTCAGCTGGGTTGAGAATACTCCCTATGGAGCTGTAGTTTAATGCACAGAGCAAAGTGCATTTCATCAGGCCAAGCAGATAAACGTAGCCAACCCAGATGCTAACCAGTCATTTCAAGGACCTTACCATGGAAGTCAGAAAGAGAAGGTTTTTACTTTCAATTTCCCTTAAGACATTCATATTATTTCCCTATTAACTTGCAGAGATATCTGTCTCATGAAAAAGACTTAGCATAAACATTGTTAAAGAGCATTGTGGTGTAACTCTGTAATTATAGAACTCATTGCCCTAAATATGTAGCAAATGTGTTTGTCTGACTCTCACAGGGTGAGGATCACCTGATGAGACCATAGTTTGAGCTTGTAATATGCACAAAACAACACCCTATGAATCAAATATTTGGACATATGCAAATATGGTGCATGACTCATACAAAGAGCAACCTAACACCCTGCAGCTCCCTGCTGTGAGGTTACCAAGCTGAACTTAATTTTGCTTTCCATTTATCTTTCCAAAATATAAAAGATGCTGGTTTTTAAAGTCCTCTTTGGCCAGAATGGATTTTAAATGCTGTTAATTCCCCTTTTTGGTGAAAGAGCTCATGAAATTCCATTTCTAACTTTGTTTAGACAATTCAATGAAACAATGATTAGCTAGGGTTCAGTTTCAAACGACTATATAAGGAATATTGCATATTTATTCATTGCTCAAAAGTCTTAGTATTTTGCAACCTAAACCAAGATATGCTTCAGATTATGTCTATATTTCAATCTTCAGAAAAGGCATAAAAGTTTAATTAATGCAACATAAGCAATTTTCTATAATTCATTTTCTGCATTTCACAATTAGTCTCACACCTCTTAACTAATAACTACAGGTATTTGCAGTAAGGCTGTATGCATTTCTAAACAACAACAACAATAACAACAACAAAAAGCAATAATAATTTTGCATTTATGTGAGTACTTAAAAATTTATGAATCATTTTACTTCTATCATATGACCTAATCCTCACGATAACTCTGTAAGATTCATAGAAAAAGTATTATCCCCATTCCAGAAGTGAGGAAATTGGGGCTCAGTTATGGTTAATCACATGGTGAAACTCTATATGTGATTAAGGTTCTGGTATAAAGTTATAATATATACATATACATATACATATATAATAAATATAAAGTGTATAAAAGCTACATAAAAATAAATTTTCAATTTTCTGAGTATTTATTTCAAGTATTTGAATACTTTTTGTGTGGCTAGTGATATAGAATGAAATATATGATCAGAGAACTAAAACTAGTGTAATCTACATTGAATTTTTAAAAAAAAAGGTGACTAATACAAAATAAGTGAAATGAAGTGCATTCTTAAATATACAAAGTCTGTTTTCTTGGCAATGGGATTCCTTAACTTTGGTTTTCAGTAAAATGAGAATAACATTGTAATGATAGAGTGATCATTTTTAAGTCCATAACTAAGACACAGCTCAGAATGAAGTAAAGTATTGGTCATCATTCAGTGAATTTGAGATAGATAATAGCCATCCTGAATAATTAAGGCAAAAAAAGTGGAGGTGTGCTATGCAAATTTGGCCTTTGAGTCTGAATGAAACAATCTAGACATCTTTTTCCCCCAAAGAAAAGTTTCATTCTGTTAATGCAAGTTAGAAATAACTTAATTTTATATTCATAAGATAAAATGATTAGTTTTAATGAAAAGGATTTTTAAAGTCATATTAGTCATAGAACTTTAGCACTAGATGGAACTCCAGGCTAGATCATCTAGTCAATACCCTCTTTTTATAGATGAGGAAACTGAGGCCCAGAGAGGGGAAGTGACTTGCCTTTGGTAATAGTTAACTAGCAGGAAAGTGAAAACTAAAGAACAGGTTTCCTGAATCCCAGTACAATGCTTTTTCCACCTGAGTGGGTTAATTCTGTACTTACATGAAGTAAGGTTGCAAAAACGTACTATTCTCTGCTAAAGACTGTAAGAATAATTGGTTTAGTGAACCAGTATTGAACCTCACTCACCAAAAATCAAACAAATAAACAAAAAAAACCATAACAATAATGAGATATTCTCTTCTGGGCTGTGTCTATATGCAGGCTCCCCATAATAAGAAAGGACCCTGGTGGTGGTGGCATTCAGTCATTTCAGTCATGTCCAACTCTTTGTGACCCCATTTGGGGTTTTCTTGGCAAAGATACTGGAGTGATTTGCCATTTCCTTTTCCAGTTCATCTTATAGATGAGGAAACTGAAGTAAACAGAGTTAAGTGACTTGCCCAGGGCCACACAGCTAGTAAGTATCTGATTTTGTCTGAATTTGAATTCAGGTTTTCCTGACTCCAGACCCAGTGGTCTATCCACTGTAACACCTAGCTGCCTAAGGACCCTAGTACCATATTCATAAGAAAGGACTCCTCTCCTAGCCTTTACTGGTTTTAATGGCCATAATGTCTTACTGATCATTAGACAATATCTATATCTCAGTAAGAAATATGGTGGCAACGTATGTAGTTTTATCCATATTTAGTGTAGATAAATATGGGTTTTCCTTCTATTTTGAAACTAGGACAGTGTTTGCACTTAGGATAGTGGAAAATTTGTCATGGTCTTACAATGCTGTTTGAAATATTTTTGTGGTATTTTCATAATATTGTGACAAGCTAAGATTGCATGCTACTGAGAGACAATTAGAACTCCATGTGGCCCAAGAACTATAGTAGGGCACAAATCGACAGCAGCAAGGAGAATGAAAAGGACACCCAATTTCTATGTTGATATTTTATTCATAAATGCTTTTTCACTAGGAATGTTTTAGTATAGTATAGCCTTTGTGTATTTCTAAATGATGGATGACTAGATAGTGAACATAAACTGATGGATGTTTGTAGATAAAATTAGAAACAGAAAATAGGTCTAGCCTTCTGTCTAGTGCTCTCAAGTCCAGTTAATTACATCAGCCTTTGCACAAATACTAACTCTCTTGGGAGAGCCCCAGTGCCTGATCAATCTCTCCATTAGATTTTCCTTGAAATCCTATTGAGCGCCTGCTCTCATCTGCTGTTTTTTTCCTTCATCCCATTACTGCTAATTACATTCCCCCTGGACCAAACAGAACAATTGTGCTCCTTCTTGGTATTTGCATCTTTCAAATACTTGTAGACAATGATATGCACATCTTTAGCTATTTTTATGTTTTCCTAAATCATTTGCACTGGAATCTTAATTACTTGGGGTTTGCTCTTCTCTAAATGTCTTGGTTTCCTGATGTTTTCATAGTTGTGTGATACTGGGAACTTACTACAATATTTTAGTAAAGAACATTAGTAAAGTTAGTAAAGAATTTTTAGAAAGAATGTTAATTCCTTTACTCATGACTCCTGACTGCAGCTAGAGCCAAACAATCTTAGGAGAGGATGTGGTTTGCCACAGGATGTTACGAGTCCAAAAATGAAAAGAGGCTCTCTGCAGACATATATCTGATAACCAATTGTTAACAAAAGGATTCCTTAATGTGGTGCACAATTACACAGAATCACAGACTCTAAAGTTAGCTGGAAGGGAACTCAATGGTCATTTAGTCAAACCTAGACTTGAATGTGGATCCTCTCTACATGGTATCTGACAAATCACCCTCTAGCCTTTGCTTGAAGACCTCCAGAGATAAAGAATTCATAAACTCTAGAACAAGGAAGTTAGAGGACATTTAGAGAAATGAAAGTCCTGTATAATTATGGTTCTAAAGGGAGCGACCAAGCAAATGCAGAATATACTTGGAATCTCACACAAAATTTACCCAAGGACAATTTAGCAATGAGATCAATTCACCCACCTTCTAAAATGCAGTTTAAAAAACTGAAGTTTAAAATCAAACTTGTACTCATTTTAGACTATGGTATTTTGTACCAAGGAATATATTGTTTCTTGATAAGCTTAAGCTGTTTTATGAATTTATGCTTCATCTTCCCAACTAGTCAGTCAACAAACATTAATTAAATGCTTTCTTATTGTGTACCACTAACTATACTATGTGCTGAAGAGACAAAGAAAGAGAAGAACATGGTCTCTGCCCTGAAGGAGCTCAGATTCTAATGGGAGAGACAATATGTAAACAATTATGTATAGTGTAAATGGGAGGTAATCTCAGACGGAAGCAACTAACAGTGCTCAAAACCAGAAAAGATCTCTTGCAGAAGGCAGGATGGTTTGAGCTGAGTGTTAAAGGAAGCAGGGAAAGCCAAGTGGTGGGAGTGAGGAAGGAGAGCATTCAAGGTATGGGGAACAGCTAATGAAAATGCACAGAGCAGAGACACGGAATGTCTTAGGCAAGAAACAGCAAATTGATTAGGATTGTAAAGTACATGGAAGTGAGTAAAGCATGAGAACGCTGTATAGTAGGAATGGGCGAATTTATGAAAGACTTTGAAAGTCAACCAAGGGGTTCATAACTGATCCTGGAAGTAATAAAAAACCATTGATGTGTATTGAGTTGGGGGAGGTGGGCAGCATGACAAGATTAAATTTGTGATTTAGAAAGATCTCTTTGGAAGCTGAGTGGAGAATGGACTAAATCAAGGAAACACATGAGATAAGGAAACCAACCAAAAGGCTACAGCAATAGTACAAGTATGATGTAATGAGAGACAATGCCATGATGATGACCATATGAATGGAGAGGAGATGTATTTGAGAGGTATTGGTAAGGTAGAAATGACAAATTTTGGCATCAGATTGAATATGCGGGGTGATTATAAGAGAGGTGTTGAGGATGACACTGAGGTTGTAACCTTGGATGACTGGGAGGATGTGAGTATCCTTAATAGTAGTAGACAAGTTTGGAAGAGGGAAGGTTTGGCATGTGGTGGGGAAGGATAATGAGTTCTGTTTTGTATATGTTGAGTTTGAGAAGCAGAAAGAACATCTAGTTCAAAACATCCAATAAACAGTTGCTACTATGAAATTGGAGGTCAAAAGAAAAAGCTAGCTAAAGGTATCTTAGAATCATTTGCATAGAGATGATAATTGAGCCCATAGGAATTGATGAGATCATCAATGGATATCACATATTTGTAAAAAATTAGAGCCACCTGATAAATAGTCAAAGGATATAAACAGGCAGTTTTCAGAAAAAGAATTCAAAGCTATCAATAATCACAATAAAAATGCTCTAAATCACTATTGATTAGAGAAATACAAATCAAAACAACTCTGAGATACTACTTCACACCTATCAGATTGGCTAACATGACAGAAAAATAAAATAATAAATGTGCAAGGGGATGTGGAAAAATGAGAACTGTAACGTACTGTGGGTGGGGTTGTGAACTGTTCCAACTGTTCTGGAGAACAATTTGGAACTATACCCAAAGGGATATAAAATTATGCATACCCTTGACCCAGTTGTACCACTACTAGGTCTATACCCCAAGGAGATCAAAGAAAATGGAAAATTTTGTACAAAATTTGTACAAAAATATGTATAGTGGATCTCTTTTTTTTGGTGGTAAAGAATTGGAAATTGAGAAGATGCCCATCATTTTGGGAATGGCTGAACAAGTAGTGGTATGTGATTGTGGTGGAATACTATTGTGCTATAAGAAATGATAAGCAGGCTGGTTTCAGAAAAACCTGGAAAGACTTATATGAACTGATGCAAAGTGAAGTGAGCAAAACCAAGAGAATATTGTACACACTAACAGCATTCTTGTAATAATGATCAACTGTGAAAGACTTAGCTAGTCTGATCAAGGCAATGATCCAAGACAATTCCAAAGGATACATGAAGAAAAATACTGTTCACCTCCAGAAAGAGAACTGATGAACTCTGAGTGTAGACTAAAGCATGCTTTTTTTTATTTTCTTTATTTCTCTTGCTTTTTTATGTGTGCAACATGGCTAATATGGAAATATGTTTTGCTTCACTTCAAATGTATAATTGATATAATTTTGTTTGTCTTCTCAATGGGTGGGGGAGGGGCAAAAAGGAGGGCAAGAATTTGAAATTTAACTTTTTTAAATGAATGTTAAAATTAAATAAATAATTTAAAAAGGGGAAAGAGAGAGAAAGAGATAGTATATATGGAGGGGAAAGAGCCAAGGACAGACTCTCTGGGATACCCAAAATGAGTAGGTGTTACTTGGAGAAAGATTCATCAAAAACAACTGAGAAGTAGCCAGACAAATAGGAGTGCAATGCCAAGGACAACTAGAGAGGAGAGAGTATCTAGGAGAAGAGGGTAATCAACAGTACCAGAAAGCTGGAAAGAAGCCAAACTAGATAACAAACTCTGCTTCAGATCATCCCTTCACAGTGCTAGCTCATTCACTTCAACCAGCCTTCATGCTGGCAGATCTGGGGAGAGTTCCTCAAAGAGAGAGGAGGAGGTCAGCCACAGCCATGACCACATAGCTACAACTCAAACTCTCTACAGGATCTTCAGGGTTATTCTTGTGTAGGGAAGAGTGACACATTCCTATTGCTCACAATTGTAGGCCTAGAGTACTCATTGGTGTGTTTCACATTTGAAAAAATCTATTACAATGATGTTACTGACTATTAAACATTTATTAAATGATAAGACAAAAGCAAAAATAATATATACTTAATAGAATGCAAGTGTAGGATTAATCATAAACTTTACTTAAGAGACCAAGAGCAATAGTAACTATAATATTATTCAATAGAAAACATAAGCAAGAATAATCATAACATTTTAATAGGAGGCAAGAGCAGAAATAATAATATTTACTCAATACATCAAGAGCAGAAAAAATAAAAAATAAATGTGGGTTATACTTTCCCACCAATGTATTCAGTGTCAAGGAGAAGAGTAGGCCCACACAGAAACCTAGGAACGCAGTGCATAAGCAGGAAAACTCATGAGCTTGAAGCTACTCAAGACTTTGGATGAAAGGCTTTGATGATAAAGTCTGTTTAAAGAATAGTTTACACCATGCATCATCTTCTGGACAAAACTTCTTCTTTGCCATCATCTCTCCTTCTGATTATCACAGCTTTCCAGCTGGACAAAGATGTTTCACTGCTACTCTAGAGCTGCAGAATCTGTTTCAGGACACAGCTGCTTTTTTCAGGGTGCTGAGAAAGTGTTATGCTCTCTCAGTGACAAGTGGTTCCTTTAAACCAAAGAACTCCTAAGTGCTGTCAGATCTACTCTAGGTTCTAAGGAGTTTCTCCCTCTCAAGCAGTAGACAGAGATAGGCTCATGTGCATAATACTGTGTAGCATTATTGATTTAAAAAGTAGAAATGGAATAACTAGCAAAAATAAAAATAAAACATACATTCTTCTGCCATAAAATTGGAACAACAACAAAAAAAAACTAACCACATATAATACTATTTCCAAAAATAAACCTAAATATGGGGGGGGGGAACTCATATCATGTACCTTCACAATACTTTGGAACAGGGATAAATTCTCTGGAAAGCAATGGGGGAAAAAAGACTATACTCACTGCATGTCTATATTACATCAATGTTCTGCTTTGAAGAGAAAACTATTTCTTTTATGGGTGGTACTGAGGCTAATCTTACTCTGTGAAATGGGAGGGTGGATCAGATGGCCCCTTCAACCTCTATATTTATGATCCTAAATCTCATAATTCTATGAATTGCTTTGGTAGAGGGAATTTCCACACCAGTAGTGCCCATACTGGGGAAATAATGGGATCAAAATGGGATCAAATAATGGATCAAAAAAAGAAAGAAATTAAATTAAATTAAATTAGAAGAAAAGAGATTTTTTCAGCAAAATTTACGTGTGTATCTATTAGTAGAATAAATTCAAATTTATGCACTTGAAACCATAGAACAATTTTAAATTTAGTTGATCTATGAATACTAATCAGAAAAGCTTAATTTAAAAACACTATCTGCACATTATCAATATGATACAATATTCTAGTCAAACATTAAAACATCATTGAATTTTTTTTCTTTGTCTAAAAACAACAGCATCTTATTTTACTGACATGTACACTTTTAAAAAATACAGAAAACTACTACATTGTTGAAATGCCCATCTTCATTTCTGGTGGTCCCTGAAACAATGAGGAACTACATTGAAGTAATAAGGACACTTGGAGGAAGTGTGAAGCTAATTCTGCCCTTTGCAGTCAGTAGAGTGCAAATAATAAACTATCCTGAGCACAGAGGGGAAAAATTTCTCTCTCTTAGATCTCCCCACCAGCAGCTTCTGCAGTCATTGGCAACTGTCCAGAGAAATGGACTCAGTGGAAGACATGGTGGAAGCCTGAAAAATTTAGGAAACTATATCCTCTTCCCCAGCCAGGACTCTTTTCAGAGGTTTTCCTGGGGCATAAGCCCACAGCAAACTTCATTATATATGTGTAAAAGGGAAATATTCTCTACCTCTGCATAAAAAACACAAAGGGCTTACCTCCAGAGATTTATATCAATGGTGGGTTGGTGGGAGAGAAAGAGAAGCTGGAGGGAGAGTAGATAGAGAACTGGATTAGATAAGTGGTTGACAGAATTTTGCCATTAATTCCAGACAGTTATTAATTCCTAAGAGAAAAGCTATGCCCTTTTTGAAACATTTTTGCTGCATGTACTATTATCTGGTATAAAATAATAAATCTGTCACATAAACCTCTTCATTCTCATGCATGCTACCACCTCTGTCTTTTCCCTCTTGCTCTCCTGTTTTTATATTTTAACTCTTAGAAAATAGAACATTCATATTCTTCATCCCAGATATCTCGCTGCTAGGTATATACCTGGAGGAGATCAAAGATAGAAAGGTGCCATATATACCAAAATTATTTATAGTTGTTCTTTCAGTAGCAAAGGACTGGAAACAAAGTAAACACCTATCAACTGGGGAACGACTAAACAAATTGTGGTTGCATAAATGAAATGGATTATCACTGCACCTTAAGAAATGCTGAATACTAAGATTACAGAGAAGCATGAGAAGACTTATGAACTGATGTAAAACAAAGTATGTAGTACCAGGAAAACAATATACACAGTGACTACAATAATGGAAATGGAAAGAACAAAAAAAGATATTGAACACAAAGTTCAGTAAGCTGTGATATGGGTTGGCTACAATGATCTGTTGATCTTTCACTTCCCCTTCAGTATTGTGATAATCAAATATGTTCAGTAGTTCCCTGTTACTTCTAGGATAAAATACATGCTTCTGGGCTCATAATGTAAAGTCCTTCTCAAACTATCTGTAGCCTACCTCTCCAGGAATACTTAATATTATTCCCTTGGCTTCTTAGTGTCCCAAACTTCTTCCAAGGTCCAGTTTATGTGCCAATCTTTTATAGAAGCCTTCTCCTGATGCCTTTAGTTAGTATTTTTCCCTGATTTGGGTTTGTTTTGTATTGATCTTCTCATTGATTTATCACAGAGTTGACTGGTTATTCAATGTGTGTTGGGTTGCACAGAGATATTGTAAGAACACCTGCTACTGAACCCAGGTAATCAATTTATGCGTATCTAAGTCTTGACTGCAAGTCCCAAAACTCTGACTCTCTGCTGCCTATAAGACTTTTGATCAGATTGTATTTGTAACATGTGCAGCAGCCACATCCAGTTAAAACCATCTCAGCAGATAGGCTAAACCAGGTTGAGGGTAACCTCAACCTATCAGTGAGTTAGGGGGATGTCTACCCCAAGCATGTGAAGACTTTCCCCAGTAGAATAGGCAGATGAGAACTAATTGTTCCAACAGCCATGAAGGTGGCTGAAGCATGCACTGTGGAGGATTTAGAACTTGGTCAGACATCAAAGAGGCCAAGGTTATCCACTGCATCCTGGACCTCCATCACCAGTCATCCTGACTTTTGTCTTGCCACTGGACTTCAATGACTCAGGAAGAGAGAGTGAGCTTGATGACTTTGTGCAACTCTGCCTCACTTATATTCAATTTATGCACAAGTCAAGACATCACCTCATGATGTCATTGGTCCTCTTCAAAATTGAAGGATGAAGGGGAAGCTAGGTGGCACAGTGGATAGAGCACTGGCCCTGGATTCAGGAGGACCTGAGTTCAAATCTGGCCTCAGACACACAACATTTACTAGCTGTGTAACCCTGGGAAAGTCATTTAACCCCATTGCCTAGCCAAAAAAAGAAAAAAATGAAGGATGAACAACAACAATATTCTTTGCCACCCACTCAAATTATCACATATACACTAATCTGTTTAAATGTTGTATCTTCCAATAGAATGTAAGACCCTTGAGGGCAGGTTTTTTTAATTGTCTTTGTGATCCCAGCACCTTGCACACTGCCTTGTGTGTAGTAGGCAAGTAATAAGTACTTGTTTGATTGAATCAGAGTCAAAACCAATATATGACATTACATGATTCTAAGAAAATAATTCTAGAAATAAAATATATGTTTTAAATACTAAGGACAACAAAAAGAGAACTGTTGCAGTTTTGGGTTGGTTAAGAATAACAAATATTAAGCCCTTACAATATGTGTGTCCAACCCAATATACACTGAATAACCAGTCACCTCTGTAATAAACCAATGAAAAGATCAATAAAAAGCAAAATCAAATCTGTCTCTAAAGCAGAATTTCTTCTAGAAACATGTGTGTGTGTATGTGTACTCAAGTTATATGGGCACTGAATTATATGTAATAACCATTTTCAGTTCTCCCACATATGAATACAAAGGCTTGAACCCATTTGGATGGCTATCTTGGACAGACAGATGTTATTTTAGCCGCATTCCCCTTTGGCAACAGTGTGACAAGCAGCTCCAAATTCCTGAGTAGACAGTAACTGTTTATATTGAGGAAACAAGATGATACATCCTTTAGATATTTGATACTATTTCAGCTGCTGACTTCTCAACCTTATCTAGAACCATCTGTTCAGGGGCACCAAGGGAGCCTATAGCCTGAAATCAGACTAAGAGTCTGAGTCTTGCGCAAAGTAATAAGTTAATTTTAAAAAAATAAAAGGTCTTTTTTTAGGCTTAGGTGTATGGGGGGGGCAGTTCAAGAATAACATAAAGGGTTGTCATTCTTGCTTGGAGTATAAGAGAAATTGGAATTGTTCAAATCCTTGTTCAGTTGTGTCCCCCTCTTTGCAACCCCGTTTGGGATCTTCTTGGCAAAGATACTGGAGTTTTGCCTTTTCCTTCTCTAGCTCATTTAACAGATGAGGAACCTGAGGAGAACAAGGTTAAGTAACTAGTAATGCAGCTATCAAGTGTCAGGCCAGATTTGAACTCAGATCTTCCTGAGTCCAGGCCCAGTGCTCTATCCGCTAGCTGTGCCACCTAGCTGCCCTGCTCTAATCCTTATTTGTTTCTCTTTATCTGGGAGAATGACCTTCTGGCTAAAAGGAGGTAGAATAAACATGGTTTAAAAAGGGATTGAGAGCCAAAGCTAGTTGAGGAGTTCCAGATTCAGAGTCAGTGTATCTGGATTCAAATACTGCTTCTGTCACTACCTGTGTGATACTTAACAAGGTACTTAACCACTCTGGGCCTCAGTTTCCTTATCTGTAAAATGACAGAGCTAGATTATGTCCCTTCTAGCTCTAAATCTGTGATCCTATAATCATGAGAGTATCTATTCATTCTTTAGATCACAATGTTAATATATGACATTAATATATACCTTTATTGTTTCCAAAGTGCTTACACACATTATCTCATTTGATCCTCACAATAACCCTGTGAGGTAGATGCTCTCATTATCCTCACTTTACAGATGAGGAAAATGAGACTGACCAAAGTTAAGTGGCTTACCCAGGATCACACAACTAGTTAAAAAAAAAAACTGACTTAGAATTCAAACTCAGGTCTTCCTGACCTCAGGTACAGAAGTCTTTTTCTAATACCTTTTTGTGCTCAGTTGCAATTAGTAACTTATCTTCACTACAGAAATAAGGTGGCAGCATGGAATAACATTAGATCTAGATTTGAATTCTATCTTTTCCCCTTACTGCCTAGGGCAAATCTGTATACATTCTGGACCTCAGTCTTCTCCTCTGTAAAATGAGGGGATTAGGTTACATAATCTCAAAGCTATTTTCCAGCTCCAGGTCCTAGATCCTTGAAGAAAAAGGGAAGATTAATTAAAGCCCAGAAAGTCCCTGTTTTCTAATTATGTTGAACAAATATTTTAAGCATCTACTATGTGATGAGCACTAGAGATACAAAGACAAAATACATATATAAATCCAGCCTTCAAGAGGGGTGTATTCAACTGGGGGTGGGGGTGGGGATACAACATTTATAAAGATAGATAAATGCAAAATAATTTGAGGAGGGAAAGAGCAGTAAGGCTCTGAGTAGGAGACAGTATCTGAACTGAGTCTTGAAGGAATCTAGGGATTCTCAGGCATAGAGATGAAGAGGGGTTACATTTCAAGTATGGAGAATAACTTGTGTGAAGTCACAAAGAGGAGATGAAATGTCAAATTTGTGGAACAGCTAGTAAGCCAGTTTAACTAGAACATCGTGTTCATAAAAGGGAACAATATGAAATGAGTTTGAAAAGCTAGCCTCACAACAGATCTTCTCACTTGTAGTATCTGTCCTATTCATGGCTGCCAGATCATCCTCCCTTTGTATATTGTTTTATATACTTAGCAATACAGCTCCCCATTTCCTTCTAAATAAAGTCCAAATTCCAAAGCTCTTTACAAATATGTTTTCAACTTACCTTTCTAGTCTTGTCTTTCCCATTCACTCATTCTATATCCAGATAATTATTCAGTAGCCCCTGAAAAAGTATATGGTCTGACTCAGTACTACTCACTTGGCTCCCAATCCCTGACTCCACCTGCTTGTTACCAGATCCTGTCCTAGATTTAGACTATTCCTGTGACTGCCCCCTACTTAGTTCTCTCAATGCTGGTTTCTTATTCTTCACCAATCACCAGTAGTTGCTACCTAGTTGGGAAAATCTTCTCCAGAAGAAAGGGTGTTTTAAGATGTTTCTAGTAGTCCTTGCTTTTCAGCCCTTAAATCAATTTTAAAATAATAATTAATCTTAGTCTTCATTGAAAGACTTAGTACCTTTAATCTCACTGTACTTTTCCCTAATCTGACTACATCTAGTGTATTTTCTTTGGTTCTGAATGCCATATTTTAGGAAGGACATGGATATACAGCAGAGGGCTACTAGAATAGTGAATTGTCAATATGTCATAGGAGAATCAGTTGAAAGAAATGGGAATGGTCAGTCTGGATAAAACTTAATGGGGACATGATTTATATCTATAATATTTCAAGTGCTGTCAAATGGCAAATAGATTAGACTTGTTCTGTTTGGCCCCAGAGGGCAAATAAGGGCAATTGTGGGGAGGGAGGAGAAGGGAGAGGAAGGAAAGGGAAGGGAGAGGGATGATGTCTGAAGTGGCAAATTTAAACTTGAGGTCTAAATGTCAAGGTAAATTTCCTAAAGATGCTGCTGTCCTAAAGATAGCAGTTACACAAAAGTGGAATGTGATGCCTTCATAAGGTAAAGGCCAGATGAACACTTGAGTGTGTTTTAGAGGAAATTTCTCCATGTAAGAGTTAGACTAGGTGGCTTTTGAAATCTCTTCCCACTCTTAAGAGTTTGTGATTCTTATGAAGGCTGAACCACCACTTCACATTCATTCTTTATTCAATCAGTTACTCTGGGAACATAAATAAAAGGGAAAAATAATCCTCACTTTTAAGGAGTTCTAATAAGGAGCTTAGTAATACAAAATGAATCAAACACAATCCTTGAAAAACTAAAAAGTAACTCTGACCGCTGCCAAAATTTATTTAGCTCTGACTGCTTCTTTCAGGTGCTATTTATTTGTGTAGCTATTATAGACCAAGTCTGTTCCAAGCAAAGTTTAATGGAATGGTAAGATTTATTCAATCAGAATTTTTAATATAAAGAGTTTCTTAGGAACTTGACAATGTTTTGATCTAAATTTTACAGGTAATTCTGATTAATTAGACTAGGTCACATTTGTTGCCTGCTATAGCTGAATAGAACACAGGTCTTCTTGCACTATGCTATATATTTCATGGCTATTTTAGATGACTAGGAATATAAGATCTTAAAATTAGAATTTCGGGACCTTAGAGATCACAGTCCAACTCCTTCATTTTGCAACTAAAGCCCAAAAAGTTAGATGGTTTGCCAAAGGTCTCATAGATAGTATGTGGCAAAGTCAAGACCCATCTCCTTTGATGACAGATCCAACATTCATATGTGCAAAGTAAAAATGGAAGAAGGACCTCATACCCTGAAAACTAGCAAAAAAAAAAGCAACAATCCCCAAAACTAGAAAAAGTAAATATTAAAAAGGCTAGGGAAAGAGATATATTAATTCATTTAGTATAGTCATGAATTGATCAAAGCATTCAAGAAAACAACTTGGAATTATACAAGCGAGTCATTAAACTGTTGATCCTCTTTGATGCAGGATTCCCATGACTGAGTAAATACCCCAAGGAGATCAAAAACTGAAAGTTGCTATATATACCAAAATACTCACAGCAGCAATTTTTGTGGTAACAAAGAACTGTAAATAAAATGAGGGCCCATAGACTCTGGAACAGCTGAACTATAGAATATAAGCATAATGGAATATTATTGCCCAGTTTAAAAAATAAAAAGGGCAAATGTAATGAATTCAGAGGAGCATGAGAACATTTACATAAACTAATAGAGAATGAAAGAAGTATATCTAGGAGATCAACATACACAAGGGATAGAGGAAGGGAAGAGGAGTCAATAAACATTTATATAGCCTCTACTACAAATTTCACCCTTGCTTTATCCCGATATCTGCATTTAACAACATCTCAGCAAATAACTGATCAATGGAAGAGTTGAAAGTCAACCCAGAGGCTGCCAGAGACATATATAAATATACCACTGACTACCTCAGACTTCCCAGTGACCCCCTGAAGTTGTCAACCATGGTTTGGCTATCAACCAGGTATCTGAATATCAACTGACCCTCCATGAAAGCTGTGTGACAGAAACAGAGTAATCTTTTCTATGATACAAGGAATAAGACTCTCTGGACCCCTCTACCAAGCCTTCTTTCCCCTTCCTCCATAGCCAGCAAACTACATTCCAGGGTAAATTGTCAACACCATGCAAGACTCCTCAAAATGGCAAAACATTATATCTAATGTAGTACATCCAACAACTGCTTGCATGAAACCATTGGCTTAAGGTTATGTCTAACAAAACAAATCAAGCTATTTATTAGGCAAAAAATTCAACACAGAAACAAGTGTGACATCAGCCATATTGTTGCCAATCTCTGTAATACCTTCCACTGATTCTCATATGTGAAAATCTATTATAAGGAAATTTAACAAATAATAAGCTACCTACAGGCACAGTATGATATAGTGGATAAAATATTGAGTCAGAAAGGCCTGGGTTTAAATCTTACCTCAGATTAACTAGATGTGTGACCCTGAACAAAACATTTCAACTCTGAGAGATTTGATTTTCTCATCTGTAAAACGTGGGTTTCTCATCTGTAAAATGGGTACTTCCTTACAGTGATTGTGTCTATAAAATACTACATAAATGCCAGTTATAATTACCAGTCATGACCTACCAAAATATACTTCATTTTCCAGGGAAAATGTTCAAGAAATCTTGGTTAAAAATCCAAGTTTATTTATAAGTTATTTCAGGAGAATAACATTTTAATTATGCTAGACTGTTTGAATTGGCTTAAGTTGCTTCTAGTTTAATTAATGAAGTTCAATTCAACAAATATTTACTGTACCTACCATGTGCTGAACACTGTTTGTATCAAACCTCAGCTGTAGTAATCACATTTATATGTCAAATATTTGCAAGATCAGATTGCCAGATACTATCATTTCAAAGAATATATCTGCACAGTTTAGCTTTAGGAATTTGAAGTCAGCCAACTTACCTAAGCTGAAACTTTGCTTCATTACTCTCAAGCAAATAGTTAGCTTGAAATTAGGGTACTGATTACTCAGGATAACCTAACAAAAAATCCTGGAGGAAACTGGCCAACTAGACAATCTAGGTTTCTTTTCTTTCAAGGAGCCACAAGCTCCTTGAATTTATATTCAACACTAAGAATCAGTTCTACTGAAAAATAAGGTGAAGTCTCAAAAGTTACCTCTACAGTCACCATCCAGACTTATCTGAAGACTTACAAAACAAGCAAGACTGTATCATGAAAGATGTTCTGTCTACATGTGCTTGATTCATTTTTAAAATTTTTTTAAAAAATTATTATTTCATTTTTCCCAATTACATATAAAAACAATTTTAACATTCTTTTTTCAAATTTTGAGTTCCAAATTCCCTCCCTCCCTTTCTTCCCTTCCCTCCTGCCTTCATTGAGAAGACAAGCAATACAACATAAGTTATGCATGGGTAATCTTGCAAAACATATTTCCATGTAAGTTGTGCTATAAAAGAAAACATAAGAAAAGAAAAGAAAAGAAAAAGAAAATAAAGAAAAAGTACCTTCAATTTGCATTCAGGCTTCACCAGTTCTATCTTTTGAGATGGGTAGCATTTTTCATCATAAGTTCTTCAGAATTGTCTTGGATCACTGTATTCCTGAGAATAGTTAAGCTATTTACAGTAGATCATCATACAATATTGCTGTGACTGTGTACAATATTCTCCTGGTTCTGCTCATTACACTTTGCATATAAGTCTTTCCAGGTTTTTCTGAGAGCACTCTGCTCATCATTTCTTATAGCACAATAGCAATCCATCACAACCAAATGCAACAATTTGTTAAGCCATTCCCCAATTGATGGGCATCCCTCAATTTCCAGTTCCTTACCACCACTAGAAGAGCTGCTATAAATATTTTTGTCCATATTTTTATTTTTATCTCTTCAGGATACAGACCTAGGAGTGGTATTGTTGGGTCAAAGGGTATGCATGGTTTTATATCCTTTTGGGGATAGTTCCAAATTTCTCTCCAGAATGGTTGAATCAATATTCAATGTCACCAACAGTGCATTTCTCTTTTAATTCTCTCACATCCCCTTCAATATTTGTCATTTTCCTTTTCTGTCATATTAGCCAATCTGATAGGTGTGGGGTGGTAGCTCAGAACTGTTTTAATTTGCATTTCTCTAATCAGTAGTGATTTAGAGCATTTTTTTCATAGTTTTGATTACTTTGTATGAAAACTGCTTGGTCATATCCTTTGACCATTTAGCTTTTGATTCATTTTGACAAGAGTCATGCCTTGCAAATCTTAGCAGATCAAGGATGTTAGTTAATTGATTTATGGAGGTGGCAAAGTATCCGTTGAAAGCAATGGCCTTGAGGAGTATATTGATCTTTCTTTTACTCTGAGTATGACTATATGCAAGAAGACTTTCACAGTTTGTATTTAAAACTAGTCCTTGTAATAATACTTGTGTAGTGATGTGTTTTGTTTTGTTTTGTTTTGTTTTGTTTTGTTTTGTTTTTAAGGTCCTAAGGCTTTCTCTTAGTATTTATCTATACTGTCTCAGGAAAGACCTGAGTTTAAAGCCAATTCCTGACACTTAAGCAGCTATATCAGTATAACCAAATCTCTTAACCTTTCTCAGCCTCAGTTTCCTCATCTGTTTAAAATGGCAATAATCATACTTATAGTAGACACTACACCAGATTGTTGAAAAATCAAATAAATGAATATATGTCAGAGTTTTGCAAGCCTTCAGTCACTATATAATATAAATCATCATTATCTTGTTCATCTTTCTTGAAGGAGTTCTGATTGAAATGGTCATAGGACAAGTTATCATTCTACTATTATTCTTTTATGTTTAATGTTCTCTAAACGTTTATACAAGTGAATAAAATAACTGTCTTTTGTGGTTCAATAAAAGCATTAGGATGTAAGCTCATCTGCAGCCTCAATGAAAGTAGCCCCAGTATAAACTCAGTAGCAGATAGGACAATAGAGTTGATATGCACCTTAATATTATTCCCATATGATTTTTATCCTGTCTGCTAAGTCTCTGTATTTTTGAAGGCTTCTATTTAACATAACTTGGAGATTATGATTTTTTGTTATTGTGACATCTTATCTGTAATAACATATCTTTCTTAGTGGAAGGTATCTTACTGGAATAAATCAGGATCATGAACAAATAGAAGGAAATAGAAAACATCCCTGTCATCCTCTCTGCTAATGGAGTCATCCTAAACATGCTTTCAATGAGTCTGCCAAAGATGAGTTTGTATATCAATATTTTCATTCAATTATAAAAATCAATAATCTTATCTACTTGTGCAATAGTCTACTAAACATAAATCATAAAATTATATTAATACTCACAATTATTCAGGACAATTAACCATAAAAAGAATAATTGAATGATAGCTCATTCCATAACTCTTTCTATTTGAATTCCATTAAATAGAAGAGTCAGAAAGTGGGCGGGACTAGACCTGTGACTTCATCAATATAGAGAACTCTCAGGTGAGGAAACTCCTTCTAGTAATGCAGGTCATCATTTTCTGTACAATATATAGTCTTAAGACAATGCCTAGAGTACTGAGATTTTAAGTGACTTTCTCAAGGTCACACAGCCTGGGTTCTAGACACCTCTATATCACACTTCCTCAAACTTCCTTAAAGATCAGAAAAACAAAATAATTACAGCATACTTCCCTCTACTCTTTGCAGAATTGGGATAATATAAGGGTAGAATATTGCAATTATTTTCAAATTCAGTTTACTGTTGGTCTTACTGGACTGTTTTTCTTCCTTTTTTTCAAAATTCCTTGTTACAAGGAATGGCTCTTGGGTTAAGGCAGGAGAAGAGATTTATTCAGAAATTAAGATGTCATAAAAACTAAAGATAAGCAAAAATTGAAAAACAAAACAAAACAAAACAAAAAACGATGTGTCATTTCCCCAAAGCATTCCAGCTCTCCTTTCTCCTGTTTGACTCTGGAGCCTACTCATTGTCCACAAAATATAAGTACTGATGATCCAATTCTATGGGTTGTCCATCTAAGTAAATGTCATAGTCCAGAAAATAAGCATTCTTTATCTGCTAGGTTTTTCCAGTGTGGGTAGTTAAAACATACTCTATTGAAAGATTATGAATTATAAACCTTATTCATGAAGTTTTGCAGTTATTCAGGACTTGATACAATCGGTCCCTGTCCTCTGCAAACAGGCTCATCTAAAGGACCTCTCACCATCTATAGGCAATCTCTATCTGATGTAGACTCTATAGTTGACGTTCTCCGTAATTTCTGCACAAGTAACAATCATTTCCTGTTTATCAATAGCTCAGCCATAGTTTCACATTTAATACAAAGTATCATTCAGAGCCAAGGGTTCAAACAAATAATCCATTTAATAAAAATATGTACAAACTCTTGTCACCCCTCTTTCCCGAAGGCAGTTAAAAGGAAATTTAGGAAGCTGTCTGTGACCCTGGCCACTTATGTAATACCGGTCCCGCCTAGTATTGTGGGAAGGGGGGGGGGGGGGGAGAGGAGCTAACTCATACCTCCTCAGTTCCCCAGGTATCTTAACCCAAAAGACTCTACATCCTATCTTTTGGCCACCAATAACATAAGTGGCCAAGGTCACAAATGGCACCCTTGTAAAACAACTTCTCACTGTTTCATTCTTAAACTAAAGCTGAGAGGTACCCAGTAAAACAGTTTTTAAAAAAGGCTTGAGGGGCAGCTAGGTGGTGCAGTGGATAGAGCACCGGCCCTGAAGTCAGGAGGACCTGAGTTCAAATCTGGCCTCAGACCAAATATTTGACACTTACTAGCTATGTGACCCTGGGCAAGTCACTTAACCCCAATTGCCTAAAAAAAAAAAAAAAAAAAAAAAAAAGTTTGATCCAGCAATACCACTTCTAGGGCTATATCCCAAAGAGATCATGAAAATGAGGAAAGGACCCATGTGTACAAAAATATTTATATCAGCTCTTTCTGTCATGGCAAAGAACTGGAAATTGAAGGACGGCCCATCAGTTGGGGAATGGCTAAACAAGTTGTGGTATGTGAGTGTAATGGAATACTATTGTGCTATAAGAAATGATGAGCAAGCCAATTTCAGAAAAACCTGGAAAGACTTACATGGATTGATGCTGAGTGAAATGAGCAGAACTAAGAGAACATTGTACACAGTAACAGCCACATTGTGCAATGACTAACTTGGATAGACTTAGCTCTTCTCAGAAATGCAAGGATCTAAGAAATCTCCAAAAGTTTCATGATGGAAAATGCTATTCACATCCACAGAAAGAACTATGGAGTTTGAATGCAGATCAAAGCATACTATTTGCTCTTTTTTTTTTCTTCTGCTTTGTTTTGTTTCTTCTTTGTAGTTCCTCCTTTTGGTTCTAATTCTTCTTTACAGCATGACTAATATGAAAATATGTTTAATAGGAATGTATATGTAGAGCCTATATCAGATTGCTTGCCATCTTGGGGAGAGGGGAGAGGGGAAGGGGGAGAAAATTTAAAACTCAAAAGCTTATGGAAATGAATGTTGAAAACTGAAAATAAATTAATAAAAAAAATTTCAAAAAAAGAAAAAAAAAAGGTTTGTGTGGTCTTCTCCTTGCTTCTAGCCTGCCAAACTGGGTAAGGCCTACTCAAAACTGGCTGGAACCCACCCAGGGATGCTTCTGGCTCACTAGGTTCACAAACCCATGGCTACTTCATGGTCCTGTCTATAACTGCCTGGAGCCCACACTACTATCCCCATGTTGGCTAAGACTTGCAAACCAGGGTTCCACTGTCCTTTCCACTATAGGTGCTATCAGAGCTACTGCCTGCAGACTGGATGTCACTGCAAAGATTGAACAAGTTATTGTGTATGATAGTGATGGAATACTATTGTGCTATAAGAAATGATGAGCAGAATGCTCTCAGAAAAACCTAAAAAGTCTTACATGAACTGAAGCAAAGTGAAATGAGCAGAACTAGAAAAACATCATATATAGTAACAGCAATGTTATATGATGATCAACTATGAATTACTTGGCTATTCTCAACAATGCAATGATCCAAGACAATTCTGAAGGACTTATGATGAAAAATGCTATCCATCTCGGAAGAACAAACTGATAAAGTCTGAATGAAGATTGAAGCATACTTTTTCTTTATTTTCTTTATTTTTGGGGGGGTTTTGTTCCATGTTTTCTTTCACAACATGACTAACATGGAACTATGTTTTTCATGACTGCACATGGATAACCTATATTAAATTGCTTCCCTTTTCAATGAAAAGGAAAGGGAGGGAGAGAGACTCTGGAACTCAAAAATGTTTTGAAATGAATGCTAAAATTGTTTTTACATGTAATTGAGGGAAAATAAAATATTAAATTTTTAAAAATTATTGGACTACCTGAAAGCCATGATTTCAAAAAAAAAGAGCCTAGACATCATCTTTCAAGAAATTATCAAGGAAAACTACCCTGCTATTTTAGAACCAGAGTGTAAAATAGAAACTGAAAGAATCTACCACCAACTCCTGAAAGAGATCCCAAAATGGCAACTCCCAGGAATATCTTAGCCAAATTCCAGAACTCTCAGGTTAAGGAGAAAACATTGCAAGCAGCCAAACAGAAACAATTCAAATATAGTGGAGTCACAGTCAGGATAGCACAAGATTTAGCAACTTCTACATTAAAGGATCAGAGGGCTTAGAATATGATATCCCAGAGGTTAAAGGAGCAAAGATTACAATAAGAATCACCTGCCCAGTAAAAGTGAGTATAATCTTTCAGGGGGTAAATGGATATTCAATGCAATAGAGGAGTTTCAAGAATTCCTGATGAAAAGACCAGAGCTGAATAGAAAATTTGACTTTCAAATATAAGACTCAAGGGCAGCATACAAAGGTAAATAGGAAAAAGAAAACATAAAGGATCCAATAAAGTTAAACTGTTTACTTTCCTGCTGTGAATGACTTGGCTATTCTCAGCAATGCAGTGATCTAAAGGACTTATGATGAAAAATGCTATCCACCTCCAAAGGAAGAACTAGTGGAGTCTGACTGCATATCGAAGCACACTTTTAAAAACTTCTTTTATTCTTCTTTGTTATTATTCGGCTCCTTTCCTATCTTGACCCCTTAATGAGTCAGTCTGACTGTCTTCTATCCTCTATACCCAAATCCTTTACCCCAGTCAAGATCTCTGAATCAATTCCATCATTAGTACTCATGTAGCTAGAGAGCACACTGGATAGAAGGCAGGGCATGGAGTCAGGAAAACCTGAGCTCAAATCCATCCTTGGATACTTACTAGCTGTGTAACCTTATGCAAGTCACTTAACTTCTTCTGTTTGCCTCAGTTTCAGCTATAAAATGGGGATAATAGCACCTACCTCCCAGAGTTGTTGTGAGAATCAAAAGAGATATTTGTAATGTGCTTAGCACATTGTCTGGCACATAGTAATAAGTGCTATATTAATATTAGCTATTGTTGGAATACCAATAGTTAAATTAATATTTACAGACCATCTAAAAATTATATGACTCTTAGCACCCTCTAAAAGTAACAAGGGGACTAGAAAGGACTGAGAGCTATTGTACACTTTTCTTTATTTCATGGATTGTCATGACCAAAGAATTAATCATGATATGGCCAGCATACTAGTGATAAGCCTTTCTACACTTAGCTAGGCTAATTCTTCAAAAGGAAAAAAAATACTCCATTTCTGAGACTATTCTCAAAGTCTTTACAGGTAGAACCTACCAGAACTTGCTGATATTGCTTTTAAGAACTCCATGTTACCTCCATGCCATGTAGGGTCAGTAATAAATGCTTATTAATTTGATTATTGTGAAACTTGATTATAAATTCATTTTGGACATCACTTTGTAACAATCTATAACAGATCACCATCTATACAAGTTGTGGATAAAAACCAGATCAATGACCAGCCTCTCTGTTATATATTAACAAATGGAAAAAAATCTATCAGAAGAGAAATAAGAAAGAAAAGATATCTTCATGTTTACATTTATTTTCTAAACTTTCTGACATTTGCATTTCTATTTTTGGCAGTCATTTAAAAAGTTAACAAAGTATTTTGGATCAGGGATGCTTGTAATATTTGGCATAAGGAGGGAGGCAGGAAGGATAATCATTGCTTGATGATAGAACAAAAGACTTATGAAAAACAATTCTCTTTGCCTTATAACATAGTTTCTGTAATCATAAAGAAGACTATTCCATCAATGAAGACCAGAATAATTTCTTTTTTATATAAAATAATTAAGAATGTACTATGAGCCATCTACTGGGCCATGAAAACCATTTTATATCTGGACACTTGGTTGTTCATCATTGCTTCATAAGAACATAACTATTTGTTTTTATCACTCACTTCAAACTTAGGAGAATTATAAGGGGTTAAGTATAAAGAACAGATAGATTATTTACCCCTAGAATTGCATACCTGAGTATTGTGTGTATGGGCTCATTTAAATAGTTGACAGAAATGTCAAAGATGGAAAACATCTATCTAAGGAAATGTTAAGGTGCAATGAGGGAAGCTAGTAGTTCAAGGGAAAAAGCTAATAGCATGACAGAGAACCATGGGACAGAGTGGTATAGCCAGAGAAAGATCAGGAAAAAAAAAAAAAAACAAGGAAGGCACAGGTGATCTGGCCTGCATGTTGATAGTCTTGGTGCCTGAGGGGATGACATGCTAGCTGCTGTTCAGACACTGAGGGGAAAGTTGAGCAACCTGTTTATGGGTGCTTCTCTCTAGTATCCTGATACCAATCCTTGAGTTTAAATGAGCTCTTTGTTGCTTCCAAGACTTTTGCAAACCTGAATGTTGCATGGTATACCAATTGCTTTGGGGTTCTGTGGGCAGGCGGGAGCCTTCTGGGTTTGGATGCTGCACACAATGACTATCTGACATACTTCCATTGTTATTTTCCTTGCTTTATATTTTTATCTTAACATTTTATTGAATTTATGTGTTTCAAGTATTTCTGGAACTATTCTCTGAGCCTGAAATGTACTTCCTTCTCATCCCCACCTCATAGAATCCCTTTTTTAACAACGCAAAACAACTCAAGAACCATCTTCAACATCACACATTCTCTGGTCTTCCAAACAGCTGGTTTGCTTCTTCCCAAACTGCTTTGCATTTATTTGTATGTATTCTCTTCTAAATACATATTCTATGTGCACAATGCCTATTCTGCATATACTTACAAATGTACTTTTGTACATTTTGTACATTGAATGCTGAATAGGAATTATTTCATTTTTTGCATTTGTATCCCCAGTGCCTGGCACATAGTAGGTACTTAGTAATAAATACAAGCTAAGTGATTTATTAGAGTGAGTATCTAATAGGAATGTGTGGTATGTTGGTTTGAATAAATCCCAAATAGCAATAGAAACTCAAGAAGTAGAACATGATCCAGCTGCCATGGGGATCCTGAACTATGGAGTAGAAGAGTGAGAAATGGGTAAGTTGGATGCCATTGACTAATCTCTTCTCTAAGAATAGTTGTTCCTACTTTAAAGTTGTTTAGTAATAAAACTTGCCCTTGTTTACAACATTAAGTGTAAGTTTTTATTTTTAAAAATAAAATGGCAAAAAGATAATGAATCATTACTTCAGGAAGCTTTAACACATAAGTTCTCATAAGCATATTTGAGAAAAGCTCTCGGAGATTAATATTGAAAGGAAGTTTTCACAGTAATAGAAATGTGCAACATTCAGCCATTGATCTCATTAGGAGAAAGGCTTGGAGTAGTGAGAGAAGAAATCATGCACTACCAGGTTATCAGGTCAGGTCAGCAGATCAAGACCAGGAAAAAAACTTGGGTAATAAATCCCATATGAAATATGAAGTTGTTTGTTTTTTCTGTAGAGAATATGGAGGAGAGGAGTTCAGGGAAACTGTGGATAATTGATCACACAAAATTCAACTAAGTAGGACATTACTCTTCCAGCTTGTCAATCAATAGAATACCTGGGGGCTTGGGAAGTCTATTAATTTTATTTATATTCTATATTTTTTAAACATTTTTATCTTTGCAGAGGAAGGAAACCATATAGAATTGGTACTAAAACCCTCACAAGCTAATCTTGTAATCTCTAAGCAAACAGGTGCTTTTCATGGGTGGGCCCAGCAGAACTTTTGATTTTTCTTCACTTCTACTCCACTGCCAGGTGAGAAAGATGGAGGAGAAGTAAATATCTCAAGATGCCACACCCTGAGCTGGCTCTGAGATAGGGATAGGTGTGCTCAGTTTCACCTGCTTTCTCAGACAGAAGGATGCTAAAAAATGCTCCAACCAAACTGCCTTCCACAATCATTTCTGTTGGGCTACATATGTGTAGGGTATCTTGTTGCCAGATGCATATACATAATAAAGGAAGGATTGTGACCCAAAGGAGGTATACAAAGACCTTGCCATTGGACAACCTTCATGTCTGTTAAGATTCATGTGCATGGCAAGACCCAAAGATCAGGGGGAGGGAGAGGGAGGGGGAATGACCATAGGTCCAATCCACACAGATCTATAGAGTTTGTTTGGCAGAACATCTTCTTGAAATGTGTTGAAAAAAAAATTACAAGGACTTTTTATCACTCTCAGGTAGAGGTTTGGGGCACTGAACCTCTAATTCATAAGCAGGAAATTAAGATTCAGAAACAAATTCTATGCCTGTGGACATTACCTAGCTGCTGACTGTTCTGTGTTTTAAAAGCACTTGGCCCTTATAAAAGACTCTTTTTTTTTTTTGAGAAGAAAAGCTTGTCTTAGCAAAGGCTCTAGGAACAGATAGTGTCCTTTTGTGGGAGCAAGAAACTAAAGATTTTTCCTTAGTTTGATACTAAGTCTATATAGGGCCTGATTCTCTAAAAGAACTCAAGACAAAGTTTTGGGTTCTTAATGAAAAGGAGGGCTGGAATTACCCACTCTTCTTTTTATGGGAAAGAGATAGCATGTCAACTCTGAACTATATCTTAAAACAGAAGCTGCAAGCATGGAAAAGCTCCACAAGCCCAACTAAAGCAAATCTGAAAGCAAACTCAGGACCAGCAGAGCATCATCCATCAAGAGCCATGAAGATCAAGCCAGGAGAAATGTCCAGCAGTAACAAGATGCTGCACCCACACACAGAGCAGAGACCAGATCATCAGGAAGCAGGCCTAGCAGAAAGATATCACCAGAAGATATTTACAATCCTGAAGTATTAAAAGCAAGAGGTGCTCCTCCACACATACACATGCATGTCAGACACATTTGTTCTCTGAATATGTTTGCTCTGTATGTTCCTCTCCAGATGTGTTCACAAGAATTACCCACTCACCCAATGGTTGTTCTGTGTGTTTGGTAGTGATCATGACTTTATGGTTCTAGGTATGTAAAGTACTTTGCAAATGAATATTTGCTTATGAATGTTACACTGTAGGAAAAAAATGTTGGGAATTTCTGTTGCTGGAAACTTTCTGGGCTGTCTACAGATATTATAAAACACACCATCCTTTATCTTCATATATATGCTGCATAATTAGGGAGATTCTTAAGCAAGTTTTATCATGCATGGGAAAGCTGATTCACTTAAATTATTAAAATAAGGTGTTAGACTTAAAAGACGCTAAGTTAATGATTGATGACAAATGGATGAATCATTGAGAGGAAAGGTTCTTTGTTAAATCAAACAAGCTTCTAAAAGTGTTACACAATAAGAAGATTGGTTTGGCCTATAAATCAACAAAAAATATATTTTTTAAAAAATCAATACAGCCTACTGAGGTATCTAAGAATATTGTTTGTGAAAGATTTTCATTGAGGTAAATGTTCAAGTGAAAAGCAGAAAACATATTTTCCTTCTTCTACCTACCTAACCTTCGGGCTATTTACCTGACCCAACCCCATCATCCACCACTTCTTTTTTTAATAGTATTTTATTTTTCTTCCCAATTACATGTCAAGAAAACTTTTAGCATTAATTTTTACAAGAATTTGAGTTCCAAATTTTTCTCCTACTCTCCCTCCCTCCCCTCCCCTCTTCCTAAAACGGTAGGCAATTTGATAGGTTATAGATGTGCTATCATGTAAAACATACTTTCATATTAGTCACAGTAGTGGAAGAAGAAACAGATCAAAAGGGGGAAAAAACCATGAAAAAGAATAAAGTAAGTGAAAAGAGTATGCTTCAATCCATGTTCAGAGTCCATCAGTTCTTTATCTGGATGTGGATAGCATTTTCCTTTGAGTCCTTTGTACTTGTCTTGGATCATTGTGTTCCTGAGAAAAGCTGAGTCATTCATAGCTGATCATCACACAGTGTTGCTGATGCTGTGTACATGTTGTCCTGGTTCTGCTAATTTCATTTTGCATTAGTTCGTACAAGTCTTTCTGGGTTTTTTTCTGAAATCTGCCTGTTCATTGTTGCTTATTGCACAATAGTATTCCATTACATTCATATACCACAGCTTGTTCAGCTATTCCCCAACTGATGGGCATCCCTTCCATTTCTAATATTTTGTTACCATGAAAAGGGCTGCTATAAATACTTTTGCATATGTAGGTCCTTTCCCTGTTTTTATGGTCTCTTTGGGATATAGACCTAGTAGTGGTATTGCTGGCTCAAAGGGTATGCACAGGTTTGGTTGCCCTTTGGGCATAGTTCTAAATTGTTCTCCAGAATGATTACATCACTTCACAACTCCAACAACAGTGCATTAGTGACCCAATTTTCCCACATCCTCTCCAACATCTATCATTTTCCTTTTTTTTGGTCATATTTGTCAATCTGGTAGGTATGAGATGATCCATCAGAGTTGTCTAAATTTTTAATTCTCTAATCAAAAGTGATTTAAAGCATGTTTTCATATGCCTATAGATAGTTTTGATTTCATCTGAAAACTCCCTGTTCATATCCTTTGATCATTTTTCAATTAGAGAATGGCTTGTATTCTTTTTAGTTCTCTATATATTTGAGAAATGAGACCTTTATCAGAAACACTTGTTATAAAGATTGTTCCCCACTTTCTGCTTTCTTCTAATCTTGGTTGCATTGGTTTTATTTGTGCAAAAGCTTTTTAAATTTAATATAATTAAAATGATCTATTTTACATTTTGAAATGCTATCTCTTGTTTGATCATAAATTCTTCCCTTCTATCAAGTTCTGAGAGAGGTCAGTTGAGGTCCCCCAGTAATATAGTTTTGCTGTCTATTTCTTCCTGTAATTCAGTTAAGGTCTACTTTAAGAATTTTGATGCTGTGCAACTTGATGCATATATGTTTAGTATTAACATTACTTCATTATCTATGGTACCTTTTAGCAAGATGTAGTTTCCTTCCTTATC
The DNA here is from genome assembly GCF_900497805.2 of Vombatus ursinus. Taxonomy (NCBI): domain Eukaryota; kingdom Metazoa; phylum Chordata; class Mammalia; order Diprotodontia; family Vombatidae; genus Vombatus; species Vombatus ursinus. The sequence continues at coordinate 4,920,019 of NW_020954720.1, forward strand.
TCTTTAATTAGGTCTGGTTTTTATTTTTTTTTTTGCTTTTGCTCTGAGATCACAATTGCTGCCCCTGTTTTTTTTTTTTTACTTCAGCTGAAGCATAATAGATTCTGCTCCAGCCCCTTGCCATTACTCTGTGTGTCTCTGCTTCAATTATGTTTCTTGTAAATGACATATTGTAGGATTCTGGGTTTGGATCCACTCTGCTATCCACTTCCATTTTATGGGAGAGTTCATCCCATTCACATTCACAGTTAATTACCAACAGTGTATTTCTCTCTATCCTATTTTTTCCTCCTGTTTGTTGTCTCTCTCCTTTCATCCCTTTCCTCCTCACCCCTGTTTTGCTTCTGTCTGCTGCCTTCCCTGATCTTCCCTCTCTTCAGTCAGTCCCCTCCCCTGTCCCCTTTAATTAATCTCCTCCCCCTCTTATTTCCCTGTTGGGTAAGATAGACTTCTACATTCAACCAATTGTGTATATTATTCCCTCTTTGAGCCAATACTGATGAGAGTAAGGTTCAAGCAAGTGGCCTATCACCCACTCTCCCATCTTTCCCTCTACTATAATAGGTTTTTTTGTGCTCCTTCATGTAAAATAATTTACCCCCTTTTACCTCTCCCTCTGCACCAAGTGTATTCATCTTTCTCATTTTTAATTATTTTTTATGTTATTCCCTCAAATTCACCTTATTCCATACCCTCTGTCTATGTATATTCCTTCTAGCTGTACTATTAGTGGTACAATTTTTAAGAATTACAAGTATCATCTTCCCATGTATGGATGTAAAACAGTTCACTTCCACTGAATCCTTTATGTTTTCTTTTCCCTTTATAGGCTTCTCTTGGGTCTTGATATTGAAGATCATATTTTTGTTCAATTCTGGTCTTCTTATGAAGCTTGAAATCTTTCTATTTTACTGAATAATCATTTTTCCCTTGAAGTATTGTGCTTAATTTCACCAGGTGGGTGATTCTTGATTGTCATCCTAGCTCCTTTGCCTTCTGGAATATAATGTTCCATGACCTCTGATCCTTTAATGTTACAGTTACTAAGTCCTGTGTAATCCTGATTATGGCTCCTCAATATTTGAATTGTTTCTTTCTGGCCACTTGCAACATTTTTTCCTTGACATGATAGTTCTGAAATTTGACTATAATGTTCCTTGGAGTTTTTATTTTGGGATTTCTTTCCTGAGGTGATCTGTGGATTCTTTTAACGACTATTTTGCCTACTGGTTCCAGATATCAGGGCAGTTTTCCTTGCTAATTTCTTGAAAGATGCTGTCCAGATCCTCCTTTTTATTATGGCTTTCAGGTAGTCCAATGATCCTGACATTTTTCTCTCCTGGATCTATTTTCCAGGTCAGTTTTTTTCCAATGAAGTATTTTACATTTTTTTCTATTTTTTTCATTCCTTTGAATTTGTTTGATTAATTCTTGATATCTCATAGAGTCAGTAGCTTCCAGGTGCCCAATTCTAACATTCAAGAAGTTGTTTTCCTCATTTAGCTCTTGTACTTACATTTTCATTTGACCAATTGCACTTTTTAAAGGGTTATTTTCTTCAATATATTTTTGTATCTCCTTTTCCTTTTGGCCAATTCTACTTTTTAAGCAATTGTTTTCTTTTTCTAACCTGTTGAATTTTTTTTTCATAGTTCTCTTGCATTACTCTCATTCCTTTCCCCAATTTTTCTTCTACCTCTCTTATATGACTTTTAAACTCCTTTTTGGGCTCTTCCATGAGTTCTTTCTGGGCTTGAGACCATGTCCCATTTTTCTTTGGGGTTTTGCTTATAGGTGTTTTGACACTGTTGTCCTCTTCTGAGTTTGTGTCACCATAATAATTTTCTATGGTCAGATTTTTTTGCTCATCTTTTTTGGCCTTTTTCCTTTCTTTTAAATTTGAATCCTGCTGGAAAGGGCACTGTCTCGGGCTTCTTGTGCCAGGGGTTGTAAGCCTTGGCTATTTACCTGATGTTGCACTGATGTTGCCCTGAGGCCCACAGGGGACCCTTTTATCTGGTCCTGCATTGAGGGGGTGTGGTGGCTGGCTGCTTACTTGGTGCAGAGCCAGGGTGCTAGTGGTGGGGTCTGACCTGTGCTGAGGCCAGTGGAGTGTTTCTGTATTTCCCCAGGGCTACAATAAGCAGGTGGAGATCTGGCCACTGGAGGCTGCCCCAGGCTAAGCTGAAACATGTGGTGAGCCCAGTTCTGGCAGCTGCCTCTTAGGTACCAGTAGAGTTATCTAATTGCTCACTTAGTGACTAACTTGGATAGACTTAGCTCCTCTCATCATTGCAAGAATCTAAGAAATCTCCAAAAGTCTCATGATGGAAAATGCTATCCATATCCAGAGAAAGAACTGTGGAGTTTAAATGCAGATCAAAGCATACTATTTGCTCCTTTTTTTCTTCTGTTTTGTTTTGTTTCTTCTTTCTTGTGGTTCCTACTATTGGTTCTAATTCTTCTTTACAACATGACTAATGTGAAAACATGTTTAAAAAGAATGTATATGTAAAGCCTATATCAGATTTCATGCCATCTTGTAGAGGGAGGTGGGGAGGGAGGAGGGGAGAAAATTTAAAACTCAAAAGCTTATGGAAATGATTGTTGAAAACTAAAAATAAATTAATTAATTAAAAATACACCCATCAAAAAAATAAAATAAAATTGTTGTTGTTGTTTAATATGACCATGAAAGAGTACTGTTTCTGAAGTCAGAGAAACTGGGTTCAACATCTACCTCTGTCACTTCTTATGTGATCCTATTTGATCTTGGGCAAATTATTTCAAATCTGTGGTCCTCCATTGCCTCATATATAAAATGAGGGATTGGAATAGATTACCTCAAAAGTTCCTTCCATATCTAGATCTATAATCCTAGAGTGCCTTTCCCAATTATATTCACTCAATTCAGCTCTTCTCAGTTTTTTACCCCCAAGTATCTGGATTTCCACTGTATCCAAAGCAATTAACCAAACATGTAGTTAAAAAGTTTATACTACAAATATATGACTGACACTCTCTTATACACTGTAGAAGATACAAAGGAGCATAAGACATGAAATTTACAATCTAATAGGTGAGATAAGACATATTAAAATAAAAGAAAGAGTATTTATATTAAAAGTATAGAACTATAACAAATCCCCAGAACTACTGAAAGCATGACTCCAAACAGGATAAGATTGCCCTCAAAAGGCATCCTCCTGGGAGCTAAGCTTTATTTATTTGTTTGTTTGTTTTGCATTTTCCTAAATGGAACAAAGTTGTTAATAAACTAGGAGAGACTATGCTGGGGAGAAGAGGGTGGGATGGGAATGCAAGTAAACTGGAATTCTTGGAAACTATGTGGTGGCCTGACAATGTGGAAATTTGCCTAACCAAAGCTTTTTAAAAGCTGCAGAAGTCAGTCAACTAGCCAATAAGCATTTATTAGGTGCCTACAATGTGCTGCACACTGCATCAGATACTAGGGAAACAAAGTGGGAAAAAAAAGCCATATCATAAGACAAAATTGGTACCAAATGCATGGAAGATGGAAAGAACCATTTCAGCTCATTATAAAGAAGATTTTCTTAAGTCTAGAGCAGTCCAACAATGGAGTAGAATGCTTTGGGAGGTAGTTAGCTCCCCATTACTAGAAGTATTTAAGCAAAGGCTGGATGATCATCTATTAGGCTGCTATAGAGGGGATTTCTAAATGTTTTAGAAAGTTGGATTAGATGGTTCCCTCCAGCTTCTAATTCTAAAATATAAGTATGTGCCAAGTGTCCTATAAAAGTCCATTCTAGCTGCCAATGTCTAAAGGTCAACTCAGTTACAAACTAACCTCAGTGATGCAGGTCCATTCAAGGATGACACAAGAAATATTGGACTCATTCTAGAGGATCCCTGAGAAGAAAAATCAGTTTTAAGTATTTGTTAACCAAATTTATGTCAGTATGCTTTTGGTATGCTATTCTGAAAATAAAATGTTTTGTCATTTTGACAATTAAATTGATCCTTGTAAGATATGTAAAATGCCAGAACCATTAATGATTTTTGTCTAAAAAAGGTTAAGCTATTCATGATAAAAAAAGAGATGATTTTTAAAAATAAGTAATTTTTAAAATAGTATTTTGAGAGTTTACATAATGAATTGCTAATCAATCAGCAAGCACTTATTAAAGGTCTGCTCCATGCTAAGCACTGGGTATATGAAAAGAAAAAAGTTAGTCACTACATTCTTAAGGATCTTATGTTCTAACAGAAGAGGTAGGAAATGTCAACTGAATTTAGTAATGAAGGAAAAGAGGAAATCTATGAGATGGAGGTGAAGAAGGAGCACATTGTAGGCATGGGAAATGGCTAGTGCAAAGGCATGGAAATAGGAGGCATAGTGCCTTTGTGTGTGGAAGAAAGAGGCCAGTTTGGTGGGATCACAGAGCACAGATAGAGAGTAACATCCAGTAAGATTGAAAGATAGGTAGAGATCTGCTTGGATAAAGCTTTAAAAGCTAAACAGGATTTACATTTGATCCTAGAGGCAATAGTAAACTGCTGGAATCAGTTAAATAGGGGAATAACGTGCTCATATCTGAACTTCAAATCAGTATGGCAGCAGAGTGGAGGATAGAATGGAGTGGGAGAGATATGAGGCATGGAGATGAATTATGAGTCTATTGTAAAATCTAGGAGAGGTGATAAGGGCAAATGAAGAGTAGGTATTGTATGATAGGGATGGTAGAAAAAGTAGAAACAATTTAGAAACTGATTGGATATGTGGTGTGAGGACAAGTGAGGAGCTGAGGGTAGAATGAAGTTGTAAGTCTGGGAAACTTGAAGAATGGTGGTGCCCTGGACAGAAATAGGGAATTTTGGAAGACAGGTGGATTTGGAGGAAAAGATGACACATTCTGTTTTGGACTCTGGGGTAGTCAATTAAAAATGTCCAATAGGCAATTGTTTATTTGAGATTAGAGCTCAGAAGAGAAAAAGTGATGCTATTGTGCTATAAGAAATGATGAGCAGAATGTCCTCAGACAAACCCAGAAAGACTTACATGAACTGATGTAAAGTGAAATGAGCAGAACCAAGGGAACATTGTATACAGTAATGTTGTATGATGATCAACTATGAATAACTTACTATTCTCAGCAATACAATGATGTAAGACAATACCAAAGGACTTAATGATGAAAAATGCTCCAGTGAAAGTACTGGTGGTGTCTAAATGCAAATCAAAGAATAACTTGGGAAGATTTTGATGCAAAGTGAAGTGAGTAGAACCAGGAGAACATTGTTTGTGGTAACAGCAATATTGTAATGGTGATAAATTGTGAATGATTTAGCTACTCTGATCAAAACAGTGATCCAAGAGACTTAGAAAGGACCCATGATGAAAATTGCTATCTACTTCTAGAGAGAGAATTTATGAAGGCTGAGTGCAGATTAAAGCATACTTTTTCACTTTCTTTATGTTTCTTGCTTTTTGTTGTTTTTTTTTCCCAATGTGGTTAATAGGGAAATATATTTTGCATGACTTAATATGTATAACTAATATTATACTGCTTGCCTTCTCAGTGGATAAGGAAGGTTTGGCAGGCAGGGAGAGAATTTGGAACTCAATTATAATAATAAATAGTTTTTTTTAAGTTGAACTCATCAACTATCCCCATAGGAGTAAAAGTTTTTATTAAACATATAATGACTAGTTATTTTCTTTAGGAGCAAAAGCTTTGTCCAAAGGAATCTTCTCAACATTTTTAAAACTTTTTTTGTGAGGAAGGTTCAAATTTATGATTTTTGTCAGCATCAGGAATTCAAGAGATAGAAAATAATGATGTAAATGAGTAATTCTTTAGGAATTTATAATTTTAGAGTGTTGCCTTCAGACACTAGGAAGTTTAGAAACTTGCACATGGTTACATAGCTAATATGTCAGGGATATAACTTGAATACAGGGTCACCTGACTCCAAGGCCAATTCTTTACCCACTATGCTGTGCTGTATCTTTTAAAAAGTACAATAAATATAGTAACAGAATATACTATTTTCCCAATAACTCTAAATTTATATGTTGGATGACACTTAGCAGAATGATGAAAGAAAAATCCCTTTTGCTTGTCTAAAGGGTTCATCATATATTGAATAAAAAATGAATACATAACTTCTATCTATTTTTAATGGATTTTTCCACCTCAAGAATTGAGTCTATAATTCTCTTGGTTTCTAAAATATACCAATGAGATCTACTTATGTTCCTTCTTTGGCAAGCCAACATTGAGTCTGATAAGTTGTAAGAGAGAAAACAGATGGTTACATGGAGACTCAATAAATGCCATTTGACTTGACAAAAAATCATGTGACAGAGGAAATTGGATTTAATAATGTTAAACAAACTCTGTTACATTTAAAGTGGAACAAAATACTGAATATAATGGGTCCTAGTGTGAAGAAACTACTTAAAATGTAGTTAGTCATCTCAATTTCCACTTTAGGTCCTAGAGTATGCAATAATTTGAACCACAGATTTAGAAGCTAATTGTAGGGTTTGAATTAGGAAACAGTCCTAAAATATAGTAATAAGTGAAAAGCCATAAAAACTTAAACTCTGTGAAAGGAGGAAGACCCAACATGATTACTGTTTAAATTATGTTTTAGACACTGAGTCAAAACTCAAGATACTATGACCTATGAAAGCCATAATAAGAATATTGTGAAACATATGTGACCAGTATATGATCCATACACAAATTTAAGTTTCGACATAACATTGGCTTAACTCCCAAACTCATTGCTAAGCAGAAAACCAAAAATATTCACCTATCAGTAGTGATGCACTCTCTAGCTCCTCCTGCCTTCATTTTCTATAATTACCATGGGAATTTGGGGGATTCTGGAGCAGAGATCAACAGAGCTGCATGGCTGCCACCCAGGTTCTCCCATTTGTAAGTATTCATAATGATTAACTAAACTACCATCTATCACCAACCTAAAGCTCCGTGGCCTCTTCCTTCAGCTAAAAAAAAAAGAATACCCCATGGTTATGGGGGGGGGGGGGTACAAGGTTCCCCAGCCAGAGTAATTCTGTACTTCACACCAATGAAATAAATATACTTTTTGCAACATTCCTTAATTTTCTCTTTGAATTAGCCTTTTACCTGGTTTGAACAGAATGATGCTTACGTAACAGAATTGACTCCATAGACAAAGTGTCAAGAAAACAGATTTCAGCCTATATATAGGCTGAAGTGGTCATATCCACCACAATAATAGAGGTGCCAACAGCTCAGAAACCAATACCTAAGTTCAAGCGAAATACTGATCTGTAGCCTGGGATCACTTGTTCTCATTTGCTGTCTCATACCAATGATTAGAAGTAAAAATTTAAGAGACTACATCATAATTATATCTATGTTTATAAATATTAGAGAAGATGCATGATTCTGCTGGGCATGGGTGAAAGAACATTGCATTTGGAATTTGGGTTCTAAATCCTAACTTTGCCACATGCCACCTACATAACATTGTTCAAGTCACTTTCAATTTCCTTTCCTCATCTGTAAAGTGAGAAAAATGAACTGGATGACATATAAGATCCTTCACAATTTATCATATGATCTTCCCATTTGTCCAAAAACTCAGAATTATAACTTAATGTAATGGCAATATCAATTTTTCATGATGGTATCAGGTTACCTTGATCAAACTATGTGGATCCCTGTTATTTCTATGTGAATCAAATCATTGGAGGGTGTTTTTTCATTGTCTTACCAGAGAATGCAAAAGAGTCGAAGAAAGGTATAGGAGAAAGGTAGAGAAACAATGGGGGTTGAATCAGGGACAATCACTGCTTTTTTTGTTGTTGGCCTATAGGAGCAATCTGGATAGGTAATCTGAGTTAGTTATAAACACTAAAGGAAATTCCCTTAATGATACATGCATGGGACCTCAGGCATCACTGATTAGAACAAAATTTGATTAATGTCTACTTAAAATGTTTTCTTCACTAGAATGTAGAGTAGAGAATTAGAGAGGAAGCAGTCCTGGACACACTGGAAAACAGCTTCCAAACACAACTATTTAGGCACTTAACAACATATCAGATAGTTTATATGTAATGTGGTTTGGAACATTCCTAAAGCACCCATGGTGTTGTCACCCAAGTAAAAGTAACTAGAGGAACTGCCTCAAGGACTGGAGCATATATACATATATTCAGAGTTGACCTATCATGGGGTATGAAGTAATCTTTTCCCATTAGCTGCATGGCCCAAACTGTTGGCATCTTTAAATTGAACTGACTCAGCAAGAGTGTAGGCTTCTTCTGGCATTCTTGTCAGAGGTTGAAAATTACTCCATCTATAGCTAATGAAATCATGAGGTTTGAGGAAATGATTCAAAGGGACATCTCCTTCTATTTTTCCCTCCCCTTCTCATTTCAGGTCATATGGCCCAAAGATCAACAGATGTTGGGTTTGGGTCTTTTTGACCATTATTTTTTGTTCTTGGTGCAGGGAATGGAGTCTTCAATGTAGATGAGAGGGACCTTGAGACAAAGGGATCCAGGAGTGCAGTAATACAGACTGGGTGTAGACAACCAGGCAATAAAGCCCTGAGCAGTAAGGGATGCTAATCACATTGGCCTTTGGACTTGAACTTGGTGGAACTAATATATAAAAATTAAGCTAAGCTATGAGCCTAATCTCCCTTCTCAGCTCAGAGACTGAAGTGGTATGGAGTGGGGCAGTGGGCAGATTATGTACCTGAGGTGTCGAGAGAAATATGTGTGTCTATTTTTGCTATATCTTTGAAGTAAATAGTCCTTTGTAAAATATTAACCTAATGTTAAGTGGTTAAATGAACATGAGGTGCTAGTTATTGTACCCCTAAAATGGCTTTATATAATTGATTTGAGAATAGGAGAGTAAAATGTAACCAGACTGGCTCTCAGAGAGAAAGAGCAAATGATGTAACGTATTTTTAGAATACCATGGGTAAATTCTTAAAATGGTATAATGTGGTATAACATGGCAAACGTGGCTGGAGGTCTACTTTTTTTTTCACTGGACACATCTTCCCTAGCATTTTGGGAGGCTAACAATCCTTCAGGTTTTTCACTAGGGCAAATGTGCAATATATGGGCTTCTTTGAAAAAAAAGGCTTTTCCAAGATGAAGAGTAAAGATGAGTACAATAAGTTTCTCTATGCCTGGCCCTGTCTCTGTGCCTAGTGAAGAAACTTCACCTTGCACCAGCAGAGAAGTCAGCAGATATGAGCAGCTAGGAGCAAGAAGGTTCACATCTAATCCAGTCAATAAGCATGTAGTATGTAGAGGCAAAGGGGGATCTTAGTTCTCGAAGTTCTTAGAATAGAAAGCAAGAAATCTAGCTTTGAATTGGTGCTATGAGTGAATAGATGGCAGTTTTCTTCTTTTTTTGGTGAGAGCTAGAAGTTTTGTGAAGATGCTAGTTGTCTAGCATCTTGTGACCCAGGCATAGGCAGTGGCAACTGGGGGAGGGGAGGGAGACAAGGACACAAAGACACCTACCTATGGTGTTTTGTTTACATATTGGAAGATTAGGGCTGGTATTTAATGGAAGTTTGCAGTGCATGTAGTCATTGCTGTAATATGAACTTTCATATATTTCATTTATTCCTTTGGTTAAAATTTCTCTAAAGTAAGGATGTTTTGTGCAGAGGCCTTTGAGTGACTACAGTTAAAAGGGGAGTAGCTTAGATTGTGGGGGCTGAGCTGAGAGACAGCAGAGGAGAAAGACACACACAAATCACTACATTTGAGTATCTCTAGTCTTTTAGCACACCTCTAATCACAGTTCCTCAGTGATTATGGTCACTGTTTCACAAAATCATATCTGAAAAATCTTTCATTTCCCCTGGAAGTAATTTATCCAAACCAGGTAACTTGAACTTAGAAGGCAGTTGGACACATTTTTTTTTAGACTGCTTCTCTATCTTGACTAGGATAGAAGTTCAGGGACTACTCACAGCCAACCTCAGCATTGATTAGCATGGAAGCTTTGACATGCTTTGTTTCTCACCTGGTCCCTCCTTAAATAGCCTTGTAGCCCCCAGGGGGCTTACCATATGGCTAAAGGGTTCAAAGGCTATAGAAAATCTTGTTTACACATTTTTAAAACCTAATCATATCTTTTGGTTGATTGATTGATTGAGGGGATGTTTAAATCCCACTCATATTTCTATATAGTTTCACAATTCTATAATGTCTAGATGCTATTATACCCTTGTTGAATGGCCATTGTTTTAATTGGAAGCATATACAATTACCTTAACAAGCAATTCCTATTGATCCCTTAAGAAATCTTCTTCAGAGTACCTAGTATATAGCTCATCTCTCCATACATCTTTTCAGTGTTCAAAATGTTGACATAGCAGAAAGAGTTAGAATCCATCCCTGGAACACTATAGATCAGTTATTCTGATCAAAATCAACAGATTCTCTGCAAAAAGTAGCAACACTACAAATAACTGAGGACTGGTATAGAGTAAAGGTCCTGCTCCCTATTTTTGCTTTTGAGATATTCTGACTCCCACCTTATTTAGTTGTTCAAAGTCTAGTGTGCTGAATGCTGAGTTGTCTTTAGCATATTGTTTTGTGTTTTGCCCCCTCCCTAGCATGTCAATCTGGCTTCCTCCTTGTAATTGTCCAGCACCTTGCCCTGTATCTTCTTTATGTGTGTTTGTGTGCTCTATCCAAAGCTTGGGAATTGATCATAGGTCTTGGATGAATTATCTTTTCTGCATCTCTAGGGAACTGTGATTTCTTTGTGGAACCCATGAAAAAATTTACTTAATTGTGTAAATACAATAGGTAGGTCGGCTATTAGATTATCTTCGGTTTGGAAAACATAGGTGCCTATGGATGAATTTTATGCTATGGACTAGTAACTCAGATTGCAGCTTACTGTGATTACTTGATCTATTAAAAGCTGGAGTGTAGGACCACTGAGATACATTCATTCGTTCATCTCACAAATATTTATTGAATGCTCATTGTCGTCAGCTCAGAGTTTATACAGCTATTAATAGAGGCAGCCCTACAACAGAAATGCAGTGGAGCTCAAGAGTACTGACACCTGGCAAAATATAAATAGTCCTTCATCCACTCAGATAAAACTATAACCATCAATTAGTTACTTTCCAGTGTTCTAGCCTTCACTACTGAAAAATACCAGGGACACCAAGGCACAGGTGCATAGCAAGCTGAAAGTATCATGAATATAGTATAAATGGGCCTGATGTTTCCTAGATGAATCCTATATTTAAATGCATTATTTTTGTGTGTGAAAATGATGCTACTAAATTATCCATCAGTTAGTGCACTCTTGATTTATATGATTGCATGATCTTTTCCACTGTTCTACTTTTTGTGTTGATACACTTGTTTTTCAATTGCTTTGGGACCTATGATATAAATTTTTCTATAAGGTGACAGAAAGTGACAGAAGAATTCAAATCCATGTCCTCTGGCTCCAAATGCAGCATTCTTTCCACTGCACCACACTGCCTGCTCTTTGAGTTGAAATTAAGAAGATTGGTCTGAATCAATAAGATTGCTGGGAGGCCATGGTCATGGATAAGAACTTGCTCAAGGCTAGTTTAATAAGAATTGATTCTGACAGTGACATTCCCTTTCTTAAATTATCCCCTAATCACTCTATCATTTCCTGAAAAACAAATGCTAAGGAAAGAGCCAGTACCATCTTACCTAATGTGTAAGATAATAAGCTAGGTAACATCACTGCTCTTCTAGTACTGTTTGTGGCACAAAGTAGAGTTGGTAATCATGAAGGTAAGAAGTTTGTCCAGAAAATGAATTAGCAAAGACTTATTTTACCCAGTTCTTATGACTGGGATTGTATTTCATTGGTACAAGGAATCCTCAATGAGACAACTCCATCTACCAAAGCAGGTTGGCATCTTCTCTGCAAAATATAGTCAGAGTTTCCTAAGGAAAAGAGAGATTACATCAGGGGTCAGAATTTTGGTGTTAAATGTCAGTCTTTTAATAAAAATGTACTAGCTCTGTCCTGTCTAAATACTGTGCTCTTAGAGTGACACAAGTCATAAAACCAATCAGTAATAAGTATTTCTACTCAGCATAAATTGCTAGTCATTTTGATCAAGCAGGAAAATAGGCTATTTGCAGAGGTATTGACAGCGATCTGGAGCTGTTTGTGGTCCTGATTTAACAAGGGCAAAGGGAATTGCTGAAAGCAGACTGAGTGTAAATCTGCATTTGTCTTTGAAAGGAAAAAAGTTCTATCAGGTTAGTGCCAATAAATGTAGCTAAGATATGAAAGGGTAGTGAAGCAAATAGTGCTTTACTAGCTTAATATGTTTTCATATGCAAGTGAGGTCCTGGTTTCCCAAGTTGATCAAGAATAAATATTCTCTGCTACTTTACCCATGCCTGCTTCCTTTGGCCTATATTGTATGTACAATCTGGTTTTCAAGACCATTTGCATAAGACTCTCCTCATTGATAGTGATTATTCAATGGTCCATTCCTGTAATTGGTAAGAGTTTAGGTGAGCAGAGATCCTTGTTCTTATGGCTTCTAGCTTCAAGAGAGGAGATGTTTGGTTCTAGATTCTCTTCAGGGAGAGATCCCTGAAGAGAAAAAAAAACTCTGAGAAGAAGTCAATATGTGAAGGAGCCAGTGCCTCAATCATGTACTATCCTAGCTTAATATGCTAGAGATTTCAGAGAATTCCCCCTTGAGTGAGATCTGGGAGGATTTTTCTTTCTTTTATGGTGACTTGAAATGTCTTGCTTCTACTGGGAGGTCTCATTCAATATGTTTATTGTCTGATATAGTCTAATTTGTAAAACTTCTTTGATTTCTATTTGCTATTGGCTTGGATGAATGGGTTTATTTGCTCTTCACTATGTTCCTTGCATAACTGGCATTTGTCAAGAAAGGAGTTAAGCATTTGAATACATAGGTTGGGGTAATCCTTCCACATTCAGGAATAAAAATTATTTCTCCTAGATTAAAAATATTTAGGGAATGGATAGATATAATTCTAACCTTGTATCCCTTATCTGATAAGAATAAGTGACCAACCTCATGATCCCAACCTGAGGCTCCCTTTCTGGAAGGAATCAGTCTCCCTTGGGGAAAGATGGGCAGAAGAGACTTTAGAGATATGTATTCATGCCATCTCATGAGCTACATCTGGAAAGACTGATGTGGATGCATCAAACCTACATGGATGGACACACACACACATACACACTACATGTTTATTTCATGCAACTATAAATGTACTTGTCAGCTTTCCTCAGCTATGGCTATCTAAACTTGAGTCATTCCTTCTACCTTATTAATAAGATTTTTTTTTTTTTTTTTTGCTGAGGCAATCGGGGTTAAGTAACTTGCCCAGGGTAAAGTGCTGAATCCGGATTTGAACTCTGGTTCTCCTGAGTCCAAGGCTGTATAAGATTTTTGCTTTTGTGAATTAATCCTTTCTGAGGAAGTTATTATGTCCTCATAGCAGCCTACTCAAATTAGGCCCATTATCATCCCACATCCCCTTCAGTCACTAAGGTCAATATTGGGAGGAAATATAGCAAAGGTTTAGGAAGTGTTTCCCCATTCCATTCCATTTCAATCATGACTGAATAGGAATGGTTCACCTATCCATATCTATATAAAACACAGGAATAAAATTAAATACTGGTGCATTATGACATATTGCTAACTTGTTAGAACTGCAAGAAAGTTCAGAGCCCTGACCCTGGTTACTGATGCCATTCATGAGCTGTCTATGAAACAATCTTTTGAGTGATCCTATTTCCATCTCATTTGAAATATGGCTCCAAACTTCCCCATGTTGTCAGGGTATACATCTTGCTTGTAGGAGTCACATGTCTGCTCTATCCCCTAGACAGAGGCTCTCCCTTTGGTTTCTCTATTTGTTTCTATATACCTGTGCAGAGTATGTGCAAGGGATGGGAATCTGGTAACATTTGGCATTTCAGTTCAGTCTTTTACAACCGATATGAAGTTTTCCATATTACTCCAGTGTGAAGTTTAATTTTAGTGCATCAAAGGATGTTGGTGCATGAAGGCAGGAGGCAAGTGTTAGTTTATGACTGGCACTGTGAAGACCTCAGGGTTCCCCAATTCCCTGATCCCCTGAAAAGAAGGAACTGAGTGTGATGGACATATTGCATGTATTCAGAAAGACCAGAGGCTGGGTAGATAGAACAGTGAAACTAGTCATCAGTCTGGGACAAAACTCCAATCTTGTTCTTCAATGTAAAACAACCAAGGCAGCATGACTGGTTACCTGAAAATCCTCAACTAAAAATTATGCTTAGAAAATTTTTCTTAAAAGTTTTATTAAGGTTTGAATGTAGAGAAGTAATTCAGCTTTTCTCTCTTCTCCCTATTTCTAGCCTGTCAGTGTTTTCTATTGCAGAAGGACATTTCGAACTGCAAGGCAAAGAAATATCTGCTATGAGACAGCTTATAGAGAAAAGGCCATGTATACAGCTCTATAGAAAGGGTTGTCAGTTTCCTTTCCTGCTGATATTTTCTTCCTTCAGAGCAAACTTTCTCAACACCTCTGACATGAGAACAGCAGGGTCTTCTTACCTCACCAAACTCTGATTCTAGTCTTGGCTCTGGTTCATCTAAATGTCGTTCAGGATGCCCATCATGTTTTGCAAAGCTGCTAGCCTTGCAGAGACACATACAGCCCTCATATTCAGCAAAGTGGCAGGCAGCTTTGGAGTTAGTTTGCAACATTCAGAGCTAGTAGAACAAAGTGGAGGAACTGATGGAAGTTTAGGGCCTTCTAACTCAGCCTCCTCTCTGATGTCATTAACAACAAAGGAAATTGTAGAGTGGAATGAGGCTCCAAAATAAGGTAAAAATAAGAGACATTTGAACTTCCTGAAGATAAAAAATCTGGTGTACGTGAAGCAAAAGCTGCATCTACTGCCAAAATCTTGGCAATTTGTCTGTGTAGGTAACTTAGCTCATCTTGTAGTTTGGTGATTTGGCTCAGGGTTGATAAACCAGGCTTTTTCAAGGCCAGGAGCTTCTCTTCTGGCCCTTGAAGGTTGAACACTGGGGTCTTGTGCTGCATGATGCACAATGGGCTGGGCTTCCATCTATGCCATAAGGGTTAGGTATTTCTCCTGATTTGACCATAGGTTTCGTCTTCATCTGCTGCTACCCAAGCAATATCAGCCAAAGTAGAGACGGGGGTACATCATTCATATATAGGTCAGAGATATTGGGCAATGACTGAAAGTATGCCTGAGGATATGGCTTTAAGGGCAGGTTAGTCCCAATCCTTCTCACTACTCTTCAAGCAGTCCCATGTGGTTTGTTCTGCCAGACTGGTATAGTGGAATCTGTTTCCATCTCTGATATCACAGCACCCACCCACCTGGCAGGGCTTCCTCATGTTAGGCCATCTTTGGGATTAGCAGGTCTCTCTCACTCACAACTCCTCCTCCCTAAGTCACCTGGATGTGCTCTGCTTGGCCCAGTCATTCCTGCATAGGTCATTCCTAATTGTAATCCTAGCTCCTTTCCCATTCCCCCCCCCCCCAAAAAATATCATATTCTAATCCCTCTGATCTTTTTATGTGGAAGCTGCTAAATCTTGTGTTATCCTAAGGGTCCAAAATGTTTGAATCATTTCCTTCTGGTGCTTGCAATATTTTCTCCTTGATCTGGGATTTCTGGAATTTGGCTATAATCCTGGGAGTTTTCATTTTGGGATCTCTTTCAGGTGGTGATAGGTGGGCTCTTTCAATTTCTATTCTGTCCTCTGATTCTGGGATATCAGGGCAGTTTTCCTTGAAAATTTCTTGAAATGTGTTATTTAGGCTCCTTTGATTATGGCTTTCAGGGAGTCCAATAATTCTTAAATTATCTCCCTGTGATCTGTTTTCCAGTTAAGTTGTTTTTATAATGAAATATTTCACATTTTCTTCTACTTTTTTTCATTCTTTTGACTTTGATTATTTCTTGATGTCTCATGAAGTCATTAACTTCCACTTGCCTCATTTTAATTTTTAAGGAGTTATTTTCTTCAATAAGCTTTTGTACTTTTTCCATTTGATCAATTCTATTTTTAAGTAGTTCTTTTCTTCAGTGAGTTTTTGTACATCCTTTTCCATTTGGCAATTCTGTTTTGTAAGGAGTTTTTTTTTTTTCATTATTTTTTGTGCCTCTTTTACCAAGCTGTTGGCTCTCTTTTCATAATTTTCTTGCATCATTCTCATTTCCTTTCTCATTTTTTCCTCTACTTCTCTTATTTGATTTTGTAAATCTTTTTTGAATGCTTCCAGGAATTTTTGTGTCTAATTCACATTTTCCTTTGAGGCTTTGTTTGTAGCTGTTTTGGCTTCATTGTCTTCTTCTGAGTTTATGTCTTGAGCTTCTCTGTCACCATAGTAACTTTTTATGTTCAAGTTCTTTTTTTTATTGTTTGCTCATTTTCCAGCCTATTTCTTGACTTTTAACTTTCAGTTAGAGTTGGCCTCTGCTCCTGAGGTAGAAGAGGAACTGTCCCAAGCTTCAGGTTTCACCATCTTGGCTCTGTCTCCTAAACAGTCTTTATAACAAAAGATTATGCACTAGATGTAGGATTAACTTAACTCACTGACTGAAATGTCATTTAAATCCTAGAAATAAGCTAATGTTTGGGGGAGCAGGCAGGGAACCCAGCCTTCAAACTTTGCCTTGGTACAACTTGTATTTAATGAAGCCATTTTTGCATGCTTTTGATGTTGTCCTCATGACAAGAGCAAAGGAATATGAGCATTTATGTTAGGCGACCTTTCTTCTCATCAGAGTACTGTATTTTGATTGCTGTGAATATCACAATGCAAGGTACTACTTAGACATGAAATCCTACCAGAAGTGAGATTAGGTAAGACAAATCTGATCAAATCAGAATGTTCTTGTTATTATTATTTCTTATTGTATGCTGAAACTGAATTTTGGAAGACTTTTTTTCTAAGTAGAAACAACATTTTTATTAAATATGTTTATTATATTCCTTTTTGCTTACAAACTGAATTGTTTTATTTAAATCATAACTTCACAATTTTACAAGATAGTTACAAAAAATTAGTTTTGAAAATTTGTGTGTCAAAGGTACAATTGTTTTTTTTTCTAACTTCTCCAAAATGCTTTGCCTCCTCCCCATCTGCAATTTAGTCTAATAGTAGCTTTGTCATGGTAATTTTCAGGATGTTTGTTAGTATCCACACTGAGCAGACTGTCCATCCTACAATAACTATCATCTCCCATTGCCATTAGTCAATGTAGTGGGAGGTGATGGTTATGGTTTGTTGTATTATGATTTATAAAGGATGTATTTGTATCATTCATGGGATAGCTAAGTGGTACAATGGAGAGAGTGCTGGGCCTGGAGTCAGGAAAATCTGAGCTCAGATTTGGCTTCAGACACTTACTAGCTGTATGACCCTGGGCAAGTCATTTAACTGTGTTTGCCTTAGTTCCTCATTTATAAAATGAGCTAGAGAAGGAAATAGCAAATTACTCTAGTATCTTTGCCAAGAAAATCCCAAATGGGATCACAAAGAGTTGGACACAACTGAAATGATTGAACAATATCATTTTTAGCTTAATGATGGGGCCCATAATTAAGGCAAATCATAGATATAGACAGTTCTCTCTTTCCATAAATTCAAATTATACAAATCTGACTCCCCCATGGGCAGGCTGGGTTCTGGATCTGGAAGGTGGTGACAGGAGAAGTAGCAGGGGCATTGGCTGTAGCAGCAGCAGTAACACTAACACCAACACAGCTGCAGCCCCAAAGCCAAGGTCTATCTGCTCCAGGCACTGAAGCTGCTCAGACTGGGGATGAAGGAAGGTACTGAAGCAGTTCAGATGCTGTGGCATAGAGCTGAGGATATGGCAAAGCCATGGGTGAAACCACAGTGAACTCCCAGAGGGAAAGGGGAGGTCTGTAGAACAGTTCACTTATAGTAATTAAGAACTCGATTCCCCTAAATAACAGGTCCCTATACCTGAGTCTGCTTAGGGTGAAAGACCAATCATGAACATGAAAAAGATTGTCCATGAACTAGATATGTGCATTCCATCCAACTAGTGCTCAAGGGTAAAAAAAAAATCTATCCATGATGTCAAACACATAATACCTGGCCAATTAACAGTAATAAATCTTCAAGAGCTCTTGTACAAGTGTTAGAGCCTTAGTAACAGAGAATGATGTCTGGAATGGAGTGTTTTTCTCTATTTAATGTGAAGCAATCCAGCCTTAAATTATACTGCTTCCAAAAATCTCAATTTGTGACCCTCATATGTATACTGGTATTTGCAGCAGAATAAAGAAGGCTGGGATAGGACATTCTACAGGAAGATCATGCCCTTCTTTTGTAAGTACCCAAGGAGGTCAGGGACAGCATTCCAGTTTTGAAATTCAATATATCATTGAGATCTCTAATTCA
The DNA here is from genome assembly GCF_900497805.2 of Vombatus ursinus. Classification (NCBI taxonomy): domain Eukaryota; kingdom Metazoa; phylum Chordata; class Mammalia; order Diprotodontia; family Vombatidae; genus Vombatus; species Vombatus ursinus. The sequence continues at coordinate 4,938,513 of NW_020954720.1, forward strand.
TCTCTCTGCTTTTCTTTAGAAAAATTACTTTATTGGGGCAGATAAGTGACACAATGGATAGAGTATGAGCCTTGGAGTCAGGAGGACCTGAGTTCAAATGCAACCTCAGACACTTGACACTGACTAGCTGTGTGGCCCTGGGCAAGTCACTTAACCCTGATTCTCTTGTGAAAAAAAAAAAGAAAAATTACCTTATATTTCTTAGGTTCTTCATGATTTCCTTTATGCCCATGTGTATGCTTACATTCAAGGTTTTGAAAATAATATAGGAACTATGGTAAAATATGGAAGCTCTAGATACTACAAATGTACTGATTATTTGGAGCCAATAGCTGTTACAATGGATAGAGTACCAGGCCTGAAGTCAGGAAGACTCATCTTCCTGAGTTCAAATCTGGCCTCAGACACTTACTAGCTGTGTGACCCTGAGCAAGTCATTTAATCCTGTTTGCTTCAGTTCCTCATCTGTAATATGAGCTGGAGAAGGAAATGGCAAGTCTTTGTGGGATCACAGAGAGTCAGACAAGACTGAACAACAACAAAACTTATTATTTAATACTATAGAATAATTCTCTATATTTGTTGGAACTTTGCTAGAATATTCTATTAAGGACTTAGAGACAATATGATGAAAAGCAATACAAGTAATTAAAGGTTTAAGTGGTAATCCCTAAAAAGTAAAGAAACTAAGTTTTTATGACCCAAAGAAGGAAAGGTTAAGGGGAGATTTAATCACAGTGTCACGGATTCAAAGGCTATTGTATGAATATTAGGAAGCAACTATTCTCTCTCATGTGAGGAAAAAGAGAACATAAGTTCTGATTATTCTTTTTATTTCTTCTGATTTTGTTATGATTTCAATTTGTCGTTTGCTATTTTGTTGATTGAATTTTCTACCCTCTTTTTAACCAAATTAGCTAAGGTTTATTTATCCGTTTTATTAGTCTTTTCAAAGAAATAGCTTTTAGTTTTATTTATCATTTCTATGTATATTTGTTTCCAATTTATCTATTCCACCACTTTTTAATATCTTCTCTTTTATGGTTATTTTTTATTTGTCTATTTGTTGACTTTCTAATTTTTTAAATACATAATTAATTCTCCCTTTTTCTATTTTGTGAATGTATATTTATGGGTATATGATTTTCCTTGAAGACTATTTTAGATGCATTCCAGCAATTTTGGTATGTTGTTTCATCATTATCATTTTCTTTCACATAATCATTAATTGCTTATATGTTTTGTTCTTTGACCCATTCATTATTTAGTATTTCATTATTGTTTCCATTTGGGTCTGTCTTTTGTTCATAGCCCCCAAGCCTTATTGCAGTAAGGTCTATAAAGGAAAGATTTACTATTTCAGCTTTTTGAATCTATCAGCAATGTTTATGTGCCCTTATACATGGTTAGTATTTGTGCAAGTTTGATGTGGTGCTGAGATACATGTATATATTTTTTGCAGTCTCATTTAGAAGATGTCATAAGTCTTTTAACCCTACTTTCTCCATCAATTTATTCAGTTCCATATTTTCTCTTTTGTTAATCTTTCTCTTAGACTTATCTAAGACTGAGGATCAGATCTCTTGTCACTATTGTATTTCTGCATATATTTTCTTGTAACTTAATTAATATTTCTTTTATTATTTGGATCCTAAGGTATTTGGAGCATTTAAGTTTATTACTGATGTTGATTTGTTAGTTTCTTAAGTTGGTTGTTCAACATAAGGTAGTTTTCTTATTTACCCCTTTTAAATTTTTTTTTCCTTTATCAGATAGCATGATGGCAACTGATGCTTTTTGGGATTCACTTTATACACAGTAAATTTTTTTTCTAGCCCCTCAGCTTTGTTTTGTTTGTCTTTGTTTTTTTTTTAATGTGTGTCTTGTAAGCAATAGACGGTAGGGTTTTGTTTTCTTATTTAATCTGTCACTCTTTTTCAATTTATTGTATAGTTTAATCTATTCACATTTAAATTATGAGAGTTAGGTTCCTATTTTCTTCCATTTGTCTCCCATATTGGTATTTATTTTCCAGTAATGCTTTTTCTTTCCTCTTCTGCTGCAAACAGAGTATTATGTTCCTTCAGGTACTTTATTCTTTTTTAAGTTGACCCTATTCCCACTGGTTCTCTTCCCCTCAATCTTGACTCCCATTTGTTACCCCTTTCCCTTTGGAGTTTTACTTATTAACTTCTTTTTCTTTCTTGATGTGGTCTGGTTATGTAATTCTTTCCCTCTTTTTAAACTCTCAGTTAATTCCCACTTCTCCTAGTTTAACTAGTTCTATTCATTCTTTTGTTTTGTTTTGTTTTGTTTTGTTTTTGGTGAGGCAATCAGGGTTAAGTGACTTGCCCAGGGTCACACAGTTAGTAAATGTTAAGTGTCTGAGGTTGGATTTGAACTCAGGTCTTCCTGACTCCAAGGTCAGAGCTCTATTCATTGCATTACCTAGCTGCCCCATCATTCATTTTTTAAGTTTTATTTTTGTGCCTCTTTCCTGAGAAGATTTTTCTCACTCTTTTTTTTCACTTGTTTTTGTTTCACTCTTTTCATTATCTATCCTCTATACCCTTATTTTCTGGTTCATGAGCCCTACAATTATCTATCCCTTTCTATTGTCTTCATTTCTCATGGAATCAAAACTATTGAGATCCATTCTGGGCTCTCTCCTGTAGGCTGTTTCTGTCACTGCCTTTTTGAGCTTCCCTTATGAATTCCCATTTTCCATTATATCTCACTCCCAGAAAAATGCCAATTCCTGCAGGTGACAGAGTGGACACTGCCCCATGGGTAAGTCCCTCTCCCTACATCCCTGATTAATCAGCCTCCTACTAATTTATACCTTTTACCTGGTAACCTTTTCCCATTTGCCTCAAACTCTCTTGCCTGGATCTGTGCCCTCCCACTTTCCCAGTTTCCAATTGCCCCCAGAAATCTAACTCCTCCCTCCCCAAGGTAGGATGAGTGGTCTTTTTAAGCACCCAAGCACAAGGTTCCCATATGCCTTTATAGAATATTTCTCCTGATCTATAGAAACATTCATCAGTGAAACCCTCTTCCACCACCAAAACAAGACCTATTCCCCCCCACACACTTCTCAATCCTCCACCTCTCCTCCTCACCCACTCCCCTTCAGGATCTTTTCTTCTTGAGAGACCACAAGAATTACCTTCTCCTCATTTCTAGCACTTAGTCACAAAACACATACCTTCTGCCCCTGTGTTCCTTTCCCCCTTCTTTCATCCTCCCATTTTGTAATGTACTCATACAAAAAACATTGATTCACCTGTAGGTAGGGTATCAAAGGTCTTGTCCATAATGCCCCAAGGCTACCTCTCCACTGTTTAATCCACCTGACTTCCACCTTCATTTAGAAAGAAATCTCTATTATGATGTTCAGGGTTTTTTGTTTTTTGTTTTTTTTTTTTTGGTTTATTTGTTTGTTTCTTACTTGTCATGCTCTTCTGGGAGAACAAAATTCTTTAGTTTGCCTCTATGCATCCTGTCTTTGAGATCAATATTCTTTGCTTGGATAGAGAACATGTTTTTAATGTTATTATTATTTTATTTTTTACTTTTCTTCTTCTAGATTGTCCTTCACTTTTGTGTTTTTTGCATTCCCAACCTATTGTTCTCTCTTTTGTTTCTTTGGTGAAACTTGCCATCATAAATTCTTGTTTTTCTATTCTGCTCATTATTTTTTCTTTGCATGCCAAAAATTCTGCTCTTGCAACTCTCATTTTTTTCTCTTTTAAGTCACTCAAGAACAGAGTGCTGTAGTTTCATGTTCTCAGATTTGAAAGAGTCCTCTGTTTCATCAATTGTTGTGCCATTTTTTTTAATTGTAGATGGCTGAACTCATTTACTACATCTTGATGCTATATTTCCTTCTATTATTAATGCTTTCCCTGTTGGTTTGTCAGTTTATGTTCAAGGTCTTTGAGTTTTCTTCTTCCTGAGATTTTTGGTAATTTGTCTTTTTTTTCAGTCTTTTCCCTTTATTTTTCCCTATTGATCACTTTCTGACTCTTTCCCCTCTGATGGTAGTTTCTCTGGGAACTAGTTCTCAAAGCATCTCAACCTCTTCCCACACAGCAATTCACAGTTCACCAGCCTCTGCCTCTGCCCTCTGACTTTTTGAGGGGATAGAGCTGGTGCCAGCTTGATTCTGAGCTCTTTCCCTTATATTTGGTAGAGTGCTACATAACACACATCCCCACCCCACCTCACCCCCCACATACACACATAGTGTTACTTTGGTCTCTTAGTTCTCTGGCCTGGCAGTTCAAAGTAGTGCCACAATGATGCTATTGCAATTGGAAGTGATTTTTGTTATTTGGAGTTTGGGTCTCCAAGACTTTGAAATGAAGGGACAGAGCACAAGGAGTTGGAGTATAACTATGAATTCTATTTCAAGGCTAGACATGTATCCTTTCCCTTTCCTTATTCCTCTACTATCTTGCAGAAATCTTTTGCAGCACAGAATGCTACCACACTGGACACCAAAACCATAGGTCTCAGCCTAGAGCCCAGATCTCCATGGCATTTGAAAGAAGGAAGGAAGACCAGGATATAGGTTTGAGTTTTGTTGGAGGTCCATGGGTCAGGTCATTAGGTCAGCTACTGCAACCTCACTGTCTGTTATGTGGTAGTGAGGATGGGGGTGCCATGTGTGCTTAAAGAAGGCATCAGTTCATGGATTGCTATTTTGCTAAATTTTTTGGTGCATACTAGATTATGGAGGTTGAAGTTGTTTTATCTTTGACACTTTCTGTTTTGGTGAGGTTTGAGAACTTGTGAAGATCATAGAAAATATCCAGTACTCCATATTGTTGGTCACATGACCCAAAACTAGGCTCACATGAAGTGGAACTAGTCACTACTGGTTTTAAATAATAGGACATAGGGGGCAACTAGGTGGTGCACTGGATAGAGCTCTGGTCTTGGAATCAGGAGGACTTGAGTTCAAATCTGGCCTCAGACACTCAACACTTACTGTGTGACACTGGGCAAGTTACTTAACCCCAATTACCTCACCAAAAAGCCAAAAATAAATTTTTAATAATTGGATCTAGACAATTATTTTTTCTGGATTAATGTGAATTTACTCTACTCTAAGTGGGGGGGGAAATCAAGATAAATTATATGTCGTTTTCCTGAAAGAGACAACTAATCAGGGTTATAAAAGTAGTTTTCTTCACTAATAATAATATCAAATACAATTCAAGTTTCTTGATCTTTTAGTCCAAGTTTGATCCACAAAATAAATCTGAATATTGGAAGGAAGGGTTCCTCAATGTTCTGAGTTAGTTGTATTGATAAAGGTCAGTTATATAAAGCATTTGGATTTTCTTAGATGAACTATCCTAGTGGTTGTTTTTTCCTAGGTGAACATAAAATAACTTCACAGGATGTGAAAAAGGAATGACAGTAACAATAAGTCATTTGACACAGAATTTGGTAACTAGGTTTGGGGTTTCTTGATTTTGAGGAAGTTAACAAGAAAGAGGACATTTCAATCCAGATAATCTTGAAAAATAAAAAAGAATAAGTTTTTAAGAATAAAATATGACAAGACCTAAAAAAATGATCCAAGGTTTTTTTTGAAACTTAAATTTCTACTGTTTCCAGAGACCTGCATTATAGTCATTTAGTTTCCAGATACATTGTATAAAATATTTAACTTATTGATTATCTTAAAAACACAGGTAATTATAATTACATAATCAGTTCTAAGCTCAAACACTAGCTTTGGCTATGCTAGGAATTGAAGGTTTAACAAATTAAAATTTTGTAATTAGTGGGTAATATTGTTCATGATATCTCTAGTTTTGTTTTGTTTTGTTTTTGTTTTTGTTTTTTTGTTGTTTTTTTTTTGCTTGATAAATTCATGATGTGCTGTATAATATACTGGAGTGAAAGGAAGAAGATGGCTGCATCACTTGAGTGGTGAAGAGACCTTGAGTAAATTACTCTCTGGGTCTTTGTTTCCAAACCTATAAAAGAGGACTTTTCATTAAATAATCTCCAAGATCCCTTCTAACTTTATAATTCTATGGTTCATTGACATTTGATAATTGATTGTATTCAGTACACCACTTTAAAAGTAGCATAATGAAGATGCTACCAAATAGTGGAGTAGTGGCTAGTAGAATATAAGTTCCTTGATAGGAGGGTCTGGGGTTTTATTGGTATTTGAATACTCAGTACCTAGCACAGTGCCATGAATAATAATAAATTAATAAACACTTGTCAAATTTAATTTGATTGGTAGTAGAATCACCTTAATTCTTAATACTAGGGCCTTGTTGTGCCTGTTATGGGAGTTCAATAAACATATGTATAGTCATTGAAGAATTTGAAAAAAAAAAGAAAGAAATGCTTAGTCATTCATATTATGTCAACATTCATTCAATAAGCATTTATTAGGCATTTGTTATGTGCCAGTGCTATGCTGTGTGTAAAATATAAAATCCTGTTTCTTATGTTTATTACCAGGAGTACAATGGTATTGGTCATTCTCAGAATAGAAGGGAGAAAATCCTTATTTCTAGGTTCATCTTAATATTGAAACAATTTATTTGTATTACTTAAAACTAGTATAAGGAAGTTGCTATCAGAAAATAGAGTAGAGACTAGAGAGTGACTGGAATAATCACTAAGCCAAGTGTTGTCAATGTAACCCCTATTTAGTCCCTGTGGATAAATGTATTCCCAGAACCTAGCATAAAGCATGTGAAATAGTATTGACATCTTGGATACTCCTGCACTTTTGCCTCTCTTTCTTGAGGTCCTGGTATAGATTTTTCTCTTATTGATGATATTGTAGGGGAGATTCCTGTCCATGTTGTTCTAGCTAACCTTTAATTTCCTTTATGCTGAGATTTAGTTATTCACAAGCTTAAGGGGCAGGTGAATGAGTTATGATAACTACCAGGGTAGTTTGGCAGCAAGATTCATACAATCTTTACCATGCCTTCAGCACCATCACAAGCCATTACACCTCTATTCTAGTCTAAGGTTTCTATCATGTTCCTGCTTATCTTCAAAGGCCAATGAGGACAAACCGTATGAACTAGCATTTAAGTAACCTTGCATTTTCCCAAAATGTAAGTTGTGGGTGGCTTTTTTTTTTATATAAGTAATCTAGGAAGGAACCTTTTTCAAATGGGCAGCACCATTAATAGGAAAAAAGGAGGCCCCATGTTGGGACATAGGTTGAGTCCTTAGTATTGCTTAGGCACATCTATCAGAAATGGGATGCAATAATATTGATATAAGAAACACCATAAGACCAGTAGCTACTAGAAGTCTATAAATGAATTTCAGGAAGTAGGGAGTAAATGATTTATAGTTGGGAAGAGTGAGTACAAGTGTAAGTAATTACAAAGGATTTAAACCATGGATTCTTTCCTTTCTTTTTTTTTGTAAATAGTATTTCATTTTTTTCCAATTACATGTAAAGATAGCGTTCAACGTTCATTTTTATAAGATTTTGAGTTCCAAATTTTTCTCTCCCTCCTTTTTCTCCCCCCTCCCTAACACAGCAAGCAATCTGATATAGGTTTTACAAGTACAATCATGGGAACATATTTCCACATTAGTCATGTTGTGAAAGAAGAAATGGAACAAAAGGGAAAAACCACAAGAAAAAGTGAAAATAATATGCTTCGATCTGCATGCAGACTCTACAATTCTTTCTCTGGATGTGGCTATCATTTTCCATCATGAGTCTTTTGGAATTCTCTTGAATCATTGTATTGCTGAGAAGAGCTAAGTCAATCATAGTTGATCATCACACAATGTTGCTGTTACTGTGTACGATGTTCTCTTAGTTCTGCTCACTTCACTCAGCATCATTTCAAGAAAGTCTTTCCAGGTTTTTTCTGAAATCCACTTGCTCATCATTTCTTATAACACAATAGTATTCCAATACATTCATATACCACAACTTGTTCAGCCATTCCCTAATTGATGAGCATTCTCTCAATTTCTAATTCTTTGCCACCACAAAAAGAGCTGCTATATTTTTGTACATGTAGGTCCTTTTCCCTTTTTAATGATCTCTTTAGAACACAGATCTAGTAGTAGTAATATTGGATCAAAGGGTATGTACAGTTTGATTGCCCTTTGGGCATAGTTCCAAATTGCTCTCCAGAATGGTCGGATCACTTTGCAAATCCACTGACAATGCATTAGTGTTCCAGTTTTCTCACATCTTCTCCAACATTTATCATTTCCCTTTTCTGCCATATTAGCCCATCTGATAGGTGTGATGTGGTACCTCAAAGTTGCTTTAATTTGCATCTCTCTAATCAATAGTAATTTAGAGTATTTTTTCATATGACTATAGATAGCTTTAATTTCTTCATCTGAAAACTGCCTGTTCATATCCTTTGACCATTTATCAGTTGGAGAATGACTTACTTGTATTCTTATAAATTTGACTCATTTCTCTATATATTTGAGAAATGAGGCAGAAACACTTGCTGCAAAAATTGTTTCCTGTCTTTCTGCTTTCCTTCTAATTTTGGTTGTGTTGTAAACCAGAGATTCTTAACCTGGAGTCTTTGGACTTATTTTTTAAACTATTTTGATAGTTGTTTCAATATAGTTGGGGATTTTTTGTAATCATATGTATTTTAAAACATTATCATGAGAAGAGAGCCATAAATTTCACCAGAATGCCAAAGAGGTCCATGGCACAAAGAAGTTTAAAAAAAATCTTGACCTATGGGATGTGGAAAAATTGTGACACTAATATATTGTTGGTGGAACTGTGAACTGAGCCAGCCATTTTAGAGTGTAGTCTGGAACTATGCCCAAAGAATTATAAAACTGTGTCTACCCTTTGACCCAGCAAAATACCACTAGTAGATCTGTTTCCCAAGCTGATCAGGGAAAAAAGGAAAAGAATCTATGTGTTCTAAATATTTATAGGACCTTTCTTTGTGGTGGCAAAGAACTGGAAATTGAGAGGATATCCATCAATTGGGGAATGGCTAAACAAGTTGCAGTATATGATTGTGATAGAATACTACTGTGCTGTAAGAAATGATTAACAGGTTGATTTTAGGAAAACATGGAAAGATTTGCACGAAATAGTGAAAAGTGAAATTAGCAGAACCAAGAGAACATTTTATACAGTAACAGCACAATATTATTTGAAGAATAATTGTAAATGACTAAAGTTATTTTGAGTATTATAAGTACTCAAATCAACTATAAATATTTATGAAGGAAGATACTACCTCCAGAGAAAGAATTGGTAAATAGAAGTATGCACAGTATGGTTTTACATATATATGTATGTATGTATCTGTATGTATATATATGTGTGTGTGTGTGTGTGTGTGTGCGTGTGTGTAAAATGGTGGCCTCTAATGTGGTATGGGGTGGGAGGGAAGAAGACAGTTCAAAAGTTCAAATGTAACAAAAAATAAATAAAATAAATGTTTTAAAAATAAAGAAAAATATTGATCTAAATTAAAGAATTAATTAGTAGGATACTTGCATCCTGCAGATGTCATCAAAAGAATAGATCTTACCACTCAGTTTAATGATCAACTCGATTTTGATTCTAAAGGATAAGGAAGAAACAGTTGCAAGAAAGAGTAAACTTAACCAGTTCAATTGGAAACAAATGTGGATGGGTCTATATATCTATATCTATATCTATATCTATATCTATATCTATATCTATAACTATCTATCTATATGGTCTAATATATGGATGGACATGTATATTCAAGGCTATAATTTGTGCTAACTCATGAAGATACTCCAATATAGGAAATGGGAACCACTTACATCCATCAGTGGCACCCCCATGACCTTATCCAGTGGAGCTTAATTTTAGAAGTGCTTTAAAACTTTACTAGAAGCAGTTGATTTGTCAAGAAAGTTTCACTTGGTCCTTCATCCAAACCTGCTATCTGCTGCAATATACTATTGGTATTTTTTAAAAGGGGCCATTTTAAAGGAACACAGACTCCTCTTTCAAGTTGTCTCAGATAGGAAGCCTCCAGTTTATAGCTAAGTTCTGGTGAAGACTTAAAAAGAAATGAGTAATTTAGCCGTTGTTCACCCCATAGCAAGGTTGGCTTTGACTACCTGTGGGAATCAATGTGGTAAAATGAAAGAAACAAAACACTAAATTGAGATAGAAGCTGTGTTTAAATCTGGGGTGCTGCTTACTACCTATATGACCTAAAGCAAATTACTTTACCTCTGTGCCCTGAGTCACCTATAAAATGAGAAGGTTGAACAAATGATCTCTAAGGTCCCTTCTAGCTCTAAATCTATTAATCCTATGAACCATGAATTAGCTTCAAGGGTCTAAACACCTGCTCCAAGATAGAGTGGAAAGGGGACACAATCAGCACCATTCCCTGTAAGGCCTAGCTAGGTCAGCACCATAGCCATGGAAAGTGTGTAGTCATTACATTCAAATACCATAATTTGTTCAGGCAGCTAAAACTGGCCTGCATTGTAATTCCATTATGTGTATGCAAAAGACACTCAAAGAAATTTAAGGGGAAAGGATGGTGTTGGCACTGCTGTCAATAGATATTAGACTGGCTGCTTTCATGGAGTTTTGTGGCAGACTTGTTTGTGTGTAGAGAATGGTAGAAACCTAGGTGAGCCTCCAGGGCATGAGAAGTGCCTGGTTGCATTATTTGGAATCCCTAGGAGAAATTTCTGATGGCAGTGCTTCTATACTTCTTGCCTAGTGTGCTGACCCCTGGGGAAGAGGCCCAGGGAACAAAGTGTGACATTTACATTTTCCCTCCCTCTGGACATGTGTACTGTGACTATGCCTGGTATCTCCCTGGTGATTGCAGTGTCAGCCTTGAAGAACAGGAAAATCTTTGATAATAAGACCTTTCTGAGATAGCTTAGGCTGCCTTTCTTAGATGAAAATTCCCTGATGCTCTGTCCTGGCAAACAGTTGCAGATATGAATTCCCTGCCTTTTTCTTCCTTAATTCTATTGGTCCTTACATGAGGTGAATTGTAAACACAAGTGGCAATAGATGTCTATCTATATGGTGAAATTCCATGATTTAGAAGTTCCACTTTCAAAGGGGTTGTATTTAGGATAATTTGCTGCTGTTATACTCTACACCAACTCTCCAAGAGAACTTAAAAAAAATTAACAGTTAGCTATATGGCAGTAAGTCACTGGATGCAGAATTTAGAATAAATATTGGTGTATTACTGGATTTCTCACTATGATTTCAGGAATGTTACAAGAAAGGTAGATAGTTAAATATTTTGTAATCTTGAAAAAGAAATAAAAGTTATAATAGGGCTATGGAAGGCAATATGTTGCCCAGGATGCTGGGTGTTATGAGAGAAATATCTCCTCTCAGTTTATTTGGTGGATAACTGCTGCCAAATATATATTTACTACAATGCAAAAATTATAGAGGTAAAAACTTAGGCTTTATTAATATGGTTGAGCATAGGTTCAGGCCTCAGAGAAAATATGAACCTTTATAAGGGTTTTAACAAGTTTTCTTATAGGAAAAATTACATCCAAGTGACAGAAAAATAATTCATTTACACATTGCAGTCTAATACATTCCTCTTGGGCCATAAAAGTTATAGATCCATAATCCCATACTTCCTTCAATGGTAGAAAAGTGGAAAAAACTTAATTAAACAGAGTCATAATTTCATACCTCCCCTAAGGAAACAAACCTCCTCAAACAAACTCTACAGGTAAACTAAGTCAGGTTACACATTAAACTATAATTAGTGGATTCACAATAGGCTGATTGAGGAGGAGGATTTACATGTCACCAAAGAGTCAGGGAAAGTTGAGATTCTTTCTCTGACTTCTTATCTAAGGAATATTAAGACTCTAAAGTAAATTTTCATATCCCATGGGACTGGTTTTAGTCAAATGAGGTTAATGTTAACCAAAAATTACAGGAGAAATGAAAAAGAGATAAGAATTCCCATAACATGGGAAATGGAACCTAAAGGAAAAGCCATTGGGAGGTAGAAGGGATGCCAAGGAAGAGCCTTTTGATGATGGCTAACAGATGACAACATTTTGCCTATGACCATTAGTGTGCATAAAGGAGAAGAAAGATGCTGAATATTTCCCAGCTTCTGAAATTTTGAGTATGAATCTCAATTCCTGAGAAAACTGCTTTGTTGCAGGGGATTTGGAGGGAAAAGGGTATCAAATGGTATAGAGTAAAGAAATTTAGACTAGAAAAACTTTCTGTTAGATTTAGCTGAATATTATTATTGAAATTGCATGGTGTAAAGAGTATGGGATGGAGTCTGAATGCAGATTGAAGCATACTACTTTCTTTTTTTTCTTTCTTGTGGTTTTTCCATTTTGTTCTGATTCGTCTTTCACAACAAGACTAATGTGGAAATACATCTGATAGGATTGTGCATGAATAGCCTATATCAGAATGCAGGCCATCTTGGGGAGGGGGTAGGGGAGGGAGAAAAAATATTTGGAACTCAAAATCTTATAAAAGTGAATGTTGAAAACTGTCTTTACATATAATTGGAAAAAAATAAAATACTATTAAGTCATGGGGGGGGGGGGGGGGGGGGGGGTGGAGGTAGCAGTAGATTTAGAATCAGAAGACCTAGTTTCCAATCCTGGCTCTGTGTGATATTAAAAAAGCAATTTCATTGTTCTTGGCACAAGCAATTCTGAAAAGTTGTGCTCAGGTAAATTAATGTGGAATCCTCACTGAATATCCTTGTTGAATATTTTTCCCTTACTATGGCTGACTAAGTCTCATTTTGTTAACTGTTGAAAAGATCTGTATCTCATTTTGTTCCAATATCAAATTAAAACTACCTGTGTTAGGTCTACTCCATAACAAAGGATCAACATTATTTTAGATTAAATATCTCATTATCTTCTAAATAAAAATCTTTTAAAAAATACAGGAAGCAGTTTAAGACTAGTGTCTGTCCCAGTACTCTAGTAGATTTATTTGCTATTTGGAGGGGGGAAAAAAGTTTTTAGGAACCAGAATTGAAACTGAACTCCCTGTCCTCAGGAATGAATGAATAGACAGAAAATGAGAATACTGATATTCTTCAAGGGTAATTATTAAAGAGCCAGCTGCTCAAAGATAAGCAAAGAAGTTTTGTGGAAGAAAAGTTAATGAGTCAGGAAGAAAATTGGGTACATTAAGAACAACAACAACAACAAAAAAAAAAAAACCCAGATGAAGATGTTAGTTTCAGGATTCTGAGCCTAGATTAAGAGGAAATAAGAAAAGGAAGTGGTTTATTGAATATGAAGTTAATCTTTTAAGTTTAAATTTTACTACTACTGACAAAACTTGTAATAGTTATAAATTAACAAATCTTAATTATAAGAAGAAGTTGTTGGGGGGGAACAGTTTTTTTAAATCCCAACTAGATATTCAGAAAATGTGTTTTTTTTAATGCTCACCCAAGGTGGTTTTCTTTAAATTTTAATATACAAAAGAAATGAAAAGCTATCTCAAAGGTCTTATGAAGTAAACATACTCAGAGAGAGAGAAGCTAAGCCTCTTTTCACTAGTCACTGATTTCTAGACTTCCAGATTTATTATTAATCTGTGATTTAACAATTGGTAACTTTTCTGTTTAATACTATTAAAGAGTTCTTAAAAAAAAAAAGCTTAAAATTCACCATGCTTTTGGTTTATCTGATTATAGTACCAAGACTATTATCTTCCTTTCCAATTTACTTAAAATCTTTATTTTGCCATAATCATAACTCCCTTTCTTTTAGGTCTTAGTGTTGGGAAAACACACAAAATAAGCTCTAATAGAAATGAATTTATATTTGTAGCTATGCAGCTTCATGGAAGGAAAGAAGGAAAGAAGAAATGGAGGAAGGTAGGAAAAGAGGAAGAAAGGAAGGAAGGAAAGAAGGGAAAGAAGAAGAGAAAAATGAAAGGAGGGAGGAAAGAAAGAAGGGAGTATCACAGACATATAGGCCAGCTTTCAAAGCCAAAGGCTAAATTATGTATTTTAAAAGAAAAGCAAATTGTACATTGGAGAGATCTGTAGCTTCATGTATAATCCTCTTTTTCTGCTCTACTATGTATATGGAAATGGCTGTTTTATTTGGCATTTGGTTAAGTTCAGAATAAAACAATAAAAATTTTTAAAAGATTTTTAAAAAGAAAGCTGGAAATTTAAAAATTGACTTCTTAGCAATCATACATAGTGTGACTTATTTACAGTAAAGGCATTATCTATACCAGGGGATAAGAAAACAGGGTCAAACAATGCCTGGGTACCAGGCTTGACAAATACTAAACATAAAGTTAGTCTTGTAACTTCTCTTGAAATCTGTTTCCTCATCTGTAAAGTTAAGGGCTTTGGCAATACTTATAACTTTTGCTTTGTCCATTAACAAGTTGTATCTGCCATTCTGAGCCTCACCTTCCTTATCTATACAAGTAAGAGATTGGATTGAATTATTTCTAATGTCCTTTCCAGTTATGAAATTCTACAAATCTCTAAGTAATATCTGAAGCCCCTTACAGTTATAAGATTCTATGATTCTATGCCGAGTATATAGTATGGAAAGAATTGTAGGTCATATATGGCTATTCTTAGTCTTTGACTATAAAGAATAAAAATAGCACATCCAGGGTTAACCCACACAAAAGAAAAATTTATATAAAACTGCATAAAAATAAGTTCCAATATTATATCAAATAAGTTCATCAGTTAACAGACTAGTAAATGAAATCTACACGTAGTCTTCAAACCTTATTTTAGTAAATTAACTTCAAATTTTCTTACATTAAACTTTTTTTAATGCCAGAGCAGATCATAAATTTTAAAATGCAGTATTTTTTAGTTTTGCCTTCTTTTCATTACTATTTGTGAAGGGGATAAAGTATTCTGAAATAGCTTGTTGAAGTTCTAGATTTAAAATGTATCATAATCATAGAGAAGAAGTGCCATGGTGATGACCTCTCCATAGAATAGAATGAAAGTGAATAGAATAGATTAGAATAGAATAGAAGAGGTCACCCATGTGCTGTACTGAACAAGTGGTTACACTTCTATCTGCTCTTTCCTTTAATTTTCTTACTCCAACCCATTAGGCTCTCCTTGATGGTCAGGGTTTTGTGCTTTCTGAAAATTAGAAAACTAATATCTAAATGATCAAAATAGGTAAACAATGGGTCATGAAGCCATTAGCTATTTGTTATAAAAATCTACAATGGCCTTCCATTGTGGTACATCAGTTTTGTATTCTAGAACAGGTAACATTCAGAAATTTACAACACTTCCTGACAGTTCCCAAATACAGAAAGCATGCTGCAGAGTATGGAATTTTTCAATGGGATCCAAAGTACATAGATTATGATATGTTACAAGTTTAGAATTCTAATAATGACATTTTAGCTATAATTTTTACGTCACCATGAAAAATAATAACATCAACAACAGAGAGCCCATAGAATATTGTTACTATTTTGAATGCCTAGATACAGAAATATTAATGACTAATATCCTTTAATACTTCAACAAGCTATGACTTTTTTTCAGCATAGGTACTTCTTCTATCAATGGTGATCGTAACCCCTCTATAACTTAATAGTCCTTGATAACTACAGTGGCCAAAAAACCTGTCATATGGTTATGTGTTTCTCCAAACTTACCTAGGTTACTCCTCAGAAAATTGAAAAAATTCACCAATAGATCTCCCTTTCTAGCTTGCTAAGATCTGATAGCATTTTTGTTTTGCTGTCATATCCTTGTAGAACCCATGGTTATGACCGATATTTATTGTTAATGGTATTTTTAAATTGAAAAGTATTTTTTTTTGAAGATTGATAAGAATATTATTTTCTATTGGTCATGCTACAATTAATATAAAGGTGTTCAATTCAGTTCAATTTAGCCATGCAAACATTCTAGACATAGGCAGGTAGATTCCTCATTAGGCCCTGTCATACGCCACTGTGAGAAAGGAGAATTTACCCCAGAATCTGACTTGTCGCTATCTGAGAATGGTTAGCTATATCAGTATGTCAGATGCAAAAAGCCAAATGCAAAGATAAAGGAAGCTATAAAGATTTCTCTTGAATGCACCTTCACTCTGTTATCAGTCATTCCCAATACAAAGTTGAGGCAACATTATGATTGTAAGGAGGCTTTCTTTGTGTTTTGTGTGAGCTATTTTTCCCTTCTTTCATGTAAACATGTTTTGGCAAAACTAACGTGCATTTGTACCAATCTATTCTTCACATAAAAGAGAGGCTTAATTAGAGGATTACACTAGATGACTTTTAATTTAAACTTGAACCATAAATAATAGTGAATATTTACATATCACTCTCCTATTTACAACTTTGTGGTGATAGTAACCATCTCCTCACTTACAATTGAGTAAACTAAGAGTCAAGAGAGGTTACCTTGCTTTAGGAAGTATCAGACTGGGAATATTACAGAGATCTTAAATCCATTGTACTTTCAACACTACCCTGTGGCCTTCCTACTTTAATCAGTATGCCTCATTTACCATCATGGGTGGGAGGTTGATATTGATGAATTGTTTAATAGATCCATTTTTAGATGTTCATGTTATTTTCCCACTTAGAGATAGGGACTGAACCTGTGATTTCATTGGAGTAGAGAACTCTCACATGAGGAAACTCCCTCCACCAATGCCAGTGGATACTTCCTCTGCAACTTATCATCTTAAAGAGTTGCCAAGAACACTGAGTCACAAAGTGACTTGTCCAAAGTCATATGGCAAATATGTATAACAGGCAGAATACGAACCCAAGTCTTACTGATTTCAAGGCTCTCTTTCTATTCACTTTGCCAGTGGTGTCAAACTCAAAAAGAAATAGAAGCCACTAAACTGTTAAGGATCCCTGCCATTAAAAAACCCGCATATTAAAAATATCTGTGTTATTTTATATTTTTATTTATTTTGTTAAATATTTCCCAATTAGATTTTATTCTGGTTCTGCTGTTCTCTGGAGTGTTGCAGACTGTAATGTGTGTTTGGCGGGAAGGAGAGGAAAAAGGGAAGGGCTATGACACTTCTGTACTATGCCATGCTTCCCTTATTTTCCTGAAAAAAGTGGTGTGGATGGTTGGGGCTTTTTGGGGGGGGGACTATCTTTTTTTTTAAATTACATTTTTGGAAATAATTCAAAAGCTTTAAGGGGAAATATTATTTGATAGTTCCTATCTCTGGTGCAAGAATGCCTGTAACTTCTTTTCTCTTTGCCACACTAACCCTGTGGCTGACCTGCTTTCCAATCTAGAACCTCAGTAAGAATAATAACTGGGGCAAAGAAAAAGGATTGTCCCATTGCTAAATAGCATTTGGAGTGTTACAACATCAACTTTTAGATGTAAAAAGGTCGATGGGAGAGACAGGGGAGTCAAAAGATGGCATGAAACTGATAGAAGTCTTCTCTGCTTCTTTGAATGATACTAATACATATCACAAACAAGAAGTAGGATCTTTTATAATCCTTTGTACAATTTTTATGTACTTTTGTTCTGTCATAATTATTAGTGTAAAAGTTTGAGCTTCTCAACTAGAATGTAGCCTTCTTAAAGAAAGGGACCTGTGGCTTCTATCATTATATTTCCTTCTGCAGCATTGCACAGTGGTGTGTATGTAGAGGGAACTTAATAAGTATTTGTTGAATGAATATTATTGAATGAATGAGGAAGTACATACATGTCCATTTCTATTCACTTTTGCATTAATTAACATTTATTTTGTCCCTACATTTATCTTGTCTAATGATTCTTTTTTTTTCCTTCATCCAAGCAATATGGTCTCACTGGAAGGTATTTACTTTGGCTTCCTGAGCTGTTCAACTCACTAATAGAAGATCAGGATTCCTTAATTTGAAAGTTAATCAATTAAATACCAAATTGGAAATCCTGAAAATAAAAGGTGAGATTAGTAAAATTTAAAGCAAGAAAACCATTGAACAAATAAATAAAAGTAAGAGCTGGTTTTATGAAAAAGCCAGTAAAATAGATAAACCATTGGTTTAATATAATTTTTAAAAAGAGAGAAGAAAACCAAATCACTAATATAAAAAAATCAAAAGTATTAATATATCACAAATGAAGATGAAATTAAAACAATTCTTAGAAGTTATGTTCCCAATTACATGCTAATAAATCTAACAATCTAAGTGAAGTGGAAGAACATTTACAAAAATATAAACTACTCAGATTAACAGAGGAAATAGAATATCCAAATAAATCTATTTTGGGGGGGTAATCGAACAGGATATAAATGAGGTTTCTTACAAAAAAGCATCAGGATCAGATGGATTTATAAGTGAATTCTACCAAACATTTAAAGACCAACTAATTCCAATATTAAATAAATTATTTGGCATAATAGGCAAAAAATAAAAAAGGAGTGCTACAAAGCTCCTTTTATGAAACAGATATGGTGCTGATAACTAAACCAGAAAGAGCAAAAACAGAGAAAGAAAATTATAGTCCAATTTCACTAATGAATATGGATGCAAAAATCTAAAATAAAATACTAGCTAGGAGACCATATATCACAAAGATTATACATTGTGACCAAGTAGGATTTATACCAAGAAAGTAGAGCTGGATCAATATAAGGAAAACTATTAATGTATTTGATTATATCAATAACAAAAGCGACAAAAATAATATGATTATATCAATAGATGCAGAAAAAGCTCTTGATAAAATATAACACTCATTCCTATTAAAAACACTTGAAAACATATGTATAAATGGATTTTTCCTTAAAATGATCAGAAGCATCTACCTAAAACAACCAACAAATATTACACGTAATAGAGACAATCTAGAAGCCTTCCTAGTAAGATAAGGATTGAAACAAGGATGCCCATCATCACCAATATTATTCAGCATTGTACTAGAAATGCTAGCAATAGCAATGAGAAGAAAATGAAATTGAAGGAATCACAATAGGCAATGAGGAAATAGAACTATCTTTTTTTGCAGATGATATAATGGTATACTTAGACAATTGTAGAGATTCAACTAAAAAAATCAGTTGTAACAATAATTTTAGCAAAGTAGCAGGATATAAAATAAACTTACATAAATCACCAGCATTTCTATAAATCACCAACAAAGCCCTGCAAGAAGAGATACTAAGAGATGTTTCATTTAAGATAACCATATAAAATACCTGGGAGTATACCCACCTAGACAAATTCAGGAAATATATGAACATAATTATAAAACATTTTTATACAAATAAAGTCAGATTTAAATAATTGGAGAAATATTGATTGTTCATTAGTGGGCTAAACCAATATAATAAAATGATAATTCTAACTAAATTAGTCTATTTTTCCAGTTCCATCCCAATTAGACTACTAAAAAACTATTTTGTTGAGCTAGGAAAAAAAATGATGAAATTCATTTGAAAGAACAAAAAGTCAAGAATATCAAAGGAATTAATAAAAAAAATTAAAAGGAGATCTAGCACTACCAGATTTTAAACAGTATTATAAGCTGGTAATTATTTTTTTTTAAATCTGGTACTGGCTAAGAAATAGAATGGTGGCTCGCTGGAATAGAGTCTGTATACAATACATAGTAGTAAATTATTATAGTAACCTTGTATTTTATAAACATAAAGATCTAAGGTTTTGGGACAAGAACTCATTATTTGGTAAAAATTGCTGGGAAAACCATCTGGCAGAAACTAGATATAAACCAATATCATACCATTTACCAAGATAAAGTCAAAATGAATATATGACCTAGACATAACGAGAGATATCATAAGTAAATTAGAAGAGCATTGAACATATCAGATTTGTGGATAGAAAAAGAATTCATGAATAAATAAGAGAGCACTGTGGTATATAAAATAGATTATTTTGATTACATTAAATTAAAAACAAAAGCAATGTAGCCAAGATTCAAAGAAAAGCAGATAATTGAGTGAAATTTTTACAGACATTTTCTTGGATAAAGGCCTCATATCTCAAATCTATAGAGAACTGATTCAAATTTATAAGAATATGTCATTCCCCAATTGATAAATGATCTCAAAGGACATGGACCAGCAGTTTTTGGAAGAAGAAATCAAAGCTATGAATAATCATATGAAAAAATGCTCTAAATCATTATTGATTAGAGAAATGCAAATTAAAACAACACTGAGGTACTACCTCACACCTATCAGATTGGCTAAAATTATAGAAGGAAGAAATAATAAATGCCAGAGGGGTTGTGGAAAAATTGGGACACTAAACACTGTTGGTGGAATTGTGAACTAATCCAACCATTTTGGAGAGCAATCTGGAATTATGCCCAAAGAATTATAAAATTGTGTCTACCTTTTTGACCCAGCAATACCCCTATTAGGTCTGTTTCCCAAGGTGTTCATGGAAAAAAGGAAAATGACCTACATGTTCTAAAATATTTATAGCAGCTCTGTTCGTGGTAGCAAAGAATTGAAAATTGAGAGGATGCCCATCAATTAGGGAGTGGCTGAGTAAGTTGTGGTACATGATTATGATAGAATATTACTGTGCTGTAAGAAATGATGAGCAGATTGATTTTAGAGAAAAGTGAAAGACTTGTATGAAATAATGTAGAGTAAAACAAGCAGAACCAAGAGAATGTTGTATATGTAACAGCAATAGTTTTCAAAGAGTAACTATGAATGACTAAACTATTCTGAGTCATATGAATGTTTAAATCAACTACAAAAGACTTAGAAGAAAAATGTAGTCCACCTGCAGAGAAAGAATGCTATACAGAAGTATGTATTGAATGGTTCCACATATATATATATAAAATGTTGGCCTTCTCTAATGTGGGATTGGGAAGGAAAGAGGGAGATGCCTCAAAACTCTAACAAAAATATATAATATAATATGTATATATATAATAAAATATATAATGGTCAGGATTTTTACATATCCAAGGAAGAAAGAAAGAAAGAAAGAAAGAAAGAAAGAAAGAAAGAAAGAAAGAAA